>NC_044031.1:55096919-55714329 GCF_901765095.1 Microcaecilia unicolor | reverse complement strand
GTGAACTCTATTCACTAGCCGTGTCACTCTTATCTGTGCCTTTCTCCTCCACTGCCAACTCCCAGCTTTGTTCTTCCACCTGGCTGTACCATCCCCTGATTCTATATATGGCGCCCAAATTTGGCCACCCAAAATTGTGTGTGATCCTGAGATCTGCACACAAATAAATTAATGAATAAGCTATTAACAATCAATAATTGGCTGTTAACAATGAACTGGCTCTAATTTGGATTGGCGTATGGATCTGGCTGCATGCAATTCTATAAAGATCCTCACCCAAATCCTCTCATGTGCAGCCCAGAAGGAGGTGTGGCTATGGGAGGGGCATGGACAGGTCAAGGGCATGCCAAAGAATTGTGCACAATATTATAGAATTTGGAGGATGCGTACGCAAGTTGCGTGCCAGGCAGTGGCATAGCTATGGGTGGGCCTGGGGGGGCACCAGGGCCGGTCCTAGGGTCTCTGGCGCCCCCCTGCAGACTATCAGTTGGCGCCCCCCCATCTCCTTTCTCTCTTCTCCCATCCTACCCCTGTCCAGTGATTCTCCTTCGCCCCATCCCCCTCCCATTTATGGCCACCTGCCCACCCTCTTCTCCCCCCAACATCCCCCTTTTTCTTTTTGCCACCCTCCCTGCGTGGTTTAAGTCTTTTTTAAATTTACCTTCGTCCCAGCGGCTGCGTCATTTCAAAGCCCTGCCCGTCTCTAGCCTTCCCTCCCTTCATGAGTTCATTCCCGCAGAGTCCTGCCCTCGAGGAAATGACATCAGAAGGTGGGACTCTGCGGGAACGAACTCACGAAGGGAGGGAAGGCTAGAGACGGGCAGGGCTTTGAAACGACGCGGCCGCTGGGACGGAGGTAAATAAAAGATTTAAACCCCCAAGGGCGGCGCGGTATGGCTGCGCCTTTGAAGGCAGGCGCCCCCCTGCAGTGCTTACCCCGCTTACCGGGTTTGACCGGCCCTGGTGGGCACAGGCCCATCCAGCAGCAGTGCCACACTGTGTTAGGTAAAAGGGCCCCTTCGATTTACAGAGTTATACAGTAACCTATGGAACTTTGTAAGTCTAAGTACTTTGAAAATAAACCCCACATTAACATAGTTGATGACAGCAAATAAAGATCTGCATGGTCCAGAGTAACAGGAAAAGATAAGAAATACAGAGCAAAGGACTAAGAAGTTGGACTAAGTGGAAAGTTATCCCAACTGGAATGCCTTAAGGATCTGCCCCATCTGTTTAACAGCACCCCAACATAATAGCCTGGACAAAATAGCCCCGACAAAAAATAGCTTTTGTAACAAAACAGCCCTTGAGAAAATGGCCCCTAAAGAAATAGCCCTTGACAAAATAACCCCTGACAAAATAGTCCCTTAAGAAAATAGCCTCTGTAACAAAACCATAGCCCTTCACAAAAATAAGAAGTATAGTAAAAACACTGTCTCCCTCCCTCTGAGGGTCCAGCATCTCTTCTCCCTTTCTACCCAGCACAGTCCAACATGTCTCACTCTTCCTCCTGCCTACCCTCCGTGATCTGGTATCTTTCCCACCCTTCACCCCCCCACCCCCAACCCGGCAATTCTCCAACATTCTTGTGGTCCATCGGCAGTGTCAGCAAGTTGCTTTGGCTGGCCCCAGAAGCATTCTGTCTGTTGTGTCCTGCCTACATGGACATAGGAAGTTGCATGAGATGAGGCAGGACACAACTTAGGGAACGCTTCCGGGACCGGCTGGAGCAGCTTGTTGTCCTTGTTGACGCTGCTGGTGGTCCACAGGAATGTTGGAGAATTGCTAGGGGGGAGTGAAGGGTGGGAAAGATACCGGACCACGGAGGATCACCGGATGAAGGTGAGAGAGATAGAGGACCACGCAGGGGCAGGCAGGAGGAAGAGGGAGACATTCAGGACAGTAAGCACTGAAACTGGGGTGGCAAAAAGGAGACATACCTCTGCTCAAAGCAGCAGTGGGACTAGAAATACACACAGTTGCAGAATACTTGGGGGCAGGTCCTATTGTCAGGGTCTAAAGTGTGGGCAGGCCCTTTTGTCAGGGGCTGATTTGCCGGGGCCTATTTTGTGTTTGGGCCTTTTTGTTGAGGCTATTTTGACCAGGTACCCTGTTTAGCATACACAGTATTTATTAATGTTCTGGAAAAGGGAGCAAGACACAAAGAGGGGCATTTTCGAAAGGGACGTCCATGTTTTGATATGGACGTCCTCGCAAAACGTCCCGATCTAGGGGTGGGGAAACCCATATTTTCGAAACAAGATGGACGTTCATCTTTCGTTTCTAAAATACCATCGGGGACGTCCAAATCCTTAAATTTGGTAGTCCGTAGATATGGTTGTCCCTAGACTTGGTCATTTCTGATTTTCGGCAATAATCAAAACCTAGGACATCCCATCTCAGAAACAACCAAATGCAAGCCATTTGGTTGTGGGAGGAGCCATCATTTGTAGTGCAGTGGTCCCCCTGTCATGCCAGGACACCAACCGGGCACCCTAAGGGACACTGCAGTGGACTTCATAAGTTGCTCTCAGGTACATAGCTCCCTTACCTTGAGTGCTGAGCCCCCCAAACCCCACTACCCTCAACTGTACACCACTACCATAGCCCTTATGGGTGAAGGGGGGCACCTAGATGTGGGTACAGTGGGTTTGTGGTGGGTTTTGGAGGGCTCGCTGTTTCCTCCACAAATGTAACAGGTAGGGAGGGGATGGGCCTGGGTCCGCTTGCCTGAAGTGCACTGCACCCACTAAAACTGCTCCAGGGACCTTCATACCGCTGTCATGGACCTGAGTATGACATCTGAGGCTGGCACAAAATATTTTGAAAGATATTTTTTGAGGGTGGGAGGGGGTTAGGGACCACTGGGGGAGTAAGGGGAAGTCATCCCCGATTCTCTCCGGTGGTCATCTCGTCATTTCGGGCACCTTTTTGTGCCTTGGTTGTAAGAAAAACACAACCAGTTAAAGTTGTACAAGTGTTCGTCAGGGACGTCCTTGTTTCTTTCGATTATGGGTCGAGAATGTCCAAGTTAACACTTGGACACGTGAGAAGGACACCCATCTTGCGATGGGCATCCTTCTCTTTTGAAAATGAGCCCGAAAGTTATTCAAAGTAGCTGCAACATAAGCGGACTGAGGACCTGCAGGCCACTGTGGGACTGAAGAATTGTCTGCTAAACACATATGCTTGTGTTATTGTTAATTCCCCCTCCCACATCCATAATGCACAAAATATTGAAATGAGCTGGGCCATGTGCAGAAGTCATGCTAAATACCTATCAGGCAGGGATGCATTGTTATCTGCACATCAGTGCTAAAGTTTCCCATTCAAAATGAGACAAGATATCATTTATGTCATCTAGTGTAGTTAGTGTATACAAAGACTTAGTCCACCTCACACAAAGTAGAAAAAAAACAAGGCAGTTTACAATAACAATACAATTCAGAAAATGAATAAAAATTTACAATATCCAAAGGAGAAATAAGCAGGAAAACATTTTTGAAAATAAAAGTGTTTCAGTGCACACCAACTAAAGCACCCCTGAACCCAGAATCTTCGGTTGCTGCTGAACCTGAATCTGCGACTTAAATTGGCTGCTTGATTTTGGCAGAAACTGAAACTGTCCCCTACTCCCACGTCCACACCTTACAAAAGCCCCCATCCTGAGCCCCCCTCACTCTCCGCCCCTCCCCCATGATCTTTCTCCGCCACCCCCCTCCTACCTGACCACTCATAGGCCCTCCCTGAGCCTACCTTAGGAATCCCTGGTGGTCTAGTGGCCTCTTTGGTGGCAAGAGCAAACCCTACTCATTCCTACCCCATACTGCTACACCATCGCAATGGCTGATGAGACTTCCTTCTGCAGCCTCGAGAGACTGCTGCAGGAGGTTCTGGCAGCCATTTTGCGATTGGAACCAGCACAAGCAGGAAAATAAACAGGAGCAGGATGTTGGTGCTGCCATGGGCAGGAGGTTTCCAATATCGATTAGCTGCTTCTCAACATTCTCTTTCTGGCTACATCTGTTCTTCCTTCCTTAAACACAGTTCTCAAGAGCCATTCCATATGTTTTATTACGGTTTCAAACATTACAACACAGTCTTAGCCTTGGGTGCCCAGTTAACCCTACAGTATCCATACCAAAGTTGGTACCAGTCTTTACAGTCTCTCCCCTGGGCCCCCTCTCCTTCGACAAGCCCTGGGCCACCAGGCTCATTTCCACTGGGGTTTTGGAGCAATATCTTTTGCTCCCACACCCTATTACTCTCTTTTCCACTTTTTAATTTACAGTTCTGAGGCAAGTTTGTTCCCTTCAGTCTTCTTCCAGTTAAACAGTTCTCCCAAACAAACTCCTCAAAACACACAGCCCTGACTTTTTCTTCTCAGCCATAAAGGCTGGGGCAGCCTCCTCCCTTGCCATATCCTTACATCCTGGCTCTCCCTCCAGGCTCCTTTATTAATCAAACAGTCTTTAGTCCACAGAAAGGCTCCCAAAGGCCCAATTCAAACTTCTCTTCAAAACTTCTCTTCTTTACTGAGTTTCCTCCTTTAGCTTCAGGGCTATTCCTTGCCCACCTACAGTCTCAGGCTGCCCTTCCCTCCAGGGGCTTACATCAACTGTTTCCACCACTCTTGGGGTCCTACTCACTCCAGGCTAGATAACCCACTTATCTCCCTGCAAGCCATTTGTGCCCACCGCCTCCTTGTTTGGCATCTACTTCGGGTTCCTCCTTGCCCCGGGCTAGATAACCCATTTCCTGGACAAGGGCTTGCTCTGGGGTCCTCTATCAAAGCTGGGAGGGAGCGCCCTTCTCTCCCTCTCCGCTCTCTCTCTGGGTTGGGCTTCTTAGCTACAGTAGTTCTCCAATCCCTCTCCCGAGCCCCTCATGCCTGTGAGTGGCAGTTAAAGGGTTTGAAGTAACTGGAACCTTCCTCCTATTAAGGTGCCTTTCCTGTTGCTAAGAGACACTCCAATTCCCTCCATTCCCGGGATTTCAGCCCATGTTTTCCTTCTTCCCTTCTGAGCCTATATTGCCTCTTGAAGCTCCCATATAATATTCCCACTGGAGAACAGAGGGCTCTAAACCCTGAGACGGTCTGACCACCACAGTGCTCAAAGTCCTTTGGCAACTCACTTTCCCTGGTGCTGGCAGCAGAACAACAAGAGTGGAGGAACAAGCTACCATCACACTGTAGAGGTAGAGGTTCTGGATGCAAGTGGAAAAAGGAGTCTGAGAGCTGAGGCCTGGGAGAAGGGTCTGATGCTGGGGCTGACACAAGGGCTGGGGATAGGATAAGAGGGCTGATGCTGGCAGATGTTGGAGGTGAGGTAAGGGGGCTGATTCTGGGGGCTAATGCAGGGGCTGGAAGGGACTGATGCAGGGGCTGAGGATGGGAGAAGACATGCTGGGGGTGAGAAAAGGAAGCTCATATAGGGAGAGGCAGAAGAGGTGGACAGATACTGTGTGGGAAAAGGCAGCAAGGCCATATTCAGGGAAGGATGGAGATGGAGGGATAGAGGGATGGTTGCTGGAGTAAGGAGGAAAGGCAGGGTAAATGAATACTGGAGAAAGAGGTAGGTAGATGAATGCTGGGGAAGAGGAGGAAAGGCAGGATAAATGATTACTGGAGAAGGATATAGGTAGATGAATGCTGGGGAAGGGGAAGAGGAAAAAAGAGGCAGTTGATTATGAAGAGATTGAGAGACAAAGGAAGGAGACAGATCTTTGAAACAGGTGAGAGAGTGCAGAATGGGGGAAGGAAAAGGGGAATGCAAGCCTGGTTTGGGGTGAGATATAAGAAGGAGACTGGAGGCTGAGAAGGGATGAGTGACAAGGAAGGAGCTGGGGTAGGTCAGAGGATAAGTACAGATGGTGGAAATCGAGGAATTGAAGGCTGGTGAAGGAAGAGCAACCAGAAGTGGTAAAGAACGACCAGGACCAACAGGAAAAAACTTTGTAAGTCTAAGTGCTTTGAAACTGAGCCCCTGAGGTCAGTCTTTACCTGCCTACATTTTTCTCTGTTTCTATGGTGATTACTGACAAAGTAGGCATGCTCAGGGGAGGAGTTGGGATGGAGTAGTGACACAGTCATGATTTATGCACATATTTTATAAAATAGGCGCATATGTGCATAAAGTACATGCTAACCTTTGCACCTGCTCTCTATCAGGCTTAATGTCCACAACTTTAATCTAGGTGTGATTTCTGTAGGATTTGTGCTAGTATTTTGTAAAGACATATATGTGCCTATGTCTTTAATAATAATAATGGCCACCATCTCTACATAAGTACATAAGTAATGCCACACTGGGAAAAGACCAAGGGTCCATCGAGCCCAGCATCCTGTCCACGATAGCGGCCAATCCAGGCCAAGGGCACCTGGCAAGCTTCCCAAATGTACAAACATTCTGTACATGTTATTCCCGGAATTGTGGATTTTTCCCCAAGTTCATTTAGTAGCGGTTTATGGACTTGTCCTTTAGGAAACTGTCTAACCCCTTTTTAAACTCTGCCAAGCTAACCGCCTTCACCACGTTCTCCAGCAACGAATTCCAGAGTTTAATTACGCGTTGGGTGAAGAAGAATTTTCTCCGATTTGTTTTAAATTTACTACACTGTTGTTTCATCGCATGCCCCCTAGTCCTAGTATTTTTGGAAAGCGTGAACAGACGCTTCACATCCACCTGTTCCACTCCACTCATTATTTTATATACCTCTATCATGTCTCCCCTCAGCCGTCTCTTCTCCAAGCTGAAAAGCCTTAGCCTCCTTAGTCTTTCTTCATAGGGAAGTCGTCCCATCCCCGCTATCATTTTAGTCGCCCTTTGCTGCACCTTTTCCAATTCCACTATATCATTCTTGAGATGCGGCGACCAGAATTGAACACAATACTCAAGGTGTGGTTGCACCATGGAGCGATACAACGGCATTATAACATCCTCACACCTGTTTTCCATACCTTTCCTAATAATACCCAACATTCTATTCGCTTTCCGAGCCGTAGCAGCACACTGAGCAGAAGGTTTCAGTGTATTATCGACGATGACACCCAGATCCCTTTCTTGGTCCGTAACTCCTAACGTGGAACCTTGCATGACGTAGCTATAATTCGGGTTCTTTTTTCCCACATGCATCACCTTGCACTTGCTCACATTAAACGTCATCTCTATCTCCAAATCAGGGTGCTCTGTTTTAAAATTACCTTCCACATGTAAAAAGGTATTCTACCCTAGTTTAGGCTCCCTTTCATTCAGTCAGAAAGGCCCCACTTTCCCACCGTCTCCTTTCCAAATATTGCCAGAGACATCTCCCCCATGTCCAGTTTCATATGCTTCAGTACATCTCTGGCTTCCTTTCTGCAGAGAAGTTCAGGCAAGTCCTCTACGCTTCATTATCTTTGAGCTTCTGCCATCTGCCTGTCTTTCTCCCCCCCCCCCCCCCCCCCCACAAATCATTCCTCCTGAACAGATCCCCAGCAGCTCCCTAAACCACGTCCTTTGCTCCCGTTAGGATGAAATGCAATCTGCTCAGCAGTTGAAACTGAGGCTATTTTGGAGGTGAGGCGGAGGAGAGCAGGGGAGGTGGGTAATTCATCTGTTGGAGTCACACTAGGGAAGGGGAGGAGAAAGGCTGAAGGGACAGAAAGAAAAGCTGATCCCCAGCAAGCTCACTGCAGGGGGGACTGGGGGGGTGGGGGTCTCCTTCAGCTCCTCTCAAGCAGCTCTGGGGCAGGGACCTCGGCTGATGGTGATGCTTTATTCTTCCTCTTCATCCTTGTGTTTGATTTTTCCACCTGTTTTGGGATCTTACATTTACAAACTCGGATCTAACACACCTTTCGTGTCCATGAAAAGCTCTGTCAAGACTTAGAAAAGTGATCGCTATCCGGGTGTGCTGGAAATAGGTAAGTGGACACCTAATGGGACCAAATGACACTTGGAAGCAGAATAGGAAGGTGATATATGTATACAGTATATACCTGGCAATTATTTTTAATACTTCTGCTTATTTTGTGTTTACCCACTCTGCTTTGGTTATACTTTGGAGAAAAGTCAGCTAGTTTGCATCTTCATTATGTTCTTTGTGCTTCCTGTATTGGTGGCTAATATTACACAGTATAAATAATACAATCTAAGTACAAATCTTTGCTTTTGCTACTACTAATAAAGCAACACAATTTAACATCTTATAGTCATTTGTGTAGTGTACAAATCTTTAATCTGCTTGTTAGGCCATTAAGTAGTTATTTTTCCGGCCGTGCAGTTTTTCTCTGTTTTTGCACATGAAAACACAAAAACAAATGGTTTGGGCAATGTTTTCTGAGCTCTTCTCAGGCCAGTGCCAGCTATCTTTGCTCCTCTGTTCTCACATGGCTAGAAATGGCTATGCGGGGAGATAGAGCAGGACAGCTGAAGCTATTTTGGGACCTGCAGCTCATCGGGGTGGAGCAGCAGCAGACTGCACAGCACTCAGAAGCACCTTTAAAAAAGGGATGGGGGGGGGGGGGGGGGGGGGGGGGACGGCTCCTGGGAATTTTTAAACACCCGTGCCTCAAGTTATTACTCTCACCCCATACATGTTAAATATAATACTAGAAGTTTTGTTACCCCTTTCGTGCTGGGAACCTGGGGAATGTTACATCCTATTGTGAGAGAGGCTATGTCCATGCATGTGTGAGGAAACCTCAAGAGCATGGTGCCAAGAGGTGTGCACGGATGGTTCTGGAACTTTCATTAGCAGGCTGGGGCTGTCCAAGGTACCACACTTAAGGAGCTGCGCTCTTAGGCCCATGATCAAAGGTAAGTGTGGGTGCTAGAGGACGGTGGTGCCTCGACTAGCACCCACATTTACCTGTACTGAATGATCAGCAGTCTCTGGCATGGCAAAAAATGAGCATGTCAAGTAATACCGCAGAGCTAATTGAAATGATATTTAAATGAGCTCTTCAGTACTACACTCCGATCATACGTCGCTCCTACCGTCTTAACCCTATGCTAGCTTGGAGCTGGTGTTAGGGTTAAGAATCCCATTTTCCTCCTCCCCCCCATCCAGGCCAGGCAGCCCGGGCTGCCACTGTCAGTCTTGTGGGTCCAGTGGACCCCCAGCCCCTCCCACCCCCGCAATGGCTAAGGCCTGCCCAGGTGGCCTAGTGCCCATCAGGCCCCCCAACCAACCCCAGGCCCCCAGCCACTGACATAGGTCCTCTAGCCCCCCTGACAAGTTTCCATGGTGGCCCAGGGGCCTTGTCCCCCCCCCCCCCCAGACACAAGGGCACAAGAGGCTGGAGGTCCAGTGGACCTCTAGCCTCCCTAGCCCCCGACACCAAAAAGATGTCCCTGGTGGCCCAGTGGGCAACCCTACCCCCAACTGCCCTGTCACCTCATCCAAACTGGTGGCCTACTGCCCCCCCCCCCCACTTGTACCTTTAGAAGGGAGGAGGGAGTAACAGTCCCTCCTCCTGGGGCACCACTTTCAAAATGGCAGAGCACTGCCTAGTACATCCTGGAATGCACTGGACAGGGTTTATATGGTATTGATGCCCCACCCAGTGCATCCTAGGATGCATTGGACAGGGCAGGGTGCTCCCATTTTGAAGACAGCGCCCCAGGAGGAGGACGTTCCACTCCATCCTCCATTCCAAAGGTACGGGGGTGTTTTGGGGGGCACTAGGGACTGTTTTTGGTGTCAGTGGGATTAGGGGGGTTGGGGGGGCTGGAGTTCTACCGTACCTCCAGCTCCCTGAGAGTGGAGGGAGAGAAGGTCACTGGGCTACTTGTCGGGGGGGGGGGGGGGTATTAGGGGGGCTGGAGGACCATCAGACCTTCAGCCCCTTGTGTCGGGGGTGGGTGGGAGAGAAGACCACTGGGCCATCCTGGAAACATCCAGTAGGGTTAGGGGAGCTGAAGGTCCACCAGACCTCCTGCCACTTGCGTGCGTTTGGGGGGAGGAACCTCCTATTTGACAGTCAGGACCTGTCAAACAACTTCTATGGGAGGACTGTTCTTTGGGTGAATGCCCAGGCACAATCCTCCCACAGAAGTACCCCAATGATCAGAGCTAATAGCGTGCCTAAATTAGCTCTGATCATCTAGGCTTTATTTTCCCATGCTGTTCCGACACTAATTTTACAGCACTGTTGGGAAGACCGTGGGGATCTTGATCATCAGCTCCTCTGCGTGTTGGTTGTGCACTACTTAAACATGGGCTTAGTCGCGGTGTGGTTTTGATTGGGAGCCTAGGCTATTTGTCTGTTTGGACATTTTGATGATATTATTTTACCCAGTCATTTCCCTCCCAGTTCTCTTCAGCTTCTTCACAACGTTTCTTTGGAGAGTATGCCCTGCACATGTTAAGGTGATAAGGGAGAGGAATCCTTTGAAGAGGGGGGTAATGTCCAAGCCAGAACTGAGTGACCTTCACAGGGGAATGGAGTCCTCTCTCTAGCACAATGCAAACACTGAGCCAAGCAGTAAATATGAGAGATCATATCCAACACATCCTGGCATAGGGCTCAGGTTCTTTCCTTGTCATGGTATGGGACATTATTCCAGGTGGGAAAGATCCGGCGTCAAGCCTATGGTGAGATATGCCCGAGCACTACCTAGGCTCTGTTTTACTGGCACTCATGCAGTGCCTGCTGGCTGGTGATCTTAACTGATTTTTGTGTTGCATTGAAATTGTAGGGGAGCGGGGATGATTTATGGTGGTTCCAGGTGTGCTTGTGTGGAAGAACTTACATATCTGGTGACACTGGAACACTGCAATTGTGTTGTACTCCAAAGCTTGAGCAATCGAACAGTACTTTCTCATGAATGTTACATTTTTATTCAGGGAATCGCAGGAACAGTCCCCTAAGTAATACATTTATATTTCCTTAGAAAGATGCTTGAACACTGACACATATACACTGCACTAGCTAGCAGTGGGGGTGGGTGGGAGGGGGGAGAAGCAATAAGAACAGCCACCACTATGGCTAGTGACATTAATATATTTATTTATCCCAACTGACTCTGTACCATGCATCTTGTCCCCATCTATATATCTGCACTTGGCTCTTCTGCTATATGGTAAGCTGTGTTGTAGAAAAGCATTAGTATCATAGCAATGTTATTTGAATGGTCTAATTGTGTGCTCATTGGATATTCCATCACTATTATGCTTGCATTGTATTATATCTCTGGTATTTGAATTTCAGTGCTGTTAAATGTGTATATTTTTATCCTGTTTCATGGTAGTCTTATTATTAGGCTTCAATTTGCTGTTTTCAAGTTTCCTTCTTCATTGTATTTATGTTTATAATTGTACATTTAACAAAATTGTATGTTTGATGTTAAACTGTACCTACTGTATTGATTCACCTACCGCCTTGGGTGAATTCCTTTATAAATGTGGTTAATAAATCCCAAATAAAATAAATACATAAATAAATAAATACTATGAGGGTGCTTTGCCTACAGTGACTAAAACCTTTAATTCTATAAAAGTTGCCCAAATTTGGGTGCCAGACATCAGAATGCTAAGCTAGTATTCTACAAAGGCAAATTTACTTGCCAAAGCCATTATAAAATAACTAGGAAAAAGGCCCGTTTCTGACACCAATGAAACGGGCGCTAGCAAGGTTTTCCTCGGAGTGTATGTGTTTTACAGAGCGTGTGTGAGAGTGAGTGTGGTGATACAGAAAGAGTGAATGTGTGAGTGTGTGTGACAGAGGGAGAGTGAATGTGTGAGTGTGTGTGATAGAGAGAGTGAGACTGTGTGCGAGAGTGTGGGTGTGTGTGAGAATGAGAGTGTGTGCCAGGGGCCCCCTCCCTCCCAGTTTCAGGGTCCGCCTGCGCCCCCTCCAAGTTTCAGGGTCCCTCTTCCTCCCTGCCACCCACCCAGTTCTGGGGTCTTTCCCCCCTCCCCTCCCACCCAGTTTCTGGTTGTGCCTGGCCTTCCTCCAAGTTCCTGGGCCGCCCGCCCACCCACCCTCCAAGTTGCAGGATCGTTGGCCCCCTCTCTCCCAGTTCCAGGTAGTTGCCCCCTTTCTTTCCCTCCTCTCCCCTCCCCTCCAGCCACCCACCTGCAGCGGTGTGAAGCTGACTCCATGGCTTCAAGTGAATGGCTTGTAATTTTCGTCAGGTTCGTCGCTCTTTGACCATCTCTGTCGGCTCCGCCCTCTTGCGCCTCTGATAGGTCCACCGCCTTTGACATCGAAACATGATGACGTCGGTGGACATCAAAACGCGGATGAGTCGAGGGGCAGCGGACCTATCAGAGGCGCGAGGGCGGGGCCGAGCGAGATGGTGACAGAGCGACGAACCTAACGATCCTACGAACCCTTCACTTGAAGCCACGGAGTCAGCTCAGAATGTTGACGGTGCCTTTTATTATAGTAGAGAGCGCATAAGTTGGCAGTGATGTGCCTAAATTTAGGCACAACCACATATCACTGCTCTGTTGCAGGTGTAAATGTTAGCGCATAAATGACAGTATTCTAGAACGTATGCAGCAACACAGCGAAGATGACTCAGGATGAGTGGACAACGTTCCTTTTATCTCGCTGCACCTTATGCCTGGAATAAACTTCCTGAGCCATTGCGTCAAGCTCCATCCCTGGCCGCCTTCAAATCTGGGCTTGAGGCCTACCTGTTTGATGCAGCTTTCAATTCCTAACCTGTCACCTGCTCGTAACCTTTATCTTGTCTTCCTCTCTTCAATAGTCCCTTTTCCCTATGTGTCCTATCTATCCTTCCCTTATCTCTTATTTGTCCTGTCTGTCTGTCCTGATTTAGATTGTAAGCTCTTTTAAGCAGGGACTGTCTTTTCTTCATGTTCAACTGTGAAGCGCTGGCATACAACTGGTAGCGCTATAGAAATGATTTGTAGTAGTAGTAGTTCCAGTTAATAAAGCAGTTTATTAAAAGATGATCGAGACTCGACACAGCTGTGTTTCAGCTGACTAGACCTGCATCGGGAGTCTCTAATATCAAATCAGGTCATCCACTTGATAAATTAGTCGTTGCAATTGTATAGAGATAATAAATCGCACGCTCCGTGCGCCTGAGTGGTGTAGAAGCTTTGCAAGCAGTAACTCCAAGAGTAAACTCGTGGTAGTAAACAAAAAAAAAAAAACATTTCTTTTTGATGCAGGGCTAGTCAGCTGAAACACAGCTCATCTTTAATAAACGGTTTTATTAACTGGAACATTGTCCACTCATCCTGGGTCATCTTCGCTGTGTTGCTGCACACTGTGTATTTTGCGGAGATTTGTTTCTTCTGTGTATACATCATCATCAGTATTCTAGAACGTGCACATGAGACTAGTCGGAATGCCCGTGACCTGTCTGTGCCCCTCCCACGTTAATGTCTTCATTGCAGTTTACAGGCTAGACCAAGGGTTCTCAACCCAGTCCTTGGGACACACCCAGCCAGTCAGGTCTTCAGGACATCCACAATGAATAAGCATGAGGTAAATATGCATGCAAATCTATCTCATGCACATTCATTATGGTTATCCTGAAAATCTGACTGATTAAGTGTGCCCCGAGGACTGGGTTGAGAACCACTTTGTAGAATAGGGGCACAAATATTTAAGCTAATTGGCGCTCTCAATAATTGGTTTCAACATCATTAATTAATCCCGTAAGTGATACTATTCTATACGTACGTACAAAATTGCATGTGTGACTGCACACCATTTATAAAATGAGGGAGCTAGGGACTGTTTCACCATTTGAGTGATCTGTGATAACACACCTCCCTCTAAGGAACATAAAGGAGAAGGAATCGAAAAAAGCAAAAAAAAAAAAACACAAGGAGCCACGGTCTGTGTTTCGTCAAAAAACACCTGCGTCAGCGGTCCATAGATGCCTGTTCCAACCAAGTATAATTGTCTTTTTCAAGACAAGTATTTCCTTACAGTGGATAACTAATATCCTGGAAACTGATAGCATCTATAGACCCCTGACACAGGCGTTTTTAGCCGAAACACGAATTGTGTCAAGTCTGATCAATAAAGTCAAGCTGAGATGCCCCTAACTTGAAGACTCTTTGTGCTTTTTTTGCTATTTACACCCTCCCTCTAAGGACAATAGTAAAATCCCTTTCTGCAGGTAAACATCATTTGCTTATGGAATTGGGGAAATATCTATGTTGTTCTGTATTGCAAATACTTATACCAATGCAAGTTGTTTTGCCTAGAAAACTAACCCACAGAGAAAGCAGGCACAGTTGTTTGTGGGTAATTTCTTTTTTGGGAGGGGGCAATAATGAAAGCAAAAATAACCCTAACCCTCTCCAGATAATAGCCCCCTCTTATTATAATCCTTATCCTCTCTGGGTAATAAATCTAACCCTCTATATGTAATAATCCTAACCCTCTCCAGGAGTAGTAACACTAACCTTAGTGCTAAACTTCTCTATATCATAATACTAACCTTCTCTAGATAATAACCCTAACCCTAGTACTAACTCTTTCTAGGTATATCACAGGCGCCTCACCCAAAGTGGTAGGTGGGCTATCTCAGTTGTATTGCCCAGCCTTAGCTAGTACCACAGGATTTGATCCTTGGCATACATTCTGGTATTGGGTATCAGACTCTGGAAGTACAGAAGGAAGGTCTTCCCTGCCTTCCTTGCTGTTGGCCAATGGGGACTAACTTAGGGGTCCATAATTGTTCTGATCTAGGAGTTCCACCCATGTGTGATGTACACCAAACCAGGGACTCAGTTTTAGTAATCTTAATAGTGTCGTACCTGCTACTATTACTGAACTTGCCAAAACAATTAGAGCTCTGAATTAATCTACTTCCATGGCTGATCCTATACTAACTAAACATTTAAGAATATTGTCAATCCTTTTCTTCCCTATCTTCAAGTAATACTGACTGAAATCACTGGTATATATCCAGCTGAATGAAAGAAAGCAAGCAGCAATAATTATCTGTGAATGAAGACGCTAAGCTAGATCCTTCAATTGTTTCTAATTATAGACCATATCTAACTTGCCTTTAGATAAAGTAGCTGAAAAACTAGTTATCTTTTCAATTGACCACTTTTCTGGACAGGATTAATGCCTTACATTTTAAGCAGATTAGATTTATATTTACTCCTCTACTGAATGCACAATGGTTGCTTTGTTAGATTTTGTTCGTGTTAGTGTTGGTAAGGGGAACAAAGTCTTGCTCATACCACTTGATCTTTCCACAGCCTCTGATCTAGTTGATCACTTCACTATCGTTCGCAGACTATGAGAACTCCATATAAATGGAATGGCCCTTGCATGGCTTTCAAACAGAGCCTTTTAAGGTTTACTTATCTGACTTTCTTCTCTTCCACTGTTTGCCATATGGGATCCTCCAGGTTCAATACTTGGGCCCATATTGTTTAATATTATCTTGCAGTTTTAGCATTGTTATTCAAGCACTAAGACTTTCTTTTTCATGTATGCAGTTGACATTCAAACATTGGCCCCATTATCTGTTAATTGACTGGATCCATCAGTAATGGCCTGAGGCTAAATCCAGATAAGACAGAGGGTATTATATTCACCTGGTGCATGCTTCAACAAGGAACCCTTTCCCTAGTATTAAAGGGAATATAATTCTTCTTAAAGACTCCCTTATGTTTCCTGGTATGATCTTTGACAATCATTTATTTTTAATATGCAAATTTCTAGCCTATTAAGGTAATAAATAGAAATAAATCAACCAGAGAAAAGAAAATAAGATGATAGACTATTTTATTGGACTAAATACATGTTTTGATTAGCTTTGAAGGTAACCTTCTTCTTCCAATCAGAAATAATCAAATATTAACAATATCAGAATGTATAAGTGAAACACAAAGTATTCCAATGACAGTCTCACAGGAAGAGGGGGGGTGGGTTAGGTGGGAAACAGGGAGAGATGGATGGTAGAAAGAGGGTGACAAAGCAGTAGAATTTTATGGTTTACAGTGAGATAGAAAGCCTAGATCTTTGTTAAAACCTGTCTGGTAGGTGTCAACATATTTCATCATTTTGACTTCAAGGTCTTACGTTTCTGGATTGTCTTAAATTTTCTTTTAGTATTCTCACCATAAGATCATTGATGCAGTGTTCTGGTTTTATAAAGTGCTGTCTCACAGAAGGGGCATCCTGGTTGGCACTGGAATATTTAATATATTGTTGAGCCTCGTCTTTGGAATATGGCTTGTTTTTGCAATATAGCACCCTTCTATTAAGGACATCTCTGTTCATTCTTGGGCAGTTATGCACCATTTGTCCTTTCCTCAAACAGTCTGCATTTTGTCTCTTGATACATTATTAGCTCTTTCACCTCTCACTCCAGATTCAACTAGATGGCTTCAATTTATTCAAAATACCTCCATTAAACTTCTCCACGGAGCAAAGAAATTTGGTAGGGTTACCCCACTTTTTACTATGGAACAGTGGCTCCCAATTATTTATTTATAAAATGTATATCCCGTTAAACCTAAGCAACTTACCAAATAAAAATATATAATCACTTACAATAATTCAAACTTCCAAAATTAAACAATCTCTTCATCAAATATCAACAAAGGCTTGCAGAAATAAGTGAGTTTTCAGTGGCTTTTTAATTTGCTGCAAATTTGGACACAGATGCAAATGCACAGGGAGCTGTTCCACAATAGCGACCCTGCTACTGAAAAGGCAGTTGTTATAGCTTCCTCAAATGTATATCTGCCAGTGATATCGCTTGTTACTTTTTCCAAAAATACTAGGACTAGGGGGCACGCAAAGAAGCTTCTAAGTAGTAAATTTTTAACGAACGGAGAAATATTTCTTCACTCAATTAAACTCTGGAATTTGTTGCCAGAGAATGTGGTAAAACAGTTAGCTTAGCAGGGTTTAAAAAAGATTTGGATAATTTCCTAAAAGTCCATTAACCATTATTAAGATGGACTTGGGAAAATCTACTGCATATTGTAGGATAAGCAGCATAAAATATATTGGGGATCTTGCCAAGCACTTGTAACCTGGATTGGCCACTGTAGGAAACAGGATTCTGGGCTTGGTGGACCTTTGGTCTGTCTCAGTATGGCAGTGATTATGCTCTTATGAAACTGAAAGATATCCTGCATCCTCAGATCTCGGTGCTCTTACTGGTCTGTGAAGTTTTATTGCCTGTGACAAATACAAAATGCTTGCTTGATGTAGTGTCAACGCTTTATAATGAATTCTATGTAATAGCAGCAATTAGTGTTATTGTTTCAGCCCCGGTGTTATGTGTTCAGACTTTGAGCAGCCCAAGATCATCCTCATTGCTAAATTCTGGATTACTTGTAATACACTGCACAGTGTTTTAGCCACACCAAGTAATCAGCCTCATCAAAATCTCTGTTTCTACCATTCTGAAATCACAACTTACTGACTAATCAAAGTTGAAAAAAATGCACTCTTCACCATCTGTAATGATCTGTGCCTGTATCATCAAACAGGAATCAAGGATAATACCAGTCTCTTCATTTGCCATTGCACTGGAAACTAACCCCTTCAGCAAAACTCACCACCGGGGGTATCAGTTGTGTTTCTCTCCCTATCAGCATACTTTCAGTTTTTGTTAGATTCAGGGCCAACCTATTTTCCTTTATTCAACAGTCTACCTTATCTAAACACAATTTTAACTTTTTGGATGTCATATGCATAGAATCCAACAATGGGGGACCGACGGACTAGATATTACCAGCATTAATTTGATAACTTACATGTAATTCCTAAAAATACATTCCTAAAGTACACATATATACATTAAATAACAAAGCTGATAGGGCAGATCCTCGTGGTACTCCCATTCGTATCGAGAAATGCAAGGAACATTCCCTTTTTATCTGTACCTGCACACTTTGGTCAGTCAAATATGACTCAGACCAGTGGAACACTTTACCTCGAGTCCCCAACTAGAGTGGAGGAGTGACCTAGTGGTTAGGGTGGTGGACTCTGGTCCTGGGGAACTGAGGAACTGAGTTCGATTCCCACTTCAGGCACAGGCAGCTCCTTGTGACTCTGGGCAAGTCACTTAACCCTCCATTGCCCCATGTAAGCCGCATTGAGCCTGCCATGAGTGGGAAAGCAAAGGGTACAAATGTAACAAAAATAAAATAGATACTAGTGGAGATTCTACATGGAATGTTGCTATTCCACTAGCAACATTCCATGTAGAAGGCTGCGCAGGCTTCTGTTTCTGTGAGTCTGACGGACTCAAAAAAGCAGAAGCCTGCGCGGCCACATTGGTGATCTGCAAGGGCCGACTTCTACATGGAATGTTGCTAGTGGAATAGCAACAGTGGAGAAGTGGCCTAGTGGTTAGGGTGGTGAACTTTGGTCCTGAGGAACTGAGTTTGATTACCACTTCAGGCACAGGCAGCTCCTTGTGCCCCATGTAAGCCGCATTGAGCCTGCCATGAGTGGGAGAGCGCAGGGTACAAATGTAACAAAAATAAAAAATAACTGAGCCAAACGGACGGATAGTAATATCTCAACATTAATTGTATCAAATGCTTCAGAAAATAAGAATCACAAAAAAGCATGTCAAATTCTTATCCATTACTACATCCTTTTTAAGATTCTTAAGCTGGAACATCGATCATTTTGCTCTGGTTGTCTACCTTTCCTCTTTAACCTATTGATTCCTTACAGGCCAATTTGTGTCCTTTGCTTCAATCACAAGAACATTATGGTTGTTCTATCACAGCTATAAACAGGATCCGATGAAGCCAAATTGTAGTTTGTTATTGCTCCTACTTTGTGGAATAGTCTCTCCCTCTCTCAGTAGTATAGGGAGGAATTTTTCTAAAGGATGGGGGCAAAGTAATTTTTGCATTGCCCAACAAAATGGAGGAGAATAGCAGTAGTGAGTGGCTATAAAATCCGAGGGGGGCAGGGGAGGAGGCAAATGCCTCTCTGGCCTCCCCCTACACCCATGCTCTCTCTAATATGCTTGGATGTTTCTTATCAAAATTCAAATCAGCATTGAAAAAGTACTTTTACTGTAGCATTCAGTCTTTATTCTGCCTTGCTTGCCTGGACACTGACTGTATGTGTGTGTGTATATATATATTATATATATACAGGGCTTTTTTTGAGGGGGTACTTGGGGGTACTGAGTACCGGCACCTTTTCCATTGCCTGCTAAAATTGGCCCATGGAACCCAAGTTTTAATGAAAGAGCTCAGGCTCTACACACCAATTCTGTCTTGTCATAGATTCTATGACTGGTTGCAGGTGGCCTGGCTATTATGGGTGGGTCCCTCAGTGATTACCCCACTCCTGAAGGGTGGCCTAGCATTTGAGTACCGGCACCTTTTTTGCTAGAAAAACTATATATATATTATATAATATATATATATATATAATATATATAAAATATGTGACCATCTCTGGGAAAAGGTGAGTAAAGCAGTAGATCCAAAATGTTGAATGACTGATTTTTCATTTCTTGGGTCAATAAGAAGTCTGCAAAAGTTTATGTTTGAATTTCTGTAATTTTGTTTTAATTATTATTTTCCACATAAAAGGATTGGGTTTAGACTGTTGTATTACAAATTATTTGCTCTGTCAGAATTCATTAAAACCTCATTTTTGTTCCTGGTGACTTTAGTCACCTTTTCCCAGAGATGAAAAATAAATAAATAAATAAATAAATAAATAAAAATAAATAATATATATATATATAATATGTAGATATTATTGTAACCTAGGCATCCTATTGTGTCCTTCCAAACCTTGGTTTCCCATATATGTGTTCATCACCCTGTATTGTTCACACCGGAGCCTGCAAAGGCCTCTCCGGTACTATGTAAGCCACATTGAGCCTACAAATAGGTGGGAAAATGTGAGATACAAATGTAACAAATAAATATATAAATAAAAAAAATAAATTATAGTTATTATAAACCACTTATAATATTTATTTTATAGGTGGCATATCAAATGAAATAAACTAAACTCAATGCAGGCTTGCCTCTAGGAGTTTTCTTACCATGCCAGGCAAGCCATCTTGTCTTCTTAGGAAGTTTTGCGGGTGGTGGTACGCTGGTAGTAGACCTTGAGGTAGCCTCAGAAAAGGTATCTGTGCCCCCAGAGATGCTGGTGACAAAGAGAACAGATTGGGGACTTGACAGGGCCTTGAATTTGTGACTAGCTGAAAAGCCTTATGCTCCTCACCTGATGCTCCTCAAGTACGAGGATGCTCCTCATGTACCCCCTTCAGGCCTGGCCTGGGGCCATACTGCCCCCATTCTGAGTCAGGCCCCAGGCCCTTAGAATGTTAGTTGGAACAATACTAGAGAGTACAACAATAATGACTAATTTGGGGTTAATGCTTATCACTATTCTTCCTTACGTGATACCAATTACTTACAGAATTGATTTAAAAAATTTTTTTATAAACTTATACAAATTATTACTGCATGACCCTTATACAATAGGTCTCTTATACACATCTACAAAGATTCCTGGATCAATTGAGTAACAATTCAATATCCATTTTATATACTTCTGTGTGGCTTTGTGTGGCTTTCATGTTAATCCAACCTATTACCTAATAAGCTACTAAATTAATCAAATTATTCAACCATCCCTGCTGAAAATGGCTTGTGGTAGTGTAAGCGTGGGTTTTGGGTGTGCGCCAACCCATTTTTTTAGCACACCTGTAAAAAAGGCCTTTTTTGCCGAAAGTGGATGTGTGGCAAAATCAAAATTGCCGCGCATCCATTTTGGATCTGAGACCACCAGCCATTGACCTAGCAGTAAAGAATCTGGGCAGTAATGACCTATGCGCATCAAATGCCATTTGGCATGCGTCCGTTACGCGCGCCAGAAAATAAAAAATATTGTTCAGACGTACATAGCGGATACGCACCAAAATTGAAATTACTGCGAGGGTCATGTGGAAACCAGGCAATAACTTCAATTTGGCACGTGGTCGGCATGCGTAGGCGCCTATGCAGCTTAGTAAAATGGCCCCCAACTCTTGCATCTATTCCTCTGAATTTAATGTCTAAGCAATGAGTTCTGCAAACACTTCAGCATCATTCACACTGTTTGTACCAACACAAATATCACAGGAGCAGGAGACTCCCCAGTGACTATCCCAAAATAGCCATTGTGGTCTCCATTACCATCATCATTACAACCCCACTCTAAATCTGGCATAGATGGCAAACTTGTTCCTTCTGCCAAGAGAAAAATACCCCATGATCAGCTGACAGCAGGCTTTAATCCCCTCCTACCCAAAGTAGGAAGCAATAGCAACCAAAGTATCACTGCCTGCTTCTGAAAGTCAGTTCTTATTCCTGGGAGAATTTACACACAATGTTGAAAATTATGTAACAGTCTTTTTAAAATTTTGCATGCTGTATTTCTAATTTTTTGTTGGCTTTTTCGGTACAGAATTTCTCCATCATAAGGTCTGACACTCTCCCACTTTTACCACTGTCTCTTGCTCCACATTGCAGTTCTCTCATCCACATGGCTATCTTCCTACCCCCTTCCCCCCACCAGTTCTTTCTCATTCTTAACTCTCAGCAAGATCCTCAATCTTGTATCTCCCCACCTTCCTTCTTAAGCACATATCCCCACTTCGATTCTCCTAACACTCCAGGTATATATAATATCTCACCTTCCATCTTTCTTCCCCTCAGCACATACTCCCACCTTGTCTTTTTCTCCCCCCTCCTATCTGTTACACATGTACCCTACCTCCCTTTCTCACCCCCACCATATACCATACTTTCTCATTCTTCCCACCACTAGCAGTCTTCAGAGATCCATGACACACCTCAGGTTTGTTCCAATGACGTCCCACCCTGCTTGCTCAGGGAACCCCTACCACCTGTGACTCACTTCAAGCAACCTAAACCCGTGTGGCACCCCCCATCTAGCTCCAGTGCCCCCCCATTCCACTTTGCTCAAGTGATCTACCCCATGGCATACCTCCCATTTATTCCACTGATCCTCCTCTCCTGCTACTAACCATGGTACAACGCACGGAATCTCTCTCTCTCTCTCTCTCATGACTCCTACCTTGATAAGTGACCATACCCAACTTTCTCCAGTGATCCTACCCCCACTATTGCTCCAGTGACCCCCCTACTCCAATAGCACACTTCCCTCTAGCTTGCTCCAGCGGCTCCCCTCCTGTGTTCCCTATCTTGCTCACTAGAATAGTCAGAATGCCCATGCCCCTCCCCCTCCCACATGAATGCCCCTTTTGTAGATACTCACTAGACAATTTACCATGTGCACTTTATAGATTAAGATCATAACTCACACCTGTAACTGCCCCAAGCACAGAAGTGAGGAGGAGGTGAACAGCTGTGCATCAGGCCGTGTCCTCCTCCTTTGCTGTCCTAGGGCTCAACTGTTCATTTCAACCACAGAGGTGTAGGGAGCCCTGTTCTCCCCCTCCTCTTATTCCATGATCTGTGTGGGGGAGACAGGAGGGAGAGAGGAAAGCTATCAGCATTAGTGTCTATAAATAAAATAGCTCAGAAAGACTGTTACCATAAACCAATAAACATAAATCAAGAAATAAATAAACTTAAAAAACAAATTTTGAAGGGGTGTTTGACCTTCAAAGGGAGAAGCAATCTGATACCATCATTGCACCGTGACACTGTGCTTTAATGCTCAACATAATAAACTTGATGCTCCATTCTAAACAACTGTATTAAGTTCTCTTCTTAAATGATGCAATAAAATAAATCACTTAGCTGAAGGCTTTTCTCCTTGCGGTATGAAAATGCAAAATTAATCTCCTTAAAGTTCATCTCTCCGAAGACTCAGAAGTGCTCAAATATTATTCTTTAGTGAAATGACATCATCTCTTGGATCAATAAACATCAATCTCAAATCCTACTCTTGACGTAGGTCCACGTTTCGCTAATAAGCATCTTCAGGAAGCAAGACTAAAGAAGCAATAACATCAAGATCATCATTCATACTCCTAAAAAAAACTTTCCTGGCACCCTAATAACTTAATAATAATTTTGAAATAATTTTTTATACAATGAAATTCTTACCAATACAGCAGATCTTCATACCTGTGCTAGAACTAGTCGTTCCAAGATCACTGCATTGCTCTCAACACCAAAAAATGCCACTGCACATGCATCAGTTTTAACTAGTGCTTCCCTCCTTAAGACATCATCAGGAAATCTCTCACCTAATCAGTTGCTGAATAAATTATAAACTGTACCACTCCACTTCCTTAGTCAATCCATTTGATTCACTGTATCCCATGAATAAATTTATTTTATTTATTTATTTGTTACATTTGTATCCCACATTTTCCCACCTATTTGTAGGCTCAATGTGGCTTATATAGTACCAGAGAGGCATTTGCTGACTCCGGTGTGAATAAATAGAAAGTGATGTTGTGGTAGGTAAAGTTCGTGTGGCACAGCCACATTAGGGAATCGTACAGCGGAAGAGTTGTGTTATGTCCATTACGTACTTTAGTGTTTGTTGTGTTGCAGAGATCAGGCATTTAAGTTGGATTGGTAGGGTATGCCTTTTAAATGAATCTTTGTTCCTTCTGCAGAAGCACTCTGGACACATCCCCTCCTTGATTATTTTTTAACTGCATCAATACTACAAATCACAACTCTGACAGTTCATGCGCTGCCTGTTACCATTGTTCAACCAGAGAAACTTCCATCCAGTTAACACAAATGTGCTACTTTATACGTATACCTGACCTTGATTTGTCCCTGCCATTTTCAGGGTGCAGACCGTAGAAGTCTGCTCAGCACTAGCCCCACCTCCCAACCACCGGTGCTGCCACCAATCTCTGCTAAGCTTCTGAGGATCCATTCCTTCTGAACAGGATTCCTTTATGTTTATCCCACGCATTTCTGAATTCCGTTACCGTTGTCATCTCCACCATCTCCCACGGGAGGGCATTCCAAGTATCCATCACTCTCTCTGTGAAGAAATACTTCCTGACATTTTTCCTGAGTCTGCCCCCCTTCAACCTCATTTCATGTCCTCTAGTTCTATCGCCTTCCCATCTCCAGAAAAGGTTTGTCTGTGGATTAATACCTTTCAAATATTTGAATGTCTGTATCATATCACCCCTGTTTCTCCTTTCCTCTAGGGTATACATGTTCAGATCAGCAAGTCTCTCCTCATACGTCTTGTAACGCAAATCCCATACCCTCCTCGTAGCTTTTTTTGCTTCACTTCAATTCTTTTACATCCTTAGCACGATACAGCCTCCAAACTGAACACCATACTCCAGGTGGGGCCTCACCAACGACTTGTACAGGGGCATCAACACCTCCTTTCTTCTGCTGGTCACACCTCTCTCTATACAGCCTATCATCCTTCATTGGAAAATATCAGACAAAGAATCATCTGCAATTTTACAAGACTTCCAATGTGGGTGAACTGAGATAGTCTAGTATATTCACTTTGGAAAAAGCTTTTATATATCAATCCAATCCTTCCTTCTTGTTTACCAATGCTAGAAAATGATACAGATTTGTATCCCTTATGGCATAAATCTTTAATAATGGGAGTTATCTTCCATTTATAACCAAGTTTCTGTCAAAAACAGAAACCCTGGTTGATTGTTCTCTAATTATATGACTTTTATACACACGATCACACATTAAGATAATAACAGGGCACAGGCACTTGAGATGGATGTAACTACCCACCAAGACTTGGTGAGAGAAATTTGTTGTCTCTTCTCAGAGACGCAGAGCAGTTAACCAGCCTCTACTTCTAAATTCTAGGTTGTGTTCTCTCTCAACTCTTTAAGGGTCTTTTACTAAGTGAGCTAGCATTTTTAGCTCACGCTAAAAATGAGCTGCTGCTAAATGCTGAGACACCCATAGGAAGATAATGGGCATCTCAGTGTTTAGCACGAGCTAAAAAATGCTAGTGCACCTTAGGTAAAAGACCCTCTATAGAGCTGATGAATGTTCCCTCATGGTTAGACCATAGAAACTCAGTGTAAACTGTCTGTTGAATGAAATATTATTCATAGTCTATGAAAGCACCATCAATAAAGAGCATTTCATAATGTGTCAGAGATTTCAAAATACACCATTTGGAAAGGTTTGACCTTCTTCTTCAAGCTTCCCTACAGATTTGAAACTTGAGGCAAGGCACTTCCTGTCTTGGAAAAAGAATGCCTTCAGCTAGCCTCACCAGGAATGCTACACAGGTGGGTCAGCTGAAGCAGGGGCGTAGCTAGGTGGGGCCACGGGGGCATGGGCCCCCACAGATTAAGCCCTGGTCCCCTCTACTTTTGACCCCCCCACACCGCCAACCCTCCCCGCCACTTTGGACCCCCCCCCCCGCTGCCGCCTCCCCTCTCTCGTCGCTGCCCGCCGCTAGGTACCTCTGCTGGCAGGGGGTCCCCAACCCTCGCCAGCCGAAGTCTTCTTTAGTGCCGGTCGACTCCGGCGACTTCGCTGATGATCTGTTTCTGAATCCTGACGTCGTGTATGCAACATCCTGCACGGGGCTACATACAGATAGAAGCAGATCATCAGCGAACGCGCTGGAGTTTGACCGCGCTGAAGAAGAACCTGGCGGTGGCGGAGACAGGGGAGGGGGTCCAAAGTAGTGGGGGGGGGGGGTCGGTGGCTGGGGGAGGCGGCCCTAAACTGTGCCCACCCCCCACCTTGGGCTCTGGACCCCCCTTCCACCAAGGTCTGGCTACGCCCCTGACTGCTGAAGGCAGCTTTTCTACATTGCTGCCTCTGTTGGTCACTTGCCACACACTTTGAAGATCGTGCTTATGTGTGTGTGTATTGGGGGTTGGGGTAAAGCGTATTAATTTGGAGAATGAATCAAGATTAAAGGTTCTTGGTTATTTTATTTGATCCAATGTTGGATGGACCGTTTAGGTCTTTATCTGCCGTCATTTACTATGTTACTATGTTAGGTTAATTCAATAACAAAAAAAAAATGTTTTGGGGGAGTTGAGACAGTTAAGAAAAATATGGAAATACCTCTCTTTCATTCAGTTTGTGTTAGTTGTTGAAGCTCTTACAATGAGTCAACTTGACTATTGTAATATGCTTTGGGCCCTGTTTACTAAGTTGTGCTGTAGGTGCGCTAACATTTTAGAGTGCACTAAACATTAACGCACGCTAATGCTAGAGACACCCATATAGTCCTATAGGTGTCTCTAGCGTTAGGGCATGCTAAAAAGTTAGCGTGCTTACAGTGTGGCTTAGTAAACAAGGCCCTTTACGTAGGGTGTTCCAAATTATTATATCAACTGTTACAGACACTTCAAAATGCATCAGCAAGGCTGATTTGTCAGTTTACAAAATGAGAGAGCATAACTTCTCTTCTTAGATAGTTGCATTGGCTCCCTATAGAAGTTCAGACATTCTTTAAATTATGTATGCTATTATTATATTATTAACATTTGTATAGCGCTACCAGACGCATGCAGCGCTGAACACCTGACACAGACAGTCCCTGCTCGATAATATTTAATGTCATTCATGGTTTAGTATTGTTCATGTCTATATTGTTGTTCACTTCATCAGGGCTGCCGAGAGACAAAGCCAGACCCAGGGGAAACACCCTTCCCCCCGCCTGTCCACTGCCATTGCCACCGCACCCCTACCTGCCCGCTACCAGCGCCGCCCCCTCGCATGGTTCAAAATATCTCTTGTCGTTCCCTCCTCCCCTCGGCAGTGTTCCTATGGACTGCCGACAGCATCAAAAAAGAAGCAGCTTACCTCTGGTTGGCCTCCAAAGTGTTTCCTCTGCTGTGTGTCCCTCCTGTGCAGACACAGAATGTGTCAGAGGAGGCAGGACAAAGCAGAAGGAACACTTCGGAGGCCAGCCGGAGGCAATTCAATCTGCAGCTGAACAAAAGAGCCCAGATATGTATTTTATCGTAATTAAAAGCAATGCAGGTAAATAGAAACTTTTTTTTTGTAACAAGAATTACCTTTTTTTTTAAATAAACTGATATCGAATTAAAGTTATTAAATTATTTTTTTAAAATCTTAAAACGGTTCTTATTAAGGACACTCCCCAAAATAGGAGAAAAAACCAGAACAAGAAGACTTAACAACTCCCCCAGTGGTGCAAAGTACTTAATCCACCCATCCCATACCGCCTGCAAACATACACCCCCCAAATCCCTAGCCCCTGTATCTAAAGACCTGGGGCTGATGTGTTGTCTGCAGTTTTTTCAATAAGTGCTTGAATGGTAAACATTAATTCACACTAAACTTACTGTCAACATCAATCATTTTTTGCCTGTTTTGCAGTCTATGCAGTGGAGACCTAGGATGTTTTCCCTTATATCCTGCTAAAAAAAAAGATATTCAAATCCTGCTATGACCTCAGTAAGCGCAAAAACAGAAAAACATCAGCACTGGGCCTTCAGGATGGATGTATGTTGGCCTTTTTATTCAGAAAATGACCCGACACGAGCCGTGTTTCGGCTTACAAACACCTGCCTCAGGGGTCAAAAAATTCTTATAGGTATAGTCATGGAAGTTTGGAAATAACGAAATAATCAGGATATGTTGCCCAGAGCATAGTAATTATCTGTATTGTCGAAAAAACTCTATTGGTACAAAAACCCCGGAGGCAGGCGTTTCTACGCCAAAACACGGCCAGTGTCAGGTCATTTATCTCCATCCTGAAGGCCCAGTGTTGCGTTTTTTCTGTTTCTGTTTACATTTGTATGCTGTTTTACCCTCTCTTCTGTTACTTAGTAAGAGCAACACAGTCCTTCCACAAAACCCTGCAAATATGTTACTCAGAATCTACGTAGTAAACCTTCCGTAATGTGACAGCTAAACAGCACCAGCTCTTAGGATACAAACAGCAAGAACTGTAACTCTGAAGAGGCAGTGGCAGTTACATAATGAAGGACCACAAGTTAGAAATGTTAATTCCAAAAAGTCACAGGCTCTGTGTGAGCAGTTCAACACAAGAGAGAGAAACACAAAAGTATAAATGCATTTCATCCTTTACTAAACTAAGAACAAAAATGTAAGAATTATGCACTGATAAAACTAATCTTTTTCAAACCACTAAAAACTGGAAATAAAATCCCCGTTTTTTTGAAACCACTGTTGTTTGGGCAATTTATTTTTTTCTAATGTGGATGTTCCTGGTCTCTTTCCAGCTCTTTCTTCTTCTCTTATCTCTTACTTAACTTCCCTTACTTTCTCCAGGTCCTCTATTTCCACCTTCTATCATCCCTTCACAGTCTGTCAGACCTGTGAGTTCTTGTACCAAGTAGAGCGCTGCCAAGCCCGGTACTCGGACCAGGTTCTGCTTGGCGGCCGGACAACCCCAGGTTTCACCTGTGCTGACCACCGTTCCCCAGAGGTTAAGCCCCTAGGTGCGGGCAGCCTGCAGGGCTTACGAGATGGAGCAGGAAGTGGGTTGATGAACGTGATGGCCAGACAAGCAGCAGACATGAGAGCGATCCAGGTATAGGCTGAGTCAGTAGGCAGGCAGCAGGTACGAGACTAATCCAGGTACAGGCAAGGTCAGTAGGCAGGCAGTAGACACAAGAGTAATCCAGGTACAGGCAGAGTCAGTACGCAGGCAGCAGATATGAGAATAATCCAGGTACAGGCGAGGTCAGTAGGCAGGCAGTAGACACAAGAGTAATCCAGGTACAGGCAGAGTCAGTACGCAGGCAGCAGACACGAGAGTAATCCAGGTACAGGCAAGGTCAGTAGGCAGGCAGCAGACATAAGAGTAATCCAGGTACAGGCAGAGTCAGCAACGAAGAACAAAGTAGAGGATAAGCACACTACTGAGCAAGTAACACCTACCAAAGTAGAAGCCGAAGCAAGGAGTCTTGGGAGAGCTCAGCTGATAAAGTGCTGGCATCTGACATCAGCAGGGAGAAGGGGCACAGCCATAGGACAAGAGCAGGGGAAGGAGGAACCAGAAGACCAATAGGAGAGAAGCAAGGGAAGCCAGCCAGAGGAAGAGCAGACCCAGGTAGGTGGAAGCAAAGCAATCAAGGAGCCTGGAAGCCAGGCAGAGAGAGAGAGCAGAGCCAGGTGCATGGATACAAAGCAATCAAGGAGCCTGCAGCCAGAGAAGAACTACACACACATGGCTCAGGGCTGTGCTAGTCAATTGTGCTTGTCGACGGGACCCTGCGCAGCCCGAGGACACCGCTTGCGTTGAGGTTGGGTACATGACACAGTCCTATTCCTTTTCTCTTGAAACCCTTACCCAGGATCTCTACCCCATATATGCCCATAAATAGAAGCCAGACCCCTAGTGGAAATATTGTGATATTACCAGTAGAAGTCTTGGTGGCCATTTTGAAGCCCAGATGATATACGGTGGGAGTGAGTGGGCATTGCTCCTGCCCCGCTATACACCAGAGACCTCCAGTTGGCCGTGCTGTGGGGGGTGCAGAGGTGCTACTGGACATGGATGGCTGTACTATGAGGGTGAGGGAGGGGGTGCTACCAGGCACAGATGGCTGTCTGGTGAGGGTGGGGTTGAGGGTGCTACCATGCACAGATGGCTGTACTGCGGAGGTGGGAGGGTTGGGTTTGTTATTGGGGGTGGTTGGGGAAGCTGGCATCAGGATAGGGGGCAACCTACTGGGGGGAAGTACCAATGCTGGTTCAGGGCCTTGTGCAAGCCACTGACCACCAGCTCACAATTCTTTTTGCATCTCCTCCAATATGTACAAATGACCCCACTCAGACACTGAGGAAGATCAGATAAAATGCTTAGCTTTATTGAATACTAGATAGCACTGCAGATTGATATGACTGACCAGAATCAGATAAGGTAAAGATCGTCTGCAGACCTCAAATCTTTGTGCAGATCTTCAGAAGTTTGGAACAGGCTAAAAGGAAGACACAAAATAGCAAATTGTACCCCAAAATGAAGATACATTAAAGATTATACCCGCTGTGCTGGGCGGTGGTAGCTCCAGTCAATGGGAAATCATATAAATATGTTTAAATAAATAAATAAATGCCTGCCATCAGGCTTGTTGAGAGATTGATGGATGGGATTTCTCCCAGCTCTGTGAATAGAGCCTGTCTGTGCTTACCAGATAAGGAAGGTATGCAAAACATGTTATTCTATACTGACCTGGGATCTACCAGCCTAATAGTTTCTCAGGCCCAGCAAAGATATGTGCAGTTTACAAAGACAGTAACTTAGTAATATAATGCTAATTTTACTTAGGCTATAGCCTGAACTTCCATATGTACAGCTGTGTTTGTTGTGTTCACACCAGAGCCCTTGATAGAGGGGGCAGCGATTTTAGAAAGCTGCAACATATTTATAAATGGTATAGAAATGGGAACAATGAGTAAAGTGGTCAAATATGCAGATAACACAAAACTATTCAAAGTGTGGATGTGGATTATGAGAAATTGTAGGAGAACCTTGCAAGACTGAAAGTCTGGGCATCCAAATAGCAGATGAAATTTAACGTGAACCAGGGCAAAATATACACAGAGCGGCGGTAAGCCCAATGCAGGCTTACCGCTTGCTATTCTGGGAGTACTGCTGGCCCAATGCGGCCGCCAGCGGTAGTTCTGTGTCAAGTGTACGCCATTTCTGGGGGGAAACCTCCCCCCCCCCCCCGGAAATGGTTAATGTGGCGGTAATCAGGTTACTTCCGGGTTACCATGGGTGCCCTTCCTGCCATAGCAGTAGGTAGCAGTAAGGTTTCCCTGCTGCATGGCCATGCAGTAAGTGTTTTCTTAACCGCATGGCCATTTTGTTTTGGGGGCTTTTTACCCACTGTGGCAAAAAGGGCCCTGGTGTGCAGGAAAAACAGCCCCTTCTGCTACCGCAGGGAGATTTTTCTCACAGCTTGGTAAAAGGACCCCATAGGGAAGAATAATCCAAATTATAGCTACATTAATGTTAGGTTGCACATTAGGGGGTTACCATCCAGAAAAATAATGTAGATGTCATCGTGGAAAGAAATAGAGAATAAAACAAAGAATATCATAATGCCTTTGAATTGTTCTGTTGTGCAATACTTCAAACAAATTGGAGAAAATATATTTTCACTCAACATATAGTTTGAGATCTGAAACTTGTTACCAAGCAGTATAAAATGTTTTGTACATTTTTGGGATCTTGCCGGGTATTTGTGACCTGGCTTGGCCACTGTTGGAAACAGGATGCTGGGCTCGATAGACCTTTGGTCTTTCCCAGTATGGCAATACTTACGTACTTATGGTTAAAGAATCTACTGTGGCTTGATTTAAAGAAGGCTTTGACAAATACCTAGCAGAAAATGCTTAAACCATTATTAATGTAGAACTGGGAAAAGTCATTGCTTATCCCTGGGTGTAAACAGCCTGGGGGTAGGTAGCATGTTATCTTGCTACTTTTTGGAATCCTGCCAGGTTGTTGTGACCTGGCCACGGTTGGAAACAGGACATCGGGATAGATGGACCTTAGTTCTACCTCAGTATGGCAATTCTTATGTTCTTAGTCCCTTCTGCAATCTGGGAGATAGGCGGCATGCCACGAAAGAAAACAATCAACCAGTAAATGGTGCCTCTGCAATGTCCTTTGTCCCCCGCTAACTTGGGTCTGATTCTGACACGTCAGGAAAAACATTAACTGTACATAGTGTTACCACCAAATGCAGGTGCTCTAAAATCTTTAACATAACTTTTTCTCCCTGTCGCTTTAGGAACAAAAATCAGATAAAAAAGGACCTTTATCATGAGCCCCAAAATCCACAAATTGAGAAAACCCTACAACCTCCGTAGCTTCAAAACAGCCCTGCTCAATCCCACTATGTCTTTCAGTATTCATATCTACATATTAAAATCACATACCCTTACCCCCCTCCAATTGATTGTAATAAACAAAACAAGACATAGTGTCATGTCCCCTACCTCAACACAAGCGGCGTCCTTGGGCTGCGTGGGGTTCCGTCGACACACACATAACTGGCACAGCCCTGAGCCATGTGTGTATAGTTCTTCTCTGGATTTGTTCAGAGAGACAGTGGTTGCAGGCTTCTTGATTGCTTTGCTTCCATGCATATGTGTCTGCTCTCTCTCTCTGCCTGGTTTCCCTTGCTTCTCACCTATTGGCCTTGTGGTTCCTCCTCGCCCTGCTCTTGTCCTATGGCTGTGCTCCTTCTCCCTGCTGGTTCCTGCTGATGTCAGATGCCAGCACTTATCAGCTGAGCTCTTCCTGGACTCCATGCTGCGGCTTCTATTTTGGTAGGTGTTACTTTCTCAATAGTTTGCTTCTTCTCTACTTTGTCCCTCGTTGCTGACTTTGCCTGTACCTGGATTACTCTCTTGCCTGCTGCCTGCCTATTGACTTTACCTGTGCCTGGATTACTCTCTTGACCTGCTGCCTGTGTACTGACTCTGCCCATACCTGGATTACTTTCTTGACCTGCTGCCTGCCTATTGACTTTACCTGTGCCTGGATTACTCTCTTGCCTGTTGTTTGCCTATTGACATTGCCTGTACCTGGATTACTCCCCTGCCTGCCTGTTGACATTGCCTGTACCTGGATTACTGCCCTGCCTGCTGCCTGCCTGTTGACATAGCTTGTTCCTGGATTACTCCCCTGCCTGCTGCCTGCCTATTGACTTGCCTGTACCTGAATCACTCTCTTGCCTGCTGCCTGCCTGGCCGATACATTCATCACCCCGCTTCCAGCTCCGTCTCGTAAGTCCTGCAGGCTGTCTGCACCTAGGGGCTTAACCTCTGGGGAACGGTGGTCAGCGCAGGTGAAACCCGGGGTTGTCCGGCCGCCAAGCAGAACCCGGTCCAAGTACCGGGCTCAGCAGCGCTCTAGGTGGTACAAAACTCATAAGTCTGACACATAGCAGCCTAGGCAGAGCAACCAGTGAAACCACCCCCTCCCCAATTCCAACTAAACCCCATCACAGATTCTCTAGTGCAGCCCTACTCACCCACAAAGCTGTCTAAAACACAACCAGAACAGCATCTTCCTTCTTCCTTTCCTTAGTAGAAAAAAAAAAAAAATCAAACCTTCTTGAGAAATACTCTGGCACACAAGTATGTTGTACTTCAAATGTAGGCCTATCTACAAAGAAAAAAAAAATATCAAACTTCTCTCGCAAAGCTAAATAAGCAATCATTTATACCTTCTTTTATGCTGACCTTTCATTTAACAAACCAATTGTCAAATCTGGATTATCCCCAAGAGTAGGGGGTGTAGGCAGCAAAAATTCATGCCCCATATGACCCTACCCTCTATTTTCTAACCATCAACCAATTCCTAATTCACAACAGAACATTGCCTTCTATCCCATGGCTTTTTAATTTTCTCAGGAGCAGTGGCGTAGCCACAGGTGGGCCTGGGTGGGCCAGGGCCCACCCATTTAGGGCTCAGGCCCATCCAACAGTAGCATGTTTAGCTGTAGCTGGTGGGGATCCCAAGCTCGGCCAGCTGAAGACTTCCCCCTGATGGTAATGAAAACACTGCTCTCTACGATTCCAGCATCTGCGCAGTCTCAGTTTTCAGCGCATGCCTGCTGCAGACCGCCATGGTAGAAAGAAGCATTTTCCCGCCTGCTGAAATATTGTTTTGGTGGTGGTTGGGGGAAGGGAGAACACTTGGTGCCCACCCACTTCTTGTCTAGGCCCACCTAAAATCTGTTGTCTGGCTACGCTCCTGCTCAGGAGTCTCTCATGAGGGTCTTTGTCAAACACTTTCTGAAAATCTAGAGACAATACATCAACTGGAGTGGGTTGGGCAGCGCTGTACTCTCATGTTATTAATTTAGTCTTGTATAGTTGTTTCCTTTAGTGTTGGGATGCATGTTCATCTTTTCTATTAATATGATTTAGTTCCTTTTCTTTTATGTTTTTAATTTTTAGCCTGTAAACTACATACTCCTGCTTGGCAGCCAAAGCGGTGTAGTAAGTCCCAATAAATAAATAAGTGCTATTACATACATATATGCATATCCTGTATAATGTGTATATGACAGGTGGGGATATACATGGACAGAGTCTGGGTGGGATTCACACTTAGGGCTCCTTTTATGAGGCAGATCTACCAATTAGTGTGCACTGAATGTGAGGAAGCCCATTCAATTCTCATGGGCATCTTCACATTTAGCGCGCGCTAATCGGTAGCACCTCTTTGTAAAATGAGCCCATAGGGGTAAATTTTATATATGGCAAAAAACAATATTGGCTTAAAAAAGCACTATTTTATGTGCTTAAATTTAAGTGCAGTTTGTAGAATAGTGCCTAACTTTAGGCGTGGCTATTTGCGCCAGCTAAAACATGGTGCAAATATCTGCACATAAATTTAGACGTGGATGCCTAGGGATTCATTGTAGGATATTAGTGTAACACGATATCAGTACACCTAACATTTATACATCTGCCCTTATAGAATACTGCTTAGGGTGTTTATTTTTTTTGCATTTACACATGCAAGAGGCATGTAATCATGGATGCCTGGTAATAGGATTGCTCTTTTAGCGTCTGTTGATGTTTCCAAATTTTTAGTTTGCCCCATATAAGTCACTTTCAGCTGAGCAGAAAACTGCAAAGCAAATGTTATATTCTACTGTATGTGCTCTGGTGTTTAGGGAAGAAAATTCTTGGCTGTTCAAACCACACCCTGGCTCACCTTTTGACATGGGGGGGGGGCATCGGGATCAAGCTCCGCCACTCTCCTCGGCTCTAGGCTGCCTCCCAGGGGCAGCGGGCTACCTGTGCTGCTACCTCCAGCACTGTGGGGTGCCCAGTTGGTCACACGAGCTCCTCCCTCATGGGTGCCAGCTCTCCTAGGTGCGTACGTGTGCTGAGAGCTAGGATTTAAAGGGGCAGTGGTGGGAAATAAACAATGATGCTCAATGATGATGACATGAGCTAGCGCAGCTTTGTAAACAGGGGGGTTATTTTGTAACTCTTTATTTTTTTACCTTCAGATTCAATTCCCAGTTTTCTTTATTTAAGCCAGAGCTCCCAGATAATAGCAAGGTTGGCAACCTGCTTAAATGTTGTCGTTGTTTTTTTTTTTCTGTACACCTTCATTCATGAGCTAGAATACCAAGAATTTATTCGAACATAATTTTCTTCTTTTTTTTTCCCAAAACCATAATAACTTTTTCTTGTGCACAATTCACTAATTCAACAGGCAGGCAGCAGGCAGGGGAGTAATCCAGGTACTATGATAACTTCTCTCCAATTTTTCCCCAGAACATTTCTTTTCAACATTTCATAGGTAGGCAAAGTTTCTCTGTTTTACTTCAACAAGAAAAAAAAACACAGACCCTGGGTCTTTCCAGTCCAGTGTTCTCACCTGTACCACTTAGGATCTGGCTTGGCCACCAATACTCCCTCATACAGTATTCTGGTAACGCTCTGGAATTGGGCTCTGTGATAAGAGTCTACTATCTCCATATGGTGTTTCCGAATTGACCTGCCAATAGTCTAGTCTCTATACTACGCATTAATGTGATTACAAATGTGGGGTCCTTCCAGTTCTATAGGATAGCTCGGGTCAGGCCTTATTCATTGAAAAATTACCTCCCATGCCCAAGCTTCTCTCTGTGCATCCACAATGCACATTACTGGCAGAGGCATGTATGGATAACCCAGTCCTCGTGTCCCAAACCACTTTCTTTAAATGTCTGTCTACTCTGCTCACCTTGGGAAGCTTCTCACCTCCTGATTTCCCTCATTTGATCCAGAGCTCCTCCAGCAGTTCCTTTGCAATTGGGTTTCCTAAGCAGCAACCAGCCACCTCCTCAAGGCACAAGATATTCATCCCTTCTTCACCAACTGAACCTGTACAGATGTGAAGCCTTCTGAGCAGAGGGTTGACCTCTGGACTCCTTACCATCCACTCAGATGCCAATGGCATAGGGATGTCCAGGTCTGCTTCCCTCATGGCCAGGCACAAGTACTCTAGCATAGTGGTGGGTTTTGGAAGGCCCATCTCCAGATCATTTGGCACCTTCCAAACAACGCAGTGTTTCTTCTCATGTACGGATAGTCCACCACCCAGTTTCCTCTCCAGGTTTCCCTGGAGGGATTCTGGTACTGGGGTTGCTGCTCTCACCTCTGGTGGTACCCCCTCCATGGGCACCACCAGCTCCTTCTCAACTGACTTCCTCCTCCACCTCATTGTCATATCCACTCCAAGATGCCCTCCGGACTTCTCACGGTCACAGATGTTGATGTCTGGGGGTGCTGGTGCTTGACTGTCCTTCGCCATCACTTCCCAATTCTTTATCGGTGTTTCCACTGGCTTAGGGCCTCCAGATCCTGAGCAGGACTTTGGGCTTGATGGCTTAGGTGGTTCTAGTCCAGCCACCTCCATCCCCTCAGGGAGGACCTTGCAGCTGGGGACTTGATTCTCCTCCTCTCCCAGATCCCTGCCAAATATAGCTCCAGTCACTTTGAGCTTTTTCTTCCTCTGACCTTGCTAGGGACTTTGAGCTCTGCTCTCTCTGATAGAATCCTGTGCCACAGGCATGGCAGTACAGGCATCCCAGGAAGATGACACAGCCCACGTTGACTCCATCTTCCAATACCAGTCGCATGCAGCCGATGAGCCATCTCACCAACACCACTAGTGTGAACTCCTTTCCATGATCCACGGGCTCCACTCTGATTTTTATCTCTCCATGTACCACCCTCGGTCCTCGTGTACTACAGGTGGCGTCATGTGAGTCAGTCATCCAATAGAAACTCATTCACAGTATTCCACACCAAGATGTGTAGATATCTACAAAGCATAAATGTAATAGAGTCCAGGAATTCAAACAACTGATCCAAGTATCAGTGAAATAAAGCATTCTGACTCTTTTTGGCGTGCTTTTTTGATGGTTTGTATCGCATCAAGTGGATGGATTGCCGCTCCAAGAGCAGATTTATTACTCACTGATTATTATTAATTGTGCAGTCCTGTTAAATCGACCCCTAAGGCAGACGTTGTTTTACGGCGAAACATGGCCCATGTTGTGTCATTAATAAAGCACACTTGTACCTTTTCTTGAGAGCCCGCTGTGCTTTTTTTCTGGATTGCTTTGTTGTGTGCTGTGACCCTCACCGTTGTACGCTGCTCAAACAACTGAATTACATCACTGTCCTCCATTTTCATGCCAATGTCTTTAGCCCATATTTGTGTCAGACTGTGCAAATGTTTCATTTCCAGAGCATTTCTCCAAGTTTATACCACACTGATAGTTTCTTAAAAGTGACTGGTATTTCCAGAAACTTGCTATTTGGAATACTAAGTTCCCAAGTATCTTCAAATTTGTGTTGTATTGTATTGTAATAGTGTCTGACTTGTATGAATGCACACAGTGAACCTGGCAACATCCATTTCTCCCACTTCTGGTCAAAGGACAAAAACTATCCTTTTCTTAGTTTGAATAAATGTACCAGATTCCTGCAACCCTGTTCTTCCCATAAGGAGAAGGGGGAGCCTTCCATTTCCAGGAGAAACTCAGGATTGTACGCTAGATGTAACAAGGGTGACATTGGTCTTCTTGCCTATAGTTCTTCACCACTTCCATGCCTTGTAAGAACCTAAGTTTTCTAGGCCTTTCCCCATCTTCTGCTGCTAGTATCCCATATATGGCATTTGTAAAAGACCCAAGGACACCCCAATCATGTAGTAAACCCATCAGGGTTACTTCATTTGCCCGTGTATTCCTCATGAATCCACCGCAGCAAGGCAGCCACGCTGTAAACCTGGATGTCCAGAAGGGCGAGGCCTCCCTTGGTTCATTCCAGGACTAATATAGCCTAACTTAGTCTTGCATTATTAGAATTCCAAATAAATTTCCATATGACCATTTTGAAAGTATTTTTGTCTTGCCGCTTAACCCACAGTGGCATCACTTGCAAGGGATATAGTACCAATGGCAACAAGGCCATTTTCACCAGGGCAATTTTACCAAATAATGACAGGGGACGATCCTTCCATTGTGAGCATAAGTGTTTGATTTTATTAATACTCTCAGAAAGGTTGCTTTGATAAATGTGCCCAAGATCTATACTGAAATAAATTCCCAGATATTTAAATGGTATCCAATCATTAGCTCTCATTGCCAGGCTTCTTCTTGGCGATCTAGCAGCATGAGTTCCTACTTACTATAATTTATTTGCAGACCTGAAAAGCTGCCAGATCTTTCTATAATAACCATAGCCAACCGCAAATGGTACTGGGCATCATTCAGATCAAAGAGTTCTCTCAGATAAATAAAGAAAGCCATATGGAGTACCACAAGGCTCCCCTCTTTCACCAGTGCTTTTTAACCTACTAATGCAGTCTACAGGTAGGCTATTAGATCGCCTTGAATTTACACATTTTATCTATGAAGATGATATTACAATATTTTTACATTGTTTACCAATTTGGGAAGGGACCCTATCTTGGATCCAACTGCATGAAACATATAGAATCATGGATCTTAATTCACCATCTAAAGCTCAATAAAGAAAAAAAACAAATCTCTTTGGATAGGAACTACCAATGACATAAGATATCAACAAACTTTTACCATTGGGGATAATTTATTCTCTTTAGATTTAAACTCAAAAATTCTAGGAGTGGAATTAAACAATCTGTTATCTATGCAGCATCACTGTATCTTCTATGATGAAGAAATCTTTTTATGTTATTAGGAAACTGAGACGATAAGAAAGTTTTTTTTTAATTGGGATACGTTTAGGATCCTGGATTAATCCTATATAATCCTTTATATAGGATTATCTCTTGCTACTCCTATTAATTTTTCTGGTCCAACAATCCTTTCTCTCTCTCTCTTTCTTAGTCTGTGCATGGTACAGGCTCCATAGTTGTGAAAAAAGTTTGTCTGTCAGGTATGGCCTTTTATACCCAAAAATAATACATAAAAAGTAAAACCATTCAAAAAATTATTAAAAAGATAATGGGCTGAAACTGTAGGGTTAAATGAAGGATTTGTAAGTATAGGCTTAACAATGACTCTTTTCTAGCATGAGAGTACTGTACCTGTTAAGAGACTAGGGGGTCCTTTTACAAATGTGTGTGTGTTTTTATCTGTGATGTCAGTGACTTGCTACTTTGCATTCCAGATGAGTAAGTGTGTGTGTTGGCTACTCTTTTATCGATACACTGCTTACAGATTCTCTAGTACTTTCAGGAATTACAAATTACAGGGACTCCTGAGGCAGGCCTCATTGGCCAAAACATGATTTGTGTTGAGTCCGGTACTTAATATGAAATAAACTTCTGATGTGAACTCTCTGAGTCCATTAGACATTTTTGACATCATCTTCTTTGTCTCCTTCGCTGTGCTTGTTGGTCTACTGGCAGCCTGCCACATGGCATTTCGGCTCAACCTCTAGGCTCCTAGGAGAGCTGAGCAGTAGCGCTGGCTAACACCGTGCGCCATTTCCAGCGTTAGCAAATAGTATTGTATTTATGGGGGGGGAGGGGAGTTAACCTTCCAGATCTTCGGCTTTATAATGTTGCAGCGGCTCTTCGCTGGATTCATGAGCTCCATACAGGTCAATTTAAATTTGCTCCTGAGGGCGTGTGGCAGCAAACTGAAGCTTCGGCCTCGATGTTTAATGCGTTTCATTGTAGGGATAAAAAGTTGTGTTTAACCCCTTTGGTGCGGCCTTTGAAAGTTGCATGGGATTGGTGGAGAAATAGGGTGGGGGTGCTAATGGACCCTCTCCCTTTTTGGAGCTCCTGCAGAACCCAGACTTTGCTGCAAGTCAGGAGGGATCTCCTTTTGGGACGTGGGTCAAGGGAGAGTGTAGGTATGTGGGGCAACTGGCGGCTTTGGGCGGCAGGCATTGCCCATCTTTTTCTCAATGTCAAGTAGCTTGGAACATACCGCAGAAATATTTTTATTCTTTCTTGCAGTTCCGGCATTATCTTACATCTTTATGCAGGCTAGATGGCTCTCCTGTAACCTTTACTACATTAGATACTATATTCATGCAAGTGCCTACTAACCAAAATTCGTTATCTATGTGGTACAAACTTGGGAAGGAACATAGACCTTCCCCTTTTTTTACGCAGCTAGCAGCAGAGTGGAGTGCACAGTTGGGGCTAGAGATTTCTGTTAGAGAGCTTTCACATTGCTTTGGCTTAGCCTTTTGGGTCACACCTAATGTGGGTCTTCATGAGATACAATCTAAAATTTACACAATGCCTATATCACTAGAAGCAAGGGTAGAACCATGGGTCTGTGGCAATCAGATATGTGTGGTAAGTGTGGGGTGGGTCGGGGCTCTCTGGTTCACCATTTCTTGGAGTGTGTGGTGCTCCGGGGATTCTGACCTAAGATTATAGCACTATTGGAAGATGTGTTGTTGGCTGCTTTGTCCTATGGGGTTATACTACTGGGTTCTGATGCTGATTTGGTCAATCAAAGGCTAGACAAACATCCCTGCAAATTTGTTTTACTAGCGTTAAGTCTGGCCAAGAAATTAATTTTACAGCATTGGACCAGTCAACTTGCCCCTCCTTTGGAGCAGTGGTATGCTTGTATGAGGCAGATGGCTGAATGGGAAGAACGGAGGATAGGCGAGCTGCCCTGTTGGGCTCACCGGGCATACAGGATTTTGTGGAAACGGTGCTTGGAACGGCTTCCTGTGACATCTCATACAAGTGTATCTACTTCATAAGTCCTGGACATGGGAGGATAGGGTGGGTAAGGGAGGGGAGGTGGTTTCTTATTGGTTATTTTATGTTTTAAATAATATAAAAGTCACAAGTGATTTGCCTGGCAGGTAAATGACCCTCCCCAAACTCCCATGACACACCTGCAGACCATTCGGTGCACCGCGGCATAGCAGTTGAGAATCACTGGTCTATAAAGTGCCATCAGCTGCTGTGCCATTTCTGCTGTTCCAGGTCCTTCAGTGAGAGTCAATATGTGAATGCAGTTACATGCATCCCCTCTCAGGTCATAACACTAAGGGGTATGTATACTAAGGTGCATTAGTGCTTTTAACGCACCTTTAAAGTTAAGGTGCGTTAAACGCTAATGCACCTATACATTTCTATGGGTACATTAGCATTTAACGCGCGTTAACCATTAACATGCGTTAACCACTCTAACATGCCTATATAGTGCACCTTAGTCAACATGGGCAATAATTGTTTTAAATATGATATAGACGAGGCTCCTTTCTCCTTTACAGCTGCTTAAGAAATATTTCTCTAAAATCTTCAGTTTTCAGGTTCTTACTCAATTGCTATTTCTAGGATTTATTATGTACCAATTAGAAGGATTTTGAGGGAAGCAGAGAGGAAGATTGAGGATGTTTGGAAACTCACTTTGGATTTTTCTGCTTTCCTTGAATCCATTTCAGATAGTAGACCAAACAGATGCACCTCATTGGTATCATTTTTGTGGAAGTATGATAAAAGTTTAGCATTTTAAAGGGCTATTTTCAGAAACAGACTTTGCCTTATTGGGGTCAATCTATATTTGTTTTTCCTGATGTATGTCTTGTTACTCAATTATGTTGAAAGGTTTCTCTGCAGCTAAAGCCACGAGTTTTGACTGCAGGAACAACATACTTCCTTAAATTTCCATGTAACTGTCTGATATCCCTGCAGGAAGTCAGATATATATTTTTGGATCCTTTACACTTAGAAGCTTTTCTGGTAGATAATCTTGAGGAAGTATATCTGTAGTGAGAACTGCTAATTTTTTACTTTTTGGAGTTCTAGGGCTGTCACACTAGTATTTTATAAAGGCACCTAGATGCCTACTTGTCTTTATAAAATAGACAGGCACCTTAGCTAGGTATCTATATATAAACTAGGGTTACATTTCGATAAAAATTTTAATCATGATTAATTGTGCGATTAAAGGTATGATTTTTTTTTTTATCCCACTGCAGCTCCTTGTGACTCTGGGAAAGTCATGTAGGGGCCCTTTTACAAAGGTGTGGGAGGGCTAACGTGCAGGTAGTGCGTGCCCAATCAGCACTACCGCCAGGGTAGCATGTGCGCCTGGCAGTAATTCCAATTTTGGCACACGCCGAATACTGCAGTAGAAAGTATTTTTCTATTTTCTACCACGGTGGGTGTTCCCAGCGGTAACTGACAGTGCATCCACATTAGCGTGCACTGCATGGGTAATGCATGAGCCCTTACTGTTAGGTCAATGAGTGGTGGTAAGGGCTTGCCTTTTTCCTAGCCACGGTAAAAAATGGCCTAGCGCATGCCTAAAAGAAGTGCCCACACTACCACAGGCCATTTTTTACCATGGCTTTGTAAAAGGAACCTTTAACCTTCTGCTGCCCAGAGTCACAAGGAGCTGCAGTGGGAAAATAAATAAATATTGCATACTTTTTAAAAAAAATTTTTTACATTTTGTATTTATTGAAATTGTAACCAATAATCCAAGTGAAACATATTTGTAGAGAAATTCAACCCACTTGAAAATATAACAGGGAATGATTTTTCAAAAGAAAACATATTCTAAAAATGGTAACCAAACCCATCCTCAAATTGAGAGACAAGAGATAGTTGAAAAAAGAAACAACCCCTAAAGATAGGAATTCTAGTACTACTACTAAGTGAGGTTAAGCCACTACAATCACAATTGAGGATCCTTTGTCACAGTAGCAGAACCCTGACCAGTAGCAACATACATATCACTCAAAAACATAGTTAACTATGAGGCCCTTTTACAGAGTGGCGGTAAGCCCAGCATGGGCTTACTGTTTGCTCTTCTAGAACTACTGCTGGTCCAACACGACTGCCGGCGGTAGTCCTTCCCCATGCGTGTGCTCTTTCCGAGGGAAAAAGAAAACCCCCAGAAATGGCTTGCGTGCTGGTAACCCTGCGGTAATCAGGCATCCGCCGTGCGCTGCCCTGTTACTGCTGGAGCCCTTATTGCCATCTCAGTGGGTGGCGGTAAGGGCTCCCCACCGCATGGCCACATGGTAAGAGTTCACTTACCGCATGGCCATGTGTGTCTGGGGGCTTTTTACCCACTGCAGTAAAAAGGGCCCTGGCATGCGGGAAAAACAGCCCCCGCCGCCAGCGCAGGGCCCTTTTCCCCACAGCCTGGTAAAAGGACCCCTGTATAACTAGCATACCTTTAATCACATGATTAATCACAATTACAAATAAAAATTGAAGAATAAATAGTAATGAAAAGGTAAGAAATCCAAATTGAAAATTTACAAATTAAAGAATCTAAAACAGCAAAGCTATAAATGACCTTGCAGTGTTCAGAGCCTACTTCAGAAATGCAGTCCTAAAAATTACCCTTCACATGAGAAGAATTTTAAAATTGTGTGTGGGCTAGAAAGCTCTCCGTTTAAAAATCCAGGGGTACATGAGTATTATTGTACCTGCATATTTTGCACCCATTGTAAAACCATTGACTGCATTGACTTGTGCATATTCATTGTTCTAATCCTGAAAACCCAACCGGCAAGGTTTGCCTCCAGAAGAGAGGGGCTGAGAAGCAATGATCTAAGCAGAAGAGTATTTTGGTAGCATGTTCGGAGAGGAAGGGACGAAATTTAACAATGTTAAAGTAAAAGAAACGACATGCTTTAGCAGTGTTTTAGACCTATGTAGAAAAGGAGATAAGGCAGGGGTGGACTGATAGTGATCTAAACACCTGGGCAATAAGGTTCATGAACCCCTAACCACCCATATAACATATATTACTGGTTATTATTGGCTAAAGGAGAGCAGGGTCGTACATCTGTTGGCTCTCAAACATTGCTCTACTGACAGATTGATCAATCTACCCTGTCCCAAGTTTACTAGCCAAGAGACAGAAAAAGAGGGGAAAGGGAAATGGATATGGGAGGAAATTAGAAAGTACTTTAGCTGCCCAGCTTGGTATCATTAAGAATTTGTAAACAGATAGCCTAAATCCACAATAATTATGTATTATTAGTGATGATGAAAGAAAATTTTCATTTCTAAAATCTTAAAATATATTTATGATTTCTTCCACCAGGTTATCAAGATGGATTGCAATTCATTTAATGGAGCCCCCAGGTTCTTGACAAGGCCCAAGGCCTTTATGATATCAGTAGGCAAAGATGCCTCCCTGAGTTGCCAAATTGTTGGGAACCCCATCCCAGTGGTTACCTGGGAAAAAGATAAGCTTCTAATCCAACCAGGTGGAAGGTTTAAGATGGTGGAAGATGGTGATGTATATCGTTTAACTATTTATGACTTGACCATTGAGGACAGTGGCCAGTACATCTGCAGGGCAATCAACATTATTGGAGAAGCCTTTGCTGCTGTCACTATAAAGGTTGGGCATGACATAGAAAGCTCAGTTGCAGAATCAGCTCCTTACTTCATCTTGAAACCATCCTCCATAAAAGTGAACATTGGTGAAGATGCCACTTTCCATTGCAGAGTTCAGGGCAACCCGCAGCCTTCAGTGAACTGGGAAAAAGATGGAAAGGAACTTGGGGGTGCATTTGATTCAAACCGTATTCAGATTGAATCCAAAGGAGAGTCAAATGCTGTCAAAATTCATTGTGTCCGATTTGGAGATGATGGGACATATGTTTGTCAAGCTAGAAACCCTGTAGGCACTGCAAATGCTGTTGCTAGTTTGATCATTGAGTCATATGGTGCTTACAGCCCCAACAGAATGAGTAGCCTAGATTCGAGCTATGGGAAGACAGCCTCTCTGTTGTCTCACTTGCAAAAAAGGCGTGAAGAAATAAGAAAATCAGATACATCCATTCTTGGAGCTGTCGATTCCACATCACTGTATTCAGTTCCTGAATCACTGTCCAGCATTGGCCTCAGTCTGTCCCTTGATTATGAAAGAGCTGCCAGTCTTACTCCTAAAGTGTCTCATGATGGCACCTCTGGGGTGTTCACACGAACATGCACAGTAACTGAAGGGAAGCATGCCAAGATGAGTTGCTATGTCACTGGTGAACCTAAACCAGAGATTGTCTGGAAGAAAGATGGGGAGATGATCATAGAGGGACGGAGGCACATGGTTTATGAAGATGAGCTAGAAAACTTTGTGTTGAAGATACTTTTTTGCAAGCAGCTTGACAATGGACTGTATACTTGTACAGCATCTAATCTTGCAGGCCAGACCTACAGCTCTGTGCTTGTCATAGTCAAAGGTGAGTTGATAACATCCTGTCATCTATCTCAGCAGCATTGAACAAGGTATTCTTATATGGTATTGTGCTATATATGAAGTATGTTTTCTTATTGTGTTTAATATCTTTCATGCAATATGGGGGCAACAAGAAGTGAAGCTCTATTTGGAAGAGTGAATAAGTATACTCATCAAGTATTTTACCTATGCAGATGCACTGTAGTCTTTCCAGCCACCCAGATTAGTCAGTTGAATAGCAGCAGTGCCTATGATGCATAAGCAATTGAATAAGTGGGTTTGTATTACAATTGGGCGCATTTTCGAAAGAGAAGGACGTTCATCTTTTGACATAAATCGGAAGATGGATGTCCTCCCAGGGACGTCTAAATTGGTATAATCAAAACTCGATTTTGGACATCTCCAACTGCAGTCCGTCGCAAGGACGTCCAAAGTTAAAGGGGGCGTGTCAGAGGTGTAGCGAAGGTGGGACTTGGGTGTGCCTAACACTTGGACGTCTTTGACCCATAATTGAAAAAAACAAGGACGTCCCTGACGAACACGTGGACGTTTTCACCAGGACCTGTTTTTCTTACGAATAAGGCACAAAAATGTGCTTGAAATGGCCACTGGAGAGAATCGGGGATGACCTCCCGTTACTCCTCCAGTGGTCACTAACCCCCTCCCAGCCTCAAAAAACATCTTTAAAAATATGTTGTACCAGCCTCTATGCCAGCCTCAGATGTCATACTCAGGTCCATGACAGCGCATGCAGGTCCCAGGAGCAGTTTTAGTGAGTACTGCAGCGCACTTCAGACAGGCGGACCCAGGCCCATACCCCCCCTTACTTGTTACATTTGTGGAGGAAACAGCAAACTCTCCAAAACCCACCAGAAACACACTGTACCCATATATAGGTGCCCCCTTTACCCGTAAGGGCTATGGTAGTGGTATACAGTTGTGGGTAGTGGGTTGGGGGGCTCAGTACACAAGGTAAGGGAGCTATGTTCCTGGGAGCATTTTATGAAGTCCACTGCAGTGCCCCCTAGGGTGTCCGGATGGTGTCCTGGCATGTCAGGGGGACCAGTGCACTACAAATGCTGGCTACTCCCATGCCCAAATGGCTTGCATTAGGACGTTTTTGACATGGACGTCTTTGGTTTCGAAAATCGCTGAAAGTCAGAAACGTTCATGTCTAGGGACGTCCAAATTTAAGGATTTGGATGTCTCTGATGGTATTTTTGAAACAAAAGATGGACGTCCCACCATGTATTATTTACATTTAGCAAAACACCAAAAAAAGAGAAAAAAATCCCCTTCAACAAAGTAGAAATGAAAAAGAAGGAGAGGACCAATAAAATAAAATAAAAATAATAAAAATAAAAAGGAACCTAGGAGTTTAAAATTGACAGACGCAAAGTTTATTATAATAAAACCTAGACCATCATGTTTGTCTAAAAATAATTCCCCATAACAGTGGAAGTTGACGGTGGCGTTCCTAGGGGGGGGGGGGGGCGGTCCGCCCCGGGTGCATGCCGCCGGGGGGGTGCCGCGCGCGCCTGCCCTCCGTTGTTCCATGCTTCTTCTCTGCCCCGGAAAAGGTTACTTCCTGTTCCGGGGCAGAGAAGAAGCATGGAACAACGGAGGACAGGCGCGCGCGGCACCCCCCCCCCCCGGCGGGGGGGGTTCCTTCGCGGGGGTGTCCTTTCGCCAGGGGGGGTCCGCGCTGCATCGGGGGGGGGGCGCTGCACACGGGGGGGCGGGGCGAATCGGCGATCCGCCCTGGGTGCCAGCCCCCCTAGGAACGCCACTGGAAGTTGAGAAGGACTTGAAACGAAGCAGTGTTTCAGCACAACCGCCTGCACGGAGAGTTAGAGAAAGCATTCACATAAAACACTTTTCTCTTTGAGGATTACTGTTCTGCCCTCATATTCATGGAGGCAGGTTGCATGTTGTTTATCCCTCCCCTAAGAGCATGATGGTAGCAGTGGCGTACCAAGGGGGGGGGGGCGGTGGGGGCAGTTGGCCCCGGGTGCACGCCACTGGGGGGGTGCCGCACGCCTGTTGGCTCCGAGTCCGCTCGTTCCCTCCCTGCTGCTCCCTCTGCGCGGAACAGGTTACTTCCTGTTCCGGGGCAGAGGGAGCAGCAGCCAGGGAATGAGCAGACTCGGAGCCAACAGGTGCGCGGCACCCCCCCCCCCCCAGCAGGTAAAAATGCACCCGGGGGGAGGTCACGCTGCACCCGGGGGGGGGGGGGGGAGGGGGGCGCATCGGTGATCCGCCCCGGGTGTCAGCCAGCCTAGGAACGCCACTGGGTGGTAGCAGTCTTTTGACCTAGCAAGTTGTGCATGGCCTCCAAACATCACTGTATTTCCATCAAGTCTTTTTACCCTTTCCTATCAAGTCCCTCTACTAGGAACCCCTTACAATCTGTACTACCTCTAAATCTGTCACCCATCGCCCACTATTTTACTGTACATCATTATCTCAGCATGTGCAGTAATTTCTCTCCCAGTTTCCCTGAGCCCACGGCACACTGGTTGAGAGTAGTAGCAGAGGCTACATTACCTGTCAAGCAACAAACTGTAAGTTATTTTCTTCTTGTTAAGTTACTGCATTAAAGAGAATAGCTTGAGAATTAAGACTGAATCTGGGTGATGTTGGATGCTTATAGTATTGGGTTTAAACTGCATGCTAATCATTCTGGGAGTGAAGTAGCAGAACAGTGACAAAGGCTTGCCTGAGATTTTACAATTACTTAACCCCCAACAACAGATACTTGTGCTTAGAACTACTCAGCTTGTTGTAACTCCCTGTGACTGGAAGAAGATAGGAAAACTTGCCACAAAAGAGCATTTTTGAGATGTTCAGTGAAGGGGAGGAAATGTAGGACTGCATAGAGGCAGTGGCGTACCTAGGGTAGTTGACACCCGGGGCCGGTCATTTTTTAACACCCCCCCCCCCCAAATCCAGTACTAGGCATGCCGAGAATACAAAACACTCAGGACCTATAGAGCAATTCTACCATACCATAAGCAGTCATTTCTACGAGTCACACAAGGAAAAGGAAAGCATCTTAAACACTACAGTGAGCACTAGAACATCAATTCACCTATTGTAAAATGAAAACAGACAGATTAGTACAGATCGTGGATCCTGCACAGTCAATGCCAACCGAAAGCCATGTCTTTTTCACAAACACAGATACACCCTAATCCACTATAGAATAAGTAATCATAAACTTTCTATTTAGACAAAAATTAAACTGAACCCCCAAGATGCCAGACTCTGCATACAATGCAACACCACAGAAACAGAAAATGTCCCCTAGTACTGTGCAAAATATAAAGACAGCAGATGTAAATTTGAAAAAAACTAACAAATACCAATCACCACTTTACAAATTAAAAAACAGAAATAAAACAAATATAGAAAATAAAATACCATTTTATTGGACTAATACATTTAGCTGTCAGAGGCCAAAACCTTCTTCCTCAGGTCAATACAGTATAGTGTGTTACAGTGTCCTAAACTGACCTGAGGAAGGGGGTTTTGTTCTCCGAAAGTTAGTCAAAATTTATTAAAATTAGTCCAATAAAAAGAATACCTTATTTACATGTTCTATTATAAACATTTATTAACACAACTATAATACTACTTTATCCTAAAGCAAAAATAATAAAAAAATATATTTTATTTACAGTTTGTTGTCTCTGGTTTCTGCTTTCCTCATCTTCTTTTCACCGTCTTCCTTCCATCCAGCATCTGTCTTCACTCTCTCTCTCTCTCTCTCTGCCATCCAGTGTCTGCCCTCTCTGCCGTCCCTTCCATCCACTGCCTGCCCTTTCTCTCTGCCCCTTCAATCCACCATTTGCCCTCCCTCTCCCATCCATCCAGGGTCTGCCCTCCCTCTCGCTCCCCCTTCCATCTAGGATCTGTCCCCTCTCTCTCTCTGCCCCTTTTTTCAGCCCCCAGTTCCAGCCCCCTTCTCCCCTCTGAACACCCCCACCACAGTCCCCTTTTCCCCTCCCCTTCTCCTGTCTGAGACCCCCACCATAGTCCCCTTCTCCCCTCCCCTGTCTGAGACCCCCACCCCAGTTCCCTTCTCTCCTCTGAACACCCCCATCCCAGTCCCCTTCTCCCCTCCCCTTCCCTTCTCCCCTCTGAGATCCCCACCCCAGTCCCCTTCTCCCCTCCCCCTCCCCTGTCTGAGATCCCCACCCCAGTCCCCTTCTCCCCTCCCCTTTTCCCCTCTGAGACCCCCACCCCAGTCCCCTTCTCTCCTCTGAACACCCCCATCCCAGTCCCCTTCTCCCCTCTGAGATCCCCACCCCAGTCCCCTTCTCCCCTCCCCCTCCCCTGTCTGAGATCCCCACCCCAGTCCCCTTCTCCCCTCCCCTTTTCCCCTCTGAGACCCTCACCCCAGTCCCCTTCTCCCCTCTGAACACCCCCACCCGAGTCCCTTTCGCCCCTCTCCTTCCCCACCTCAGTCCCGTTAAAACCGGCGAAGCAGCGTCGCAGGCAGCGCCTCGTGCCCTGCTTGTAAAAAAAAATCAAATCTCCTTCCTTCTCCTCGTCTTGACGTCTTGACGTCGACTCGGGCCTTCCAATCAAATTGATTGGAAGGCCCGAGTCGACGTCAAGACGTCAAGACGAGGAGGAGAAGGAGGAAGGAGATTTGATTTTTTTTTACAAGCAGGGCACGAGGCGCTGCCTGCGACGCTGCTTCGCCGGTTTTTTAAATGTGCGGCGACACGGGAACGGCCACGGGAGGTGGCAGGAGCCGAGCACCCCCCACACACTGGCACCCGGGGTGGACCGCCCCCACCGCCCCCCCCCTTGGTACGCCACTGCATAGAGGGACCCTTTTACCAAGCTGCGGCAAAAGGGGGCCAATGCTGGCATTGGCACGTGTTTTATACGCGCGCTGAGAACCCCTTTTCCTGCAGCAGGTAAAAGGGAAGTCTTGCTTTCCGACAGGAAATGGCTGGGTGGCAAGTAAAGCACTTGCCGCGCGGCCATTTCAGGGGGGAGCCCTTCCCATCACCCATTGACGTGGCGGTCAGGGCTCCCTCGTTAACCCAGCGGTAACTGGGCAGCACATGGCACTGCCCGATTACTGCCGGGTACACTCCGGCGCTACAAAAATAAATACATTTTTATAGCGCCAGAAATGACGGCGCGCTGGAGGTGGGAAGTACCGCCAGGCTGTTGTGGTAGCCCGGCAGTACTTCCTGTATAGCGAGCGGTAAGCCTGTGTTGGGCTTGCCGCCACTTAGTAAAAAGGAGCCCACGTTTTGCAAATGTGTTACTATTCACTTCCTCCATCTCTCCAGACTTCCGCTCCCCCATCAGCGGTAAGAGTATGTTTCGCTCTCCTCCCTGGATTCTCCCCCCTCCATCATCAGCTTCTGCATTCTCCCATTCTCCCAGATCCAGCATCACTTTCAGCCTCCCCCATTCTTTCAGCCCCAGCTTCACCTTCAGTGCAGTCTCTATCCCTGGCATCATCTTCAATCTTTCCCCCTCCCCATTCCTCTTACTTGTCCCAAGTGTAAGAACTGGCACTTCCTTTTTCTCATGAGAAACAGGACATGGAAGTTCTTAAGTTTTAAGTTCTCCTGTGGCACCTACACAACCAGAAAAAGAGGGGTAGAGTGGCAGGAACAGAGGATGGAGCCCTCAAGCTTGGGAGCCCTGAGCACGTGTCTAACTGTCTTGGCTTTTGAGCCAGCCCTGCTTTGAAGGTGATGATTCAGAGGAACTGAAGCAAATCATCATGAAACTTGAAGCTATAATAGAACAAACTGATACATTAAAGAGTAACAGATCTCTGAACTCTGATGGTATTTACACCTGTGTTCTGAAAGAATTTAAATATAAATTTGTAGATTTGTCATTAGTATTCCCTAACTCATCATTAAAATCAGCTGTTGTACCTTGATCTGGAGGATGGCCAGTGTAATGTGAGTGCTTAAAAAGGATTCCACGGATGATTCAATAAACTATAGTCCATGCAAAAACGGTATATGTAATTCTTAAAAACAAATGACTGGCAGCATTTATACAAAACTGTCCACACGGACGTCCATACAGAGCAGAGGAGCAGCCTAGTCGTCAGTGAATATGAACCCAGGTTCATGTTCCACTGCAACTCTGTTATGTTAAATGATGAACCCTCCAGAGGCAGGGAAATACCTACTGTACCAGAATGTACACTACCTCATAAGTACACAAGTACATAAGTATTGCCATACTGGAAAAGACCAAAGGTTCACAAGCCCAGCATCCTGTTTCCAACAGTGGCCAATCCAGGTCCCAAATACTTGGCAAGATCCCTCCCCCCGATAGCCCTCAGGCTTGTAGGTATCTTTAATATTTAGGTGCAGTAGGTATATCTCTATCTCTGGAGGACTCATAATGTAAAAGTTAAAAAAAAACAAGTGTTGAAGTGAGATTTGAACTGGGTCCCCTGGTTTATAGCCCACTGTACTGACCACTAGGATACCATTCAGAGCCGCTTGCTGTTGTGTTCAGAATGCCCATAATACCTGATGTTGTAGTTTCTCTCTCTGCCATTATTCAGGGGTTAGGGAGGGGGACTGGGGGATTAAGGCAGGGTCATGCCTTAATCCTTTCAGTGGTCACTGTTCAATCAGGGCACCTTTTTATACCCTGGATGTAATTGAAACAGGTCTAAGTTTTTGACTTGGACATTTCTTCCCATTCGATTATTGCTGTTGGATGCCCTGAATTTGGGCCCTCCATAGTCCCGCTCTAAACACACCTCCTTGCTATTTGGATGAACTGCAGTGTAAAATGTCCAAATTCTGCCTTTTGAAAATTGCGATTTGGACGTTTTTGGCAGATGGACATTTTTGTATCCATTTTAAAATGTTCATTTGCTTTGAAAATGAGGACCCAGTGGCGTAGGAAGGGGGGAGGACAGTGGGGCGGTCCGCCCCAGGTGCACGCCACTGGGGGGTGTCGGCTCCGCTGGTTCCCTGCTCCCTCTGCCCCGGAACAGGTTACCTCCACTGGTTCCCTGCTCCCTCTGCCCCGGAACAGGTTACTTCCTGTTCCGGGGCAGAGAGAGCAGGGAACCAGCGGAGCCAACGCAGCTCCCAGCGACATGCACTCGGGGCGGTTTGGCCCTCCCGCCCGTCCCTCACCGCTTTCCCATGTAAGTACGCGCTCCGGGGGGGGGGGGGGGGTGCGCTCCGGAGGGGGGAGGGTGCGCCGTGCTGCACCCGGGGGGGGGGGGGGGTGCACAGCGGCAACCCGCCCCAGGTGTCAGCTGCCCTCGCTAAGGCACTGTGAAGACCATAGAATATGTTGCCATATAAATACCTTAATGTTCATCCAGTTTGCCCACTTCCCTTCTTGTTGCAATACTGTAGACATTACTTGATCTCCAATTTTACCTTCACTTTTTCACAGCTAAGGATCTTCTGTGTTTATTCAACGTGTTTTGAATTTTATCTTTATCACTTCCTCCTCTTCCACTGAGAGTTTTTTCTGTGCAACCACTATGCAACCACTATGCTTTCCATGAAGAAATATTTCCTGTTATGCATGATTCCCTCTTCTTTCAATCTCCATATCGTGACCTAGAATATAGAATTCCTTTTTAAACAAACAATTTTTGCATTATTTATACTAGGCTGAGAAAAGATGTAGCCTCCAAGCACAGAAAGTTCTACAGTAAAGTTTGTGTTTATGGGAAAACAAGAGATCAATGGATTCTCTTTATTTGATAGGTAGTCATTAATGAAATTATAAAGGAAATATAATCTTTGCACAGAAAATATGCATTTATTTTATTCTGATAAGAAATTGCCTTTTTTAGATTAGAACAAAGCAATGCGCAATGAAGTACGAATACAACAATTTTCTTTAAAACATCCTAATCATTCCACAAATGTAATTATAATTAAATTTCCTTAAATTAAATCTACAAATCATAAAAACTAATGTACAAACTAGTTATTTGGTATAGTAATAATTTTAAAACATAAATATATCTACTCAGTTAAGCCATAAACAACAGCATATAGACCAAAACAAGAGTAAAAAACCAGCATAATATTCCAAAATAATCAACTAACATCAAAGCTAGTGCAACAGTCTTTCGGTGACCAAAACAACGGACCTAATCCGGTAAACAGCATTCTTGATGCATGAAAATGCAAACATCAAAGCACCGTTCCAAGGACTGCAAGGGCTCATAATGGGAAGTGGCTCACTGTTTCCATTTTAGGGCTCTGATTTCACTTCTCCAGGGAAAACAAATAGATGCACCTGACGTTCATACCGCACAGGGAGAGACAGTGCTCGGTCTCATTTGCCAAACCACATGAGTGAGTCAGAGAGTTAATACTGGTATGTTTCTGTAAAGGTCCTGTGTGACAGTAAATCCTTTTCAGACTTTCTAATCAGGGATGAGTGGAACATATTAGTGGAATAGTTATTATTAGTCTTCTGAAAATCTATCCCATTGCTGGAAGAAGATAGAACCAGATAAGTGCTCGACTTTATCTTTGTAAAGCTGCTTTAGAGTACTTCATGAGAATCAGTGAAGGTTTTCATGAACCAAAGAAAATTTGAAGTTAGCATTGATATTGTCAATATATTTAAAAAAAAATTTTCTTGCAAAAAGAGCAAAATTGTTAAAATCTATTTGGAAATAAATTAAAAGTTAAAATAATTCTTTCCAAGCAAGGTTTTTATGACCAGTGATGAACACCACGCCCCCAGTTAAAGCCGCTGAAAACTGAAAGTAAGCGGTCGGGCGTTTTGAGGTCTTTTCCTTGCTTTTTAGAAATATTTTGTTAAAATCAAACATTATATTTCCATATAAATTTTATTGGATTCCTCTTTATATGTTTGGTGATCTTACATCTTGGAGTCCTGTATGGTAATCCTCTTACTATTGTCTATTTAGAACCTTAGTAAAAACATTAGTATTATCACACTTTGATTACTGCAATGCCATTTATGCTGGCTATAAGGAATCTTCCTTGAAAAAACTGCAGACAGCTCAAAATACAGCAGCCAGATTAGTCTACAAGGCTACGAGATTTGAAAGCGCAGCCCCTTTGCTTGCAAAGTTACACTGGCTCCCAATCAAAGCCAGAATAACATTCAAACTATGTACATTTGTTTTCAAAACGTTATACGGCTTAACCCCTGATTATATGTAACCTTTAATTGATCTCTCCCTTCGCAGTTCTCTCCCTGGTTCAAGAGATTATCTAATCCTCCACTATCCCAGGTGCAAAAATGTGATCTACAAGTCAATCTACATGGGATTCTCTTACCTCTGTACCAATTGGTGGAATTCCTTCTGAAATTTATCAAAAGGGAACCTAATTATTTGATATTCCGGAAATACCTTAAAGCCTCTCTGTTTAAGCAATTTCTCACTTATGATCATAATTAATTTAACCCCCTAATTGTACAATTATTCCAATTTCTTAGTTCCATTCTAATTGTTATTATATATGGACGACTATAAATTGTTACCTTTTTGCATCTAGCATTTGTTTCCGTATTACATATTATAATTACTCAATCCTCATTTACTTTATTACTGCTTAGTGTATACAATCCCACATCACTTTTTGCACTGTTAATCACAGTAAGTTTTTAGCCACATTGAATCTTGATCTAGTGGGATAATGTGGAATATAAATGAAATAAATAAATAAATACACAAGCAAACATAATATAAGTGAGGGCAAGTATATGAATGCAACCCTGGTCTCGCCTCCAGCTACTAGCTCAGCTCCAATCACTCACGACCCGGGTCACAGGGAAAACATTCTTTTACTCTTCTCCCTATTCTTCACACTACACTCCGCTCACTCCACATGCTCCACTTAGCACAGCCCATCCAGTTCAGAGATCCAGGAATTGGGGCTGTTTAAGTGAACCAATGTCCTCACTCCTCACCCCCTCCCCTCAGAGATAAAACACACCACACTCCAAAGAGTCTGTTTAATGCAAGTTCAACTTCACTGAGACTTTCTGCAAAGCAAAAGCAGTATTCATTTGTACAGTAGAACGCCGCCTGTCTGCTCAAGACTGTATATTACAATCACAATCCACTTTTTGAAACTGATCTTTTTTAGGGTTTTCAGTATTTACACACTTGCAAATACTGCTGTCCATTTTGATTATGTGAAGTGTTGTGGTTGAACCAACCCCGTTTTGTGGTATTGTGTTTTTCATACTAATACTCAAAAATAAAGTTATATACATACATACATAAAAAAACAAAAACATGTCCTCCTGTCCATTTACCCATCCCAGGGGATGGTAATAATTCAAGACTGTTATTAAACTCCTGATTCCAATCTGCTTCCCTCAGACACAGACCCTTCAGGCTGTTCTATTTCCAGCGATGCACTTCTGGAGCTACACCTTGACCTTGAACAGGCTTCCCTTGTCCAAATTCCTGCTTCATGCTGGGTTCCTCTTACCCATCCTTGGGGCAGCAACCACTCCTTAGTCTGCCTGAGTTAATTTAGCTACTTTGGGATCCCCTTCTCCTTCAAGGGTCCCAGTGGGGGTACAGTCAACAAAAGACCACTTTCCCCCCCCCCCCCCCAAAAGGAGCCTTTATCATCTCTAGTTCCATCTCCCATTTCAATCAACTCTTAAACCCACTTTCTTCTGCAACATACTTCAACACTGCTCCCCTTGGACTGGGCTTTCTCCACCCCGGCACTTCCCAGCTCTTCTCCTAGTGACTCCAAACTCTAGTGATCCCCTTATAATGGGGGATTACATGAAGTTCTAAAGCAGATAGCTGGTTATTCCTCCAGAATACTTTCACACCAGGTGCATTTGCAGTAGTTTTACTGCTTCAGTTCTGGAATCAAGTATTTCAATTTCTTCCTTCTTCTGTATTGTTACGGGAATGTTGATGGAAGATGATAGTGTAGGGATCCAGTTGTTTTCCCATAAGGCAGGTAACCTTTATGCTACAGGCTTCCCAACCTTGGTAGTATGAACTTACCATTCGATGGTTCAAATGAAATTTCAGTATAATTCACTATATGCCAGATCTGACTCAAACTATGGCAGTGGTTCTTAGCCCAGTTCTTGGAACACACCCAGCCAGTTAGGTTTTCAGGATGACACAGATCTGCATGCACTACCTCCATTGTATACAAATCTACCTCATGCCTACTCATTGCGAAGATACTGAAAACATGACTGGCTGGGTGTGTTCCGAGGACTCAGTTGAGAACGACTATATCCCAAATGATGTTCATAAATGATTAAAAAAAAATCTGCATCTATTTCCCTATAAATACAAAGAGGGTCTTTTACTAAGCAGCAGTAAGCCCAACGCGGGCTTACAGCTCGCTAATCCGGAACTACCATCGACCCAAAGTGGCCACTTGAGGTAATGCTGGCTGGAGCGCATTCAATTTCCACTGCTCTGGGAAATTTTTTCCCTATCATGGTGCTAACCTGGTGATAATCGGGTATCGCTGTGCACTGCCCAGTTACTGCTAGGTTACCGCAGGAGCTCTTACCACCACCTCAATGGGTGGCGGTAAGTGCTTCCCACTACATGGCCACACGGTAAGGGTTATCTTACCACGTGGCCATTTTTTAAAACTTTTTACCCGCTGTGGGAAAAAGGCCCCCACTGCTACCGCAGGGCCCTTTTTCCCATAGCGTAGTAAAAGGACCCCTAAATGAGAAAACCTTTTTAGCACATAGCTCTTGTAGGCTGATCATATTCAGAACTTGCGAGTAGCTCAGAAAGAGCCATATTTTAATCTCCTTCTCTGATTTTGCTTTCCCTTCATCTTCTTTGCTTCTGCTGTTTTATCCCACCCCTTCCTGGCCATGCCATTTACTTCTGCTAAGTCCTATTCTGGCTCAAAAGAGCCTTGTGATTTTTAGTGTGAGGGAAGCTCATGGGTTATTTGATCTTAGATGTTTGGAATGAGTTCATACCCACACATCCAGTTATATGGAAACATACATCGCACATGCATGTGTGCGAGCATGCAATGCCCTACATTCTAACTTTGCTGAGAAATTGAAAGGAAGAGAGAGAGAGAGAAGAAAAAACAGCAGAATGATGACATCTGGCACATTCTTATTAGTAATAATAAAAATATTTATAACTTGTCTATCTGATACACTTCTAAGTGAGTAACTACCCAACATGTACCATAAAATCAACATGAAACAGTGGTCAAAACTAGACAGATGACTTAGAACAAAAATGCAGCTGTAACTATTATTTTGAATGTATTGCTTATTATTAAGAGAAGATGTGAGCTTATAAGTTATATTTTACTGCGGAATTCAATCAAGTAAGAAAAAGTACTAAACAAAGACAAGTGGCATATCATTACCTCTGAGCCATGGTGCTTTGCTACTTCTACATGGAGATATGAAAATGCAACATTTTTTGTTTCGTAATTTTAAGGAATAAGGATCTTTTATGCAAACATTCATGCAAGGTTTAGGTAAGAGGTGACAAATTCTTATAGAGTTGATGATGCATTTTAGTAAAAATATTTACAGGAAGTCGATCAATGTAGGAACGTTTCTATGGATGTGCAAAAAGTAAAACAAAAATGTTCTGTGAATAATTTTGCAAGGATTTAAGTGCCATTGTTTGCTCTTTTCACTTTTGGCATAAAATGATTTGCATGTCTGTAATTCAGACTTATGAAAGACAGTTTTTATCTAACTTACCATTAAACTGGAAGGTTTTATGTATGGGAGAAGATATCATCAGCTGCTCTTCGTTGCTGTAAGAGGTAACCTGTTTTCTGTACCAGTAAAACACTTTGCTCTTTTCCATTACTTTCAAGAACCTAGCATACCATTCAAGACAAAGCTGACAGATGTTGAAGTTAAAGAGAAGGAAACGGCAACCTTCCAGTGTGAGGTACCCCTTCCTGTCACAGAGTCTGAGTGGTTCAAAGAAGAGACCAAACTCCAACAGAGCACTAAGTACAATATGGAAGAAGAGGGAACGCTGAGAAGACTCACCATCCAGAATGTTACGACAGATGATGACGCTGTCTACATCTGCGAAATGAAAGAAGGCAGCAGGACTATAGCTGAACTGACTGTGCAAGGTATAGTAGTAGGGATGTACATTCTTTAGTGTGCATTCAGTTTGGTAATGCACCTTTAAAAACTTTACACTAAATTGATTTAGCTGTTCATATTAAATCAATTTCATGTAAAACATTAAGGAGTCCTTTTACAAAGCTGTGGTATAAATTGGCTTGCGGTAGTGCGAGCGTGTCTTTTGGGCACGCACTGGGCCATTTTTTACCACGTCTAGGAAAAGGGCTTTGTTTAAGGGGCCGGAAAATGGACGTGTGCTAAAATCGAAACCAGTGTGTGTCCATTTTCGGCCTGAGACCTTACCGCTACACATTCACCTAGCGGTAAGGTCTCACGCGCTACCTGTGCGGTAAGCATGCAGCGCGTGCCAACTGTTATTTACCGCCGGGTAAGCAGCCTGTGGTAGAAAATAGAAAATGATTTGCTACCGTGGGATTTGGCGCACGCTAAATTCGGAATTACCGCCTGGCTCTCATGCTAATTGGGCAGTAGTGCCTATTTGGCATATGCTGTACGCGCATAGGCTCTTACGCAGCTTAGTTAAAGGGCCCTGTTTACTAAGGTGTGCTAGCATTTTTAGCACACGCTAATGCTAGACACACCCATAGGAATATATGGGTGTGTAGCATTAGTGCATGCTAAAAACACTAGCGTGCCTACATCGCAGCTTAGTAAACAGAACCCTAAACATTTCCTGTCTAAACAAATGTGTGAAATTAACAAAAAATGACTCAAAAATCAGGAAGAATTTGTGAAAACTCCACCACCAAAACCAGAATGTACTTGTCTGTGCACAACCCTACAGTATAGATATTTCACACTCAGATATTTTTACTAAGCTGCAGAAAACAAGTGGCCTTAGCGAGCTCTTACACTGGTCATTCCCATTCACTAAGGCCAGTTTTACTGAGGCCATAACCCCCCCCCCCCCAGTTTTCTATTTATTTCATTAATGGCCATGCAATAATGTTAATGAACTGTCTTATCAGCTCTGACGTTTTATATAAGCAAGGCTAATAGCTAAATGCCACACACAAAAAGGTACTTATATATCGTGCAACCTAGATTATGTATCTTGAAAATCTCAGTCAAACGGAGCTGTGGTGCTATAATGGGCTCAAGCAGCCACTCTCCTATTGTCACTGGTCTTCCTGAGTTTTTATTTGTTTATTTATTTAAATTTTTCTTTTGCTGCTTTATAGTTTTACTATTTTATAGGTACTTCATTAACTCCCAAACATTATTGGAGAGCAATTGCTTAAAGAATTTTAGTCAATACTAATAGCTTTCGCTTAGCTTAAAAATATCAACTCCAGGGGGTATATTCTGTCCAACATGACATCATGTTTCGCCACTCGGTTTCCCAATTGCTTTTTTCTGCTATAACAGATCATTATTTATAGTCTCGTTGCTCCATTGTGCTGGGGGACTTTAATTTGCATCTCAAGGATTCTATTACTCCATATGTTGCAGATTTTCAGACTTTTCTCTCCTCTTTAATACTCACCTGGCTTAGTACCTCGTCTACTCATAGCACTGGTGAATATATTAGATGCTGTCTTCTGTTCACCTACACCTGTATTGACACTCTTAGCAAGGACTCCTTTAACTTTGCCATGGACGGATCACTATCTTTTGGAATTTGGATTTGTAATTTCTACCTATAATTCTTCTTCTGATTCAAACCGGTTGTGTCAATGTCGCAATTTTCAGAATTTTTCTCTGGATGTTTTTACTGCACAACTTTCATTGGATCCAGCTGCTTTTGTGCAGCTTCCGCTTTAGACTCAAGCAGTTACCTGGGATCATGAGTTACGTGGGGTTGGCACCGGTGGCAACACACCCTCTCCTCTCATTGTGTTGGAGGCGGGAGCACTGGTTTACTTTTGATCTTCTTCTTCTGAAACGACAGCTAAGGCAGCTAGAACGACTGTGAAGATGAGCCAAGACAGCTGCAGCACTACCTAGGTATCTTGACTTAGCAGGGCTTTATAAGACCGCGATCGATAAGACTAAACGAGATTACTATTCTGATCAGATTCTTCATTCTTCCAATTCAAGTAAGGTATATGAGAATTTGTATTCACTTATTTCAGATTGTACTATTGCCCCTAAGCAAGATTCTCCATTTGAGGCTGCAAATTTGGCTATATTCTTTATGCAGAAGATCAATACACTTTGTGCTCTATTTTTTTCTGGGACTGTTGACATGTCTTTGTCACATACAGATATAATGCTAGGCTGTTCCATCTGATACCTCTTTAATGACCATTCTACTATTGCCCCTCATGATCCTATGCCAGCGGATATTACAAAGGCCTACTCCAAGCGTCTTCTTCTTCCTTTTTTTCATCTGTTGTCAACAACATCCTTTGCTCAAAGTTGTTTCTGAATTCATGGAAAGCATCCTATATATTACCCAAACTGAAAGATCCAAAGTTAGGTGCTTCTGTCTTGTCCAGTTTCAGACCTATAGCGCTGATACCACTTGTTTCTAAATTGGCGGAGAAGGTCGTATTACATTAACTTATGGAGTATGTAGATCAGAATCATATCTTGCATCCTCACCAGATGGGGTTTTGCCATTCACATAGTACCGAGATTGTGCTTTCAGAAACATAGAAACATGACGGCAGATAAAGACCAAATAGCCCATCCAGTCTGCCCATCCTCTGTAACCCTTAACTCTTCCTTTTCCTAAGCAATCCCACATGCTTATCCCATGCCTTCTTAAATTCTGACACAGTCCTCGACTCCACAACCTCCACCAGGAGAACATTCCATGCTTCCATCACCCTTTCCATGAAATAATACTTCCTTAGATTGCTCCTAAGCCTATTCCCTCTTAACTTCATCATATGCCACCTCGTTTCAGAGTTTTCCTTCAGTTGAAAAAGGCTCACTTCCTGTACATTAATGCCCTTGAGATATCTAAATGTCTCTATCATATCTCCTCTCTCCCTCCGCTCTTCCAGCGTATACATGTTGAGGTTCATAAGCCTGTACCTATATTTTTTGTGTTCAAGGCCGCTTATCAGTTTTGTAGCTGCCCTCTGGACTGACTCCATCCTGTTTATATCTTTCCGTAGGTGCGGTCTCCAGAACTGTACACAGTACTCTAAATGGGGCCTCACCAGATACTTATACAAGGGCACTATCACTTCCTTTTTCCTGCTAGTCATCCCTGTCTTTATACACCCAAGCATCCTTCTGGCTTTGACCGTCGCTTTTTCTAGCTGTTTGGAAGCTTTAAAGTCATAAGACACAATCACCCCCAAGTCCCACTCTTCTTTTGTACACAGAAGCACTTCACCCCCTATATTGTACCGTTCACCCGGATTCTTGTGACCCAAGTGCATGACCCTGCATTTTGTAGCATTAAATCTTAGTTGCCAAATATTGTACCATTCCTCCAGCTTTGCTAGGTCCTTCCTCATGTCATTCACACCCTCCAGGGTGTTCACCCTGTGGCAGAGTTTGGTATAATCCGCAAAGAGACAAACCTTACCAGAAAACTCTTCCGCAATATTGCTCACAAAGATGTTAAAAAGAGCCAGCCCAAGGACCGATCCCTGCGATACTCCACTGATGACATCCCTTTCTTCAGAGCTAGCTCCATTTACCACTACCCTCTGGCTCCTTCCATTCAACCAATTTTTAACCCAATCAGTTACTCTAGGTCCCATACTGAGGGCACTCAATTTATTTATCAGTCACCTGTGTGGAACCGTGTCAAAGGCTTTGCTGAAATCTAAGTATACCATCTGTAGCGCCCCTCCCACATCCAACTGTTTGGTCACCCAGTCGAAGAAGTCAGTCAGATTAGTCTGACACAAACTGACACTAGTGAAGCCATGCTGTCTTGGGATCAGCATTCCATTCAATTCGAGAAACCTCACAAACCTCCGCTTTAGTAGTGTTTCCATTAGTTTACTCACCACTGAGGTCAGACTGACCAGTCTGTAATTCCCAACCTCCTCCTTACTTCCACTCCTATCAGGCCCCATCACTTTGTCTACTTTTAGTTTAACTAGTTCCTCACGAACACAGTCCTCCGTGAACGGGTCTCAGTCTACCATGCATCCATCCCTTTTAACATTTGTTTTCTGCAGTCCTACCTCCGGCCTTTCATCCATGAACACAGAGCAGAAATAATTGTTAAGACGTTCAGCTTTAGACTTATCATCTTCCACATATTTCACTCACTCAGCTTTGAGCCTCACAATGCTATTATGGAACTTCCTCCAGTCACTTACATATCTGAAAAAGGTCTTATCCCCCAATCTTACTGTATTAGCTATCTTTTCTTCGCTTTCCTGACAGCCTTTCCAGCTTCTCTTTGCTTATTCAGATATTCTTGCCTGTCTTCATCTTTCTGAGTGATCTTATAATGTGTGAAGGCTAACCTCCTTTCCCTTATCTTTTTAGCTACTACGTTCAAGAATCAGAGCAGCCTTCCTTTCCTCTTACTTTTATGCAATCTTCTAATATAAAGGTTAGTTGCCTTTAATATGGCTCCTTTCAGTCTTGCCCATTGCAGTTCTACTTTCCTCAGCTGTTCCCATCCTACTAACTCTTCCTTGAGAAATTCCCCCATCTCTGCAAATATAGTTCTTTTGAAATCCAGGACCTTCAGTCTTGAAAGAGTCCTCTCCCCTGTTTTAATATTGAATCACACCATTTGGTAATCATTAGATGCCAAATAGTCTCCCACCTTGACATCGGAAACATTCTCTCCATTCGCAAGCACCAGGTCCAGAATAGCTCCATTCCATGTCAGTTCCGTTACCCACTGCTGAAACAATTCTTCCTGTAGGGAATCCAAGATCTCTTTGCTTTTAGATGACCCCGCAGCAGGGACTCCCCAATCAACATCTGGCATATTGAAGTCACCTATCAGTAGTACTTCCCCTTTCCTAGCTATCTTGTGGATTTTAGGTATCCATTCTACTATATTAGCTAATAAATCTCAAGGAGAGCATACATTATTGATTTTTTTGGACCTAACGACAGCCTTTGATCTTATTGATCATGATCTTCTTCCCTAGCGACTTACGAGCTTAGGCCTTGCTCATTCAGCTCTTGCATGGGTTCACTTCCTATTTGAAAGACAGGCCATTTATAGTATGTGGCAAAATAAGGACTCTAGCTCTTACCTGATGGTTTGTGGAGTACCAAAGGGTTCGGTGTTGGCTCCTACTGTTTTTAACATTTTTCTGGCATTGTTATTGGACCTTATACAATCCTTAGGATTGATTCCATATGCTTATGCAGATGATGTTCAAATATTGGTACCCTTTTCAGATACTGCTGCTAGAGAAATACAATTACTTAATTCCAACTTATTAGATACATAGCATTGGCTGGCTTCTCATAGGCATTAAACTGAATCCAGAAAAATCCGGAGCACTTCTGTTCCATTGTGCGGATCACTATCAACTCCCTGTCCTTCTTGTTCTTTCCAGCACTGCCCTTCTCCTGGTGCAATCCACTGAGTTCCTAGGGGTGATCACAACACTTTTTTTTCATTACTATATTACAGCAGTTGTGAGATCTTGTTTCATAAATTGCATCTTATTTACTCTGTCTATTGTATTTTGACTCATTCTGCTCTTTGGATAGTTATATATTAATTAGTTCTGTCTCAACTGAATTATTGTAATTCTCTCCTAGTTGGCAATCGATGACTTTAATTAGTGCAAAATTCTGATCTGCTCCTGTTCATGAGCACTGCCAAATATGATCACATTACTCTTTGTTATAGGGCAGAACATTGGCTTCCTCTTCCTTCAAGACTTGTGTATAAAATACTGCTTCTGATTTTCAAAATTTGGATTTGTAATGTTCCATCTTACTTGGCCCAATACTTGATTCCTTACGAACCTACTCACTCCTTGAGATCCTCACAATCTCAATTACTGGTAGCACCTACCCATGGCTCTATGCGTGCTATGACTTTACATAAACATTTTTGGGGGCTGTTGGGCCTCAACTTTGGAATGAGCTTTGGAATGGTTCTCCATCTGGAATCTTCCTTGACAAAGTTTAAGAAAGGATTAAAACATACTTATTTACTTCAGCTTTTCCATGCTGATTGCTTGCTTGCCGTTTTGGGTATGATTTCCCTGGACTATATGAAATATGTTTATGTGTACTTGTGAAATATGTTTTATGAGAATATGTATGAGATTGCATGTTGATCGGGTTAGAAACAACTGGTGCCTGTTCTACTCATATTATAGTCCTTGTCCTATTTTACTGTATTTTTATTGTAAACCGCCCAGAAGGTCCCCAATGGTGCAATATATCAAGTTATAATAAACTTGGAAACATCTAAGTGCCAAAACAAAAGTCCAGCACAAAACATCCAAAAAAATCCCATCTATCTCCACAGCTATTTTTGAACAGAAAAATGTTTTGGTTTTCTGTTCCAAAATATGTGAGAAGAACTTCCCTACACTGCAAACATCCATCCTGAACAGTCATTTTACAAACTGAAATGTGTAAGTTATAAACAGGGTAGGGTGGGTGGGGTGAAGGGGGGGAGGGCAAGGCACAAGGATGTCTATCTGGTAGCATTATTATGAAAATGGCCACAAAAACATCTTTGCAGAACAAAGGAGTAGCCTAGTAGTTAGTGCAATGGACTATAAACCAAGGGACACAGGTTCAAATCCTACTGTAACTCTTTTATTTTTGTAAATGTGATCCCTCCAGAAAAATACCTATTGTACACCACTTCAATAGCCTTCAGACTGATAGGTATCCTATATCTTTAGGTACAGTAAGTATTTATTTTTTGTTCCTGGAGCCCCAGAAAAAAAGTTAATAGAGTTACAGTTGGATTTGAGCCTGTGTCCCTTTGTTTATAAGCCCACTGCACTTACCATTAGGCTACTCCTTTGACCTGCTTGCTGCTTTGTTGAGAATGGCTATAATATCTGCTGCTGACATACAATCTGGTTTTCCTTTCCATGAGAGAGGGAGGGGGACAGCAACCCTGGGGGATTAAGGAGGACTCATCCCTTAATCCCTCCAGTGGTCAGCTGCTCAATCAGAGCATCTTTTTATAACTTGGACGTAACTGAACCAGGTATAGATAAAAAAAACGGCCTTCTTTTTAGACATGGATGTTTCTTCCCATTCAAAAATCGCTGTTGGAAGTCTTACTTTTGGGCCCTCTCTAGTCCCACCCAAAACATGCCTACAACATACCCCCTTGCTATTTGGATGAACTGTAGTGTGACACATCCAAATTCTGACTTTCATGGACATTTTTAGCAGATGGTCATTTCTTAAGCATTTTGAGGCATCCATCTGCTTTGAAAATGAGCATCATAGATGGATGCGGTTAAAGTAAAGGAGTGTGTTTTTTTTATAGCTTATGCACATACTTCAAGACTCCAGCTGTGCTCTGCCCAGAATTCTGCCCTGAACATCCTATACCCAAGTTACATAAAAGTACAGGCATTCTTACCACTTTGCATGCTTTTACTTGGAAGTATTTATATAAGTGCAATTTAAGCATATACTAGTGAAAAAAGCCTTCATAACAGTACCCCCTAAGTGAAAAAGCAAGAAGCCTCTTAAAACAGAATATAATCCCAATGCATTCAACAAAAATGCAACTGTTGACAAAATAATTTAAGTGTATAATAATAATAATAATAATTATTATTATTATTATTATTATTATTTATTGCATTTGTATCCCACATTATCCCACCTGTTTTCAGGCTCAATGTGGCTTACATAGTTTTGTTAACATTGTCATTTCAGGATATCAGATACAGTTAGTAATGTGAGGCGATTAAGGAAGGGAATAAAGAAGAAGGAAGGGAGTGATTAGGGTAGTTATAGAAGGTGGGCTTTCATAATTGAGTGGGTTGGTAAGGTGACTTAGTGAGGCTATAGGTTCTCATTGTAGGCCTTGTTGAAGAAGAATGTCTTCAGAGATTTTCGAAAGATAGTTGTTTCGTTGATTGCTTTCAAGTCTGTAGGTAATGCATTCCATAACTGCGTGCTCATGTAAGAGAAGGTAGTGGCATGCATCAGCTTGTATTTAAGACCTTTGCAGCTGGGGTAGTGTAGGTTGAGAAATTTGCGGGATGATCTTGTGGCGTTTCTGGGAGGTAGGTCCATGAGGTTTAGCATGTAGATTGGGGCGTCTGCGTGAATGATTTTGTGTACAATCGTGCAGATCTTGAACGCAATGCGTTCCTTAAGTGGGAGCCATTGAAGTTTCTCTCTTAGGGGTTTTGCACTTTCATATTTAGTTTTTCCAAATATGAGTCTGGCGGCCGTATTCTGAGCAGTTTGGAGTATTTTGATTGTCTGTTCTTTGCATCCGGCATACAGTGCATTGCAGTAGTCCAGATGACTTATTATCATTGACTGTACCAGGGTATGGAAGATGTATCTCGGGAAGAAAGGTTTTACTCTTTTGGGTTTCCACATGGTGTAGAACATCTTTTTCGTCGTGTTTTTCAAGTGGGTATCAAGAGTGAGGTTTTGGTCAATGGTGACTCCAAGAATTTTCAAGTTTTGTGAGACAGGAAGGGAGCAGTATGGTGTGATACTCAAAGCCCACCTATTCAATGTCGCCTTCAGCACCTAACCACCTCTATTCAGGAAATCTAGACTGCCCTAACTTGACATTTCGTCCTTTAGATTGTAAGCTCCTTTGAACAGGGACTGTCCTTCATTGTTAAACTGTACAGCGCTGCGTAACCCTAGTAGCGTTCTAGAAATGTTAAGTAGCAGTAGTAGTAATTATGGTGGAGAAGTTTTTTGTGTTATGTTGTGAGGTGAGTACAAGACATTGTGTTTTTTCTGCGTTCAGTTTTAGTTGGAATGCATCTGCCCAGTTGTGCATTATTTGGAGGCTTTGGTTGATCTCGTTGGTGATTTCATTTAGATCGTGTTTGAATGAGATGTAAATTGTGACGTCATCTGCATATATGTAGGGGTTGAGGTAATTAGCACACCAAAACCTATTCCGTACATTAAGGTTGTAGTCATAGGAAAATAGCTCTTTCCACAGTTTGCTGTTGTCTGTCCTTTGCTCTGGTCAGAGATCACGGGGTTATTTTATTTATTTATTTATTTATACAATTTGGTATATCGCAAGGTCATAAAAGTATCAAAGTGGTTTACAATAACCTTAAAATATAACAGAATTAAAAATAGTACTTGGACAAAAAAAAATAGAGAATTTATGAGACCAGTATATACGGAGGCAAGTGTGATTTAGCACAACAAATATAACCAAAAACTCCAAAGTATGTATTAAACAAAGCAGAACACAAAAGGAATAAACAATAATTCTTTAAAAATTAAATGGAAAAGGACTTTTTAAACAGCCAAGTAGAAAGCTGGTTCCATAAAAGAGGAGCTATGCAACTGAAAACAGAAGAATGAGAAAAATCAAAACCTAACTTCTTAGGCGATGGTACAAGAAGAGTAGTATCTGAAGACCATAATATTCTTAGCAGTTGATATGGAATAAGAAGATTAAATAGGTATAATGGACGTCCAGTGTAAAAAGATTTATAGTCCAAAGGAAGAATCATCTGAATTTTACTGGGCACTGGCAGCCAGTGCTGCTCAATCAGCAGCAGAGTTACATGATCAAAATGACTGGCTTTATAAAGATCTACAAAAAGGGAGTTACAGTAATCTAGATGATCCATAACCAGGGCATGCATAAGAGTTTTAATGGAGGCCTTATCCAAGTAATGATTAATAGAACTGATCATGAGTAGCAATTGGAAAATCCTCTGTGTCAAGAATGAGATGTATGGATCAAATGATAAAGTGTCATCAAAAGCACCCCAAGTGAACAGACAGTAAGTAGTATTGAATTTCAAAGAAAAAAACATTTATCTTTGGTAATAATGGCAAAGAAGACTTTTTGATTTTGATATTCAAATAGCTTTAGCAAATTAACTAAGATTATGATCAGTGATTCATGAAACCACTTGCCACAGCTTTGAGACAATAGAATCACAAAAGAAGATATCCCAAGAGTCATGAGCTATTAGTATCTGGATATCATCTACATATATGTAAAAGGTGAGACCCAAATCTTTTATCAGAGTAGCTAAAGGCACAGTGAAAACAGTAAAACATACTGGCACCAGGATGGAGCCTTGGGGAACTCCAGCCAGCAAAGGAAATGAGGTTGGAAAGATATCATCATAGGCTACTTGAAATGTATCATCTGAGAAGTATGATCTAAACCAATTCAAAGCAGTTCCCAGAATTCCTATATACAAGAAAGAAGAATGGAAAAGCAGATGTAAAGTCTAATTGAATTTCCCAGAACCCAGGAAGTAAATGCTATCATTAAAAAGTGAAATAAGTGTTGTTTTGGTGCTATGACCTTCACTAAAACCAGTTTGCCTGGGATGGAAAACATTCATAGATTCCTACAACTTAAGTACACGACTCAGAATTGCTTTCACAATCGCCTTACCAAGAAATGAAATATTGGTGAGTGGATGAAAATTGGCTATGTTTGAAGGGAACAAATTCGCTTTTTTCAACAAAGAGTGAAGAGTGGATTCTTTCCAAGCTTTAGGTACAGTACCCGATGTCAAACTAGAGTTAATTAGGTCAAGGAACATAGATATCTTTAATTATCTATGCTGGAACCTTAACCACACAGGACCCTGAAGTTTGCATTGAATGGATTAACTTCTGCAAACCTATAGAAGTCAATGGTGGAAATAACAGTGTACTGACCGGGATTAATTTTGTTGATATGAAAAGTGACTCTTCTGTCGAGGAGTGCAACAGTAATGGAGGGAAAGTATGAGGACGGGTATGTAAAATTGTGGTTGGAAGATTTAATTTGGAAAACAAGAAAGCACCAAATTGTGCTGGAGTGGCCATTAAAGGAAAAACTGGTTTATTTGGAGGGGAATAAGGTCTCCACAAATTTTAAATAATTAATGAGGATATTTACATGATTTTTTAATGTGATTAATAAAGGAGAGTTTCTCTTCTTTGAATATTTTAGTGTATTCATATTGAAGTTTCCTATAACAAACAAGATTAATTTCTGACATCATTTTGCCAACATCTCCCCACCTTACATAGGTAGCACCTATTCAATTTCAAGTCAGGGGAAAAAGGAAATCTTATTCTATATGATCGAATCAGGATGTATTTCAAAGGAGCAAGATCATCTAACCTAGACTGGGCATGCATTGTGAAGGCTAACAATTTCTCATCTATAGTCATGGAGTGAAAATTACTATCATAAACTGACATTCTGACACAAAATGTGTTGTACCAGACTTACTAAAATGCCAAACCAGTTTTCTGAAAGAATCCTAAGGAGGAAGGAGGCATAACGCAATAAAAAATGATCACACTGAGGTAGTCCTGAGGTAATGTCGGTTTTTTCAAAGATGGAAAGTCTCGAACAGCTAGAAGATCAAGGCAGTGTCCAGCCTGATGAGTAGGTTTTGTGAACAGAATCTTGAAACCCATGTCAGGATGTAACAACATAAAATCCAATTCTAAACGGGAGGAAGGGGAATCAAGATAAATATTAAGGTCCCCTAGAAGAAATAAAGGGACTTGTTTTAAGGCAAAATCAGTAACAATTCATGAAGATGGCCGAAGGAAGACGTGGATAAAGGAGAAGCATGACACAACAGTAAAAAAATAATCATAAATTGAGAATTACTTGTAGTTCCAAGGATTCTATTGAAAAATAAGATCAAGAACTGAAAAGTTCAGATGCAAAACTTGATAAAGCAAAAAAACAAAACAAAATGCTACTCCACCTCCCCGCTGTCCAGGTCACAAGAAAGAAAAAGCTGAATAGGATGGTGGACAAGAAGCATCAAGATAAGAATACTCTCCATCCCTTAACCAAATTTCAGTAAAGCCAAAAATATTTGGCTGAAAAAGGTCTAACATCAATGGGCCTTTCAAATGAATTAAACAAACATTAAATAATAGTACCTGAAATGGAGTAATATAGTAGCAGAAGCAGTTTAAACATAAGCAGCATTTGCAGGAACAGGAATCAAGCAACTTGCGTGGGGTTGTGAGAAAACACTCCTCGCAGGACGATAACCTATTTGACTTGGTATGGAATAATTAGTCATCGAGAAACTAACATAGACGAGCACCAGGAAGTCAGAGTCATGTGCTGGTACTGACTCAAGCCTCCTTCAACGTAGTTGTAGTTTTGAACAATATGCCAAATTACTAGGGCAGCAGAGCACTAGAACAACAGAGAGTAAAGAAAGAAAAATGCTGTGGAAGTTTACTGGTGGAGGGTAATTTTATAACAGGGTGCTTAGATTAACTGAGCAGAAAAGTGTCTAGTTTGGCCCCGTTTTACAAGACATATAGAGGGGCATTTTCAATAAGATGTCTAAATCTGACTTTGGACGTTTTGCGGAAAACATCAAAAAATCGAGTAGCGAACGTGACCATGTTTGAACCAGCAAAATATCCTTTTTAAAAAAAAAATGGCCATTTCCTAATCGTTATTGTGCTTGGTGCGTCTATTTTTTTGGACCATTTAAAAAAAAAAAAAAGCACAAGTGTAAAATGCACAAAATCAAGCCTTTGGGATGTAGGAGGAGCGAGCATTCTTGGTAGACTGGCCACACAGACATCCTAGCAGAGCAGTGGGGCACTGGAGTGGGCTTCACATATAAGATCCCAGGTACACATCTCACCATAACCCCCTTATATTTTATGGAGAGCCTTCCAAAACCCACCAAAAACCTACTGTACCCAACTGTACACCTTTACAGTAGCCCTTATGGCTTCAGGTGTCACCTATATTTATTTATTTACCACCCTTTTGAAGGAATTCACTCAAGGTGGTGTACAACAAGAATAAGTTAAATATAAGCAAAAGACAATTACTGCAGTAAAAATACTAATACAAGATATGGTATAGAGTGCTACACTACAATGTTAATACAATATGCAATGAAACATTTTAATAGATAGTGATGTGGATACAATAGGTTTTTGGTGGGTTTTGGAGGGCTGACACTTTCCACCACAAGCGTAACAGAGTGGGATATGTGTTCAAAAAAATCCGCTGTTCAGCGGAGAACTCGAACGCCCCACGGGAGAACACAGGTATGGAAGAAAGTGGGATGTTTGACCACGGAAATACAAGACCTGGAGAGATGGATCTTAAAAATACTTGTTTATTGATGAATAAAAGACTCGAGTCTTTTATTCATCAGTAAACAAGTATTTTTAAGAACCATCTCTCCAGGTCTTGTATTTCCGTGGTCAAACATCCCACTTTCTTCCATACCTATTAGGGTGGGATATGTACCTGGGTTTCCTTCTCTACTGTGCACTGCAGCAACCACTAGGCTACTCCAGGGACCTGCTTCCTACTCTAATGGGGGTGGGGGGGGGGGGGGTGAAAGGAGGTCAGTGACTACTGGGGGAGTATTGGGGGGGGGGGGGGTCATGCCTTAATCCCTCCAGTGGTCATTTGGGGCACCTTTTTATGATCTAGCTTTTTGAAAACAGGTCTATCCCAAAATGTCTTAGTTGTAGTCCTGGATGTTTTTATTTTGTTTCATTATGGCAGAAAAACATCCATGTGTTTGGAAAGCCCATATCCCGCTTCCAACATGCTCCCTTGTAATCTGGATGCACTGCAGATGAACTGCATAGAAAAACATCTAAAAAATGTATTTCAAAAATAGCAGTTTGGATGTTTTGCAAGAAAAATGTCCAAATGCCGATTTGTGCCATATTTTGGATGGTTTTTTTTTTGTTTGCTTTGAATATGAGCCTCATTGTCACCTTTGTGTCTGTGTAGAATACTAGCCCAAATCCAACAGCAATAGCACCTATTTTGAAGGCTCAGACTTTACACCTGCTGAAGAACAGCTGTAAATGGGTGTGGATTATGGAAGTATTTGCGAAGATCAGCGTATTTTATAATTGGTGTGTATATGTTGTGATTTCGCTCATGCTATGCACAGCAGTAGCATAGCTAGGTGGGTCGCCAGAGGAGCGACTGTTCCTCCAAATGGACTTCCGACGGCACCAGCGCCTATTTTTTACACAGTCTCGCTGGTCCGTCACACCTATGCACATTTGCGCAGTCCGCTCTCTGCTCCCCCTGATGTCAGAACCTGGCAATGCTTCTGATACACAGATCATGCTCTCTGGTAATGCCCATAGTAAAAGTATAGACATTCATATTGACCCTAATTTTATAAGAGCTATTGTATGCATTGTATGAGACATTTGTGTTACTAGATTGAACAATGTGATGTCAAGATTGAATGTTTGACCCTTCATAAGTCACATTGGGTATGTCTACAAATGGGCATTGAGCCCTAACATGTGTATACTGCAAAGCACATTTTTTAGTAAGTAACCTTTTTGTGTGCACTAAGCATGCATTATTTATATTTTTATATTTGTTTTCTTGAGGGGGGAATGTCAGAGCAGAGAATGGGCATTGATTCGCTGTTCAGCTGGCATGTCGGCATTTGCGCATCCTAACTGGTTAGCATGTCCATAACACCGAAGGCGCACGACTTGAAAAAGAAATACTTGAAAACACCCTCTTTCCTGGACTCACTAGAAATGGGCTTAGCGCGCAGAAAAGTCTCACAGTAGCAAGCGCTAAGCCCATTTACTAGCACACTTCAGTAGACGTACCCCATTGCTGGATATGTATTTGCTGGGAGGTGGTGAACGCATAGTTCATCTGTCTCTATGTTTTCAGTTATTATACAGATACAGTCTGGTCGTTTAATCTGCTAAACAGCTGGTTTTATCCATAGGAGAAAGTTGCCAGCTTCAGGGAGGAGTGAGTGTGGAGAAGGTGTACAGGCAATATTCAGCCAAAAAGGGGGACGTTATCAACGTGGACTCCCATTTAGATGGATTATTTTACCACAAGTTATACTACTTCAGCACAGGTTCCACTTCATACAATGAGACTCTCTGCTAAAGTAGCATGATTTCTGGTCAAATAACCCGTTTTAATGGCAGCCTACGTTGACAACTTCCCCTCAAATTAATAAATTATTTATTAAGTTTAGGCCTCATAAATAGCTGCTGGTGCCGTCACTGTTTACTGTACCTGAATATTCAGTGGCACTACTTAAATGGCCAATGCCACTAAATATAGATCCATTTTTCAGCACAGCTGTAGGAGTGGAGGAGTGGCCTAGTGGTTAGGGTGGTGGACTTTGGTTCTGAGGAACTGAGTTTGATTCCCACTTCAGGCACAGGCAGCTCCTTGTGACTCTGGGTAAGTCACTTAACCCTCCATTGCCCCCTGTAAGCTGCATTGAGCCTGCCATGAGTGGGAAAGCGCAGGGTACAAATGTAACAAAAAATATATATATATGTATTAAGTTAAGTGCTGGAGGTGACACTTCTTTAAGGATGGCTGTCCCAGCTGAAAATCAGGCATAAGAAAAAGGTATTATTTTCTATCATTATAATTTATCTTTTACACTTCGGTGTATTTTTTTAAATGTATGTGTGTGTATATAATTCATCTTCTATTTGTGTGCATGTGTGTTGGCATGAACACGTATCAAAACTGTTTATTTTGCTTCAAAGGTAACATAATAAAGAAGTTACCCAGGAAGACTAAAGTCCCCATAAATGACACTGCGATCTTCTGTGTGGAGCTGATCGATGAGTGCAAGCACATTCGCTGGCTCAAGAATGGAGAAGAAGTGAAGTCTGATGGCCGTATCACCATCACCTCCTCTGGCAAGCAACACACCTTGATCATCCGGGAGTGCCAGACCACGGATGCTGGAGAGATCGCATTCCTGGCTGATGAGTGCAAGACGTCCACTCAGTTCACTGTGTCTAGTAAGCTATTTTCATATCTCAGCGGATCCGTTTTGGCACTGGTTGAGTTGATCCTGATTTTGTCTTTTTGTACCTAAAGGCCTGCATTATTGGTTTTTATTAGAGACATAAATCCTTTGATACCACACAACAGAAACTCAGGATGGTTCAATGTGTGTTTGATGGCCTACAGTTACCTGCAAAGCTTAGAAGAGTAGACAGAGGGTCAGATGTACTAAGCATTTTTTCCCTAGATACAATAAGGCAATTCTATAACTGGGTCACCATATTCTGTTATTGAATTCTAGCATAACTCCAGTACTGGTGTGCCTAATGGTTGCATACTTGCAGTTACAGTAGCCATAGACCTTGAGTACCTGTGGTCATGTAAATGTGGGAGGGACTTGCATAAATGATGGTATTCTGCAGGTTATATGCGTAAGTGGAAGCCCCACCCATTACCCATCCATGCTCCACCCACGTGTACACCCTCCTTGCATTTATTTGTTATACCTCTCAGGTGTGCCCTTACGGAATAGTGCATAGGCTCCCTGTTGGCACTTTTGCAGGTAAGTGTACACTTATCCATGAAAGAGCTAGAATTCTGTAACTTTACACACAGAAAGGGGACAAAAATGTGAGCACCCAGGTATAGAATTTCCCTTCACAGAACGGATTCATTAAGGTTTTGCCTCCAGTTTGTAAAAGGATCTTAATGAATTGCACATAAAGGGCCCCTTTTACCAAGCTGCGGTAAAAGGGGGGGGGGGGGCTGTGGTGGTGTCGATTTTCCGTGTGCAGAGGACCCCTTTTACCACAGTGGGTAAAAGGTTGTTTTCGGCCCCCTAAAAAAATGGCCCTGCACTGATCAGAGGGATTGGTGTGTGGCCATTTCCCGGGGCAGCACTTACTGCCATCTTTGTAAAAGGGCCCCAAAATGAGGAAACAACCTTTTCAATACATCTGCTCTAGCATTTTGGCAGCGTTCAATTTGTGCTGGTATGTTAAAGAGAGGAAGGCTTGTTGCAAGTGCTGTAAAGATAAGGAGAGAGAGAGAGAGAGAGAGAGAGAGCTTGGAAAAGTGGTTGAGAAACAGAGAATTAGCTTTCTTACTTTTTACACTTTTATTTTTCCCCTTACCTATTATGTTTCTTTGTGTCCTCCCAGCATACTTTTATTTTTTTCTAAGCATGTCTGCAATCTAGCATTCTGCAAATTTGTTTGACTGTATGACCTAAATGGAACACAGGTTCAGTTTTATTATTATTAATTATTATTATTATTATTTATTGCATTTGTATCCCACATTTTCCCACCTCTTTGCAGGCTTAATGTGGCTTACAATACATCATGAATAGTGGAGGTTATAAGAAATAAGCATTTAGGATTACAGAAGGATCTTGGGTAACATGATAGTGATAAAGTTTGATATTAGTATAACAAGCAAATGTTCTAAGACAATTCTGGATGTATGTAGAGGAGTTCATATTTGTTGGTCCTTTTGGTATGCCGTGTTAAAGAGATGAGTCTTCAGTAGTTTGCGCAAGTTAGTTAATTCATAGATTGTTTTTAAGTTGCGCGGCAGCGCGTTCCAGAATTGTGTGCTCAAGTAGGAAAAGGTTGACGCATGCGTTAGTTTGTATTTTAGGCCTTTGCAATTGGGGAAATGAAGATTGAGGAAAGTGCGGAATTATTTTTTTAGCATTCCTGGGTGGTAAGTCTATCAGGTCTGACATGTAGGCTGGGGCATCTCCGTGAATGATTTTGTGGAGTAGGGTACATATTTTGAACGTGATGCGTTCTTTAAGAGGGAGCCAGTGTAGCTTTTCTCGTAGGGGTTTAGCACTTTCATATTTTGTTTTACCGAATATGAGTCTAGCTGCTGTGTCCTGGGCTGTCTGTAGTTTCTTGATAATTTGCTCTTTACAGCCAGCATAGAGTGCGTTGCAGTAGTCTAAATGACTGAATACCATTGATTGTACTAGGTTACGGAAGACGGCCCTTGGGAAGAAAGGTCTTACTCTTTTTAATTTCCACATTGATCGGAACATCTTCTTGGTTGTGTTTTTCGCATGGCTCTCAAGTGTTAGGTGTTGATCAATGGTGACTCCAAGAATTTTTAGGGTGTCTAAGATTGGAAGATTCAGTTTTGGTGTGTTAATGGTGGTGAATTTGTTCGTGTTATGTTGAGATGTGAGTATTAGGCATTGGGTTTTTTCTGCATTGGGTTTCAACTGGAATGCACCCGCCCTTAAATGCATGATATGTAGACTTTGGGTGATGTCATTGGAAATTTCCGTTAAATCTTGTTTGAATGGGATGTAAATCGTTACGTCGTCTGCGTATATGTATGGGTTGAGGTTTTGGTTTGATAGTAGTTTGGCCAAGGGTATCATCATTAAGTTGAATAATGTCTGTGAGATGGGGGATCCCTGTGAACTTCGCATTCAGGTATCCATGTGGCTGATATAGTCAAGTTAGATGTCACTTGGTATGATCGTGTGGTTTAAAGCTTTAAGTTGACTTTATTGATTCCTTGTTCAGTTCTGCCATTTGTTTTGGTTTTGGGAGCTAGGAGCCAGAGCTACTGTTTTGCACTAAGGCCAGTGATGGGGCAGGAGTTCTTGGTGTTTGTTCCTGTCCCATAGGAAGACACCAGGGATAACTCTGCTAAGTGCTGAGGAGATCTTGGAAATGGAGGGGGGGGGGGGGGTGTTGAACATCACTGGTGGGTGGATGAGTGGAGTCTTGATGCAGATTCAGGGGGATAATTTTTTTTTAATGTAGGGGGTATCCTCTGTGTATCACCTTTTTGTGCAACTGAGGCCTGAACCAAACTTTGCTTAGGCCAAGAACCAAACTATCATGGTTGCCTAAGTGTTCCCTGAATTTCTAGACTGCCAGCTCAAGGACACACTGGCATTCCAAAGAGCATCTGCACTTCATCTTTGGGTGTGAAGTTGGTAAGTAGATAGATTTATACTGACACAAGTATGGGATAAGACTTATGGGCTTCCTTGGTATGCACCAGAACTAGCAGGGAGGGTGTCTGAACCAACTATGGACCCTGTTGTTCTCCTGGTCTGCATTTCATCTGCTGAACAGGAGGATTTGCGTGATATGATTGGGCCAAAACAGTCACCTGAGGACAGTAGACAGAAGTCTGGTACAGGACTTTGTGAATGAAGACAGAAGAGTTTTAGTGTTGGATCAGAGCAGAGCGGACTCACATTTGATAGCTTTGGAGAGAGATTGTCTCTCCATGACTTCTAAGTACTGAGCCTCTCTGTACACCAGTATTACAGAGGATTGCAAGCTGATAATTACGGTTTCTAACCCTGTGTGAGAGACCAGCTACCGGTGCTGGCTTGGACTGCAGCTTATATCTCTAACACTAACTGGTCGGCTTGCTGTGGACACAATGTGAGCCGAAGGGAAGAATCCTGTCTTTCATCCACAGATCCTGCTGCTGAGCATGTGGCTTGTTATGGTGAGAAATCAGGGTCACTCCTGTAGTTTGGGGATATTTAGTTGCTATTTCTAGTCTGCCAAAGGGCTGTGGTAGCTTTCAGGGGCATGGCTTAATAGCTGAATATATTATGGCTTTTAGTATTCTCTTCTCAGGAATAATTCTTAATACTATAATGGAATATATATGCAGATATCTGTTTTTGTGTAATAATTAGCCAGATCCTTGCTGTAATTTAAGGAGTACTTACTTTGTGTGCTTGTTTGCAAAAGATAGAAAACAGAGAGTAGGGGTAAATGGTCAGTATTCTCAATGGAGAAGCGTAGATAGTGGGGTTCCCCAGGGGTCTGTGCTGGGACCTCTGCTTTTTAACATATTTATAAATGACCTAGAGATGGGGGTAACTAGTGAGGTAATTAAATTTGCTGATGACACAAGTTATTCAAAGTCGTTAAATCGCAGGAGGATTGTGAAAAATTACAAGCGGACCTTACGAGACTGGGAGACTGGGCGTCTAAATGGCAGATGACGTTTAATGTGAGCAAGTGCAAAGTGATGCATGTGGGAAAGAGGAACCCGAATTATAGCTACGTCATGCAAGGTTCCACATTAGGAGTCATGGACCGAGAAAGAGATTTAGGTGTCGTCGTTGATGATACGTTGAAACCTTCTGCTCAGTGTGGTGCTGCGGCTAAGAAAGCAAACAGAATGTTAGGTATTATTAGGAAAGGAATGGAAAACAAAAATGAGGATGTTATAATGCCTTTGTATCGCTCCATGGTGCAACCGCACCTCGAATATTGTGTTCATTTCTGGTCGCCGCATCTCAAAAAAGATATAGTGGAATTAGAAAAGGTGCAGAGAAGGGTGACGAAAATGATAAAGGGGATGGGACGACTTCCCTATGAGGAAAGGCTAAAGCAGCTAGGGCTCTTCAGCTTGGAGAAAAGGCAGCTGAGGGGAGATATGATAGAGGTCTATAAAATAATGAGTGGAGTTGAACGGGTAGATGTGAAGCGTCTGTTCATGCTTTCCAAAAATACTAGGACTAGGGGGCATGCGATAAAGCTACAATGTAGTAAATTTAAAATGAATTGGAGAAAATATTTCTTCACTCAATGTGTAATTAAACTCTGGAATTCGTTGCCAGACAATGTGATAAAGGCGGTTATCTTAGCGGAGTTTTAAAAAGGTTTGGACCGCTTCCTAAAGGAAAAGTCCATGGATCGTTATTAAATGGACTTGGGGAAAATCCACTATTTCTGGGATAAGCAGTATAAAATGTTTTGTACATTTTTGGGATCTTGCCGGGTATTTGTGACCTGGATTGGCCACTGTTGGAAACAGGATGCTGGGCTCGATGGACCTTTGGTCTTTCCCAGTATGGAAATACTTATGTACTTATGTACTTTCCAATTCTTCTTCTATAACAAATATATATTTCCACATTGGCATATTTCTTTACTGGGTACTGTCAGTCAGTGGCGTAGTTACTTGGGCCCCCAAATTTCCACTGGGCCCCTGGTTTTGCATGCAGAATGTGAGGAGAAGACAGAGCAAGGCAGGCAATGTGGCAGCACTGGAGACCAGCGCTGGACAAAGGTTCAGCTGGTGGCAGTGTGTGGGGAGCAGCAGGACAGCAGGGGTGTGGCGGCGGGGTGGCAGACCAAAATGTGCCCCCCCACCTCGGGCTCTGGCCCCCTCCCACCGTGAGGTCTGGCTAAGCCCCTGCTGCCAGTGTGAAACAATACCTAGTAACATAGTAGATGACGGCAGAGAAAGACCTGTACGGTCCATCCAGTCTGCCCAACAAGATAAACTCATATGTGCTACTTCATGTGTATACCTGACTTTGATTTGTATCTGCCATTTTCAGGGCACAGATCATAGAAGTCTGCCCAGCACTAGCCCCGCCTTCCCCCACCGGCTCAGCCACCCAATCTCCGCTAAGCTTCTGAGGATCCATTCCTTCTGAACAGGATTCCTTTATGTTTACCCCACGCATTTTTGAATTCCGTTACCGTTTTCATTTCCACCACCTCCCGCGGGAGGGCATTCCAAGCATCCACCACTCTCCGTGAAAAAATACTTCCTGGCCTTTTTCTTGAGTCTGCCCCCCTTCAATCTCATTTCATGTCCTCTAGTTCTACCGCCTTCCCATCTATGGAAAAGGTTTGTTTGCGGATTAATAACTTTCAAATATTTGAACGTCTGTATCATATCACCCCTGTGTCTCCTGTTTGTTGTTTTTGTATTTCTCTAGGCACACAGGTCCTGATAATTGCTATGCTGGGTGACTTTCTGTCTGACGGAGTATTTTAGGCTCAGTGATTGTCTGTCCTATCCTAAACATTTTTCACTACAGACACCTCGTCTTTATTGCACAATACACACCAGAAATTGCATTTCAATAGCATTTTAATGAGTTAGGATTCTGAGAAAAACTTCTGATAGGATGGGCTCTTTTCTCTGAGCTTACTGCACAATACTACATCAGTCTCTAAGGTTGATGGTCGAACTGAAAATGTTCAGGGTGTCATTGCTCAGAGAATATCTCTATTTAACATTATGTCAGATGTGTGAACAGCGATCTGCTACCAGTGCCAAGCTCCTCACATTGAACATGAGCTGAATGTTGACCTGTAGGAGCCCCTTTCATCAATGCCATATCATATAACAGTGAACTGTATATTTGTATGAGTAGCTAGGGCAAAAGGTGCCAGGATTACTATTTTTATACTCTGCACACTGCTGTGCTTAAGTGTTCTGTTGGAAAAATGCCTTGTTAGCACCTTTGAAAAATCTCAAAGTATTGCAAGTATGCATGTGAATTAATCCTATCAAAATACTGGACAGCAGGTGAATTGTTGACCAGTTATGTAGGCTTCAATAATAAGATATTCAGTACCTGCATTTTTGAAAGTCATTGCTATGTGACCTAGACTAGTTTTCACAAACTGATCCTGGAAGCATATCTAGCTAGTTTTCTGGACAGGTAGAATAAATATGCATGAAAGAGATTTGCATATACTGGGTCTTCAATATGGAGGAGTAGCCTAGTAGTTAGAGCAGTGGGCTGACAACCAGGGAAGCCCAGTTCAAATGTCACTGCAGCTCTTTGTGATCTTGGGTGAGGTGCAAAATTAGGGGGGGGGGCAGTTTTGTAACGTGGTGCCTCCAGTTAGGCATACCGATGCCATGTGCTGATTGCCAGTTCTATAACAGCATCTGTGCACCAGCATACCATTATAGATTGCTAACCCAAATTGGTGCACCTAAATTTAGCCATTATCATTTGCACCAGGTCAATGGCAAGCATACAGGAGTGTGCCTAAGTGCACCATGCACCACATATAACACAGTATTCTATAAGTTACGTGTATAAGTTGGAGACACACCCATGCCCCTCCCACGCTCCACCCACATGTACATCCCCTTGCAGTTACATGTTAAGGCACTCATGCTCTCTTTTACAGAATAGAGTGTAGTTTATTTATGTGCATATCTGCCAATTCCCACGACTTTTAAGCACACAAGACACATGTTATTGTAGGCATCTGGTTATAGAATTGCCCTTTTAAATTGTAAGCCCTACAGGGACTGAATGTTACTAGCATTGATCTACCAGTGAAAAAGGTGTGAGTTAAATCCAAATCAATAAATCAATCTAATCAATAGAAAATACTTTTTTTTTGAGGGGGGGGGGGGGGGGGGGGGGGACTGTATAAGACTACCTATAGTTCCTTGCAGCATAGAGTACCTTAATGAAAATGATTGTCAAAAGTTGGGCTATGGCTTTGTTTTTCTTTTCTGGAATTGCAATCCGTTGTTTACATAGTTGTATAAATAAAAATCATAATAAAAACATGGTTGTTTTTATTATGATTTTTACTTACACAATCTCATCCACATTCATGATGGCTAGGTCAAGAACCAAAAAAACGTAAACCTCCCTGGATAAGGATCTGTGAATCCATTAGAACACAGCTAACCCCATCCCTCGTATAAGCGTTAGAGGGGCCATCAGAATCAAGCACTAGTGACTACAACTAATAATTGCTAATTACAAAGTTCTTAAAAATACAGTAAGGATGACAAAAACAGAAGAATTCCAGGGACTCAACACAGACTGTGTTTTGGCAACAGTGTTTGCATCAGCAATCCAGAGATCTGCTGGAATGCATCATTGTATGAACAATGGGTATGATATTTAGCTGTCGGCACTCAGCACATTACACCCGGATATTCAGTGCCAATATGCATAGGCCCTTAACTTATTTACATGAAAGGTATGCTGCTTTCTGTCTTGAGAGTCCATAGATATAACATAGTTTGTATCATTTAGGCACCTTATGACCTTGTAAGGTCCCGCCCAATTAGCTTGAAGTTTATTCTGACGTACTGGGACTAAAACAAGCACCTCCTGGCCCTCGTGAAACTCTCTACTTCGGGCCTTATGATCATACCAGGTCTTTTGCTTAGTTTGGACTGCCTGCAAGTTATCTCTGACAAAGCCCACAAGTTCTTCTAATCTCTGCCGCATATTAACTACATATTTAATTAAAGGTGTGTCAGAGGTATCAACTTTCCCCTACCAATGTTCTCTTATTAGGTCAAGGGGCCCTCTCACCCTGAGGTACTTCTCTGTATGCAAACAGTAGGTAGGGTAAGCATTTTCTTAGTCATGGTCTCCTGATTCCACAAAAGTCTTAATGTCCCATTAAATCTCTCCACCAACCCATTAGTTTTAGGATGATATGGTGTGGTACGTACAGATTTCACTCCACAGTGTGCCCACAGATTCTGGATCAACTCAGACATAAACTGTGTCCCCTTGGTCTGAGAGTATTTCTCGTGGATATCCTAAGGGGGAAAATACTTCTAGCAGGGCAGTGGCAATTTTCTCTGATTCTATGGAGGATAAGGCTACCGCTTCAGGATATCTGGTAGCAAAGTCCACCACTGTCAATATATCTCTTTTCCCAGTCTGGCTAGGGACAGTTAGTGGCTCCACTATATCCACAACTATTCTCTCAAAGAGCTTACTGATAATGAGTAAAGGTTTCAGGGGAGCTCAGGGGTAATCTTGGGTCTTACACACTCTTTGGCACGCATCACAGGTTCAACAATAGTCAGCTACGGCCGAGATACTCCCAGCCAATATAAGTTCTGTGTCAATCTAGTGCTTGTGTGTGTCACCTCCTGATGTCCTGCTAGTGGAATATCATATGCAATCTGTAGAAGTTGTTCCCTGTATGCCCTGGGCACTATACGCTGCTTGCCTGCTGTCCAGAGCCTAGTGGGGTCAACAGGATCAGTCTCTCTGCACAAGTCCCTTTCCATAGGATACAATCTTTACAAGTCTCTCTGATTGGTTGCCCAGCCCTCTGCCTCAGGGCTTCCAGGTCAGGGTCAGAGCGCTACGCTTCCTGAAAAGCATGTCTCTGTCCTATATCAGTATCCATATCTGGAAAGGTCTCTGCTGGTGACTCTGACAAATCAGGGTCAACAGTCTGATCATAAGTGTGTCAGTTAAGTCAGGCTGTTCCATACTCACGGCCCCGGTCACCTCTGGAACTGGTGCTGCTGGAAGCACTGGAGTGCCTCCTCCTTCTTCTTGGTCAACTGGTTCCAGCTGAACTGGCTCAGGATCTGGAACTGGAAAGGTGATCTCTGCTGCTTCTGTTTGTTGGGCCACCCTGGCCTTACTACAGGTCACCATAGAGGAAATGCTGACTCCGCTATCCAGGGTAATGTTCATTGGACCTGTGTTGGTCCCAAACAGCATTAGTAACAGCATGTTTTTCATTATGCCTACTTCTCTGTATCCAGGCTTGGTACCCCAATCCAGGAATACTTGAGCAATAGGTACAGTCTCTCTGGATCCATTGGCTAACAATACCTCCACAGTATGCCCTGGAAGAATTGTATCTTCTGGCACTAACTCTGGTCGTAATAGAGTCATACTAGAGCCAGTGTCCACAAACCCAGCCATCTGGGTCTGATTCACAGTTACTGGGATGCTGTAGTGTTGTGGAAATTCATCTGCTTACTTGCATGATGAATGGCAAGTAACTTTGTGCTGCGTCAACTGCTTGGGTATCCTTTGTGGTACTGGAGCCACCCACAAAAGCCGCCAGCTTAGGTGCAGGAACTGAAAGGCTCTTTAGTGCACGTTTGGGATTATCTAGCTAAGACTGGAGCAAAAGCCAGTACTCTCCAAATGAAAATGAGCTCAAGGACCAATCAGAGTCCAGAACAAGAAAAATTTAAAAATATACTGCTTCTTGCTTCCTTAAACTAAAGAGAGAACATTCATTGTTTTATATATATTTTTTCTGTAACAGTTTACAACAAAGAAACACCACCTGCTAGCTAAATAGGAGAAATATACTTCAAGACATAATTAATGCAGGAAAATATCCAATACATATTACAGGCTTAAAACACACTGTTTCTTCACAACCACCTATAACTAGGTGGTTTCCATAAAAAACATTCATAAAATCAACCACAATACAAAAACAATGCTCAGCATCAAAACAGCAGACTCATTTATAATTACCAAAACGCAGAAACAAACAAAGATTTTTTAAACTGCTTAAGGTCAGAGAATCGACGAAGCTGGCCAGATAGTTCATTACACAGAGAGATTCCAGCTGACACAAAAGCCGAAGCTCTTGTATCAGCATATTGCAATTGCATTACTGCATCAACAGAAATATGCATACAGGCTTATTTTCAAAAGAGAAGGACGCCCATTTTTCGACACAAATCGGAAGATGGGCGTCCTTCTCATAGGGTCGTCCAAATTGGTATAATCGAAAGCCAATTTTGGACGTACCCAACTGCTTTACATTGCAGAGATGGCCAAACTTCACGGGGGCGTGTCGGAGGCTAGCGAAGGCGGGACTTGGGTGTGCCTAACACATGGACATCCTCGACCCATAATGGAAAAAAAAGGGCATCCCTGACTAGCACTTGGACGACTTTACCTGGTCCTATTTTTCTTATGACCAAGGCACAAAAAGGTTCCCGAACTGACCAGATGACCACCGGAGAGAATCGGGGATGATCTCCCCTTACTCCCCCAGTGGTCACTAAGCCCCTCCCACCCTCAAAAAAATCTTTAAAAATATTTTGTGCCAGCCTCAAATGTCATACTCAGGTCCATCACAGCAGTATGCAGGTCCCTGGAGCAGTTTTAGTGGGTGCAGTGCACTTCAGGCAAGCGGACCCAGGCCCATCCCTCCCACCCCCACCTGTTACACTTGTGATGGTAAATGTGAGCCCTCCAAAACCCACCACAAACCCACTGTACCCACATCTAGGTGCCCCCCTTCACCCATAAGGGCTATGGTAGTGGTGTACAGTTGTGGGTAGTAGGTTTTTTTTTTTGGGGGGGGGGGTTGGGGAGCTCAGCACACAAGGTAAGGGAGCTATGTACCTGGGAGCAATTTATGAAGTCCACTGCAGTGCCCCCTAGGGTGCCCGGTTGGTGTCCTGGCATGTCAGGGGGACCAGTGCACTATGAATGCTGGCTCCTCCCATGACCAAAGGGCTTGCATTTGGTCATTTCTGAGATGGGCGCCCTTGGTTTCCTTTATCGCTGAAAATCAGAAATGACCAAGTCTAGGGACGACCATCTCTAAGGATGACCTAAATTTCAAGATTTGGATGTCCCCGACTGTATTATCGAAATGAAAGATGGACATCCATCTTGTTTCGATAATAAGGGTTTCCCCGCCCCTCCATCGGGACATTTTGCGATGACGTCCTCAGCAAAACTTGGGCGTCCCTTTCGATTATGCCCCTCATAGTAGACTCTGATCTCAACATACGTCTAGGATGGTACACTTGCAGTGCTTGCTTCAGGTAAAATAGAGCAGAAGCAAACAGTGCCTGATGAACAGTTGTCAGCACCTTAAAATGAATCCTTTGTGCCACTGGAAGCCAGTGTAGTTGCTTACGAGCAGGTGTCACATGTGAAAATCTAGATAAACCCATAATTGTTCTCACAGTAGCATTCTGGATTGCGTGCAATGCCTTATACTTGATCTTTTATATAGATCATATCTTCACCAGTTGCCAAGGAGTGTCCTTCAGTTTTATTTCCCTCTCCACGTTCATGTCTAGACCAGCTCGGTGACAGTGCTCTGGTTGAGTGACATGGGCTGCATTTCCCTTCAGCACTCTGTACAAGTCTGCTTTAAAGTGTTCAATTCTGGTCACTGCATCTCAAAAAAGACATAGTGGAATTAGAAAAGATACAGAGAAGGGTGACAAAAATGATAAAGGGGATGGGATGACTTTCCTATGAGGAGAGGCTGAAGCAGCTAGGGCCCTTCAGCTTGGAGAAAAGACGGCTGATATGATACAGGTCTACAAAAGAATGAATGGAGTGGAACGGGTAGACGTGAATCGTTTGTTTACTCTTTCCAAAAATACTAATACTAGGGGGCATGCAATGAAGCTACAAAGTAGTAAATTTAATATGAGTTGAAAATTTTTCTTCACTCATTGGAATTCATTGCCAGAGAATGTGGTAAAGGCGATTAACTTAGTAGGGTTTAAAAAAGGCCTGGACGACTTCCTAAAGGAAAAGTCTATAAACCATTATTAAATTGACTTGGGGAAAATCCACTGCTTATTTCTGGGATAAGCAACACAAAATATATTTAAGCTTTTTAGGATCTTGCCAGGTATTTGTGACCTGGATTGCCACTGTTGGAAACAGGACACTGGGCTTGATGAACCTTTGGGTTGTCCCAGTGTAGCAATACTTATGTACTAAAGTCTCCCAGTAGGTGTCACTCTTGGGTTAAGACTGGAACTTCTCCCACTGTGAAGCAAGATATTCATTAAACAGGAAGAAAGAAATCTTGTTGTAAAACAGAGGCATTGCTGAACCTATTTATGAAGGCTTTCAGTGGGAGGAAGTTTTTTGGTAACTGTGACCACTGTGTTAAATTACATGTACATTATTTTTGGGAGGAAGGGATTTTGGATTATGCTCATACCTTTTCAATGGTAGCTCAAGATAGATTATATTTAGGTACAGTAGATATTCTCTTGTCCTTAGAGGACATACAGTCTACGTTTGTACCAAGGCTATGGAGAGTTCAGTGACTTGCACAAGGTCACAAGCACCATAAGTGGGATTTCAACCTGGCTTCCCTGCTTCTCTCAGCTCACTGCTCCAACCATTAGGCTATGCCTGTACTCCAGTGTGAAATATGATAAAATGCTTCTTTAGTGATAGGATGGCAGAAGCTTGGAAAAATTGGCAGAGGTAGTAGCAGCCAAAACCATGATAGAATTTAAACATGTTTTGGACAGACACAGAGCACATTGGTAAAAACAGGTGTCTGTGTGTGTGGATGTGGGGTGGGATAGAATAAATAAGGGAGTGAGCTTGAGTGTGTGATCAGTTTTATGAAATCATAGCAGGCTAAAGATCCAAAGAGGAGAGAATACAAGCCAATGGGCAAAGGGTGGCAGTAAGGCTGCATCAGGAGTTGAACAACACTGGGCTAATCCATACAGAGTGGGTATATTTACAGCCCCAAACATCAATTGTATGGCTGCTTTAAGCTTCCTAGAAGACTCTGGTAATCTGCTTTGAGTGACCATATTTATAATCCAGATTTTATCAGGAAGGCTGGTGTAACCTGCATAGAGTGACCCTAACATCAATGAGCCTAATTTTGGTGACCATTTGGATTATTACAAAATTTGGTGCTAAAACATAAGAGGGGTCCTGGGTGTTGGATTAAGTATGTGTCTAAGAAGAACCAAAGTGGAAGATGGAAAAGCCTAGAATAGCCTATCAGTAGAGACAGTGGAGGCCAACATTTTAACTAAATTTAAATGTACTTCTGACAGGTTAGTAAAATCAGAGGGGTTGGATATTAGACATGGTAGGGAATTGGTATTGGTGTAAAACAACAGATTAGGCTGGATGGGCCAATTGTTTTTTTTTATCTACTAACATTTACTGTGGTACTGTGTTAGTTGGGATGACAAAATCAGTCTACCATGAGTGTCAGTAAGAACTTGACAACATATACTTACTCTGTTTCAATGACGCAACATTTTATAAAGAGATTAATTTCACAAGCCTTATTTGCATCTGAGACATGCATAAACCAGCATTTGAACGTTTTCCTTGCATAAACGTCTAGATCTTCATTTTACCAATGCCATGATTCAGGAAAGCTGAGCCCTTGGGCTGCAACCAAGTTGGTGCTACCCCGGACAATATGAGGGTTAACTGGGCCCCGACTGGCAGCAGGCAAGATACCCGCACTATGTACAGGATTAGGCACAGTAGCAGCCAGGGTCTGGGATAACAGAAGAAGGAATCCGGGCTGGAACTGAAGATTTGGCAAGGACTATAGGCAAGGCAGGACTCAAAGCAAAATCTGGAACCACTGCAGGAACTGGAACCAAGGCAGGGTCTGAGGCAAGGCTACAACCAAGGCAGGGTCTGGATCCAAGGCAAGGCAAGCAGGTCTGAAGGCAAGGCACAGCAGGCGGTGATCTAAGTAAGGCAGGCTGAGTCAATGTAAGGCAGACTCAAGAGACCATTTGCAAAGGTACTACTACTACTACTAATAGCATTTATATAGCACTACCAGACACACGCAGCGCTAGGTAGGGCACAGGAACCCTAAAAGGTAGTGATGTCATTGGAGAGGGGTGCCGCGGGACCCAAAAGGCAGAGCCAGGGAGTGCACATGTGCCCCTAAGGGAGGAGCTAACATCCGCCTGTTCAGGAAGCAGCAGCAGCCAGGGAATCCACATGAGTAGCGGAATGCTGCTTAATGCCGGACACTGCAGCTTCAGCAACCCACTGCCCCAGAGGAGCCAACTGGAGGTGCAGGGAGAGCCGCAGATGCCTGCTGCCCATCACAGGTGAGTTGGGGTGCAGCAGCAGATCACAACCGTGATCGTGACAACAAAAGCTGGGATATGCACATCTCAAATACACGTGCATGTAAATAGCAAGGGCATGTGGTCTGAGTGTGTTTTGGGTGAGACAAGGACTTGGCAAGTAAATACACATTTATTCTCCATTTCAGAAAGGGATTAAACATGATGTTGGGAGTTACACCTGCTACCAATCACGTTTAGGATTTGGTAGACAGTTGGGTTTTGTCCCCTCAAGATGCTGACCTGACAAGGGAAATCAGTCTCTATGACAGCATAAGAATAATATATGATTATATGTCCAAAGTTGCCATGATAAATGGGTATATCCCAGCACATAACCTGTTTACGTTGCCATTGTGCAGCATACCTATTTATGTGCTGGTTTTGAACATGTCGCTATTTTCTAAGTTTATTTTGCTAAAATGGATGTAGGCAGTGTATAAACGACCATTTCTCCTGTATTTTAAAACCGGCAGATTCTGTTCTAAAATACTTCTGAATCTGAGATGAATTGGCCTGCACATCTCAATTCTGACTTCTACAAACTGTCTAAAATGGGGCTGTAAAGCTAGCCATAGTTCGGAATAAGAACTTGGATTTATGTAGCTATTTTCATTCAAAAAAGATCCAAAGTACTCTACTGTGGAATATTTCCAATATATGTCTGCAGCCAACGGAGAGTAAATAGCTAACCACACATTCCAGCTCCCTGATCTTCATGAAATCTTTTAGAAGGGGCAAGAAAAGTTATTAGCTTATATTCTCCAACCTAGTAAGTGACAGAAGACCAGTCTGGCACATCCATCCCAACCGGTTGTGATATTTTCTCTTTGGATAGCTCAGCATATAAATCTCCTTGCTCAGCCTAACAACTGCTCCCCATCTCAATGTCTTTGATCTAAATTGTCAATCCTTTTTATACATCTGACCTTTATATCAAGCATGCCCAGAATCTGTTAAAGTACTGCTCTCCATAACGTCTAGTGGAAGACCATTTTTAGGTCTCAACATCGTCCTCAGTGATTCTTATAAGACCAGTGCTAATACATGACCCAGGTCCCCTTCTATACGTTAATTACCAAGTTTTCTAATAATCCAAAAGTCTACCAAAACTAGTAAAGCCATGGGTTAAAACAATTGGCCTCTCAAGGATCACAGAAATATGGGTTTTAACAACAGCCATTCCATCAGGGCCGTGCCTAGGGTCTCCGGCGCCCCCCTGCAGTTGGCCCTGCCAGCGCACCCCCCCCCGAAAACGATCGCTACACTACCCGCCCTCTTCTCCCCAGATCCTTTTTGTTTAAATTTACCTCTCCGGCGCGCGGCAGTATAGCGTTAGTGAGAAGGAGGCGGCGCTCCCCCGCCCTGACGTGTCTTCTTCCCTTCGCTCAGTGTCCCGCCTTCTTCTGACGTCATTTCTGACATCAGAAGAAGGTGGAACCGAGCGAAGGGAAGAGACTGACATGTCGGGGCGGGGGAGCGCCGCCTCCTCACTAACGCTACGCTGCCACGCGCCGGAGAGGTAAATTTAAACAAAAAAAAAGGACACGGATCTGGGGAGAAGAGGGCGAGGTAAGCATGGTGCGGCGGGGCGCCCCCCAGAGGATGGCGCCCTCCTACCTTGCTTACCTCGCTTACCGTGTTGGCACGGCCCTGCATTCCATCGTTTCTCAGCTTTTTAACAATGATCAAGTGAAGTACAATGGTTGCTCCATGCGGGTTACCCTAACGCCTTCTTGGAAGATTGATGCAGCCACTGCTGTTAGGGTCATAGCTGCTGCTTTGCGTACTTTACCCTTTGGTCTTTCCTGGCAGTCTGATGCTGCCTTGCCACAGGCTGTTTGGGTCATAACCATGCTAGAGGTGGTATTGGAAACTTGGGTTTGTGGCTTTCATAGGTCTGTCTTTTCATCAAACTGCTAGGTAAGCTGGACTGTTTTCAGGAAAAGCATTGTATTCGAGAGGCAAGTTTACTGATCTGTAATTTTGGAAGTTCAAGAACTTAAAGTCAAAACTCACCTCTCTCACTGGCTCCCTGTGTGACCTTAGGCAAGTCACTCTCTCTTCCTGTATCCCTGAAAACAAAGGGGTCAATATCAAAGTGATGTAACTGGGCAGGAGAAGCTCCTGCCTGGTTAAATTGCCTGTGCAGGGCTATCTGGTCATATTTCAGTTGCACTTAGCGGCAAACAGCTATGTTCTGGGCAGTCCAGGGGTGAAGTCAGGGCCGAGTTGGCAGTTATGCGGTTAAGTGTTTAACCGCATAAGGTATGTACAGAAATCAGGCCAAATAATGCACAGGTCTGATCTTTGTCCAGCTTCACCAATCCAGTTAAGGGCTAAATATTGACCTTAACCAGATAAGTACTATCTGTCCACACATAACCCAGTATTTAAAGCCGGTTCCTGCACATGGCCCAACATTAAATTTCGGGACATAAAGCCACTGGCATCTCAAAAAATGCTCACCGCCGCTGTCTGAATATTTAGGGGGGTGCGGTTAACAGGATTTAACTTAATCCTTATATTCAGAGCTGATATCTGTGTATGTAGTGATGCCAAATGTATGTACGGGGTAATTCTCATAAAGTTGGGGGCTGGGATGATGCAAAAGCCAGTACTCTCCAAATGAAAATGAGCTCCTGGGCCAATCAGAGCCCAGAACAAGAAAATTTCAAAAATATACTGCTTCTTGCTTCCTGTTTGTGTTAAACTAAAGAAACACCACCTGCTGGCCAGATAGGAGAAATACACTTCAAAACATAATGCAGGAAAATATCCAATACATTTTACAGGCTTAAAACACACTGTTTCTTCACAACCACCTATAACTAGGTGGTTTCCAATAAAAACATTCATAAAATCAACCACAATACAAAAACATTGCTCAGCATCAAAACAGCAGACACATGTATAAGTATATCAGCAATTACGCACGTAATTGCGACTATAGAATATTAGTGTAAGTCTGCAGTTGCACGCCTAAATTTAGGTGCAAGCACGTACACTAGCTCAGTGGCTGATATAAATGCTCGTGCCTAATCGCAGTCAGTTAGTTGCATAACCAATAGCATTCTACAACCGCATGTGTAAGTGCTAGGCATGCCCTGACCTGCCCACACCCTTCCCTGGTCTGCCCCCCTCCCCTTACCAGTTGTACTCTTTGGATTTTGCATGCACAATTTGTAGAATCCCGATTAAGGGCAGTTACGCACTCAACTATTAATTAGTGCCAATTATAACTTGTGGTGGAAAATTTGCGTGCTAAGCATAAAATTCTGTGCACACATTTATAGAATTAGGTGGATAGTGTGGTCACCATGCTGGTGCTATTTAGTTTAAGTATTTTATCTGAATTCTGACTGAATTTCACCATGGTCTGGATCAATATTCCCTCTAAGTGGAGCGCATGAGCGATTGCTTATATATTTTAGGAGCGTTGCTCAACAGCTTTTACATGGTTGCTCACAAAAATGTTTTGTTTTGTTTATTTTGGTGCTATATACAGAAATGCATTGCTAATACTGGTGCTCAAAACTTGTTGCTCACACACACAAAAATCTGCACACAGGAGGCCACTCCTCAGAAGAAACATTGCTCCGGATATATCAGTGAACAAGCTCTTCACTCTTTACAGAAATACTTGCTGCTGATTCACTCATTTTGCCAGATTTTTTAAAAATGACTTTCAGTCTCTGTTTAATGTTTTGGGCCCAAATCTGTGGTAATGCTCTCCCAGATGGCTGAAGTATGTATCGTCACACCAAGAGTTTAAGGCAACCCTTAAGACCTACTTGTTTAGAAAGACATATGAGCAGCCCAACTGACACTTCTCCGTCTCTTTGTCCCACTGAGGGCCCAAGTTGGAGCATTGAGTCTGCGCACTTTGCTGTAGTTCCCCACTGGTTTTACTCTCCTCTGTGACAATTATATTGTTCCTTTTTCTTTTTCCTCTTTGCTATTGAATTTGTAGTTCTTTTCCTGCTATGCTCCTCCGTTTAATCATTGTAAACTGCTGAGATGGTACATCCCTTCGGCAGTATATCAGCTCAAGATGAACATCAACATAATTTTTTCACTCACCCTTGCTCCTCCCTTTTCTTTTACAGATAGTATCGGGCCATTTAGGAGGAAAGTTAACAACATGGGCTACCATTAAGACATGTTATTTTACCACTAACTCGTGCTGTTTTAGCACATGTCCCATTTTATGCAATGAGACGTGGAGGAGCATTTTTAAAAGGATATCCAAGTTAGTATTGGGACAACCTACTCATAATGTTCAAAAAGAAAATGTTAATCTTACAGCCATTTTCAAACAGGAAATACCTCTGGGTTTCCTGTTCGAAAATACATGAGAATGTCCAAAATGAGGCGCCATTTTATAAACTGAAACCTCCAAATTATGAATACCAAAAATGCAGGGACAAGGATGTCTGCCTGGCACCATTTTGTTTTTCAAAAATGGCCACATAGACATCTTTGCAGAGCAGAGAGGCAGATTAGTGGTCAGTGCAGTGAGCTGTAAACCAGGGCATTCAGGTTCATACCCCCCCCCCCCACAAAGTTTTCATTTTAAATACAGAGCCCTCCAGGAACAGGGAAATATCTACTATACCTGACTGTACACCACCTCAATAACTTTCAAACTAGCAGGTGTCATAAATATTTAGGTACAGTAGGTATATGTCTGATTATGGAGGGCTCACAATTTAAAGGAAAAAAAAGAAGAGGTGAAGTGGGAATTGAACCTGGGCTTCATGGTTTACAGTCCACTGCACTGACCATGAGGCTTCAGCAGGGGCATAACCACCCACTCCACCTGAGGCCCATTCAGAAGTAGTGCACCCCCAGTCACCTACAAGCCAGCATTTCTGCATGTTCCTTTTCCTCCCTCACCCCCACTGTGATTCTTCCCCTTTAAATTATGGGCATTAGCCTGTCCGGCATTGATTCACATAAGTTGCATCAGAGAGGGTGGATGGTGGCAGAGGGAAGGCCCTGGAGTGAGCCTGCCCATAATTTAAACTGGAAGCACAGTGGCAGGGACTTTGTTGTGGGTGAGGGAGAGAGGGAAGAAGTTGGACATAAAGAGATGATGGGCATAGGGCAGGGAAACAAAGGGGAAATGCTGTATGAGAATGGCATATGAACACAAAGGGGCAATGCCTGACACGGGGGGGGGGGGGGGGACTATAGGAATAGAGAGACAATCTGGGCATTGGGGGGGGAGGGGTATATGGACAAAGAGGGAAGATACTAGACATAGGGGAGAATAGGGATGCAGAAGAGAGATGCTGGACATGGAAGGGCATAGGGACACAAGGGTTGATGCTGGACACACAGGTAGGGCATACAGGAGTGATGATGGATACAAGGATATGAACATAGCAGAGGTTCTGGTCAAGGAATTATAGGGACACGGAGAAGGGAGTTGCTGAACATGGGGAAGATAGGGACACAGAGATGGGAGATGGATGGTGGACATGGAGAGAAAAGAAATTCAAATGGACAGGAGACTGTGGCTAATGAGTTAAGAGAAGACAGAGGGAAGCAGAAACCAGAGAGTGGGACCAACCTGATTTGAAAAATAAAATGACCAGACAAGAAAAGGTAGAAAAAAATTTTATTTTCTATTTTGTGATTAGAATATGTCAGATTTGGAATGTACATCTTGCCAGAGCTAGTGTTAAACATGGCCAAGGCCCAGAGCATAAATTTGGGAGGGGACCCATGCTCAATTTCATTAAAACAAGCATGCCAGACATGAAATGAGAGGAAGAGAGAGCAGGGCAGGAAATGCGGCGGCGCTGGAGACCAGCGTTGGAAAATGCGCTTCAGCTGGCTGGGATTGGGGACCCCTGCCAGCCAAAGCATGTTTGGTGTAGCGGCGGTGACGGTGGTGCTTCAGCTGGCGGGGGTTTGGGACCCCCGCCAGCCAAGGTATATGCAGCAGCTGTGGGTGGGGGAGGCGTACCAAAATGTGCCCCCTCACTTTGGGCTCTGGCCCCCTCCCACCTTGAGGTCTGGCTATGCCCCTGGAATATGTATTGGGAAAATCCTGAAAACCTGACTGGATTGTGGCCCTCAAGGACTGAGGTTGGACAACTCTGGTCTCCAGCATCTCTCTCCTTTCCCCATGGTCTCCAGCACCTCTCTCCTTCCATTCCCCATCAGCATCTCTCCTTCTTTTCTCTTGCCCCCTTCCTATAGTGTCCAGTACTCCACCCCCATGGTCTCTAGCACTCCTCTCTTCAGCACCTCTCTCCTTCCCTCCCCTTCAGCATCTCGCTCCTTTCCTTTTACTCCCCCTATCTATGGTGTCCAGCATTCCACCCACTCTATGGTCTCCAATATCTCTCTCCTTCCCTCCCTTTCAACCTCCCATGGTCTCCAGCATTTCTCCCCTCCCCTGCCTTCCCCTCCTCTCTTCAGCATCTGTCTTCTTTCCTCCCCCACCTGCCTGTGGTGTCCATTATTCAACTTCCCTGTGGTGTTCAACATGCCATCCCTTTCCCCATGGTCTCCAGTATCTCTCTCCTTTCCTCCCTTTCAACCCCCATGGTCTTCAGCATCTCTCCCTTCCCCTCCCCTAACCCTACTCTCTTCAGCATCTCTCTCCTTCTCTTCTCCTCTTCTGTCTGTGGTCTCCATCATTCAAACCACCACCCCTCCCCTATCTTTAGCATCTCTCTTTTCCCCTGCTGTGTCCACAAGGTATTTATTCTCTTACCACACTCCCCTGGGGTGGCAACTGTATAAGCTACGTTGGAGACATTGCACAGTTGGCCTGATGCAAAGTCTTCAGATGCTCAAAGCCTGACAGCTCCCACCCCCTCTGAATCTATTTCGGAGAGGCCGGAAGCCAACCAGCTAGCCTTGAGTATGCACAGATGCAAGGTAAGAGGAGAGAAGAAGGTTAGCAAAATTTGGGGGGGTGCCATGGCACCTGTGGCTTCCCCTGTTCTGTGGCCTATGGGTAGCAGCTTTGTTTTGGAAGTTAGTGCTCGCATTGTAGATTTGTTCTAGGTTCTGAGTGACATTTTGTTTTAAAGATTCTTTTATGTACTATACAGCTGTTGAGATTACACTAGAAACCAAAATGTATGGTGAGTTACTACTATATGGGTAAAGTATGAGTGTTGGGGGGCTGGGGCTGAAGAGTAAAATCTCTTTACTTCCCCTAGCCCTCAATGTGGCCTGCAGCTACTGAAGCCTGCACTGCTACCCTCATTGAAGTTATTGGGAAAGGGTAGAAGTATAGCATGGGGTGGGATAGGGGCAGAGCTTAGATGCATCAAGTGGAAGGCTTTTTTCTTTCAAAATGTTGGCAATCCTAGTGCCCATTCATCCAACCTGCTGCCCCACCTAAAAATTGCCTTCTGTCTAGGCCACTGCTCCTCAGACTTATTTTCTGCTTTGTTCAGAATGCCCATAATACTTGATGCTGTCATAGAGCCTGGTATTCCTTTTTGGATTCACATTCAGGAGAGAGGGAGGGGGACAGTTACCACTGGGGGATTGATGAGGAGTCATGCATGCCGTAATCCCTACAGTGGTCAGCTGCTCAATTAAGCACCTTTCAGCAACCTGGACGTGACTGAAACAGATGTAAATAAAAACATCCTTCGTTTTAGACTTGGCTGCTTCTTCCCGTTCGACTATCACTGTTGGATGCCCTAATTTTGTGCCCTCCCTAATCCCAACACACACCCCCTTGCTATTTGGATGAATTGCCATTCCAAAATCGCAATTTGGATGTTTTTGGCCAATTTCTTTTTTTTTTTTTTTTTTGCCATTTTCAGACGCCCATGTGCTTTAAAAATGAGCCCCTTAGTTACTAACAACTGGGGTTAACAGTAAATAACCTGTCCTAATGGCAGCCCCCATGATATCTTCCTCCCTTAGTGATTTGAATGACTTGATACTTTCTGTATAAGTTTAAAAAAATTATATCTTTATTAATTTAACAAAATGCTACAAGTATATATAATTTGTAAAAGAAAAATGAAATCTACCAAATATTTAGCAATCATACAAAAATATTACAGAGAAAATACCTAAACCATGGTCTCATAGTAGCCCACAATTTAAAAGAGGGCCAAAGAAAGCTCAAAACGGACTACTTGTTAATGCCCTTCTACAAGTCGTTGGTGAGGCCCCACTTGGAGTATTGTGCTCAGCTTTGGAGGCCATATCTTGCTAAAGATGTAAAAAGGCTGGAAGCGGTGCAAAGAAAAGCTACGAAAATGGTATGGGATTTGTGCTGCAAACCGTATGAGGAGAGACTTGCCGACCTGAACATGTATACCTTGGAGGAGAGGAGAAACAGGGGTGACATGATACAGACATTCAAATATTTGAAAGGTATTAATCCGCAAACAAACCTTTTCCAGAGACGGGAAGGTGGTAGAACTAGAGGACATGAATTGAGGTTGAAGGGGGGAAGACTCAGGAGTAATGTCAGGAAGTATTTTTTTCATGGAAAGGGTGGTAGATATGTGGAATGCACTCCCATGGGGGGTGGTGGAGATGAAAACGGTAATGGAATTCAAACTTCCGTGGGATAAACACAAAGGAATCCTGTTTAGAAGGAATGGATCTACGGAATCTTAGCGGAAATTGGGTGGCGATACTGGTAATTGGGATGCAAACCCAGTGCTGGGCAGACTTCTACGGTCTATGCCCTGAATCATAACTGAATAGATATGGATGGGCTGGAGTGTAAATTTTAAGAGGCTTCGACGTTAGCTTCAGAACTTTTAGTACAAGAACAGGGCTGGGCAGACTTTTACAGTCTGCGCCCTGAGAAAGGCAAGGACACATCAAACTCGGGTATACATATAAAGTATCACATACCATGTAAAATGAGTTTATCTTGTTGGGTAGACTGGATGGACCGTTCAGGTCTTTATCTGTCATCATTTAGTATGTTACTATCCGAATAAGTTTTAAAAATATATGTATAGTCAAGTATAGATTCATTGGCCACCAGTGAACATATAACTTCTTTGGAATATTGGCTCAAAGCCATTAACCTTTGTGTGTTTTTCCTGGTTAACACATTGTTTGTGAAATAAAAGAGAGAGACTAGATATGAAGTCTGCTCAAAAGAGAGAGGCTCAGTTGGCCTCCATTTTCTCTGTCATCCACAGATTCCATTTCACTCGTTCACCATTCAGGGAATAGGACAGCTGGCAACATTATGTGTTTTCTCCTTTGATGGCTCAGATTGCAAACAGCTGCTATTGGGTTTCAGTGTAATTGGATATTATGGCTGCTTCTCGCTAAAAACTTTAGAAGGGCCATAAGTGTTTCCTTTATTATTGTTTCAAATGAAAAATTTGAATGGGTCTAATAAAATAAGACTGCTCAGGGACTCTGTTAGTGGTTAAGAAAACATCTCTCTTTGGGATACGACTGTAATCCAGAGCAAAAATGAATATCATGACAGGTCTATAAAATACTGGAGTGGAATGGGTAGACGTGAATCAGTTGTTTAATCTTTCCAAAAATACTAGGACTAGGGGTGAGCAATGAAGCTATTAAGTAGTAAATTTGAAACAAACCGGAGAAAATATTTTTTCACTCACTTTGTAATTAAGCTCTGGAATTCATTGCCAGAGAATGAGGTAAAAAGCAGTTAGCTTAGCAGGGTTTAAAAAAAAGTTTGGCTAATTTCCTAAAAGAAAAGTCCATAAGCCATTATTAAGATGGACTTCAAGAAAATCCACTGCTTATTTCTAGGACAAGCAGCATAACATCTGTTTTACTGTTCTGGGATTTTGCCAGGTACTTGATTGGACACAGGATACAGGCCTTAATGGACTTTTGGTCTGTCCCAGTATGGCAACACTTATGTTCTTATGTTTATGTTCTTAGTTAGGGAGTATTTTGTATAACTCTGTACCTATATTTAGACACCTGTTCTATAAAGAACATATACTCAGGTATATATGCATGTATGAGTTTATGAGTGAGCACTTACACCCAGTGGCGTTCCTAGGGTGGCTGACACCCGGGGTGGATCGCCGATGTGACCCCCCCCCCCCCCCCCCCCCCGGTGCACTTTTACCTGCTGGGGGGGTGCCGCGAGCCTGTCGGCTTCGCTCATTCCATGCTCCTTCTGCCCAGGAACAGGAAGTAACCTGTTCCGGGGCAGAGGGAGCATGGAACAAGCAGAGCCGACAGGTGCGCGGCACCCCCCAGCGGCGTGCACCCAGGGCGGACCGCCCCCCCTTGGTACGTCACTGCTTACACCAGCCATATAGCTGGCATGTGTGTGCCTGAATTATTATTAGATGGGCACGTAACTTACAGCATTTTATAAGTTACATTTAGAAATGTGAGTCCTCCCATGTTCTGCCCTGATCTAACCTATGTGCATACAAGATATATGTGTATTTATTGACTGAGGTGGTGTTTTGGCATTTATGAGTGTATATGCACACACATGCACGTATATGCCATTATTAAATAAATACATAAGTACATAACCATCGCCATGCTGGGACAGACCAAGGGTCCATCGAGCCCAGTACCCTGTCACCCAAGCGGCCAAAAGAACAAGCAATTTGTCCCGCCCATCCTAGAAATACTGTATTATTCTCTCATCCATTCAATAACATTCTATGGCTTTTTCCTCCAGGAAGCCGTCCAACCCTTTTTTGAAGTCTGCTAAGTTAACTGCCTTAACCACCTTTTCTGGCAGCAAATTCCATAGTTTAACTATGCGTTGAGTGAAGAAACATTTCCTCCGATTCGTTGTAAATTTACCACACTGCAGCTTCATCGTATGCCCCCTTGTCCTAGTATTTTTGGAAAGCGTAAACAGACGCTGCACATCGACCCGTTCCATTTCACTCATTATCTTATAGACCTCTATCATATCTCCCCTCAGCCACCTTTTCGCCATGCTGAAGAGCCCCAGCCTCTTCAGCCTATCCTGATAGGGAAGTTATCCCATCCCCTGTATCATCTTTGTCACCCTTCTCTGCACTTTTTCCAATTCCACTATGTCTTTTTTGAGGTGTGGTGACCAGAATTGAACACAATACTCGAGGTACAGTCGCACCATGGAGCGATACAATGGCAGAATAATATCCTTATTTTTGTTTTCAATCCCTTTCCTAATGATACCTAACATCCTATTTGCTTTCCTAGCCGCAGCAGCACATTGAGCAGAAGATTTAACGTATCATCAACGATGACACCTAGATCCCTAGTTTGGGTTCCTCTTTCCCACATGCATCACTTTGCACTTGTTCACATTTAAACGCCATCTGCCATTTAGACGCCCAGTCTCCCAGTCTCGTAAGGTCCTCTTATAGTTTTTCACAATCTTCCCGCAATTTGACTACTTTGAATAACTTTGTGTCATTGGCAAATTTGATTACCTCACTAGTTACCCCCATTTCTAGGTCATTTATGAATATGTTAAAAATGTGTTAAAGTACTGTGGCTTTTAGTTTCAGTTTTCATTAACTGAGGTCCATATGTGCAGAGGCTATTTTGTTTGGAGGTACAATATGTTCTTTCATTATTTAAATTCTGGCGTGGATGCCATTTGGGTGATTCTAAAGAATTTCCACATTCTGTTGGATATGCTCAAGATACAGCATTATAATTGAACTTTTGGCATGTCAGAAGCTAGATTCTATGAGAAAGGAACCTGCAATGATTGGTTTTTTTATTTATTTTATATTTATTATTTTCAAAATAAACATTTACATAATATAAATGTAGGTAAATCAGGAAAATATATAAAAAAATGTTTATCCTTTACACCAAGGATAAAGAAATCATATTATTTACTTAGTCCACAATAATATGGTCAAGACACAAGGAAATTTTACTTTATAATAAAAAGAAAAAAAAAACTCAATGAGGGCAGAGACCGTTCACAGCTTGCGGTTTCAGCTCCCTTCTGGGGCGGCCAGGCCTCTTTCGCCTCCACTCTCTTTGGAAACAATAAACTGATGCAGTTTATCTGGTTCAAAAATACATAATATACAGTTTAAGGAAATTAAACACCTGCAGGCAAATTTCAATTTAAAGGTGCCGCCTAAGGAGAGAACTCGAGGCCTAAGACCCAGGAATTCTCTCCTCTTCCTCTGGGTATTTTTACTCAAATCGGGAAAAATTTGTATTTTTGCTCCAAGAAACTGGGTCGAAATATTTCTGAAGTAAAGTCTAAAGACATGGTTTCTATCAGTCTCGAATGCAAAGGTAGCTAGGAGAGTTGTACGCTCCGTTATAGTCTCTAACGATGTTTCTAACAATTGTGTTACATTCAGTTCTGGAACCTCTGTTCGGGCTATATTAGCTCCTGTGATATAAAAGGCCTTTATAATTGGTGGTATAGCTTCTTTAGGAATATCAAGAACTTCAGTAAAATATTTTTTTAACATCTCAATCGGTGATATCAGAGGGGTCTTCGGAAAATTTAGAAATCTCAGGTTATTACGCCTGAGTTGATTATCAAAAAATTCCATTTTCCTTTGAATTGAATCCTTATCTATTGCCATATTAGTTACAACAGTTTGTAATGTCTTTATCTCTTGAGAATTTGACTCACATTTTCCTTCCTGCTCCTGAGCCTTCGATTCCATCGTTTGCTGAAAAGTTTTTAATTCCTTCACCTCAGAATTAAAGGAATTAGTTAATTGTAGTAGGGACGAATTTATGGTCTGGATCACCTCCCAAAGGGCTTCCAAGTTAACAGCTGCAGGTCTACTCCTCACGCCGAGCAAAACGAGCGGGGTTTCCTGGCAGGGGGAGGGCGAGGAATCAATACCTCCCGCACTCTCTCCAGATGGCGTTCCACCAGGGGTTGAGGATCCAACAGGGCCGCCGCTAACCTCCAAAGGACCTGCCTGAGGCTCTCCCATTGGTCCTATCTCACCGCTCGGTCTCGGCGGTGCAGCTTGAAGAAGCGGACTTAAAGACACTGCCTCTAAGCTAAGATCCCCCTGTTGTCCTGGGGATCCAACCAAAGCTGGTAACGGAACTCCCGATGCACGAAGGCCAAAAGCTTCCAGGGCCGGCTGCCGGAGTGTCGGATTTCCGCCAGGGCTTGCGGCGGCTTTTGCCCCGACTTTCCCCTTTCTCTTCACCATAATATCAGGTGAGAGAGAGTATACACTACTGGAGCAGAGCCTAGCCCCTGAGAGCCGACGTGTAGCGCTCCCTCATATGGACGCCATCTTCTGCAATGATTGTTTTTAAGCACAAGTACCGGGGGCTTCAGAAAGCTGTGCTAGCAAATCCCACGTGGCAACTGAGAGGATGTCCATATGATTTGAATGAACTTCCTCTCATTTGCCACACTGAGAATGGGTAGTGCTGCTTTGTAAAAGAAGTCCTATGTTTTTTAGTACCTATACAAAAAGAGACTAAAAGTTGTCACAGATTCAGATTTAGTGAGCCCTTGGACTGTAGCCGGAGCTGAGGCAGACAAGTCACCTGGGCTGGCACAAGGCAGGAGTCAGACAAGACTGGACTAGGCAAGACAAGACAGGACTTAAACAAAGCAAAGCAGAGGAAACAAGGTGCAATAGACAAGACAAGGACCTGATCCAGACGAGCCAAGGAAAGGAAGGCAAAGGGGCTAGAACTGGAACCCAGACAGGACAAGGCAAGACTCGGAACTAGATTAAAACTGGGACTGGGACCCAGGCAATACAAGGCAATGCAGAACATGGCACGACATGGAAATAGATTAAAACTGGGTGCAGAAAAGGGCAAGACCAGGACTGGATCCAGACAGGGCTGGACTGAATGAGATAAGACAAGGCAAGTCTAGATACAAAACATGGCAGACAAAGCAGGCAGGAGCTTGGCAACAGGAACTAGGAACAGACTTGACTTGGCAACAGGAACAGGAACCAAGAACAGACTTGGCTTGGCAGGGACAGGATTCAGAAATGGCTAGGTAGGGACAGGATTCAGGAACAGACTTGGGTTTAGCAGAAAGCAGGAACAGAGCTTTAGCTTTAGCAAGAATCACGAGCAGGGCTAGACTAAAGCAGGAGCCAGAGATAGAGTCAAAGTGTAACAGAAACCAAGAGCAGGGTGTGGCTATAGAGCCAGGCTTTCAGAAACAAGGTTAAGAAACAAGACACACAGAAACAAAGCTTTCAAGTACAAGACTCCTAGAAACACAATTAAACAGGAACAAGAGTAGAGCTTCAAAAACAAGGTTTACAGAAGCCAGGCTTTCAGGTACAAGACTCATAGTAACACAAATAGGGACAAGACTACACAGGAATAAAGCTTCAGGAACAAGATATACAAAAGCAAGGCTTTCAGGAACATGGTTCAGAAGCAAGACATTCAGAAGCAAAGCTTTCAGGAACAAGACTCAGAAACACAAGAACAAGCCTTCAGGGACAAGACTCACAAGAACAAAGCCAGGCTGGAAACGAAGCCAAGCATGGACTGGATCTAAACAGGGAACACAAATACAAGGTTAAAAGACCTGTTGCAAAGGCAAAAGAATGAAGTTCCAAGGTGCTTTGCTGATAATGGCACAACTTGGAATGAGGCAGGAACACCAGAGCGAGGCTTGGATAGCAGGAACACCAGACAGCAGATGCATCACTGCAGGAACAAAGCAGTTTGGAGAAACCACAGAGCCAGATCACTGGAAAAAGATGAGTCTGGATGCAGGGGCACAGCCATAGCTGTGATAAAAGTGTGGGTGTTGTTTTAATTTCAGGACTCACTATGAGATTTCATGTTGCAATGTTAGTGAAGGAAAGAGAAAACAGCCGAGGCGGATGACTATGGTCCACTACGTAAAAAAGTCCAAAAGAAGGAGTAGTGTGATCAGCAAGGCCCTTCAAATGACACCAGGAAGACAGAATGATGATGATAATAACTTTATTAATAATGCCCGACATGGCACCGTGTTTCGGCAAAGTGCCTGCCTCAGGGGCCTAAAATAAAACAAAATAAAATAATAACATATATTTAAATAAGTAAATAAGTAAATTAAAAGCAATGGTGTAAAAAGTATAAATATACATAGAGGCATATTTTCAAAGCACTTAGCCTTCCAAAGTTCCATAGGTTTCTATGGAACTTTGGAAGGCTAAGTGCTTTGAAAATATGCCTCATAGGCAAACAAACAAATAGCCATGTATATAAATAATTGTTTTATATATATATATATATATATATATACTAGTAAAAGAGGCCCGTTTCCGAAACCAATGAAACGGGCGCTAGCATGTGGGTTTTTTTTTTGTTTGTATGTGTCACGGAGTTATTTTTTGTGTGTGTATGTGTGAGTGTGTGAGGGTGCGGTGTGTGTGCAGGTTGTTGATGTGTGTCTTTTTTTGTTTTATTTTATTTTTTGCTTGGGGGTTGGGGGATGTGCTGTGCTGTGCTGGCAAAGTGGGTTGGATTGGTGTGTGGCTTTGAGGGTGTGTTTCTGTTGTATTGTGTGTGTGTGGTTTTGTCTGTCAAGGAGGTTTGTGGAGGGGGCGTCTTTCTGTTGGTGAAATGTAAATGTGGTTGTAGGGGGGGGTCAGCCTTTATTGAGTGTTTTTTTTTTCCATGTTTTTTTTTTTGTGTTGTGCTGAGGCAGCAGTGTTGTTTTAGATGGGCGGAAGGTAGAGGAGCACGTTCTTTGTCTGTCGGTATTTTTTGGCCGTTTCAGGGCTGCTGTAGGGGAATGCTGGAAGAGAAATGTGCTGTTGGAAGCAGCGCCATCTTTTTCCATTGGGCTGGGGTTCTGGGCATCCTGGAGGTGGGTGACGGCTTGCCTGAGGACGGGGATGGTTGTTTTAAGTTGGCGGAAGGGAGAAGAGCACGGTCTTGGGCCGTCGGGGGGGTGATCCGATATGTTTGGTCCATTTCAGGCCGGCTGCAGGGGAATGCTGGAACATTTATGCGCTGCAGGAATCAGCGCCGTCTTTTTCCGGGTGCTCGGGGAATCCCCAAGGTGGGAGACAGCTTGCCTGAGGCTGAGGATGGTTGGGCACGTCCTTGGCCGCTTCGGCAAAAGGGGAAGAGGAAGGGGGTGGGGAGTTACCTGCAGCCGCCTGAGAAACCATGTATTCTTTGTTTGTTTTGTATTATTAGTTTGCATTTCTGTTGAAGAAAGAGTGGATGCCTTTCGAATGATGGAGGTGGTGCGTTGGTGTGCGGTTGTTTCGTTAGTTTGGCAGCCAGTCTCCAGCGATTCCTGGGCAGGGAAGGAGTAGGGAAACACGCTCCGCATGTTTCCCTACTCCTCCCCCTTCCTTGGTCGCTGTTTGCTGCTGGCTGGGTCGCGGGTAATCCTTCCAGCTGGGCCGCAGCTTGTCCTGTTCACCCACGTCCCAGATGGTGACGGGCACGTTGTTTTCCGGCTCCTCTGACTCCATGTCAAGCGATCCCAAATATAGTCTGTGCTATAGGCCCTCTGGTACTCTTCAGTACTGGCATTAGGCATTTAAAAATTTTTCCCCCCCTCCTCTCCCCCGGTCTATTTTTGCACATACCCACAGCAGGAATATTATTCTCTCCTTCCAGCGGTGGTTCTGTGCTCTCCGTGCTGCACAGATAATGAGCCATTCTGCTGGGGAATGCTCCTCCCTTATTGTCACATAGTTTCCTCTGATTGGTCCATCTTACGTTGCCTAGTGTTGCCTGGGAACGGTGTTGTGATGGTCCTTTGTGTTTCAGAATGTTGAGGGTGTTTTTTCTGATTGGTCCATCATGCGAGGGCGGGGCAGAGAGACATGGTCAGTGTTCTGGCTTCACCACCATGAATCCATGAACCCTTCAGTGAGTGACTGAGTGACTTCAGAACGTTGTCTTCAGAACGTTGAGGGTGAGTTTTATTATAGTAGATATATAGATAGATAGATAGATAGATAGGATATAGATATATAGATATAGATATGTGTTAAAAATATATTAAAAGAAAAAAAAATCATGTGGTAAGTATGTAATAAAACATAGCAAATGACAACATTAATAAAATATGTAAAAAAGACCAAAGGGCAAAGATATCTAGGTTATAAATATGATGAATCATGATCACAGTGTGGAAGTACCCATAGAGAGACATTTCCAATATAAGAAAAGGGGGTGAAGAGGAGAGGTGAACATCCCTAATTTAAAATAAGATAGACACACCTTATTATTGGTAAATGTAATTTCAAAGGTCAGATGCGGGTGAACTGGAAACAGATGTAGAGAGAAAAAATAATGATGATAGTCCCATGCAGAAAATGCAAAAAAGTTCTGAAGATACCATACCCTACTGACCCAACTTAAATGCCTGAACCCTGCAACACTACGAAACCAAAGCACGTAATGGACATAAGGTAACTCTTCCTCTATATGAACCTCATTCTACCACAACATGACTGTGTAACTGTATATACTGGAATTGACGAACGCCTTTACGGTACTATGTAAGCCACATTGAGCCTGCAAATAGGTGGGAAAATGTGGGATACAAATGTAACAAATAAATAAATAAATAAATAAATAAGATAAACAGCATCCCAGTGTTGTGTAAAGACATTATGGAAAAGTTGCTGAAAAAGTGCATCCGTTTCCAGTTCACCCGCATCTGACCACTACCATTTGAATCTTCCTTTTTCTGCTCATGAATCTACTTTCCTTCAGCACATCTTTGTGACGTTTTTTAGTTATCAGAACCTTTTTTAACTTAACAGTTTCTCCCCCTTTTTCTCTCCCATTACAGACAGCAAATGCTTACAACCTTTGAATTTACATTACATTTCACACTGTGATCACGATTCATGATATTTATAACCTAGATATATTTGATCTTTGGTCTTTTTTTACATATTTTATTAATGTTGTCACTTGCTATGTTTTATTACATACTTACCACATGATTTTTTTGTCTTTTTAACACACACACACACACACACACACATATATATATATCAATTATTTATATACATGGCTATTTGTTTGTTTGCCTATCCAGCTTATAATCGAAAGAGAAAAACGCCTATATTTCGACCCAAATCGGGAGATGGGTGTTTTTCTCACAAAGGTGCCCAAATCGGTATAATCGAAAGCCGATTTTGGGAGTTTCCAACTGCACTACATCGCAGAAATGAATAAAGTTGACGGGGGCGTGTCGGAGGCGGGACATCAGCTGAGGAGCGATGGGCGTCTTTAGCTGATAATGGAAAAAAAAGGCGTTTTTACCGCGATTTTGGGTCACTTTTTTGGACCCTTTTTTTTCACGAACAAGTCCCAAAAAAGTGCCCCAACTGCCCAGATGACCACTGGAGGGAATCGGGGATGACGTCCCCGGACTCCCCCAGTGGTCACTAACCCCCTCCCACCAAAAAAACCCCACATTAAAAACTTTTTTCCTAGCCTGCATGCCAGCCTCAAATGCCGTACCCACCTCCATGACAGCAGAATGTGTTCGATCCTCTCACAGCCTTTCCCTGGGTCAGATGTGGCTCTCGGGTGCACTACAGGGTCACATCAGCATTGCATTGTGGTGGGTGTAAGGTATTGAGCTCCGTGATTTCATTAGCTTGTGTTACAGTCTCACGATGTTGGTAGTTGGTAGGCTCTTCTCCCATGGTGCTTTTCCCCCTGCCTACTGGGTCAGAGTGTGCCCTGTTGTGTTTCCTGTTGTAGTCCATGCGGTAGTGGCCATTTTTGTAAGCCAGTTTTAGTTCCCTTTCCTGTGTTAGCCACGTTAGACAACTTAGTTCTTCCCTTGAATGTGGCTGAAAGAGGGCATTGTACAGCATTCTGCCAGCTCTGACCTACTGCTAATCTCAGTACCAGGGAGACTGGGGCACAACCTCTGCAGTTAACTGTGATTAAACATGCTTATTCCAATAAAGGACGTTTTCGGAGAGATTAGTCTTCAGGTGTCAACTGGTGTGCCAATGTTATACAGCAGCAACAAGTCCTAGAGGCCTGCGTGTATGCAGGTCCCTGGAGCACTTTTAGTGGGTACCGCAGTGCACTTCAGCCAGGTGGACCCAGGCCCATCCCCCCTACATGTAACACTTGTGCTGGTAAATGGGAGGCCTCCAAAACCCACTGTACCCACATGTAGGTGCCCCCTTCACCCCTAAGAGCTATGGTAGTGTTGTACATTTGTGGGTAGTGGGTTTTGGGGGAGGCGGGTTGGGAGCTCAGCACCCGTGGTAAGGGAGGTATGCATGTGGGAGCTTTTTATGAAGTCCACCACACTGACCTAGGGTGCCCAGTTGGTGTCCTGGCATATCAGGGGGACCAGTGTACTACCAATCCTGGCCCCTCCCACGACCAAATGGCTCGGATTAGGACGTTTTTGAGCTGGGCGTTTTTAGTTTCCATTATCGCTAAAAAAAACAAACGCCCAGCTCAAAAACGTCCATTTTTTCGAAAATACGGTTTGACCCGCCCCTTCACGGACCCATTCTCGGAGATAAACGCCCATAGAGATAGGCGTTTGCGTTCGATTATGCCCCTCCACGTCTATTTATATTTTTTACTCCATTGCTTTTTATTTATTTAAATGTATGTTATTGTTTTATTTTAGGCCCCCCCCCCGAGGCAGACACTTTGCCGAAACATGGTGCCGTGTCAGGCATTATTAATAAAGTTGTTATTATCACCGTTATGTCTTCCTGGTGTCATTTGAAGTGCCTTGCTGGTCACACTACTCCTTGCTTTGCAATGCTAGTGAAGAAAATAATTTTAAATCTGAAAATGGTTATACTTGATTATTTATTTATTAAGATTTATTTAACCCCTTTTTGAAGGAATTCACTCAAGGCGCTTAAATACGCCTTTTTGGATGTTAAACAATGTCAGTTGGTTGTTCAGTCAACTATATAGTAGCACATTGATTACTTTAACATAGTTCTATAAAACGATTACAAGTAATACAAAATAAAATAATCAAACTGATTATGAGGAGGGGAAAGGATGGATAGAGCAATCCCATGTTTGGTAGTTTTACACTGGCTCCCAGTGAAGGCCAGAACACAATTTAAACTATTGCTGTTTGTAGTTAAAATATTAAATGTAATGGCTCCAGTTTGAGTTCTTGTGCTCCCTTATACACACACACACCCCAGTGGCAATTATGATTAAATCAATCTGAAAATTCCCACAGTGAAAGAGGATTATGTGACATACGTTTAAAAGTTATTGTGCAGGGTCCAGATATATGGAATGTTACCTGCATCAATAAGGAGGGAGGAGTGTCAGCTGTGATGGAGGTACTTTATATTCCTGGTGTAAAGTCCTGCTACCCTCTGACCTACATAACTTAAAGCTGCCAGTTGGAATTTGGAAATCCTATCCTGGCCTCCACCTCACTCTTCTGGTGGGAGTTTATACTCATGCCAAATGTCAGTCTCTTCATTATGGCCCCTAGGCACAGACTGAATTGGAGGGGGCTGGATGAAGTATATGGGAGGAAGTAGTGCAAAGAAACGTACAAAGTTACAAAAGCAATTTTTATTCATTTATTAGTGGAAAAGTGGTCTGCGCTAGTGTAGGTGCATGTTGTGGACACGCGCAGATACGTTTTTCAGTGCACCTGAAAAAAATGCCTTTTTTTTGGGGATTTTGCTCACACCTTTTTCAGAAGTAGCTCAAGGTGAGTTACATGCGGCAAAATTAAAATTGGCATGCGTCCATTTTGGGTCTGAGACCTTACCACCACTCATTCACTTGGCGGTAATCGTCAACGTGCATTCAAATGCCAATTACCGCCCGTGCACCGGAAAATAAAAATATTTTCCAGCGGGCGTAAAAAATGAAATCACTACCTGGGCCATGCGGTAGCCAGGTGGTAATTCCAAATTGATGCGCGTAGACACCTACGAGGCTTAGTAAAAGGGCCCCAATGATTGTTCTTCCTACTCATGTATAGTGTTGTATATTCACTCCACATTTGTGGCAGGCTCTAATTTGGAGAGATCTAGATTGATTGATGCTAATATATTTGGCTCTTTCAGGCCCAGATTTATGTATGGGAAATTTAATTTTTCTCCCAGAATCTGGAGGTTTTTTTTACACTTTTTTTCCCCTTTATAAAGAAACCAATGATTGGAATGGAGCTCCTGTTATTTTAACATAACAATACGGTTACTCAGGATGCTATATAGAACTTTGAAGTTTCTATTATTTAAATTCTGTAATATTATTTACCAGCTGTGGGCTGCTTCCCTACCTCTTGCATGATCTAAGGTAAGAATAGGGTTTATACTATCGTCAGCATTTTCTCAGCAGATATTAGTGTATTTTGTGTACCTGGTAATATTTCAATGTGGCTAAGTTGAGAGAATTAAGCTTGTACTCATGTAATAACACTGGGCAGATTAGAATAACTCTTTTTTTCTCTCTTTCTTTTTTAATTCAATGCAGCCTTAAGAAGACCCCCTTCCCATTCCCCAGTTAACCCTGTGGTGAAGAATAAGACCGAAACATCAGTTACCCTAGCCTGGTCACCTCCCCCAATGGACCGTCCCATTCACGTCGATGGCTACATTGTAGAGTGTAAAAAACTGCTGGGTGTCACCTGGCTAAGGTGCCATGAATCTGTATATGTGCCTGTCCCAGAACTCATAGTGAAAAATATATTAGAAGAAGGGGATTACCAGTTCCGAGTCAGTGCGGTCAACAGCTTCGGGCAGAGCCCTTACCTAGAATTCCCAGGAACCCTACACCTTGGTGAGTTTAAACCATGCACATTTGCAGTAACTCCACTGTAACTGGTAGTGTTATTACTCACTGGAAATTTAGTGCAACAAGAAATGGTAGGTGATTATTAATTTATATATTTCAAAGTATGGTTGCATATTTGCTTATGGTGAAACTTCTCTTTAAAATCATCACAATTTGAGTTGAAACAGTGAGCCAGCAGTTGCCCGGTTTACAACTAGACTTGGGATCCATTCTTTTGGGAGAGATAGAAAAGTGACAGTAATGGCTTCAGATGTAGGTGCTGGAGCACCTGACATTATAAACTAGTGATAGTGGTTTTCAAGGGTATAGGACAGGGATTTGCAACACCGTGCATGGGAGGAAATAAGTCATCCAGGCATTTCTTAGCCGCAGCAGCACACTGAGCAGAAGGTTTCAACGTATCATGGACGACGACATCTAGATCCCTTTCTTGGATCGTGACTCCTAACGTGGAACCTTGCATGACGTAGCTATAATTTGGGTTCCTCTTTCCCACATGCATCACTTTGCACTTGCTCACATTAAACGTCATCTGCCATTTAGACGCCCAGTCTCCCAATCTCATAAGGTCCTCTTGTAATTTTTCACAATCCTCCCGCGATTTAACGACTTTGAATAACTTTGTGTCATCAGCAAATTTAATTACCTCACTAGTTACTCCCATCTCTAGGTCATTTATAAATATGTTAAAAAGCAGCAGTCCCAGCACAGACCCCTGGGAAACCCCACTAACTATCCTTCTACATTGAAAATACTGACCATTTAACCCTACTCTCTGTTTTCTATCTTTTAACCAGTTTTTAATCCACAATAGAACACTACCTCCTATCCCATGACTCTCCAATTTCATCTGGAGTCTTTCATGAGGTACTTTGTCAAACGCCTTCTGAAAATCCAGATACACAATATCAACCGGCTCACCTTTATCCACATGTTTGTTCACCCCTTCAAAGAAATGTAATAGATTGGTGAGGCAAGATTTCCCTTCACTAAATCCATGTTGACTTTGTCTCATTAATCCATGCTTTTGAATATGCTCTGTAATTTTGTTCTTAATAATAGTCTGTACCATTTTGCCCGGCACCGACGTCAGACTCACCGGTCTATAATTTCCCGGATCTCCTCTGGAACCTTTTTTAAAAATCGGAGTTACATTGGCCACCCTCCAATCTTCCGGTACCATGCTCGATTTTAAGGATAAATTACATATTACTAACAATAGCTCCGCAAGCTCATTTTTCAGTTCTATCAGTAGTCTGGGATGAAGACCATCCGGTCCAGGAGATTTGCTACTCTTCAGTTTGTGGAACTGCCCCATTACATCCTCCAGGTTTACAGAGAATTCATTACGTTTCTCCAACTCGTCAGCTTCGAATACCATTTCCAGCACCGGTATCCCACCCAAATCTTCCTCTGTGAAGACCGAAGCAAAGAATTCATTTAATCTCTCCGCTACGGCTTTGTCTTCCCTGATCGCCCATTTTACTCCTCGGTCATCTAGCAGTTCAACCGATTCTTTTGCAGGCTTCCTGCTTTTAATATACCTAAAAAAAATTTTTACTATGTGCTTTTGCCTCCAACGCAATCTTTTTTTCGAAGTCCGTCTTAGCCTTCCTTATCAGCGCTTTGTATTTGACTTGACATTCCTTATGCTGTTTCTTATTACTTTCAGTTGGTTCCTTCTTCCATTTTCTGAAGGATTTTCTTTTAGCTCTAATAGCTTCCTTCACCTCACTTTTTAACCACGCCTGCTGTCGTTTGGTCTTCCGTCCTCCTTTTTTAATACGCGGAATATATTTGGCCTGGGCTTCCAGGATGGTGTTTTTGAACAGCATCCACACCTGATGTAAATTTTTGATCCTCGCAGTCGCTCCTCTAAGTTTTTTTTTTTCTCATTTTATCATAGTCTCCTTTTTTAACGTTAAATGCTGATGTATTTGATTTCCTATGTATACTTCAAAGCTAATATCAAATCCGATCATATTATGATCACTGTTATAAAGCAGCCCCAGCACCATTACCTCCCGCACCAGATCATGTGCTCCACTAAGGACTAGGTCTGGAATTTTTCCTTCTCTCGTCGGCTCCTGTACCATAAAGCTGTCCTTGATTTCATCAAGGAATTTTACCTCCCTAGCGTGCCCCGATGTTACATTTATCCAGTCAATATTGGGATAATTGAAATCACCCATTATTATTGTGTTGCCCAGTTTGTTTGCGTCCCTAATTTCCTTTAACATTTCTGCATCCGCCTGTTCATCCTGGCCAGGCGGACGGTAGTACACTCCTATCATTATCCTTTTCTCCTTTACACATGGAATTTCAATCCACAGTGATTCCAAGAAGTATTTTGTTTCCTGCAGAATTTTCAATCTATTTGATTCAAGGCTCTCGTTAATATACAATGCTACCCCTCCACCAATATAATTTGTACCCTGGTATGACAGTGTCCCACTGATTATCCTCCTTCCACTAGGTCTCAGAGATGCCTATTATATCTAATTTTTTCATTTAGTGCAATTTATTCTAACTCTCCCATTTTATTTCTTAGGCTCCTGACATTTCAAAGTATGTTTGTTGTTCCTATTTACATCATGCTTAGTACTTGACAGTATTAATTTGCAATCTTTGGTCTGATTTTTATTTTTATTTAAGGACACCTGATCTACTACGGTCTCTTTTGCAACCTCACTATCAGGATACCCTATCTTCCATGTAATCTACAGTGCTGTATAGTGACAAACACATAGCCCTAGCCAGTGAGAAATGTTTCTGTGTGATGTCATCTGTGGTACTTCTGAACCTGGCTGTATCCAGGGGATTAAAGAAATTATATTGCATTAACTTAAATAATTCCAATAAAAACAACTCAGAAGTACAAAATTGAATTGTTGTGCTTGTCCCTTACCAGTTTGCTCTGGTGATCTTAGTTTTCTGGTGACCATTTGCTATTGTCCCTCTTTAGAACCAAAAGCTGATGTGAAAACGCCGCTGAAGGCAGTGGAAGTGTCACCGGGAGGAGAAGCCACTTTCTCCATTGACCTCACGACTGTGGCTCCTGGCATGTGGCTTCTGAATGGTAAAGTCATACAGAACAGTGAGAACTACATCATAAAGAGAACCAAGAACACCCACATCCTCATCATCAAAACTGTTACTCAGACGGATGATGACACAGAGGTGAAATTTGTAGCCAATAACATCGAAAGCAGCACCAAACTCAGGGTAAAAGGTACTACGTTTCAAGCAGTACGAGTTTTCGTAGAAATTTTATCTGTTAAAATATCATACACTACATGCTTATTAATCTCATTTTATTCAACCAGTAATTAAGTATGACAATTAGGCCATGAGGTAACCTCCTCCTTTCAGTCGCAACATCAAAAGTCTTTAAGAAGTTTTACCTTGCACTGTAAGATCCTGCAAAAACAACCTCACAAACACAGCTTTCACATTCAAGGTAGATTGGACAAAATTTCTGAAGGGAAATAGAGCCTTGTCTGTACAAATCAGCATCACCTACTCTCTATCTAGACAGTACTTTGAGGTTCTGACTGGTAGTCACTGAGATACCAGCATGGGTTCCATTGCTGTGAGTGGAGAGCATCTCACCCATATTAGAAAAAGCTATGTTAGTCATTCTCATCAAGTTCAGTTCCCTTAGTAATGGTATAGATAACCTAGATTTGTCCAAGGATCCCAAAGCCTGAGACGACTCATAGGATGAAATAATACCTTTAGGTAGCCTTTCTATCTCCTTTCTCAGTGACTGAAATACCAGCATGACAACTTTGAATTTGATTTGAAACACTTGAGGGAGCTAGTGAAACTCCTTCAGCCCCAACATATCCAGTAAATAGCCTAACTTTCCCAGTGGCCTATTAAGGTGTTTTTAGGTGGGGAATCATATAAAAACCAGAAATACAAAAATGAATGGGCGCAAGGCTCCTGCTCAGTCACACCCTGATGAGCTGGCCAGCTGCATTAAGTAGGTGGTGCCATTGAATATTGCCTGTATCCACTGTGGCACATTCTGGGGGTGGAGCTTGAGTTAGCTGTGACATTCAGTCTGTTAACCAGTTAAGTAAGCGCCTAAAGTTAGGACAGCAAAAAGGGTGTCCTAACTTTAACCACAAGCTAACTGAGCCCAATTCTGAATATTGGCCAGTGCCTGGTTGATGTCTGGGTGACCGCAGTTACCTGGATATTTAATGCTGGAGTCTGAACATGGCCTGGCATTGAATATCTGGAATATTGGTGGCAGGGGTGGACTGACACTGATCTGGGCCTCCGTGCAATAAGCGTCATGGGCCCCTAACCATCTCATTTAAATGTGAAAGCTAGGAGAGAGAGGGGTCCCTACTGTTGTGGGCCCTTGGGCCCTGCCCTGTTGTCCCAATGATCAGTCTGCCCTTGATCCATGGCTATAAACAGCTTAAACTCAGCTGACCACTGCAGGCTGAATATTGGGCTCAAAGATTCTTGTTTTCCCACAGAAGAATCTTTGCTTCATTAAAATATTTTGAAAGCTAAAATCCATCAGACAGTTACTTAGTATAGAATGCTATGTAAAGATATGTAGTGACACCATGAGATTCTGTGTAAAGATAAGAAACTTAACTGACTTTGGTGGCATCTTTCAACTTGACGAATTTGTCACTTTTACCAGCTATAATAGTGCGATTCATCAACAAAACTGGGGAACTGGAGAAAATTTCAGCTTGCCAGCATGAGGAGACAGAGCTAGTGGCTGAAATCTCCGATCCGGCTGTCGCTGTGAGGTGGATGAAGGATGGAAGGGAACTGAAAACTAGTCAAAAACACAAGTTTCAGTCCGTGGAGAGGCAGCGGATCTTAAAAATTAATGATGTTACATCTGAGGACAGTGGTGTCTACGAATGCACCTGCGAAGGGGATAAAATAGTGTACCTACTCTCAGTGAAAGGTAGGTTTCTTTCAGCTGGCAATTCCTTATGAAAGAACAAAATGTTTCCTACTTAAGATATCGCTTTGGCATAGATTTCAATAGTAAACTTATAGCTTAATGAGTGGAGTGCATTTCTATGGGTGTCTACAGTTAGCACACACTAAAAACACTAGTGCACCTTAGTAAATAGGGCCCTGAAAGAATAATCAGAAAAATGTGGCATGTGAGTTTTTGGAACAACACTTGTTCTTTCTTTTGGATAAGTTTCCTTTAATATGGCTACTAGATCTTTGTAGTAAAAGTAAAGTTATCCTTAAGAAACCAGCAAAGTAGTTACACACAAATAAAGAAATAATGGCAGAAAAAGGCCATATGGCACGACCAGCTTGCCTTATCCACACCAACTGCTCAACTCTACAGTACGGAGGTATGTTCATTAGGGATGGGTATTTATTTGCAACAATATGGGAAATTCAGTGAATATCCCAAGTCGTTGCATGTCGTTATCAAACAAAAACAAGCAGTAGAAACACGAAAACTAATGTTTTTATTGTTTGCCGATAATGTGCGTTCTTTCAATAGGGTGTGTACTATTTGCAAAAGAGGGCAGCCACTGCGAACGTGTGCATAGTACACACTGTTGAGAAAGAGTGTGACTTCTTTCAAAAGAGTGCGCACCCAATGACTTTACTCCCGTGACAAACAAAATTGAATAAAACGACCATTCCCAGAAATGACAAAGGAATATCCCCATATGTTCAATGCTGGGCCAAGTCTGCAGTATTTAGCACTTAACCACATAAGTGACCGCATAAAGACAGGACTGAGTTTTATGTGATCCGATTTGTCCACCCCCAGCTATGTTGTAGGTGGTCTGGAGGTGGACAAATCGGATCACACAAAACTCGGTCCTATCTTTATGCGGTCGCTTATGTGGTTAAGTGCTAAATACTGCAGACTTGGCCCAGCATTGAACATCTGGGCATAATGCCGCTGGTGGCTAAAACAAATGCTCACCGCTGCCGGCTGAATATCTGCCCCATCATTAATAGTGCATGCTATTAACGTAAGCCCAGTATCCTTTTCCAACAGTGGCCAATCCAGGTTACAAGTACCTGGCAAGATCCCAAAACAGTACAATATATTTTATGCTGCTTATCCTAGAAATAAGCAGTGGATTTTCCCCAAGTTCACCTTAATAATGGCTTAAAGACATTTCTTTTAAGAAGATATCCAAAACTTTTTAAAACCTCACTAAGCTAACTACTTTTTTACCACATTCTCTGGCAAAGAATTCCATAGTTTAATTACACATTGAGTGAAGAAATATTTTCTCTGATTTTGTTTTAAATTTAAATTTGTAGCTTCATTACGTGCCCCCCTAGTCCCAGTATTTTTGGAAAGAGTAAACAAGTGATTCATGTCTACCCATTCCACTCCACTCATTATTTTACAGACCTCTATCATATCTCCCCTCAGCTGTCTTTTCACCAAGCTGAAAAGCCCTATCCGCTTTAGCCTTTCCTCATAGGGAAGTCATCCCATCCCCTTTATCATTTTCGTCGCCCTTCTCTGTACCTTTTCTAATTCCACTATATCTCTTTTGCGATACGGTGACCATGGAGCGATACAAAGGCATTAAAACATCCTCATTTTTGTTTTCCATTCCTTTCCTAATAATACCTAACTTTCTATTTGCTTTCTTAGCCGCTGCCATAGCACACTGAGCAAAGAGTTTCAACGTATCATCAATGATGACACCTAGATCCTTTTCCTGGTCGGTGACTCCTAATGTGGAACCTTACATCACATATCTATAGTTTGGGTTCCTCTTTCCCACATGCATCACTTTACACTTGCTCACATTAAATGTAATCTGCCATTTAGACGCCCAGTCTCCCAGTCTCGTAAGGTCCTCTTGTAATTTTTACAATCCTCTTGCGATTTAACAGCTTTGAATAATTTTGTATTGCCAGCAAATTTAATTACTTCACTAGTTATTCCCATCTCTAGATCATTTATAAATATGTTAAAAAGCGGCCCAACACAAAACCCTGGGGAGCCCCACTATCTACCCTTCTCCATTGAGAGTACTGACCATTTAACCCTACTTTCTGTTTTGTATCTTTTAACCAGCTTTTAATCCACAATAGGACGCTACCTCCTATCCCATGACTTTTCAATTTCCTCTGGAGCCTTTCATGAGGTACTTTGTCAGATGTGTTTTGAAAATCCAGATACATAATATCGACCGGCTCACCTTTATCCACATGCTTGTTCATCCCTTCAAAGAAATGTAGTAGATTGGTGAGGCAAGATTTCCCTTTACTAAATCAATGTTGGCATTGTCTCATTAAGCCTTGCTTATATATTTGCTCTTTAGTTTTGTTCTTTATAATAGTTTATTCACTGTACAATGTATTACACAGTGTACAATGCTTTTGATAGCATGCAATATTGTTTGAGAGCTTATACTAATTATCAGTAGGTGAACTAATGGTTTTGTGTGCCTGCTGATATATAGTGCATGCTATTGAGCTATAGTGAATGCTATTAATGACATCACACCCAGAAAGAAAAATTAAAAAGAACACAAAACAAAATGAAAAATCTTGCAAAATGAACAGAAACTAAACAAATATGAACCTTTGTGGCCTGCAACCCTAATTTCTGTAATCCATTCCTCACTCTCAGACAGTGGCGTAGCCAGAAAGCAATTTTTGGGTGGGCCAACAAGTCAGATGGGTGGGCACCAGGGTTGCCAACTTTTTTGAAATTGAAAAACTTGCCACCTGATACCCCACCCCATGCTCCAGCTCTACTCCACTCCTAATAACTTCAATAAGGGTAGCAGTGCAGGCTTCAGGGGAAAGTACAAGAGATTGCACTCTTCCGCCTCCATTGAGCCTCGGGTCCCTAACACACATACTTAGCCTGTATAGCAAGACCAAACACTTTTCAACATATTTTTCCAGTTACACGCTATAGAAATGATCCCAGAAAGTATAGTCTAGTATTAAAGGCAAATAAATTCTGCATCCACAGAACCCCCTGTCCCTCCCCCAATGGGTACAGAGCAGAGTTAGGACATTTCCCCATAATACTCACCGTAATCTCAACAGCCGCCATATAGTAAATTAAACAATCTTTAAAACAAAATGTCACTCATAACCTAATGCAAATCTACAATGCCAGCACTAACTTCCAAAAGAAGGATCCTATCTATGAAAAAGGCATTGCCCTACATATTACAGTGGGGCCGTAAAATATCAATACATCTATTGGGAAAACTAAACAAACCAAACTTACTACAGAAGGCTACATAGAAAATTCATGCTAACAGAATACCTCGATCACACACATGGAATAAAAATGCCAAATATAGAATAATTGACTAAAATTTATAAACATAAATATAACCAAAACCCCCAAAAGTCAAACCTTGCATGTAATACAATACCAGAGATACAGAAAGAAATGCATTTCCTCCTGTGCAAAATATAAGCATAGTACGTGCCTGGGATGGTGTTGGAGTGCAACTAGAGCAATTGCTCTTGGTCCCCTGGTGGCCTGGCCAGAGAGAGCCACAAGCATGATGGAAGCTGAAGGCAGTGCAGTCTGGTGATGGGCTTTGGGGTTCCCTCCCAAATTTATGGCCTGGGCTCCAGCCATGTCTAACACCAGCTCTGGCAAGATGTACATTCCAAATGTGACACATTTTAATCACAAAATTGAAAAAAAAAATGATTTTTTTTTCTACCTTTTGATGTCTGGTTATTTTATTTTTCAAAACAGCTTGGTTCTAGTCTCTGGTTTCTGCTTTCTTCTGTCTTAATTCACTTACCAGGGTCTCCTGTCTATTTGTCATTTCTTCTCTCTTCATGTCCACCATCCATCTCCCATCTCTGTGTCCCTATAGTTCCTTGTCCAGTATCTCCACTATGTTCAAATTCCTGCATCCATCACCACCCTTCTATCCCCTACCCCTGTGTCCAGCATCACCCCTTGTGTCCCTATGCCCTCACATGCCCAGTATCTCCCTTTTGAGTTCCTATTGTCCCCTATGTCTAGTATCTCTCCCCTGTGACCATATACCCCTCCCTCCAAGTGTCCAGCATAGCCTCTCTATTCTCACATTCCTCCCTCTCTGTCAGGCATTACCCCTCTGTGTTCATATGTCATTCCAATACAGCATCTCACGTCTGTTTCTGTATCTCCCCTTTCTTCCTCACTCACACCAATGTCTCTCTCTGCTCTCCGATTCCCCCCTATCCAGCTACTCTGCTTCTCTCTTCCAGCTTTTGGCTCTTTCTCCCACTGTGGGTTAAACAATTTGTCTCCCTCTTCCTTCATCCCCTTGATCCGCCATCTCTCTCCCTTCCCTCTAATCTCTCCTCCTGGTACAGCACCTCTCTCCCTTCCCTCAAGCCTCCCCTGCAGGCCTTCCCTCCAGCCTCTAGCCCCCCTCCCCACAGGTCCAGCACCTCTCTCCCTTCCTTCCAGCCTGCCCCCTTGCAGGTCTAACAACTCTCTTCCTTTCCTCCAGCCCCCAGCCTCTCTCCCTTGCAGGTCCAGCACCTCTCATCCTTCCCTCCATCTTCCTCCCCCCTTTCAGGTCCAGCAACTCTCTCCCTTGCCTTTTACCCTTGCCTCCAGCCAGCCAGCCACCCCTCATTGCAGGTCCAGAACTTCCCTTCCTTCCAGCTAGCCACCCCCCCCCCCCTTTGCAGATCCAAAACTCTCTCCCTTCCCTCCAAGCAGCAACCTCTCCCCTTGCAGGTCCCAAACTTGGCTCCCTTCCCTCTAGCCAGCCAGCCCCCCCCCCCTTGTAGGTCCCAAACCTCTCTCCCTTCCCTCCAGCCAGCCATCTCCCCCCTTTTGCAGGTCCAGAATCTCTCTCTCTTTTCTCCAGCCAACCCCCCCCCCTTTGAAGGTCCAGAACCTCTCTCCAATCCCTTCCCTATGGCCTCAAGCCTCCCCCACCTCCCACCCCCACGCAGGTGAAGCCACTGTCTCACAGCCTGTCCCTCTCCCACACTACAGGTACAGCCACTCACTCCATTTTCCTCCCTCTCTATCGCTGATCACAGATGAAGAGACCTGCTCCAGAGCCTTCCCTGCCACGATCATCTCTCTTCAGCGCAACTTCCTGTTTCCCAGAGGGCAGATCGTGGCAGAGGGAAGGCTTTGGAGTGCTCAGCGAATCACTGCTGGCCCCGCCCTTAATTTAAACCGGATGCTTACGGCAGGGGTGAGGGAGGGGAAAGAGATTCATCTCAGCAGCAGGTCACAAAGGGAAGGCTCCGGAGTGGGTCTGAAACGCTGCGCCCAGATGCTTTGCGGTGGGGGTGAGGGAGAGAAAAGAAGACTCACGTGAAGCTGCAGTTGCGATCGCGATTGCGATCTATTATTTTTGGGTGGGCCTTGGGTGGAAATGGGTGGGCCTGGGCCCACCCAGGCCCACCCGTGGCTACGCCCCTGCTCTCAGAGATGCTTTGTGCTTATGTTACGCTTTCTTGAATTCAGATTGTCTTCATCTCTGTCTCCTTCACTGGGAAGCTGTTTCATTCATTCACCACCCTTTCTGTAAAGCAATTGTCAGGGTCTCTGGCTGGATGTGGGCAGCCACTATGAAGGATCCTCTTTGGCCATCTTTTCTTCAGCTTGGAGAAAAGATGGCTGAGGGGAGATATGATAAAGGTCTATAAAGTAATGAGTGGAGTGGAAAGGGTAGACGTGAAGCGTCTGTTTGCTCTTTCCAAAAATGCTAGGACTAGGGGGCATTCAATGAAGCTACCAAGTAGTAAATTTAAAACGAATCAGAGAAAATGTTTCTTCACTCAATGAGTAATTAAACTCTGGAATTTGTTGCCAGAGAATGTGGTAAAGGTAGCTAGCTTAGTAGGGTTTCAACAAGGTTTGGGCGGCTTCCTAAAGGAAAAGTCCATAGACCATTATTAAAATGGACTTGGGGAAAATCCACTGCTTATTTCTGGGATAAGCGGCATAAAATGTTTTGTACTTTTTTGGGATCTTGCCAGGTATTTGTGACCACTGTTAGAAACAGGATGCTGGGCTTGATGGACCTTTGGTCTGTCCCAGTATGGCAATACTTATGTACTTATGTATGTACTTATGGGTGAAAAGAAAACAAGATTTTTTGTGTGCTGTTTTATGCACCTAAAAGACCTCCAATAAAATTACCTCACAGGTAATGTGTGTAAAAGTGCATGCAATTTTACAGTATAGTTTAGCTGGAGCATGGATGGAGTCACAGTTTATCTGCATAAATAAGTACATGTACATAATTTAAACACAAACACTGACACCTGCTTCTGAGCAGGCATGAATGTCCACAGCCTGTGTTTGGCTGAAGTTGCTATGGGGTTGGTGGAGTAATTTTAGAAAGACACATAGGTGCTGAGGTTTGCCTGGAGCACATGAAGTGCAATTGTGTAACCTAGGAACTCCCATTTATATGCTCATCAGACATATAACTGTTTAGAATGCTAGCATTTACATGTGTGTGTGCTAACGTATGTGTGAAGCAACACGGAGTAGAGGGTGACACACAACTCTCAAGACAAGGGTAACAGTTGAAATCTTTACTGAGGCACCAATGCCTCAGTAAAGATTTTCATCTGTTATTCCCATCTTGAGAGTTGTATGTCACCCTCTACTCCATATTGCTCCTTGGGCTTCCGTAGAGGGTGCTTTGGATATCAAACTTATGTGTGTACATGCTCATATGCCCTTTGCACTATTGTGCAAATAGCCACGTGGCTTACATGGTGTGTATTTGCAAGGGGGCATACCTAGGGGAAGGAGCATGGGCAAGACATAGGCAGGGTTCTCAATCACACATACATCCCTCCGCACTTAGGTACTCACACTTATATCAGCTTGTGAGACCCTGGGCGAGGGTAATGGAGTGCCCTGGAATAACTCAGCCAGACATGGTAGATAAATGTGAAAGTAAATGTTTTTAGTCACTTGAGCCTTGGGACCTGTTTGTTGCCTCACAGGCCAGGAACATCAGATATACAGTTTTTCTTATTTAGTAACAAGTCTTGAGTAGGCCTTTGGCTACCAGGCCAAGCAATCTGTGGCTGGTGGGGCTGCCCCTTCACAAACACAGCCTGTAAGTTCTCAGGTCTTCTGAGACTCAGGTCTGGCAGGAGCCAGACCTCAGCAAGGCTTGTAAGCCTTAACAAAATGCAAAGTTGGCTTACTTCAGCCAGTCACAGCAGTTAAATGAATTCAGTAAAGGCATAAACTTGGGCTTCAGTTCTTCCTTCCCTGGGCCTCCTTAACCTCAGCCAGGCTGGCCCTGTCTTTTAAACTCCCAGGTACTGACCCGCCCCTCCTGGCTCACTTCCTCCTGGGGCAGGATCACTGCTCTTAAGCTGGCCCAGGCTAGTTAGAGAGGGACTTTTCTTAAGGGTGAGGGGCAGTCTTCTATGAGCTCTCTCATACAACTCTATAGCTGGCTTGGGGTATGTTTACTAAGGTGCATTATCGTTTTTAACACACCTTTAAAGTTAAGGCGTGTTAAACATTCACGTGCCTATACATTTCTATGGGCACATTAGCGTTTAATGCACATTAACCAATGCTAACGTACCTATAGCGCACCTTAGTAAACATAGGCATAAGTATGTGTGCCTACATTTTAGGCACATTGATAGCCAGTTACACAAGTATTCTAGAACCTACAAACCTAGGTTACGTTCTAGAATACCTTCTGGGCACCTAATTGAAGACACTCAATTCTAGAATTTCCCCCTTAATACCCAGGCACAAACCCTGTTCCTCAGGCTGAGGTCTAATTATGAGCTACAAATTTAGCTACAGGTTCAGGCCCAGAAAAACTCTAGGGTTCTGTATAGTCTCTGAAAAAAAATGATCCATTCCAACAACTTCCCATGGGGAGTTTTAGGAAAATAATCAGTCCGCAATCCTATCCTGCATGTCCTTTCTTAAAAAAACAAAAGACACATTGCTTAGTAAGGAGCCAAAGATGAACCTTGATGAAAACTCAATAAGGATTAAAGTAATATATTCTAGTCGGAAATAGTCCAGAAAACCATGTGCAACGCTTAGGGTTCTGTGAGGACAAAATGGTGATCCACCATACAATGATAGCTGAATGTGAGGCAGTGCTGTTATCATTGTTTTGTACTGGAATGGCAGCAAATATTTTTCTACCTCCCTCCTTATTAGTAAGCACTTGTACATGTGCTTTTTTTGCAGTTGTTTACTTCATACATAAAGACAAATCTGGTGGCACAGTGAACGCAGTGTCTGGAGAAGAGGTAGAATTCCTATGTGAGACGTCTGAAGCCAACGTTACAGTAAAGTGGTACAAAGATAACAAACAGATCAACCTCTCAGAAAAATTCATCATGGAAGATAAGGGAAAGGCACACAAGCTCCTGGTCTCCGCTATAAAGAAAGAAGATGAGGGAAAATATGTGTGTAAAGTTGGAGAAGACAGCTTGGTTTTCGACTTAAAAGTCTCAGGTAAAGTTTATGTTCTGTGTTGTTTACATTGGGAATGTGGAAATAGAATCATTATTGTGTCAAAATCAAGATTGTTTTGGGACATTAAAGACTCTGGAAATGACAAGAATTTGGAGAGATATACTCTAGATAATGGGAAATAATCATGATGAGATAGTCTGAGCCAGTGCAATTTAGAAGACAGGAGAGTCAGCCACCAGAGAGGTGTTATTGTAGGGGATAAACAGTACCTTCCAGTGGATTGGATCTGTGAGGAAAATGCTCAACATGTCATCCTGTATGTGTTCCCTATCCTGGAATTCGCTAAAAGAGTTGGCACCTTGTCTTGATTCTCAGGATAGTGCATAAACTTTGACTGGTAATACAGTGTTCACATTTGTTGGAGGTGCTCATTACTGTTGTGCCATGGACAAGATCCTTCATTCTACCAGGTCCTATCTTGCCAAGCTTTTCAAAAATGTTGCTCTTCTGTCTTAAATCCTGCCTTATAATAGCAGTTCTAGTGTAACATCCCTTTACCTGGGTGCTGTCTGGATCGGAGTCTGAGTGGGCTGAAGCCTCCTGAAGGCAGTCTCCATTGGACCATCGCATACTCCTTCACTTGGTGTGCCGTGCCTCCACTTGGGGGAAAGAAGCAGTTGGGGTGACCCTCTTCTCCCCCAGGAAACTAGTCTCTGGTTCAAATCCTCTGTGGGAAGCAATGCTGGCAGTTAAACATAGGCTGTCTTGAAGACACACATACCCCGTTTAGTCTGAAATGACCATTCCACAGTCTGCAGTTTATAACAGTCAATTCAATAGGAAAAAAAATCATCCAATAACAGACCATGCATCAAACCTTTCTTGCTCTCTTCTGTGGTTCCTCAAAGGGAATCCTTCTCCTCCAGGTATATTTACAGGGATATTCAAGGCAGTTAAAAATAAGTACAATTATATATACAGTTCCCCTGTGCAGTCTGCACTGAGCAAGTTTTGATCTCAATCATTGCTTCCTGTCTCAGCCCAAGAAGCACTTTCTTACCTTTTCAAACCCTCTTGGCTTGATCCTTCCCCAGCGGTGTCCACTCTCTCCAGATCACCCTGGTCTGTGAGACAGACTCCCTTTAGCCTCCAGTCCCCCAACTCCTCAAGCTTCTCCTTCCAGCTCTTCTAGTCAGAAACCTTAAATTCCACAAAGAAAAGCAAAACCAAACTCAGACCCCCCCCCCCCCCCCCAAGGGCAAACACACAGTTTTATTATCTCGTAACTCCACCTCCCCTGTCACTCTTCTCTCCAGGGGCACTTTTCCTCTCCATTTTGTTTCATAAACACTCGCATAGGCCGGCCTTCCTCCCACCCAGAGACCTCCCAGTCACTTCACTCAGTGACTCTCCACAGGGTTTACTCGATCAGTAATCCCCAATTTAACAGGAAATTACACTAGGTAGTCATCAGAAAATCAGTTGACGTATTTCTTGTCTTTGTCATTTCCTCTTAAAGTTTGTATTTCTAGGTTCAATTACTTATTCCACCACAAATATTTATGCACATGAATGAAGCCATGAGTAAACTCAAAAAATCCACAAGTGATGCCATGGAATACTGGCATCGTTGAGTTTCCATACCATCTTTGTGCAGTTTTCTTCCACTGTTCTTTCTCTTTTTTGTATGTTTTTTTTTTAAACTTCTAACAAATACTTTCTAGTGCAGTCACAGCATGCTAGATGTTGGGAAGATGGTAAGCTTGGACTAAGGTTAACTGGGGAACCTAGCTATACTAAATCTAGTTGGTCAAATTTTGTCTGACTGAATTTAGGTGAATTTTCAGCTAAAAACCTATTGTGTTTAGATGAACATTTGCTTAAAGGTAATTGACTAAAATTAGCCAGTGGTTGTTTGAAAATTGTTCTCTAAATTTGTATTTTTCATGAATAAATGTGAAACATTGATATTGTTTGCTTGTGATGACATCTGAAATGATGACTCAAAATAATTTACAAGTCACAAGTTCTGCAGATGGCCAGATCTGTTAGTTGCAGAACTCGTGAAAGTGCGGAATATATTTCTTGTGATTGTAAGATGTTTGGGAAGAATTTTGACAACTTCACCGTCATCATTTTCCTAGTCTTCTGAACCAGGACTATGCCGAGAATGTGAAACTCAATACCTCCTGCGACTGAAGTGGGGATTAAGGAGTTTGGAACTGATGCAGTTCGACATGTCCAGCACATTTGATATGGTGGACCACACCATCTTACTACATCTACTGGACACCCTAGGCATCGGAGGGTGCGTGTTACACTGGTTTAAGGGTTTTCTGTCAACAAGAACATACCAGGTCAAAGGCACTCCAGATCATTCTGCACCTTGGAAAGCTTCTTGTGGGGTTCCCCAAGGTTCGCCCCTTTCTCCAACGCTATTCAATATCATGCTGTTTCCCCTTGCCACCGCACTAGCAAACCTAGGCCTGAAACCATTTATCTACGCAGATGACATAACCATCTCCATCCCCTTCCATACCTCATTGGATGAAATCACAGATTTGATCGAAGCGAGTTTTTCCGTCTTGGAACGTTGGGCCAAGGTATTCCGGTTTAAGATCAACAAAGACAAAACTCAGTGTCTTGTGCTTTCGTCCGTCCATGCCAGATTTTCCACCAACTCCCTTGTCATTAAAGACCAGACCCTCCCTATTTCACAGAGCCTTAGACTTCTGGGTGTTGAGCTGGACCCTCACCTGCACCTGGATCCACAAGTGCGAGCGGTCACCAAGCGGATGTTCTATGCAATGTGGAGGCTGCGGCGTGTTAGGTTTTGTCTCACCAGAGAGCTCTTCCACACTCTCGTTCACTGGCTAGTTCTGTCTCACCTGGACTACTGCAGTGGGATTTATGCAGGCTGCCAGGAGCATCTACTGAGGAAATTCCAGACTGCCCAGAATACTGCTGCAAGACTCATCTTGGGCAAACCGCGCTTGGTTTCTGCGCAGCCCATACGTTTCAATCTACACTGGCTACCTGTGAGAGAACGAATTGCATTCAAGATCTGCACTCTGACACATAAAATAATCTATGGCTTAGCTCCGGAATATATGATTCCTCTCATAGATCTCCCACCTAGAAATGCCTTCACAACAGCACGCACCTTTTTGCAACTACATTATCCATCTTCCCCTGTAGAAGAAAGTAAAATCGCAAGCTGACCACCTTCTTTTCAAGAAGCTGCTGAAAACGTACCTTTTTGAACAAGTGTATTCCATTAGTAATTCTGCTGTTTAGCCATCCTAATTGCTGCTAATGTTTTATCCTTATTCTACTGCTAAATTCATGTGTTGTATCTTTTAACTTTTGTAATTCATGGAAGCCACATTGTGTCTGCATTTGTGGGAAAATGTGGGGTAGAAATGAACCGTAAATAAATAATAAATATGGTAGAGCATACAGTTAGCGTCATCTTAAACATATGATATTTGCTATTATTAACTATTATCAGCTCAATTATCTCACAGACCTACAGGGCCAGTTCTATAACTGGGCCCTGAAGACACACGATAAGAGCCAATTCTAAAATGTAACCTAGGTACCTAACGGAATACTAGGACTAGGGGGCAGGCAATGAAGCTAGAAAGTAGTACATTTAAAATGAATTGGAGAAAATATTTCTTCACTCAAAATGTAATTAAACTCTGGAATTCATTGCCAGAGAATGTAATAAAAGCAGTTAGCTTAGCAGGGTTTTAAAAAGGTTTGGATGGCTTCCTAAAAGAAAAGTCCATAGATCATTATTAAAATGGACTTGGGGAAAATCCACTGTTTATTTCTAGAATAAGCAGCATAAAGTGTATTGTACTGTTTTGGGATCTTGCCAGGAACTTGTGGATTGGCAAACAGTGAATATTCATAAGAGAGATTTGCATCCACTTTTGCATGCAGATCTCTCTCATAAATATTCATTGTGGATATCTTGAAAACCTGACTGGCTGGGTTGCCTCCAGGACCAGATTTGGGAACCACTGAGGAACTAGAGTCCTTGTTTGTGGTTTCTGAAAAAGAAAAAAAACTGGCAAACTTGGGTCTTCTTTTATAATGGTTCTTTGTTTATTGATTACATAAAATACTTTTAATATTTTTTTTAGATGAAGTTAGATTTGTCAACAAACCTACAATACCTGCAGAAGTTACTCTTGCTCTTGATGAATGCCTAGAGCTGCAGTGTGAAGTTTCAGCAGCAGGTGGTGCTGTTGTATGGAAAAAGGATCAAACTGAGGTTAAACAGGACCAGAGGGTAACAGTCATTTCTGAAGGAACTCAACGCAAGTTTGCCATCAAGAATGTGACCCAGCATGACCAAGGGAGCTATACCTGTGAGACAAAGGACGATAAATTAACATTCCAAGTCAAAATAATAGGTGAGTAAGGAGATGCCAAAAAATCATCAGGCTCCCTGTCATTATGGGTTTTCTATTCCAGACATGAGATGTTGGGGGAGGGGGGGAGTATGGAAACTGAGCACTTGCCCTGGGCCTTCATACCATAGGGGTCCCAAACCTACCCATAGTAGAAGAAAGTGAAACCTGCCAAATGGATAGGCAATATGGCCTTTATCTGCTTTCATTTTCTCTGTTTTTTTCCTTTGGAGCCCCCTCCCAAACTGCTGTCCTGGGCCTCAGCATTTCTATCACCAGCCCTGGTTTCTAAAATCCAAGTAGCCCCATTCCCTGGAAAAAGGATGAACTGCATTTGACTAACTTGACGTTTTCCTGTTTATTTCCTACTTGCCTAAGATTATGTGATCTGCAGGACTCAAGATCTTTCTTTAGTGATGATTGCTCTCTGTTATCTCTTTTGACCTTTGTCATGCTCGCCAATACTGGATTATCTAATTTGCCACTAGAATCTCTGAATACATAGCCAGTACTTCTCATTGCCTGTTGACCAGGTCTTCCATCATCTCATGCAGTTTTTCATTCAATGCAGCTATGCCTCAGAATTCTTCTGTAACACAACATTCCCAATGAATGTGTTTTCTTTATAATCTCTGTGAAATCATTTTCTAACAACCCACCTAACATGCATTAAATATGTGTATAAGTTAATATCCCACAGAAACTATGCATGCATATTTACATCTGTTATCTAGCATAACAGATCTTTTGTGGAAATTCAGAAGTATATGCAGATGTCCAAATCTGGCCCCAGCTCCATCCAAAGCAGGATTAAGACATAGGCAATGTATGCATGCGTCAAGGGGCCAAATGTTTAAAAGGGGTCTTCTCAAATGGGCTAGTTTAATGGCTTCCAAGGCACATTTTTACCATGGCAAGCTAGTTGCTGGCAGAAATAAGAGAATGTGTTGTGGTGATGGTGGTGGTGGTGGGACCTAGAGCAGCTATTTATTCTCACCACAGAGTTAGGACAAGATTTTTCAGCACCTGGGCCAGAATTACACCCTTCCTCTCCATTTTTTGTGAAGGCAGAGAGGTTGCATGGAGGAATAGCCCTGGTTCTCCACGGGACCTGCCAGGGCTGGATGATATAGCAATCAAGGTAGAGATGAGAGGCTTGTAGGCCTGTGGTATCCTTAGATAGACGTATGTGTGTTGGGAATGGGGGGGCAAGATGGCTGTTTTACTACAGTTTACAGTTAGGTTTTGCACTTACCACACCTTAAGTACAAAACTTAAGGTATGGTAAGTTCAAAGCCTGTATGGAAAGTGTAGGGGCTATGCCCTGTATTTTCCTTGCATTTACTGCACAGAGCAGACAGTAAGCCCATGAGTTAGCAGGTACTGTATGAAATACAGTGCTGGCCCATTCCAAAATAGAAATAAATGTCAAGTCACTGCTGCTGTGCCCCCTTAGCCGGAATCCAAAATGGCTGCCATGACCCCTGGCAGTACCAAGAGGGGCATTGGATTTTGCATAGCAAGATTGGATATGGAGAGGGACTGGGGACTGAGATGGGGACCATGGCTGCAGCAAACAGACTACCGATAGTGCAGCTTCACTTTTCTCTCTTCTTGAAGTGGCACTAATGACAGCTGGCTGCTTGTTTAGTGCAGAAGACATTTGCATGGACCCTGTAGTGTCTTGTGTGAAATAAAACCCAAATTAGCTGCTTAATGCACCTAAGTAAAACCGCCCCAAAGTGACACTTTTGCACATTCTGCTCACCAGCATATCACAGCTTCTACCTTCCACCTTTTAGTTAGCTATAAAAGACTCTAGAAGGAAAAGTCTCAAGAGCCTTTATGCATTAAAAAAAAACCTGGCCAATATCAGCTACCCACTAAAGTTACCATTATAATTGATATCATCATTCAATGAATTTTTCTATAGTAGATTGAAGTCTGGATTCTATACAAGATTGGAACAAATGATTAGCACCAAAAAAACATTAAAGTCTAAGATGATGTTTTCAAATGTGTATTCATAAAAATGCACCTTATGAGGCCATGTTTCATCTAATAAGGCTACATTGGGGGTCGATAGTTGTTCTAAAGTATAAGACCAATGTACGCAGTCATCAGCAATAGAGACTATACAACTGACATCCATATGGGTGTTCTGAAACATAAAACCAGTGTGCTCAAAGTCTTCAATAATAGACACCTTAGAAAAACTTCTTGCTTACTTCCAATGGAGCCATGAGACTGAGCAGACACTGATTCACCTTGCTTCTTGCCTCCCTTCCAAAAGTCCGCAAGTATTCTGACACTTCATCCCCAAAATTGTGCTTGCACTTACCGGGAGCTGTTTTCTGGTGAGCCACCTTGGGTTGGAGAGCAAAGCTTATCTTGATGGCCACTAAAACTGAGGGCAGGCCCTTGGAAAATAAGATGGTGCTGAGCCCGGATCCACTGAGCCCTTCTGTGAATTCAGAATGGATGGCAGAAATCATCACAGAGGTGAAAGTGGCAGTAAAGACAGCCATAGGTAAAAAGCCCCAGCAGTTTTTCAACAAGATTGACAAGACTCATGAGTCAGAGCCTGTCTAGTCTCTCGGGCTGTTTGTGTATTGTTCTCGTGCGGGGACTGCAGGCTGAGTCTGTGGAATGATATCTCTTTCCCCCTGTCCTCTCTCTGTGCAGGGTATCTCCCACTGTTTCTCCTCTATCCTATCGAACATTGTAGTTCCTTTTAGAGTTACTCAATTATTATGTAAGTATATTGTAAACCGCTCAGCCAGCATACAACATAGTAGATGACGGCAGAAAAAGACCTGCACGGTCCATCCAGTCTGCCCAACAAGATAAACTCATATGTGTATACCTTACCTTGATTTGTACCTGTCTTTTTCAGGTCACAGACCATATAAGTCTGTCCAGCACTATTCCCCGCCTCCCAACCACCAGTCCCGCCTCCCACCACTGGCTCTGGCACAGACCGTATAAATCGGCTCACCACTATCCTCAACTCCCAACCACCAACTCCTCTTCCCCCCCACCGGTTCCGCCACCCAACTTCGACTAAGCTCCTGGGGAGCCATTCCTTATGCACTGGATTCCTTTATGTATATCCCAAGCATGTTTGAATTCTGTTACCGTTTTCATCTCCACCACCTCCCGCGGGAGGGCATTCCAAGCATCCACCACTCTCTCTGTGAAAAGATACTTCCTGACATCTTTTTTGAGTCTGCCCCCCTTCAATCTCATTTCATGTCCTCTCATTCTACCGCCTTCCCATCTCTGGAAAAGATTTGTTTGCGGATTAATACCTTTCAAATATTTGAACGTCTGTATCATATCACCCCTGTTCCTCCTTTCCTCCAGGGTATAAATGTTCAGGTCAGCAATTCTCTCCTCATACGTCCTGGAATGCAAATCCCATACCAATCTCGTAGCTTTTCTTTGCACCGCTTCAATTTTTTTTACATCCTTAGCAAGGTATGGCCTCCAAAACTGAACACAATACTCCAGGTGGGGCCTCACCAACGACTTGTACAGGGGCATCAACACTTCCTTTCTTCTGCTGGTCACACCTCTCTCTATACAGCCTACCAACCTTCTCGCTACGGCCACTGTTTCGTCGCCTTCAGATTCTCGGATACTATCACCCCAAGATCCCTCTCCCCCTCAGTACATATCAGACTCTCACCGCCTAACACATAAGTCTCTCGTGGGTTTCTACTCCCTAAATGCATCACTTTGCATTTCTTCGCATTGAATTTTAATTGCCAAACCTTAGACCGTTCTTCTAGCTTCCGCAGATTCTTTTTCATGTTTTCCACTCCCTCCCGGGTGTCCACTCTGTTACAAATCTTAGTATCATCCACAAATAGGCAAACTTTACCTTCTAACCAGGGGCGTATCTGACCTGCGGCGGTAGGGGGGGCCAGGGCCAGAGTTAGGGGGCACATTATAGCCCCCCCCCCGCCGCCGCCGCCGCCGCCATTGCCGATCCCCCTCCCCCCAGCCGCTGCCATTGCCAACCCTCCCCCTCCGTTGCTCGCCTACCTTCGCTGGCGGGGGACCCCAACCCCCGCCAGCCGAGGTCCGCGTCCTCCTGCCGCTGCCGGCTGCCTTTGGTCCTTTCATTTTTCCATTGAAGCTGGCGCCGCCGCCGACGAAAAAGTTTCTTTTGAATCTGACGTCGCTGCACGTTGCACGTTGTACGTGCAGGACGTCAGACTCAGAAACAATTTCTGAGTCTGACGTCCTGCACGTACAACGTGCAGCGACGTCAGATTCAAAAGAAACTTTCGTCGGCGCCAGCTTCAATGGAAAAATGAAAGGACCAAAGGCAGCCGGCAGCGGCAGGAGGACGCGGACCTCGGCTGGCGGGGGTTGGGGTCCCCCGCCAGCGAAGGTAGGCGAGCAACGGAGGGGGAGGGTTGGCAGCGGTAGGGGGGCCAGGGCGAAATCTGCGGGGGCCCAGGCCCCTGAGGCCCCACGCAGATACGCCCCTGCTTCTAACCCTTCGGCAATGTCACTCACAAATATATTGAACAGAATCGGCCCCAGCACCGATCCCTGAGGCACTCCACTACTCACCTTTCCTTCCTCCGAGCGAACTCCATTTACCACCACCCTCTGTCGTCTGTCCGTCAACCAGTTCCTAATCCAGTTCACCACTTCGGCACCTATCTTCAGCCCATCGAGTTTATTTAAAAGCCTCCTGTGGGGAACCGTGTCAAAAGCTTTGCTAAAATCTAAGTAGATTACGTCTATAGCATGTCGATGATTCAGTTCTCCAGTTACCCAATCAAAGAATTCAATGAGATTCGTTTGGCACAATTTCCCTCTGGTAAAACAACAACTTTTGCCCCTTTACTAGTCCCACCCTCCCTCTCTCCCTCCAAGTACTCTTTATTCCTTTCCACCCCTCCTGAGGATAGCCCCTTTTCTACCTCTACAGGCTCTTCTCATCCCCTCCAGTTCTAATGCTCTTTCTAGTGCCTTCTCATCCTTTCTCCTTCCAGATACTTTTCATTCCCCTTCTTGTCCTGTCTCTCCCAATCTTCCCTCCTTCCCTCATCCTCCCCCTTCCCTCCGATCTTACCCCTTTCTTTCTCCTCTCTCTTCCCTCTTAGGCTGAGCAGGGGTTGCAGGTTTCCTACCCTCAATTCCTCAACTTATCACGCACACTGGCAAGGTGGCAGCAGAAGTAGTGTCTCTTCTCCTCATTCTAGATGAGTCATATTGACTTCCAGTGTCAAACATTTCCTGTTATAAATGGTGGATTAAAGACTTTCAGCCATTCAGCTGTTCAAACCAAGGAACTATATAATTCAGTTGCCCTCAATTACAATTAATTACTCAGCTTTGTGTGCTGTGGCAAAATCTTCCACCAAAAAGGGATAACAAACTCCAACAGCAACAAATGAAAATTTCTCTAGAAATAAAGGTGAACAGGACAGGAACAGGCTTCTTAAAAGCCTCAATAAAATAGTCTTCCTGTGTTATACAACTAGAATATGGGCTATGGAATATCATGGCTGTAGAGAGAACTTTTCTGTAACTGGGAACTAACAAACTTTACAGGAAAAAATAACAATGGCATGCATTCTTCTGTTGTTAGATCAAGCTGCAGCATTTTCAAAGAAGTCCTCCACAAAAACTGACTTCTTTGCCACCACCGGGGAGAAGGTGATCCTTGCCTGTGATGTATCTCAGTCCGCAGCCCAAGCAAGATGGTACAGGAAGGGTCAGGAATTAAAACAAAGCAAAGAGGTGTCCATCGAAAGCGACGGGACCTCTCGCAGACTGGTGCTGCATAATGTCAAACCCGGAGACTCCGATACCTACTCCTGTCAAATTCCTGGCGATGAGATCCGGTTCAGTCTACAAGTCAAAGGTAAGGATTTTAAGACCAGAACAACCGCTGCAATACTTTTAACTGTATTACAGACATTGGTAAAGCTTTGAAAAATAAGCTGTTTAGACTCTTGAATATCTGCTTTTTCAGAGAACAAGGGGTCAACGAAAGTTACCATTATGTTATTAAAAATGTATATACTGAGGTGGGGGGAGGGATTTCAACCAATTTTTATTTGGGAAACTAAGTTACATGGATAATTGGTGGCTGAAAAAAACTCACCTCCTCTGTGGATAGAAAGATTCATCCATGGTTTAAGCCATGGATTTTGTGCTTCCTGCAAAAGAGGCTCAAAGTCCTCAAGTTTTAAGCATTAATGACTTGGACAACCCCTCCATTTTCAAAAGAAGGGTCCACGGGGCATTTCTGTTTGAAAATATGTGTGAAGGCCTGTGGAGACAATGTCCTCATAAAGCCTGCAAGCCCCATGAGAAGTTTCAAAATTGTCCCCTTAGATATGCACCTATGTTACACCTGTTTTATATAGGGAGCATATGATCATAAGTGCTGTTATAAAATTGCCACTGTCCTCTCCCTGGAAAATAGCCATACACATTTACATTATACCAGCACCTGAGGTCTCCGCTGGCCATTTTGGATCCCAGGGGATGTGAGGTAGGAGCAAATAGGCATCTCTTGCATGCCACACCCCACCAGGGATCCCAGTAATCCTGGGGACTAGGTCAGGGGGGTAGGGGGTCTTATGGCCCAACATTTACCGTATTTCCTCAATTCTAAGACATTCCCACCCTTTGTATATGAGGGGGAAAACTCTCAATTCTAAGATACTCTCAATTCTAAGACACACCCCCATTTTGCAAAAGTGAAAAATATGATAAATAAATACTGTAGCTTTCTTTTTATTTTTGCATCATAATGCACTCTTCTTGCAGACATTCTCGCAGTTCAAAGTACAGCATTAATATTTGCAATTGAACAAGCTTGCTCTACATCTGTTACTACTGGTATTCTTAAAATGCCCAGCAAAATGTAAACCTTGCACCTTCTTTGTTTGATCACTGGTGATGCTTACCAGAAGTCACTGGTATTCCAGGAAAACAGACCCACAGCAGGGCAGGGTAGCAGAATCTCTGTAGGCAGGGGAGTAGCCAGGATTCACTTCTGGGGGGGGGGGGGGGGGGGGGGCAGGGATGGGCAATGATTTTTCTCTCTCTACCCCCTCCCCCCCCCCACCCAGGTAATACTGATAATTTTACTGTTGCTGGAGAGGAAGTCCTAGGGTATGTGATCTTCGAGTGGTTAAGTCCCAGTGCTGCCTCAGCAAAGAAGTTACAACAAAAAACCAGGAACAACTTACTGTGTACAATAAATCACTATGGGGGTCTTTTACTAAGGCGCGTTCATGTTTTTAGCGCATGCTAAAATTGTGGGTGTGCTAAACGTTAGCGATGCCAATGCATTCCTATGGGCGTCTCTAAAGTTTAGCGCACCCACAATTTTAGTGTGCACTAAAAACGTGAGCGTGCCTTAGTAAAAGAAGCCCTATGTGAATAATAATATACTCAAAAAGGAGGCATTCTGAGACCTTTATTCACCCACGTGTAAGACCAGTAAGACCTCACTTCAGTTTAAATATATAAGTATTACAGTGCTTTGCACTTTATTTTGAGCACTCATAGCACATTCATGTCACTATAGGAGTGAGCTCCTGATGAAAGAAGTACTATGTCCCATTGAAGTAAGATCTTATTGGTCTTACATGTGGGTGAATAAAGGTCGGAGGGAACTCCTCCTTTTTGAGTATGTTATTATTCACATAGGGCGTCTTTTACTAAGGCGCACTCACGTTTTTAGCGCATGCTAAATTGTGGGTGCGCTAAACGTCTCTAATGTTTAGCGCGCCCCCAATTTTGATGTGCACTAAAAACGTGAGTGCGCCTTAGTAAATGACACCATAGTGATTTATTGTATACAATACGTTCCTGGTGTTTTTATGTAAGTTCTTATGATTTACCAGTGAACCAAGGATTGATTTATTTGTAGTTTCAGCAAAAGAAGTTGACAGAAGCCAATGTAAATTTTTTAAGAATGGAGAGATATGGGTTTACAGTGAAGAGCCAGTTAAGATTCTTGGCTGTAGCATTCTGTGACATGTAAAGCTGTAAGAGAATATTTGTGTAAGTCAATAAAAAGACCATTACAATAATCAAAGCAGGGGGAAATTGTACTCTGAATAACAAGTCAAAAGTTCTGGGGACATAGATCTCCTCTCAACCTCCTTATCCTCTTCAATTTACTGGAAACAGTGCTAATAAGTTTTTTCACATGCACTTTCATAATTAAAGCCGAGTTCAGAAGTACTCCCAGATTTGAAATTTCATTTAAAATAGGAATACTAACAACATCTTCTATAATCAGATATTGAGGAATGTCATCAGCTGAATAGCTCGATAGCAACAAATTTTGAGTTTTAGTCATATTTATTTAGTTGGATTTTGCTCACATCTTTTTTCAGTAGTAGCTCAAGGTAAGTTACACTGGCTGTTAAGCACGAAGAGTGCCATTTAAAATAAAGAGGAGTACCGAATTTGAAAGTGAGGGGATTCTGGCACAAGTTATCAAAAAGAGAGGGAAAATGTTTTTAAGATTTGGGTTTGCTGGGAGATGTGTGCTACAGTATGGAGACTGCAGCTCATGACAGGAAACAGCATGTTCTGGCTCGTGTCACTTACGCACCTCAACATTCTAAAACTGCCGTTTCGGGCAGTTGGGAGGGCATTGTGATAGTGTGAAGATGTGTGTGTGTGTGTGTGTGTATGTGTAGCGATTTGTGAGGAAAAACTGATCATTTATAGAATCAGGAGGTTTGGTGATTTGGGGGGGGGGGGGGGTTAAGGTTAGTAAAGGCTTTAGTGAATATGTTTGTGAAGAGTTAAATGAGTTGAGTTTTAACTGTGAGAAACTTTCAAGGGACTGTAAGGATGAGAAAAAATGTTAAGGACAGAGAATTGCTGAGAGTTTGGTTAACAGATGTTTTACTGTTCAGTTGAGAGTTGTGAGTGTGGTACAGAATGCCATAAGATTGTATTAAACCTTTTTTTTATGTATGCTGCATTTAGGTGACATGTAGCTTAAACTGAAGAAGTGTGTGACTGTGAGTTGAGATTGTAAAAGCTAATAAAGGATGCTATTGGGCTAACACTGTGGGCTGACGATGTGGGCTGGGATAATTAGGGACCCACAATTATTTGTTTATTTTAAATAGCTAGGAAATATGAATAGAAATACACAATGCATGACATGTTAAAATTATGTACACACTTTATAAAAGGCAGGCTTCTTTATTTATTTGCTTAAAGTCAGGGTAGTAGGGAAAAGGAGAAGAGCTCAGAAGACCAAGATATCCTGGCCAATGCAAGAAAGCTTTCTTTGATAGGAACCAGACTGGAGTTAAGTATCTATGGGGCCCTTTTACAAAGCTGCGGGATGGCTAACACGTGGGTAGTGCATGCCAAATCAGCAGTACCACTGGGTACTGCTTGCACCCGGTGGTATTTCAGAGTTTGGCACACACTGAATCCTGCAGTAGAAAATATTTTTCTACCGCAGGGGGCATTCCCAGTGGTAATTGGCAGAGTGGCCACGTTGGTACACGCTGCATGGTTACCATTCAGGTAGCACATGAGCCCTTACTGCTAGTTCAATGGCTGGCGATAAGGGCTCAGGCCATAAATAGGCGTGTGCTAGTTTAAAGTTTTGCGTATGCTCATTTCTTGGCCCATTTTAAAAAAATGGCCTTTTTCTAAAAGATGTGCCCACACTACCGCGCAGTCCACTTTTTACCCTAGCTTTGAAAAAAGACCCCTATATAACGTACAAAGGTGTTCACACAGAAAAAGAGGCATAAATATTGACAGACTCCAAGGAAATAAAAATGAAGAAGTGAAAGTAAACCAGTACTTAACTGCTTTAAGATCCTGAAGCCGGGGGTTCAAGATGGGAAACCTGTGAAGAAAAGAGGGTGCTAGCGTTTTTAGTGCGTGCTAAAAATAGACACACGCTAAAATCTAGAGACGCCCATAAGAATACATTAGTGTCTCTAATGTTTAGCGCGCAACTATTTCTACCATGCAATAAAAACGCTAGTGCGCCTTAGTAAAAGACCCCCATGTAATGAAAAGTTTGCGATGACTTCTGCCTTGGAGAAACATTGCTAACTTCTTTAGCAGCTTTCTATAATATAATTAAAATTTTAAATGTTAAATTCCCTGGCTGGTGTAGCAATTAATTGGGAAATTGACCATTACATAATTAACATGTTTCCTAAAGTGTAATGATATGCGCTACCACCAGGGGGTTTACAATACTGTGATATATTGCAGTTTTAGAATGTTGAGGTGAAATGGCGAAATGGCAGTTTTTTGAATGTTGAAGTGCAATAAATGACACGAGCCACCACGTGCCGTCTCCTGTTATAAACTACAGTCTCCATATTGTAGCACACTTCATCCAGACGTGGCCACGTTTCGCCCTCAGGCTGCGTCAGGGGTATAAACTATTAAAAACAAACAAAACACAAGTATAAAAACATGTATAACCATACATATTAACAATGTCATAAGCATGATTCAACTAATAAAAGGCAATTATATAAAAAAGAGATTCAACATATATAAAACAATCCTTTAAGAGTTCTAAAAAAACATGTATAGACATACATGATATCATCTGTAAAACAAATATTTATAATTATCATTAAAATCATACATCACATAAAATATTTTATCAGAACATCTACAATTACTCATATCACATTTATAACTCTCAATAAAAAATGTTAAGATCATACAATTAGAATCAAAACATTTCAATGAAGAGGGGAAGAAATTTCTTTATACATACCTATCAAAAGTGTATGTAAATATATCATACACACTAGTAGTTCCAAAATCTAGTTCTACACAGATATAAAAACAAAAGATAAAAATATCATCAGACAAGAAGTATATCTAAATGTGCACAAAACCTTTAAAAGACTCTAGACATTCTAGTTTCTCCACTGATATTCTTAACACAAAACCAAAAACCTCCTTAGAAATAAATAACCAGTCCACATTACTGCTAGAGGCAGGAAGCAGTTCACTAAATAAAAGACTTCTCACAAAAATATAACAACAGAGGAAGCACTGCAAGCACTCAATCTTCAAAACAACATCTAGTAGGTCTCCATCAGATCACAGCTAGACTCCCTACATATTCCAAAGATGTGCAAGATGAACAGAAATAAAGCAAACACTTACCCACTTATCTGCTACTTCCAACTAAACTGATATGCATTAGCATTACTAGCTTCTGAGACCCATGACTCATATAGCATCATCATAAGGTTAAAGGTCATCTCCAAGCACATTGCAAGTATCTTAAAGGGCCAGATAGCTATTTTACATTGGAGAGCCAGATTTTAAAATAAACAGTGCTTAATTGTGAAATGTTCATAAAGATTACAAAACTGATGATCTAAATCAATAAAAGCTTACAAATGGGTATAAACACAATGCTTTCAAAACCGAAAACTCTAGGAATAAGTAATGTCCACATTACTGCTAAGGCAGGTAACAGTTCACTGAATGAAAAATTTCTCACAAAAATGTAACAGCAGAGAGAGCACTGCAAGCACTCAATCTTTAAAAACAACATCTAGTACGTTTCCATGAGATCACAACTAGACTCCCTATATATTCCAAAGGTGTGCAAGATCAACAGAAATAAAGCAAACACTTACCCATTTATCTGCTACTTCCAACTGAACTGATATGTATTAGCATTACTAGCTTCTGTGAGACCCATGACCAGGGTTGCCAGGTAGAAATTTTTTTTCCAGCCCAATCCGGGCCAGAAACCAGCCCAAAACCCGCCCAAACACAAACCCCGCCCCTGACACCCCCACCCCCGCGTCACCGGCCCCGCCCCCGCCGTCACCGGCCCCGCCTCCCACGTCATCGGGCCCGCCTCCCCGTCATCAGCCCCGCCTCCCACGTCATCGGGCCCGCCTCCCCGTCATCAGCCCCGCCTCCCCGTCATCGGCCCCGCCTCCCACGTCATCGGCCCCGCCTCCCACGTCATCGGCCCCGCCCAAAACGTCACTAACCCCGCCCAAAAACGTCACTAACCCCGCCCCCCGCGGCCGAAAAAAATCAAAAAGCCGCCCAAAAAGCCGCCCGGAAGCCTAAAAAACCGCCCAAAAAACCGCAACCCGCCGCGGGCAAAAATTTCCCGCGGCGGGGCGCGGAAAACCGCCCAATTGGGCGGTAAAACCGCCCACCTGGCAACACTGCCCATGACTCATATAGCATCATCATGAGGTTAAAGGTCATCTCTAAGCACATTGCAAGTATCTTAAAGGGCCAGATAGATATTTTACATTTGAGAGCCAGGTTTAAAATAAACAGTGTTTAATTGTAAAATGTTCATAAAAATGGTGATCTAAATTAATAAAAGCATATCTAAACAAATGGCTTTATCATAGAAAAACCGAGTAGTCACTCTCTTGATTTAACCCATATGGTTTCACTGTATTAAATTTAAAAATAAGCCTCTGTTCTGCCTTTAACAGCAATTTGTTGACATCTCCACCTCTCCAATGTGTTTTGATTCTCAATAATACAAGAAATCTCAATTCTTCAAAGGAGTGCATAAAATCATGCATATGTTCTACCAGTGGTTTTTCAAACATCTTGTTTTTATGGCACTCTTATGTTCTGCAATACGTTTGTTTAATATACGTACTGTTTTACCAATATATACAAGTCCACAAGGGCAAATAATTGCATAGACAACCTGAGATGTTTTACAATTCGAATATTGTTTTAGTTCAAATTTTTCTCCTGTCTTTGGATTTTCAAAAACTTTTGCTTTCAGATTTACTGTACAAAAACAACAATTCAAGCATGGGAAATGCCCCCAAACTGGATCTTTCCTTACAGGTACTGGTAATGCTGATGGTGCTAAGAAATCTTTTAAATTTCTATTTCTCTTAAATGCTATCATCAGTTGTTTCTCAGAAAAGCTCGGTATATTCTGAACAAGTGTCCAATGTTTTCTAAGTATTTTAATAATATCACGTGACACATGGTCAAAATAAAGGGTACACACAATTTTATCTGTATTCTTATCAGGAATATTATTATTTCTATGGAGGAGGTTACCTCTTTGATGTTCTTTTGTTTTTAGCATCCCTTCCTCTATGTATCTATGTGGATATCCGCTCTGTTTAAATCTATCAGCCATTACATGCATCTGTTTCTGAAAATCATTAGTATCTGAACATAATTTTTACTCTTAAAAACTGACTATATGGGAGGTTACGTTTCAACGGTTGGCTATGACAGCTATCATATTTCAAAAGTTTATTCCTGTCTGTTGATTTACGGTATATTGTAGTTTTAAAATTACCATGTTCAAATTGTATTTTTATATCCAGATATGGTATTTCTTTTCTATTAAAATACATTTTCCCTTCCTTTTTGATAACCTGTGCCAGGGTCCCCTCACCTTCAAATCTGGTAATCCTCTTTATCATATCAAAAGCTGCTGAAATATCAAGTGTAACTAAGAGGAAGCAACTGCCCTTATCAAAACCTGCCTTCACAACATCTAACCACAAGATCAGCAGTGTTTCCATGTCATGTTTTGTCCAGAAGTCAAACTGATTAATATCCAATACATTATTAGAGTTCAAAAATTCTATTTATAAACGACCCTCACTATGATTTTCACTAGGAAGGGTGAAGATGAAATGGGCCTATAATTCCCAACCACATTAGGATCCAATAATGGACTCTTCAGTAAAGGTTAACCTTGGCTATTTTCAGAACACTGTGATGGAATGAGTCCAGTAAATTCTGAGCTTAGGAGTCCTTGGAAAATAAATCCCTGCTCTGTATAAAAAAATGATTGTCTGCATTACCTCTCATTTCCCTGAATTTCTTCACACTTCAGGTTTCCACCTTTACAATTTTTTAAAAACTATCTTCACAGAACCAGAACCTATATTTATAAATCAGGAGAAAGTGCAGAAGGAGCTGAAGGCCTCCCTCACAGACAGCATCACTCTGAGCTGTGAAGTGTCTCAGGACAAGACCGAAGTGAAATGGTACAAGGATGGGAAGCAGATCACTTCCAGCAAGAGGGTGAAGGTGGAGTCTGAGGGAAAATCTCGCAGACTGGTGGTGGAGCAGCTGGAGAAGAACGATGCTGGAGAGTACACCTGTGAAGCAGGGGGACAGAAAATGACTTTCAAAGTTCATGTCACTGGTGAGTGAGGTCCTTATTCACTTTCATTTATTTGTTATCTCTGTCCATTTGCTGCTTAAAGGAACTGAAATTAGAGAAAGCATTTCTTCTTTTTCTAGTACTGTTTCATGAACGGCAATAGGTTGCTGAACTAAGGTTTGATTGTGGCACTTTCCTTGACATGCACATACCTTTCTGCTCTTCTAAAGTATAATAATTGTAGCATTTTGAAAATATGAATAGATCATAGCTTGTCCTGAAAGCTTTTAAGTTTGTGTGGAAATGAGTGGAGGTGGCCAAAAAAGCAAACAGGATGCTAGGAATTATTAGGAGAGTGTTGCAAAATAGACCCAAAATATTATAATGCTTCTGTATCGCTCCATGGTGCGACCTCACCTTGAGTACTGTGTTCAGTTCTGGTCACCATATCTCAAAAAAGATGTAGCAGAAGAAAAGGTTCAAAGAAGAGCGATCAAATGATAGAGGGGATGAAACTGTTCCCATGTGAGGAAAGGCTAAAGAGGTTAGGGCTCTTCATCTTGGAAAAGGGATTGCTGAGGGGGGGATATGATTGAGGTCTACAAAATCCTGAGTGGTGTGGAGCGGGTGCAGGTGAATTGATTTTTCACAGTTGCTTCCCCATGTCTGTCTCAGTAGTAAACTATGGACTTTTCCTCCAGGAACTTGTCCAAACCTTTTTTTAAACCCAGATATGCTAACCGCTGTTACCACATCCTCCGGCAAAGAGTTCCAGAGCTTAACTATTCGTTGAGTGAAAAATATTTCCTCCTATTTGTTTTAAAAGTATTCCCATGTTACTTTCTTGAGCGTCCCGTAGTTTTTGAACTTTTGGAATGAGTAAAAAATCGATTTACTTCTACTCATTCTACACCACTCAGGATTTTGTAGACCTCAATCATATCTCCCCTCATCTGTCTCTTTTCCAAACTGAAGAGCCCTAACCTCTTTAGCCTGGTTTAGTGTCCTAACCTTTGCAGCCGATCCTTTTAGCTTCTTTTTAACCATTTTTCTCATTTTATTATAGTCACCCTTTCAAAAAATTAAATGCAGCTCACGTAATATAGTCTCATGAGAGACTATATTACACCACAGCAAAGTGGGACCCAGGGGCCTCTGAATTATGCTGATGACAACGTAGGAACCTAGGTGCTTTTCTTCATATCATGAATTTTTGGAAACGGGTGTTGGACCTTCTCTCTCTCAAATCTGTGATTATTTTTTAAGTAAATGGTTCATGTCGTATTTATAACCTGAAAAATGTAGTAAAGATTTTTAAGATAAAAATACATAAATAAAATAGGAGGAAAGGCTGACTTGGGTCCAGTAAGATGAGAATTTGCAGCTCAGTCTTAGCTACATTCATTTTCTGCTGAAGACATTGCAACAGAAGTTGCCTTTCACCTGTTGGTCTTCATAGTCAGGGAAGCTGCTGCCTGTCTAAAGCCAGAGAACTAAAGAGTACATAACGACCTCTTAATCCTGTGAATACATCCAGAGATTAGATTTGATTTTCCTCTTTGTGAATGCACAAGATTTTGCTTTCTTCCATGCATATTCATATATAGTATATTACTACTACTTATCATTTCTATTGCGCTACTAGACGTACGCAGCGCTGTACACTTGAACATGAAGAGACAGTCCCTGCTCAACAGAGCTTACAATCTAATTAGGACAGACAAACAGGACAAACAAGAGATAAGGGAATATTAAAGTGAGGATGATAAAATAAGGGTTCTGAACAAGTGAATAAGAGTTAGGAGTTAAAAGCAGTATCAAAAAGGTGGGCTTTTAGCTTATATTTGAAGACGGCCAGAGATGGAGCTTGACGTACCGGCTCAGGAAGTCTATTCCAGGCATATGGTGCAGCAAGATAAAAGGAACGGAGTCTGGAGTTAGCAGTGGAGGAGAAGGGTGCAGTGGAGTGGAGGAGTGGCCTAGTGGTTAGGGTGGTGGACTTTGGTCCTGAGGAACTGAGTTCAATTCCCACTTCAGGCACAGGCAGCTCCTTGTGACTCTGGGCAAGTCAGTTAACCCTCCATTGCCCCATGTAAGCTGCACTGAGCCTGCCATGAGTGGGAAAGCACAGGGTACAAATGTAACAAAAAAAAAAAATAAGAGAGATTTACCCAGTAAACAGAGTGCCCAGGGAGGAATGTAGGGAGAAATGAGATTGGAGAGGAGCTGCGGTATATTTTGCCTCCAGCCCTCCCCACACATATATGAAGTTCCAATTTGTTTTATCCCTTTGAATATGGCTGTATTTGGTACCACAACTATTCTTTTTCAGAAGTAGACTATCAGAACATGAAAGATGTTCCCTTTTTGTAGTAAGATCATGTGTATATTTGTAGGAGTGCTACATGCCAAGAATGTAGAGGAGCACTGAGACATTCAGTCTGGTAGAAAATTGATACTGTCTACAACTTTGAACCCAGTGGAGATTTGCCAGTAGTTTTCCATAGTTATTGGTGTAAAGTTTTAGAAAGCTACTGACCACATCTCCCAAGCATGCTGGCTTCCTATGTCTTCAGTCAGCACATTCTAGCTGTTTTCCTGGTACTATAGCATTTTAGAGTACTTATTTGCTAGTAGGGGACTAGAAATAAAGTTAATGTAGACATTTCGTACTTTTAAAGAAGGTTACCTTCTGCATAAGTGTACATTTGCCTTCTGTATCCCCTAGGTGATCTAAGACTCTAGCCCTGGATAGGCATTTTTGGATTTTTAAGAAAGTATCTTTGGCTATTTTAGTTTGTTTTGAATTTGGTGAAAGTTATATTTGATATCCCGTGTCCAGTAGCTTCACAGTGGAACAGGCCAAGGACTATTGTTTCCTGCAAATCTTTTGTAATAACATACATGTAAAGAATGAGGTTTCTCTCAAAACAATTCAGTATTTGTGGATCCTTGCCTGGAACAGTTGAGGAATGAGTTATTGTCTTTTGAAAGGTTCTGAAGTCTGTCCTGAGGTAATTAGGGCTTTTCAGATTCCAGTGTAGAGACTCTCCGGTCCTTTCTTTCCATCTGAAGGAGACGATGCCCTTCTCTTACCTTCAGGCACATGTAGAGCGGTAAAAGGAATTACTCACTGCAAGGCCTTGCGCTCGGTGGATACTTTACATTTTAGCTGCCTCTTTCTTCTTTTCGCCTTTATCAATTTATGTCACCTCTACATTTCCTCAGATAGAAATGTAGATTGACTGGTCTGTGTTCATTTGCATTTAATACATGTTAATGTGATTAGCATGAGTTTTTATTAAATAAGCCCCTTTGACAATAATGGGTCGCGGTGAGGACTTTCAGAGTAGGACGACTTCATTGGTAAGTTATTTGCAGGGACATTTATTTTAAACTCTGGGAAAGGTAGACTTAGAGTTAAATAGGTAATCTCAGTGTCTTTGTTTTTGTTACTCTGCTTATTTAGCAAAGGCAATTTAAGGAATAGTTTTTTGTTTGTTTGTTTGTTTGTTTGTTTAGCATTTAAAAGTCTCTATTACAGTTTCATAGGCTAGCAGTTAAGGGACTATTCTAGAGTTTACCATAGCATTAGTGAAGAGCAGAGCTGATAGTCACAAGAAACATCAGTTTAGAGTTTTAACTTTAGTTTACAGCACAGTTTAGCCAAAAAAAAAGGAATACCTATCAGGAAGCAAGTAGGCTGATTCTTGTGTATTTCTATTTAAAATTATTTGCTAGAAAAAGTTATATTTGCAGAGAACCTTTAACAACGTGTCTTGCTGTTAGGAAATAAGAAACACTGCGATAGTGTTCAGTTATCTGTCAATCAAGCCACTGTAACTGATTAAAGAGAAATGTTGAACATAAGAATAGCCATACTGGGTCAGACCAGTAGTCCATCTAGCCCAGTATCCTGTTTCTAACAGTGGCCAAACCAGGTCACAAATACCTAGCAGAAACCCTGACTGCAGTGTGAGTCATCACAGCAACACAGGTATATAAGTAAGTCAGATTTTCAGTTGTTCTCTGTCCAGAAGAGGTGATGGAGGACTTTGCCCCATGCCCAGTATTTTTCCCTCCCCTCTCCCCCCCAGGCAATCGGAGGTCTCTTAAATCCACGGCCCCAACTATCCAGTACCTTTTAAATCCTTTCATTCTTTGCCAGCAGTGAGCAGGGACTTATACCCACTGCTAGCACTGGCTCCAGGCCCTCCCTCTAATGTAACTTCCTGTTTGTGGGACCAGGAAGTTGTCTCAGAGGGAAGGCTAAGGGCCAGCATGAGCAGTGGTCATGAGTCATTGCTTGCTGCTGGCAAAGAACTAAGAGATTTAAAAGTGGGGGAGGGGCTGGAACAGTGGATTTAAGAGATCCCTGATTGGGGGGGGGGGGGGGGGGATGGCAAAATTCTGGGCAGGAGCAAGGTTCTCTTGGCCACCCATTTTGAGCTTAGGTCTGCCCAAAATAGGGTGTCTGGCTATGACTCTGACATGGACAGATCCTTTTCTAAAACACTACTGGAACTGTACATTTTCTGACTTGGACATATCAATTCTGATTATGCATTTTGTCTAAAGTAGCATTTATAGTGCATACAAAGTTTGGAGGAACTTTGGAGAAAATGACAGCCAGAATGTTATCACTGCTAGAAGTTTGAACATTTTATAAGCAATTTATATTAAGGAGAAAACCTCAAAATATAAAAGGGACTAAATGTTTTGAAGCAGTGAGAAGGATTAGAGAAAAAATAATCAGACATCCCTGGATTAACCATTAAGCAAAATAAGCACGTGCTTAGGGCACCAAGGGAAGGGGGTGCCACAGTTTTTTCCCCTAGCTATCATGCCTTAAAACACTTTCTGTCATCTGTAACACCCATTATCCAAACATGAAGTTCAGTGTTTTTCTAATCCTTATAAATATATATGTTTTGATTTGTACAATAATGATATTTCTTAGCACTTATTGAGTCTTAATGTCTTTTCAGTTGAGCAGTGGAAGGGCTGAGGGACACCACTGTAGGGCTGTGCTCAGTTGGACTTAATCTGGCCCTGGAGAGAACAAAAATAATAAAAGCATCATCTCGTGATGAGAATGCCACTGGGTTCTCTATACCTGACTGCTTCATTTACTTTGTCACTAATGAACTTTAACGCAATACCACTTTATTTCTCATTCCGGAAATGAATTCTCTATACTTGACTCCTTAATTTACTCTGTCACTTATGAACTTTAATGCAATACCACTTTGTATTTCTCATCCCGGAAATGGCGATCGCCATTACGGAATAATGTAAGCCACATTGAGCCTGCAAATAGGTAGGAAAATGTGGGATACAAATGCAATAAATAAATAGTATACCTTCCTTCAAAAAACAAAACCAAATCTAGACGAAGAGGCAATTGACAAAAAAAGAACCGTTTTCAGTAGATTCTGGTGGGTCAAGTCTAGACAGTGTGAAGCACGTGATAAGGGAAGGGGGATGGAATTTGATATACCACCTTTCTGTGGTTACAATCAAAGCAGTTTATATACAGGTGCTTATTTTGTACCTGGGACAGTCCTATAAAGAATGCACATCTCATGCACGTCTTAATTGACCAACCAGTTGGCAGCAGGCTGCGGCTTTATGTTGGAAACCTATTCTCAAATCATGTGCAAATAGAATGGAACTTAGCCTGCAACTTATGTTCAATGATCATTTTCTTTTCAAAAATTGAATTTACAGGTTTTTTAAAATAATGTAAGAGTAAATTATCAGTACAGTGAGAACTTGCAGCCATTGGTGCACTGACAGTGATCTGGCCCCCAGGCACGAAGAGTCATAGACCACTAATCACTCATCAACAGTGATTAAACTAGATAGAGGTTAGGGCACAGTGGGCCCCCTAGTGTTGTGGGCCGTTGGGCGCTGCCCTATTGTTCCAGTGGTCAGTCTGCCTCTGCTTGCAGCCTACACAAACTAACCTAATTTTCACATGCAAAGTACCCACACAGTTTGACTTTGAGAATCCTAGTGACCGACCACTGTTGGAAGAAGATACTGGGTTAACTGGATCCTTGGTCTGAGCCATTCTGGCATTTCTCATGTTCGTATGAGTTGGTAGGTAGATGTAAAGGGAACAATTCTGTAACTGAGCACCACAGAGTTGCCATCTAGATGCAGAGCGCTGAGCACTAATTCTATAATGGCATTTGGGCATTCAGATGCCTACATTTAATCATACGTGATTACTCCATATCAGTAGCAGGCATAAATGCATGTGCATAAATGCGGTACTTTAGTATGTAACTTGTGCCTAAATGTCGCCTATGCCCCCTAACCATGCAACTCCCCCTTTACACACCCACTTGCATTTACACACTAATCCTCCAGAGCCTATATATGGTGACTAAAGTCGAGCTTGCAAATCTGTCACACCCCTGCTATGACTCCTGCCCTACATTCCCGACCTACTGTCGTTCCTGCTGCTTAGCTTGTGGCTTGGCCCGTAGCATCCACTCCGGCTTCTTGGGCATTTCTATAGGTGTGCGTAGTGCCAGAATTTCTAGGGCCAGTGGTGTGTAGGCTCGCATCATTGCATTATTAGAAAGCCCAGGCCCTTCTTTGGGGCCTTGCCTCCAAGGTCTGCCTTGATGTTCCTGTCATGGGCCAGTTCCTGCCTTGTTCCAGCTTTGCTTTGCCTTGTTCCCCGATCTGCCTTAGACCCTGCCTGCCTTGGAGCCAGCCATGCCTTGTATCTGAGTTCCTGCCAAGCTCCAGCCCTGCCTTGCCTCCGAGCTCCTGCCAAGCTCCAGCCCTGTCTTGTCTTCAGACTTTACCTTGCCTGCGACCCTTATTTCTGCCCTGACTAGTCCTCTCTTGCTTGACCTTGCTTTCCTTCTTGCCTTCTGCATCTACTCCTAGTCTTGCTTGTTGTCTTGTTTACTCCTGTCCGGATCCAGTTCTTGCCTTGCCCTCTTCTTGCCTGTCTGGACCCAGTTTTAACCTAGTTCCTTGTCTTGCCTTGTCCTGTCTGTATTCCAGTTCTAGCTCCGCTGCCCTGATTTTCCTTGCCTCATTACATTACATTATACTAGACTTGTATCCCACTAATACCATGAATAGTTGGAGTGAACCACATGTTCAGATATTACATATCACTCAGTTAATAAGTACAGTAATATTGAAAGAACATTAACTAAAAAACAAATTTTCTACATTGAAATACTTCTGAAATAAAAAAAAAGTCTTAAGTGATTTCCTAAAAAATAAGTAAGTTCTAATGTTAAGGAGTTCCAAAATGATACATCCTTATAAGAAATAGAAGTAGACAATAATCCCTTAAATCTGACATTACATACTGAAAGGAAATATGACAGACACTGAAGGGCATAATCGAAAGGGGCGCCCAAGTTTTCCTGAGGCGAAGGGGCGAGGAAACCCGTATTATTGGGCGTCCATCTTTCGTTTCGATAATACAGTCGGGGATGCCCAAATTGCGAAATTTAGGTTGACCTTAGAGATGGTCGTCCTTAGAGATGGTTGTCCCCGATTTTCGGTGGTAATGGAAACCGAGGACGCCCATCTCAGAAACGACCAAATCCAAGTCATTTGGCCATGGGAGGAGCCAGCATTCATAGTGCAGTGGTCCCCCTGACATGCCAGGACACCAACCAGGCACCCTAGGGGGCACTGCAGTGGACTTCACAAATTGCTCCCAGGTGTATAGCTCCCTTACCTTGTGTGCTGAGCCCCCCAAACCCCCCAAAACCCACTCCCCATAACTGTACACCACTACCATAGCCCTAATTTGTACAGCGCTGCGTAACCCTAGTAGCGCTCTAGAAATGTTAAGTAGTAGTAGTAATAGTAAGGGGTGAAGGGGGGCACCTACATGTGGTTACAGTGGGTTTGTGGTGGGTTTTGAAGGGCTCACATTTACCACCACAAGTTGAACAGGTAAGGGGGGATGGGCCTGGGTCCGCCTGCTTGAAGTGCACTGCACGCACTACAACTGCTCCAGGAACATGCATACTGCTGTCATGGAGCTGGGTATGACATTTGAGGCTGGCATAGAGGCTGGCAAAAAATATTTTTAAAGTTTTTCTTTTAGGGTGGGAGGGGGTTAGTGACCACTGGGGGAGTAAGGGGAGGTCATCCCTGATTCCCTCCGGTGGTCATCTGGTCAGTTCGGGCACCTTTTTGAGGCTTGGTCGTAACAAAAAATGGACCAAGTAAAGTTGCCCAAGTGCTCGTCAGGGACGCCCTTCTTTTTTCCATTATCGGTCGAGGATGCCCATGTGTTAGGCATGTCCCAGTCCCACCTTTGCTACGCTTCAGACATGCCCCCATGAACTTTGGTCATCCCCGCAACGGAAAGCAGTTGAGGACGCCCAAAATTGGCTTTAGATTATGCCAATTTGGGCGACCCTGGGAGAAGGATGCCCATCTCCCGATTTGTGTCGAAAGATGGGCGCCTTTCTCTTTCGAAAATAAGCCTGTCTTCTTAAACGATCAGATTTATAACCAGTGTAAATATTAACCATTTTTACAAGATAGTACAGGCTCTCACTATGCAATATTCTAAAAACAAGAATCCCAAGTTTAAACTGCACCCTGAAATCCATTGGCAGCAAGTTCATATCAAATATCTGGATCCAGTTCCTGTTTCGTCTATCTTGTCTTGTTCTGCTCTGTCTAGCCTAGCCTAGCCTTGCCCAGACCTGTCTAGTTCTAGACTTACCTTGCCTTGCCCAGTCCTGCCTTGGTTCTTGCTCTGACTCCTGCCTTATGCCAGCCCAGGGGACTTGTCTGTTGCAGCTCCAGCTGTGGTCCAAGGGCTCACCTTCCCTGAGATTGTGATGCAAATCAGCGTGCATAGCCAGTTTGTGAACGCAACTTATTTTATGTATTTATTTATTTATTGCATTTGTATCCCACATTTTCCCACCTTTTTGCGGGTTCAGTGTGGCTTACAATATGAGTTAAATGTTAGAAATACATTTTGTTACAGATTGGTTATGGATTACATTGTGCAGAGTTATGCGAAACAATTGAGGTGTCGTTAGGGAATGCAACTTGATTAATGAGCTAATCAGTGCCAATAATTGGCTGTTAACCAATTATTGGTGTTAATTGGGAGTTATGCGCACCTCATATTCTATAACGCTGTGCATGGAACTCCTATAACGCATAATTTCAGGGGGCGTTTTATAGAATAGCGCTCAGTACTTAAATTTTTCAGCAATGATTTTTCACTGTCATTTATAGAATCTAGTCCTAAGCGAGTACTTATGTGCATGATTGTTACAGTTGTGTGCACAGGTTCTAATGGGCACTAAGTGCTAGTATTCTATAACTTATGTGCACATTCACTCCCTGATTCTTTAAAAATTGCCAAAAATTGCACATGCACAATTTAGTAGATTAACGAGCCAATTACCCCAGGATTCTATATATATCACTCTGAGATTTCCACGCGGAAATTGAAGCATATTTCTTAACAACGTGCATAACTTAATTAGTTAATAAGCTAATCAGTGCTGATAATTGAATGTTAACCAATTATCAGCACTAATTGGCATTAATTAGAATTTACTCATAGTACTTGCTAAGCGTATTGTATAATGTGGTGTGCATAAACGTAAGTCGCATAGTTGAAAAGTGGGAGTGGTTATAGGCGTGGAATAGGCAGGTTGTGGGCATTTTAAAATCTGTGCACGTTGTTATAGAATACATGCACTCCTCGCCTAGTTAAGACATTGGGATTTACACCAGGTTTTACTTGGCGTAATTGACCACGACTGAATTTAGTTGCATGGACCAGCACTTGGGTATTCTATAAATCACGCAGAAATTTAGGCTTATTCTATAAAGTACACCTAAATTAAAGCATACTTTATAGAATACACTTCAATTTCTGCGCATAAATCTCGACATGATATATAGAATCTAGTCCTTAATGCCAATAATTGACTTTTTAACAAACAATTATTGACACTAATTTGATTTAATTGGGACTTACACGTGTAAATTTAGGAAGAAAGTTTACATACGGCGTAGAAATGAGTGGATCATAGGCATTTTGGAGCGGATTGGGGCATGGTTTCGAATTACATGCGTAATTGTAGAATAATAGTTCTCCATGTGCAAATTTAGGCACGGACATTTCCACCATGTTTTCGTTATTCTATAAACTGCACTAAACTTTAGACACAGCTTATAGAATACCGCTTAAGTGTGTGTGTGTGTGTGTGGGGGGGGGGGGGGGGGGGGGGGGGTTCAGTTGCAGTTTTTTTGGCACCATTTATAGAATTCACTCCCTGAGCTCGTAAAGGTACCTAGTTACATCATCCCAATTTATGAATTTGGGTGTTAAAATAAAATAGGAAGGTGGCGACCATTGAACCGATGACGATTTGAGTATGTAAGTCTCTCTGCAAAAGTCTCTTGGCGCAGTTTGGTATTGCCAAGGTTCATTGTCCAACACATTTATCTTTATCTTTTGGCTGGATTTTGGATGATATTTATAAGATTATTGGATATCTGAAGGGAATTTATTTCATACAAACCCAGCATACATTTTATTTTGAAGCCCATTTTTGGTTGATAATTAGAATAATGGCATATTTACACATATGTGTTCACGTGATGCACTTAAATGCCAGAATTCTGCCTAACTGCTCTTCTATAAATCTGCATATATCTTACATAGTGTATGTTTTGTAGGTATGTGTACACATTGATGCGGGGATAGCCCAAGGCAATCTGCCGCCCGAGGCAGGGATGGGATGCCACCAGTGCACCCGCCTGGCCAGCCAGCCGACCACGGTCTGACACCTCTCTCCTTTCCTTCTCAACCCTCTTCCCCACGTTTACCTTATTATTTTCTTTTCCAAAAGGCGGCAACGATTCCCATAGGCAGCTGGCACCGGCCTCTTTGCTGTACTGCATCTCGCCTCTGAGGAAATAAGAAGTTACTTCAAGAGGCGGGCTGCAGTAGGAAGAAGAGGCCGGTACCGGCAGCCTATGGGAATTTATTTTTTTATTATTTTTGTTACATTTGTACCCCGTGCTATCCCACTCATGGCAGGCTCAATGCGGCTTACATGGGGCAATGGAGGGTTAAGTGACTTGCCCAGAGTCACAAGGAGTTGCCTGTGCCGGGAATCAAACTCAGTTCCTCAGGACCAAAGTCCACCACCCTAACCACTAGGCCACTCCTCCTGCCGCTGCTGCTGCCACTGTCACCTTTTGGAAAAGAAATAAGGTAATCGAGGGGAAGAGGGTTGAGGACGGAAGGGGATAGTGCTGCTTGAGGCCCTGTCTCAATTGACCTAATGGTAGGGCTGCCACTGCATAGGTGAAGCTTATAGCAGGACTCACACTTATGCACAGAACTTAGAGTCTTCTATAAGCTTCACATGTACCTCCGAAATTTCGGAGCTCTGTGGTTTGTATAAATGCTAATATTCTAAAAAGGAATGTAGGTGCCTGTTTTCCTTTATAGAATAAGTATCACAAAAGTGCCTTCTAGGTGTCTAACTGTTATAGAATTATCCCCTAGTTTTAAGCAACTGAAAATGCCTGTTTTTACCCATGTAGATCAGGTCTTCAAATCTTTACCCCTTTTTGTGTTTGTCCCTGGTTAAAGAGTAGGCAGCTCCAGTTTTTGAGTGCATCCTGACTGGCTTCTGGCACTTGGCCTGAATTGCTGACCCCTTCAGCATAACATAGCATGGATTCTGTTTTTAGAATTTGTAGATATTATTTCTCTCACTGGGCATTAATTTTACATGATAAATTACATGTATACTATTTATTGGTGGAGTTATATATTGCCTATTTTCCTAATTTTTTTTTCTCTGATATTATATTTGCAAACAGTGAGACTGTAGAAAGAGATGGGGGATATTATTCTTATAATTGCCTTTTTCCTTCAGAGCCAGAGCCTGTGTTTATAAACCAGGAGAAGGTGCAGATGGAGGTGAAGGCCTCCCTCACAGAGAGCATCACCCTGAGTTGCGAGGTGTCCCAGGACAAGACTGAAGTGAAATGGTACAAGGATGGGAAGCAGATCACCTCCACCAAGAGGGTGAAGGTGGAGTCGGAGGGCAAATCCCGTAGGCTGGTGGTGGAGCAGCTGGAGAAGAAAGACGCTGGAGAGTACACCTGCGAGGCAGGGGGACAGAAAATGACTTTCAAAGTTAATGTCACCGGTAAGTGAGACTCGCTTCCACCAGTCTTAGAAACAGTTGAAAAATGAAGGTGCCTATAGCCTGTTTGTTCTGACATTGTTATCTATTTAGCTATTCTACATTGTTTTCCTAAAGGAATGAATTCTCTCTGTAACCAATATTGGGATTTTCTTTTGCTTACTTTTCCTTGCAGTTAAGATCAAGTGCATCATTTTTATTTTCTCTCAGTGATGTTTCTTTTTTATTCAGTAGAGATGTTCAGGTGATTACTGTAATAATCATAGTGTGTGAAGGCTCCAGTCACTCAAAGGTAGATGAGAGCTAGTGCACACAGGTGCACCTGTGTCTTATAGAGTATTGTTTTTACTAAAAGTATGTTTGGCTGCAGGCAGATGAAAACCCAATTAAAACAGGAAGTTGAGCGTAATACCACACTACGCTGAAATCTTTTTCCCAGTGTACAGCGGCAGCCAAAAATGCAAACAGAATGCTAGGAATTATTTATTTATTTATTTATTTACGGTTCATTTCTACCCCACATTTTCCCACAAATGCAGACACAATGTGGCTTCCATGAATTACAAAAGTTAAGAGATACAGCACATGAATTTAGCAGTAGAATAAGGATAAAACATTAACAGCAATTAGGATGACTAAACAGCAGAGTCACTAATGGAATACACTTGTTCAAAAAGGTACATTTTCAGCAGCTTCTTGAAAAGAGGGTGGTCAGCTTGCGACTTTAGGTACAGGGGAAGAGCGTTCCAGGTCTTCGGGCTGGAGTAGTGGAAAGTGGAAGCAAAAAGAAGCTTGTATTTAACACCCCGGCAAGATGGATAATGGAGTTGTAAAAAGGTGCGTGCTGTAGTGATGGCATTTCTAGGTGGGAGATCTATTAGAGGAATCATATATTCCGGAGCTAAGCCATAGATTATTTTATGTGTCAAAGTACAGATCTTGAATGCAATTCGTTCTCTCACAGGTAGCCAGTGTAGGTTGAAACGTAGGGGCTGCGCAGAAACCCAGCGCAGCTTGTCCAAGATGAGTCTTGCAGCAGTATTCTGGGCAGTCTGGAATTTCCTCAGTAGATGCTCCTGGCAGCCTGCATAAATCCCACTGCAGTAGTCCAGGTGAGACAGAACTAGCCAGTGAACGAGAGTGCGGAAGAGCTCTCTGGTGAGACAAAACCTAACACGCCGCAGCCTCCACATAGCATAGAACATCCGTTTGGTGACCACTCGCACTTGCAGATCCAGGTGCAAGTGAGGGTCCAGCTCAACACCCAGAAGTTTAAGGCTCTGTGAAATAGGGAGGGTCTGATCTTTAATGACAAGGGAGTTGGTGGAAAATCTGGCATGGACGGACAAAAGCACAAGACACTGAGTTTTGTCTTTGTTGATCTTAAACCGGAATACCTCGGCCCAATGTTCCAAGACAGAAAAACTCACTTCGATCAGATCTGTGATTTCATCTAATGAGGTATGGAAGGGGATGGAGATGGTTATGTCATCGGCGTAGATAAATGGTTTCAGGCCTAGGTTTGCTAGTGCGGTGGCAAGGGGAAACAGCATGATATTGAATAGCGTTGGAGAAAGGGGCGAACCTTGGGGAACCCCACAAGAAGCTTTCCAAGGTGCAGAATGATCTGGAGTGCCTTTGACTTGGTAAGTTCTTGTTGACAGAAAACCCTTAAACCAGTGTAACACGCACCCTCCGATGCCTAGTGTGTCTAGTAGATGTAGTAAGATGGCGTGGTCCACCATATCAAACGCGCTGGACATGTCGAACTGCAACAGTAAAATTTTCATACCAACAGAAATGTCCCATTTAAAATCCGACAGGGCTGTGACCAGAACCGTTTCAATGCTAAACTGAGCACGGAAACCAGACTGAGAGTAGTGCAGAATGTCAAAGGTTTCAAGGAATTCATTTAACTGAGTATTCACCAAGCTGTCCATAACTTTGACAATCAGCGGTATGGACGCCACTGGCCGATAATTTGATGTGACGTTGGCTCTTATCTTTGGATTCTTTGGGATGGGTGTGAGAAGAATTCTGCCATGCTCAGGGGGGAAGATGCCATGGTTCAACATGTAATTAAGATAGGAAGTCAGGTCGACGGTGAAGCGCATCGGGGCCGCTTTTAGAAGGTGACTGGGGCAAGCATCCAAACCACAATACTTGTTTGAGAACTTCCAGAGAACTTTAGAAACATGGTCTACAGGAACGCTTTCAAAGGCAGTCCAAGTGCGATCGGCTGGACAGTAAGCAGAGCACGGATCCAGTGAATCTAAGAAGTCATCCACATCTGCTGGGGAACTAGTTAGCGTTGACCTGAGAACTTCTATTTTGTCCTTGAAATAAGTAGCAAGCAGGTCCGCCGAAGGTGAGTCGTCCCCAGAGGTCTCCAGCTTATTTGTGGCGAGAAATGAGTTCAAGAGCTGGTTTAGCTTTTTGTAATCTTTACCTGCAGTTTTTAGTTTCATGTAAAAGTACAAGCGTTTGGCTTTCTTGATGGCATACTTATATTTGTGGTGGCAAACTTTCCAGGCTTCTAGCGCTAGACCTGTCTTTTTTTTTGCGCCATGCACGCTCAAGCCTCCGTGTTTCGGTTTTCAGAGATTTTAGATCAGTAGAAAACCAAGGTGTGGAACTACGGGAATAGGAAGACTTGAGTTGCATGGGAGCTATAGAGTCCAGAACACTCCTGCATTTGTCATCCCAGGATTTGAGATATCGTTCAGAATCGGCTGGCTCTGTCCAGGCAGAGCTGTAGACTGACTTCCAAAATAGAGGTATGTCAATTGCGCCTCTCGAGCTGTAAGTGCGTATAGGGTGGCGATGGTGTAGACCCGATCTTAGCCAGCTCAAGGTGAATTGGAGCTTGTAGTGATCAGACCAGGCCACTTCAGTCCAGCGGATATCGGTAAGGTGAAAATTGGCGTCATCCAGGAATTTAAAGGTGAAGAGATCTAAGGAATGGCCTTTTGAATGAGAAGGACAAACTTCCGGACACTTTAGGTCCCAGAGAAGGAGGAAATCCAGAAATTGACGCGTATCCGGGGAGCTTAGATTGTCCAGATGAAGATTAAGGTCCCCCAATATAATGATATTTGGGCTGGCAATGCAGACAGAAGAGAAAAAGTCCAAGAGGTCGGTTTGATTAATATGCCAGTTGATTGGTGGCCTGTAGAATAAAACACAGACCAGGTGATTATGGAGCGTGCTATGATGAATATTTACTGCAGCAACTTCGAGAGACGGGGAGGGGAGGTCAGTGCCGGTTTCTACAATGAGGTGTGAGCGGTAAATGATGGCTTGGCCACCGCCCATTTTGGCTTTCCTGTCCCAGTGGACGATTTTGTAGCCCTCCGGACAGAGGTCAAGCAGAATGGGATCCTTAGACACTCGTAACCAGGTTTCTGTGATGAACAGGATGTCAAGATCCTCGGTAGTGATCCAGTCTGATAGAAGCTCAGGCTTATTCACAACTGATCTAGCATTGATATAGCCAACTCGCAGAGAGAGAAACTGAGTATCCTGCTTCTTTGTGCACGGGATAGTCAAAAGATGCCTTGGGATATTAGAGCGTGCTGCCGATGGGAACTGAACAGACGTATAATCCAAATGGGCAGCATCGTGGTAACGGAGGCGAGCTGGTAATCTCCGTGTATGTGAAACCACAGGTATAAAGTTGTATGTGGATTCCGTTGAGGTGAGTGAAAAGTGGATAAGGGTGGAAAACTAGAAAATTAGAAGTACTTGACGGGACATCCTTAAAGAATTGAGGATCGCAGAAGACAGTTGACAGGTGGCAGGGCCAATACGGACAAATCTTGGAAAAGTTGTTAAGTTGGCAAGAGCAGGTAGCTAGATGAAGGTATCCTAAGTGAGAGAAGCTGAGATTAAGTTGCATGTCCTGACCAGAAGAGCCCAGCAGATGGCAGCAAAGGAGAGGCTTCGTTGAGCAGGGTTGAAGCTAAACCAGCAGGAAGCAGTCGGGCAGGAGGACGTGCAGCAGGAACCGGACACCCTCAGGCACCAAGAAGAATCGTTAACCCGCCACCGCCGAACAATTAACCCGGCGAACCACGGATTAACGGCCCAGATGAAGAGAGGAACACCCTTCCGAGCTCCCCGACTCCTGCTACACAGCACCCTCACGCTGATAGTGCCCGTAAGACGGCAAAGAAAAGTGATTGAAAATAAGAAAAAGAATACTATAATGTCTCTGTATTACTCCATGGTGGGACCACACCTTGAGTATTGTGTGCGATTCTGGTGTCCTGCGCTGGTGTAGATGTGTGTTTTGGACGTGCGAAGGTTCATTTTTCAGCACACCTGCAGAAAAGACCTTTTTTTGGCTGAAAATGGACGTGCGGCAAAATGAAAATTGGTGTGCGTCCATTTTGGGTCTGAGACCTTACCGCCACCCATTGACTTAGCGGTAAGGTCTCACGCATTAACTGGGCGGTAATCATCAGTGCGTGTACAATGCTTATTACTGCCCAGTTAGTGCCACGCACTTGAAAATTTACGGCACGCGTACAAAATTAAATTACCACCCGGGCCACGCGGTAGCCGGGCGGTAGTTCCAAATTGGTACATGTTGGACACGTGTAGGCGCCTACGTAGCTTAATAAATGCTTGCATCTATGGAGAACCCGCCTAGATTGTGACCCCATTTGGAATTCCAACCCACAGTTTGGAAAGTTCTAAGTGTATTTCCATTTAATACCTCAGCTATGGGAAAGACCTTCTAAGCGGCTTACATCCATACATCTAAATAGTACCAGAAAAGTTAGAAGAAAGTTGACAATTCCAAAGAAGAAAATAAAAGCAGACATTCAGCAATAGGAGACTGCCCTTATTTTTTCATCTCCTACTAAAATCTCTGCTGGAATTCCTTGATAAAACCTGGGTTGAACAATTGTGATCATTCCTGGAAAGGAATACTATTGCAAAGTGGTTCAATCCATAACTCTGCTGGAAGAAACACAAGACTTTGTTCAAAGACTGAAAGGCCCCTTTATATTGGCTCTCCTCCAGTATTACCCTGGAAATGAAGAGCTGACTTTGGCTTACCTTTTATTTTTGGACAAAATTACAAGCACTACTTCTGGTATCTGACAAATTGCTATGATCCGCCTGATTGCTTATACACCATCTGAAATATTAAGATCAGCAAATGATGTCCTCCTAACAACACCATCAGCAAAGGAGTTTAAACTAATCAGGACTTGGAAATAGACCTCTTATATAACTCTGTCTTTATGGAACTCTCTTCCAAAGGAAGTACGCCTTGCTGAGGGCTATGCTTTTTCTAGAAACCTGAAGCAAACATGGCTTTTCTGCCAGACTTTTAAATGCTGAAACAGGATCAATCGTCATATGTTCAGGTTCAATTTCTAATTAAGGTACTCTATTTTTATCAATGGCTGATTGAAAGACAAATGAAGATCTGACATTTTAATCAATATGTGGATGATTATATTGTAGAAAGCTTGAGTATGCTTGACAGAATTTGGGGTCTCTGGAGGGCAGGGCCAACTGTTATACTGATGATATCAAAGTAGTTTTTCTAAGAGAAGGTTCCTTAAAAGAAATGTACTATATGCTATGTAATTGTTTCCAGCAGATTGAAAAATGGATGAAGTCCATTCTGCTTAAAATTAATGTAGAAAACCCCCCCAGGAATCGCTATGAGTAGGGGAACAAGAAGATCAAATTCTTAGTATAAGTCTTGAGTTAGGGAGGTGTTAATATACCTCTGTGAAACAAGACTTGGATTTGTTGACTCAGCTGTTAACAAGGAGGTTCAGCTTTCCATAGTGTTAAAAAATATTTGATAATGTTCAATTATGAAGGCAAATATGTTCATTTCCCTGTTGATCTGATCTGTGAAAGGTAATGCAAACTGTTGGAAAAGTCCATAGTCTGTTATTGAGATGGACATGGGGAGAAGCCACTGCTTGCCCTGGGATTTAGTAGCATGGAATGTTGCTACTAATTGGGTTTCTGCCAGATACTTGTGACCTGGATTGGCCACTGTTGGAAGCAGGATCCTGGGCTGCCTGGACCATTGTTCTGACCCAGCCTGTCTATTATGTTCTTATGTCCTTTGCCTCCTTGATTACAATACCATTGTTTTTCTAGGTGTGCCAAAGAAAACTTTAGTATGACTGCATTTATTTGTTACATTTCTATCCCACATTTTCCCACCTATTTGCAGGCTCAATGTGGTTTACATAGTACCGTAAAGGCGTTCGCCAAGTCCGGTAGAGAAACAAATACATGGTGATGTTGTGGTCGATTAAGGTTCAGGCACAATGGGGTTCGAAGAGAGGAGAGGTTATATAATGTCCATTACGAGCTTTGATACGAAATCCCCACAATTCTGTAAAGGTCACAAAGAATTTTGTGTGCAAATGTAGGCACATTACTGATTTGTGCATGCAATTTAATTGAATAACAAGCCAATTACTGCCAATAATTGGTGTTTTAACATTCAATTATTGGCACTAGTTAGACTTAATTGGGACCAACACACGTAAAGTTATGCATGGCCCAAAAAAGGGGGTATTGAAATGTGATGGTATTGGGCATTTTGGGGTAGAGCAGGGGTGTGGCTTCGAGTTATGTGCATAATTAAATTTAGGCATGGGCATTTGCACCACATTTTCGTTGATGCAAATGGTCGTGCCTAAATTTACACGTGAAATTCCACTTAGGCACCATTTATAGAATTTACCCCATTATGGCTACGTTCATTACTGGAGGAATGAAGTGGAAGAGTTACCGCACTGTTTTTTCTTTGCATTGCTTGTCTGATTGAGAATTTTATTTAAACTATAGGTAATTACCTTCAAGATGGTAAAGGGATTGGGGCCTTCCCATTTGGCAGAATACCTCTTTCATCATTTTTCCCTGCATTTGTTTCAATCGGAACAGGATTTTTGGTTGATGGTTCTCTTAGCAAAATTGTGAGGTTATCTTATGTGTCAGAATGTATGCTCCAGTGCAGCCTCTCAGGTCTGAAACACCCTCCTTTTAGAGATAAAACTGGGAATAAATTGTCCAACCTTCTGTAAAAAGTGAAAAACAGTTATTTGATCAGTTGTCTGATCAAACCCTTTCTTTAAACGAACATTTAGGATAGTCTCTGTTTTTATTTTATATATTTTAAAAGCATTGTTTTCTGGGGCCCTTTTATCATGTCAGCATAAGGGGATTTGAGTGCTGGATTGCAAACAATTACAAACTAAATCATAGAGAGTTTGTGGTTGCTACATGAAAGTAAAATAGAAGACCTAGCTATTGGGCAGCAGGGACAAAAAACCTTATCAATCAGAATTCTGGTAGTTCTAGTGGGGATTTCTTATTGCATATCTCCTATGTATGAGTTGAATTTTTCACAACTTAAACAGAGTTTATGTCCACTTTGTCTATTTTTGGAGTTTGGTTCTTTGATAGCAGTGGTTCAGATTTTGGTGATGGCAGTATTGGATTATTGCATTAGTTTGTATTTAGGCCTACCAGATAAGATGTCTTCAGCATTTTTAGATCTTGCAAAATCTGGAAGCAAAATTAATTTTGGGGTGCCTTGAAGGCAGAGTGTGGTACCATTGTTGAGGAGGCTTCACGGGCTTCTTAGTAACAATAGGGCTTTATTTAAACTATTGACACAGATATTTTTCAGGCATTGAGATCTGAGGGTCTGGCATTTATGCAGCAAAAACTTCATTAGTATTTCCCAAACCATATGCTAATGTGTTCCCAGATTTGATTGGCTATTCCCTCATATCAGATGCTGTCCAAAAATAGGCTTTGGTTAAGACTGTTCATGGTGGCAGATTGTCTGTATGGAATTTTCCTTCTCAGTAACATTAGGCTGGAATTGAACAATTCGACTAGTAGGAAAGAGGCCAAAAGACACCTTTTTCCTGGGAGTTTAATAGTAAAATGTTTATAGAAGGAACTGGCTTTTAGGGATCAATGGGGCTAATTTTCAAAGCACCTAGACTTTCAAAGTTCCATAGGCTACTATGTAACTTTGTAAGTCTAAGTGCTTTGAAAATGTGCCTCAATGTAGGGTAGTCATATTAGAATTTTTATGGATTTATATGGGTTTTTAAAACTTATTTGTGGCCTTTTAAAACAGCACTGTGTACGTCTAGTAGCACTATAGAAATAACTAGTAGTAGTAGTAGATAAAATGATTGTTATCCTGTTGCACATCGTGTTGGAACGTTATTTGAATAAGAAAGGTGGTATATCAATCAGTACATTGTTGTTTGTCTATTTGTTGTTGTTTTTATTTGAGATCATTTACATTGCTATTTATTTTTTATTGACTATTTTAATTTTATTGTATCATGCTTATATATGATTGGTCATCGTATACTATGTTGTTTTCTGTTGTTGCATTTTTGTTATTAGTAGCAAGGATTTTTATCCACTTTGAACCAGATTTCTGGTAAAATTGGAGTCATAACCTTTGTTTATAAACTATGGGAAAGTGCACAGAAGGAGATGAGAGGGATGATTCCTACAACTCTATTTTTCTTCCAGAACCAGAACCAGTATTTATAAACCAGGAGAAGGTGCAGAAGGAGGTGAAGAGCTCCCTCACAGAGAGCATCACCCTGAGCTGCGAGGTGTCTGAGGTTACAACCAAAGTGAAATGGTACAAGGATGGGAAGCAGATCACTTCCAGCAAGAGACTGAAGGTGGAGTCTGAGGGCAAAACCCGCAGGCTGGTGGTGGAACAGCTGGAGAAAAAAGATGCTGGAGAGTACATCTGTGAGGCAGGGGGACAGAAAATGACTTTCAAAGTTAATGTCACTGGTGAGTGAGACTCTCTTGACTTCCTCGTAATGGCATCAGGCTTAGAACAGTTAAAAAACAATAATACACGTGCCAGGGTTTAGCATAAGCTTTTTCATACCCTTAGAAGGTAAATTCCTCCTGATCTAATAGGTAGTCTCTAAAGTGTCAGAGTAAGCAAATGATATTATACTTTTTGACATCTGGTAACCCGGTATGAGCCCATCTCAGCAGAAATTCTGCACACCAGCCCTCTCTGCCGCTAATTGCATAGCCAATACTTCAGACTTTGTTAAATTAAGTTTATACCCTGAAAAATCTCCAAATTCCTGCAGACGTTTCAAAAGCAACAGGAAAAGAACTCTGTGACTCAACCACGTGTACTAAGAGGTTATCCATGAAGGCTGCAATCTTCAAGACCTGTCAACATTAGAAGTAAGGTCCCTGAAAAGGGGATCCAAAGTCAACACAAACAGGAGTGGAGTGGGGAGAGAGGGCATCCTTGTCTGGTACCTCTAAAAATTAAGAGAGGCTCTGAAAGTGTTCCGTTCACCTTAATTACTGTCCTTATATAAAGCCTGGATTGCCCACAGATAGGGTCCCACAATGCCATACGTATTTAATACTTCATATAAGAATTCCCACTGGATCCAATTGAATGCCTTCTCTGCATTGAAACTGATAAGCAGAGAAGACATGCACCGGTGTTGAACAATATCCAAAGAGGTCAGCACTTTACACACATTTTCACCTGCATGGTGAGTGCATAGAAAGCCCACCTGTGGGGCCACCAAAATTAAAGGAAGGACCTGGGAAAGTCTATTTGCCAAACTTTTAGCAAAATGTTCTGCTTCATAGTTGCCATTTATACTCAAATGTAAACCCATCCTTATATAAACTGAAATAACATTTTTCCCCTAAAAAAAAGGGGGGGGGGGGAGTGTTAACTCGAATATAAATTGATAGTTTATATTCAAGTACCAGTAATCCCCTCTCTCCTTTCTTCCTTCCTTCCCTCCCTTATTTTTCCACGTATTACCCCATTCTCCTATGTGTCTAAACCTTCTTCTTTACACCAAGACTCAAGCCACTTATTGAATTTCTCTGTTTTGCGTAGTCTTTCCTCTCCCTTCCCCCACGTAGGAATTACTTCAGAAAAAGCCACAGTCCGAACCAAAGATTTCAGTCCCTCCCCAAGCTTCTGGAACGCTCTCTGTGCTAGTGTGCTGTAAACTTGCTATTGTTGGCCAGGTCATTAGTCCCCAGGTGAATTACATCAGTGTTTGAAGCCTTGCTCTTTTCTCGGATCACTTTCAGTATTTGGTCTGTACATCTTGTAGCTGAAGATCCTGGAAGACATTTCACTAGGTTGGAACCCCTGAACTGTGCTCCTAAGTTAATGCCTCTGATAATGGAGTCTCTGAGCAGTAAGAATTTTCTGCTTTTCACCATTCTGTCATTATTTGGACGATGTTTCTTGGGTTGTGCTACTTTCATTGACTCTGTTTCTACCACAGTACTTATTTTTTCACCATCATAATGATGAAACGCTTCAAAAGAATTTGACAGGGGCAAAGCTTGGAAGGGCAAGTGTTTCTGTGTCACAGATCTTAGTCTACCACTACTGGTAATGGTCAAATTTGAGCCCAAAATCATCTAAGCATTCGTCCACTGCCTCAAGTTTATCATATAGAGCCTGCAGCTTTCTGTCCAATGTGGCCTTAATCACCACTGGAAACTCCATAATAATTTTGGCTGACCATGCAAAGCTTACAGAGGGACTCAGAGGGCCCTGTATGTCTGCCATCATTACATCTGTCCTGCATTATTTCTCTTTGTCCCTTCTCAGAGGTTTAGATGACATGAGCTGGGTTCAGTTAGTAGTGGTCGAAATGTGCTGAAAATAAAAATGCTGAATGGTATTCTATAAAGGGCATTCCAGAGTGGGTGCCCTTTATAGAATAGCACATAGCACTAGGTTCTGCGCTCAACTTTGGGCATGAGGATTTACACCGAATTAAATCAGGTGTACATTCCAGTATGAACATTGGGTGTGAATCTTCATTATCCTATAATTCTGTGCATATCTTAAGGGAGCTCCCCTGACCCACCCATGGCCCTCCCATTGGTATGCCCCTTTGTAGTTCCATGCAGAAGCACTTAGGTGCTATTCTTTAAATGGGCACATAAGTGTGTTTTCGCTCGGATCTGTCATTTATGCTCCATTTTGGCACGTTGCATCCTTTAGAATGCTTTTCTGGGCCAAGTAGCACCTAATCTTAGGCATCATATATGGAATTCCCCTGCATAAGGACAGTTGTCATCTCTGCCGCTCCAACCTTTACAAACTCACCTTTCAGCTAATATCTGAGTTCAACCAATAAGGGAAATGCTGTGAATAAATGGGCTGTAATCGATGGGGGATTGTGGGAGCTTTCCACTTCAGCATCTGCTCCCTTTCATGGTGTCACACGATCTCCTTGCATATAACTGGACACATGAGTAAAATGTATGTGTACAGTTTTCTGTGCCTAACACTCAGCAGTGAGTTGAGATCCTGAGGAGCTAGGTTTAATTCCCCTTTTAGCTCCGTGTGACCCTGGGCAAGTCACTTAGCCCTCCATTGCCCTGGGTACAATATACTACTTAGACTGTGAGCCCATTAGGGCAATGGCATAGCAAGGGCGGGGCGGTGGGGGCGGCCCGCCCCGGGTGTCAATGGGTGGGGGGGTGCTCCACTGGCGAGTCCCTACCAGCTCCGTCCACCCGGCACTGTGCAGCGTGACGCCTCGCATCTGCAGCGCTGCTGTAAAAGAAGAAAATTGCCTTATCGTCGGTCCTTCCCTCACTGTGTCCCGCCCTCTGATGTAACTTCCTATTTCCTCGAGGGCGGGACACAGTGCGGGAAGGGCCGACGATGAGGCGATTTTCTTCTTTTACAGCAGCGCTGCAGATGCGAGGCACCACACTGCACAGTGCCGGGTGGACGGAGCTCGTAGGCAGGTGGGGACTGTGTCGAGGGGAGGTGCCATGGGGGGTGCGCCAACACCAGGAGGGGTGCCGTATTGCCCTGCACCCGGGTTGGGGGGTGCGCAGCAGTGATCCGCCCCGGGTGTCAGCCAACCACGGAACGCCACTGCATTAGGGACAATGCAAGAAATTGTAAACCACTTAGGTCTATGTGGTATATAAATACTGAAAATATATAAATAAAATAAATATCCATCAAAGAGGTAATTCCGATAATTGTGTTTTTCCCTCAGAGCCTGAGCCTGTGTTTGTAAACCAGGAGAAAGTGCAGAAGGATGTGAAAGCCTCCCTCACAGAGAACATCATTCTGAGCTGCGAGGTATCCCAAGACAACACTGAAGTGAAATGGTACAAAGATGGGAAGCAGATCACCTCCAGTAAGAGAGTGAAGGTGAAGTCAGAGGCCAAATCTCGCAGAGTGGTGGTGGAGCAGCTGGAGAAGAAAGACGCTGGAGAGTACACTTGTGAGGCAGGAGGACAGAAAATGACTTTCAAAGTTAATGTTACTGGTGAGTGAGACTTAGCTGATTTTCAGTGTGTAAACTGTAAGATCAGACACAGTTTAAAATAAAGGTGTTTTACTCTGTCTTCTGGTACTGATGAGAATTGGTCAGCTATAGTACAGTGCTTTAACCCTGGAGCTAATTTAAGTTTGGAAACCATTGAGAAAGTCCGCATTGTGTAATTTATCCTTAAGTGAGTCCAAATTCGTCATGTCTGCGTTTTCATTATGTAGTCTATGTTTATCTTTACTAGAAATGCCAAGGTGTTTGCTAGGTAGGGAACCAGGTAGAAATGTCCAGACATGGACATGAGATGGAGGTATGTTGCTTGGCTTGCAAGGACAGCAGTTCCCTATGCATAACACAGTCCTGTGTAGCACAGTACAATCGTAGTAACATAGTAGATAATAGTTGCTTTTCTGCAGAACTACTGAAAGAAAAGTAAATGAATGGTGCATCTGGGTTTATTGTGAAATTTTATTTATCAGGCTGGAATAAAAGCAGAATTTTCAAATCTCTAATATAATTTTTTGTATCCCACTGGATATTTTTATTCTACTTTTAACAGTGGCAGTGGGAATGTTCCATGGATCCCAGTGTGTTATTCCGTAGTATATATTTATTATGTAGGGGGTCTCTCACTAAAGGAGGTGAGGGCAAAACTGAAAGAGCAAGTAACTTTATTCATAAATGTACAAGATATATTTTATATTTTTCATTCTCACAGTGTTCACAAACTTTGAAATTGTCAAGCTCTCAAATGGTAAAATAAATTCCTAACTTGTACTTCTCCCTCAGAGCCAGAACCAGTGTTTATAAACCAGGAGAAGGTGCAGAAGGAGGTGAAGGCCTCTCTCACAGAGAGCATCACCCTGAGCTGTGATGTTTCCCAGGACAAGACTGAAGTGAAATGGTACAAGGATGGGAAGCAGATCATTTCCAGTAAGAAGCTGAAGGTGGAGTCTGAGGGCAAATCCCGCAGGCTGGTAGTGGAGCAGCTGGAGAAGAAAGACGCTGGAGAGTACACGTGTGCGGCATGGGGACAGAAAATGACTTTCAAAGTTACTGTTCCTGGTAAGTGAAACTAGTTTTAGGATAAGGTTTCATGTGATTTCATATGCAGGTCAAGGATTGGTCTAATGTAAATAAACTTTGTGAAAAGGAGTTGCTGAAAACTCATACATTATGGTCAATGCAAGACTCTTAAGTAAACAATAGTAGGAGGATCACCATACAGGACTCCAAGATGTAGGATCACCGAACATATAAAGAGGAATCCAATAAAATTTATATGGAAATATGATGTTTGATGTTAACAAAATATTTCTAAAAAGCAAGGAAAAGACCTCAAAACGCCCGACCGCTTACTTTCAGTTTTCGGCGGCTTTAACTGGGGGCGTGGTGTTCATCACTGGTCATAAAAACCTTGCTTGGAAAGAATTATTTTAACTTTTAATTTATTTTCAAATTTATTTCCAAAAAGATTTTAGCAATTTTGCTCTTTTTTACAAAAAAAGTTTTTTTTAAATATATTGACAATATCAATGCTAACTTCAAAATTTATTTAGTTCATACAAACCTTCACTGATCCTCATGAAGTGCTATAAAGCAGCTTTACAAAAATAAAGTAAAGTCGCGCACGATCATGGCTTAGTGCTGCTTTGAACTAAGCCATGATCAGATCAAGAGAGAGGAAAACATTTTTCTCAATGCTTTCTCTGTCGAAGCACAGCCCTTGAAAAAGCCTACAAGCGAAATGGATGGGGCCACCGTCGGGCAACAGATAAGTGCTCGACTTTACTTTATTTTTGTAAATCTGCTTTATAGCACTTCATGAAAATCAGTGAAGGTTTTTGTGAACTAAATAAATTTTGAAGTTAGCATTGATATTGTCAATATATTAAAAAAAAACTTTTTTGTAAAAAAGAGCAAAATTGCTAAAATCTTTTTGGAAATAAATAAATCTGCACTTCCACAGCTGTAAAGGACTAAAATACAAGCTGATACACGCCACCACCTTCTCTTACATGAGCACGCAGTTGTGGAATGCATTACCTACAGCCCTGAGAACCATTGACGAAATAACTAACTTTCGCAAATCTTTGAAGACACATCTCTTCAATAAGGCCTAAAAAAAGTACCCATAGCCTTACAAAACTACCTCACCAACCCACCCAGTTATTAAAATCCACCATCTATACTATCCTGCCCAACACCTTCCTTCTCTCTTCCCTTTCTTAATCTCTGTATATTACTAATTGTATCTGATATCCTAGAATGACTATGTCATAACAAAACTCTGTAAGCCACATTGAGCCTGCAAATAGGTGGGAAAATCTGGGATACAAATGCAATAAATAAAAATAACCCCCCCAGAACTCTTAACAATAAGAGATCTTAAAGGAGTCCTTTCTTATCATTGGTTACATTTTAAACTTTCATATTGTGACAAAAAAATGTGATGTGGAAAAACGTCCTTTAAAAAACAAAACGAAAAAAAAAGGGAGAAAAAGCCAATCACAAGCAAATTCTATACCGAAACACATTTTTTAAAAAGTGTAACCACACAGCTACTGACACCAAAAATAAAAAGGCTGTAGAGCAAAATGTCGATATCTATATCCTAAAAATATATTTTAAAAAGACCTAGCACTTAACTTTCAAAAGAATGTCAGAGGAATCCTATATGACATCTCTCATGAGGTCAACAGTCTATTAACCATCTTTACACTATAGGATTTCTTTGACAAGAAATGTTTAAACTATAGAAGAATCTCCCTAGGGGATGAGGTGGTGGCCACTGACTATTGGGCAAAGTGGCAGAAAGGAAGGCCACGGGATGGGACTAGAACAACCTGGAGGTAGGTGATTGGTATGGGGTAAAAGGGAGCCACATTCTTTTAATTCTTCTAATAAAATATGATGGTCTGTTAAATCAAAAGATGGGGTAAGATCTAATTGTGCAACCATCACCTCCTTTCCTGTGTCTGTCCAAATTCTTAGTTCTTCCAAGAAGAGCTTATATTCTACTTGACCCAAATTAGTTCAAGATGAATTACAAATACAAATAAAATACAACCATTAAATATAGCAAAAAATCCAACACCAATCAAATAAGGTTAAGAACATCTGAACATTAAAATGTCAAAAAGTTTTGCTCATAATGACCTCATAGATTATAGACGCATCATAGTAACATAGCAACCTGGCTTTTCAGGTGTAGTAGAAGTTGGTAGGTAAGGACAATTTGGGTTACAGTCTGCCTAGATGTCTCTGCTGATACTACTCTGGCTGAAATTGCCCCCTAGACCATATGAGCTTGTCTGTGTTCACTGTTCTATATGTGGCCATCATCCTTCCCTATATTTATATCCCCAGCCCCCTATCTAAGGCTGATAGCTTGTCAGACTTGGTGCCTGAAGGGAAGTGTAAATTGGTAACCCGAGCAGCTGTGTGCTCCCTCCCTTCTCCCATTACTCAGAGTAAGCACACACAAATCATTTTGGTGTACACGGTTGCAGCTTTATTGAATGAATATACTAGATGTCATTCACAACATATTCAGTTCTCAGCCCTCAGTCCTTCGTCCAGAGCCAGCTAGGCCAAGACTGTGCCTGCACCCCATTCTTTTTTGCCTCCACCCAACCCCTTTGAGCAGCACCAACCTCCAGAACTGGGTGGTACTGTACCCCCTCATTGTGCCACCCCATAAGATGGATTTTACTGGCTTGGGGCTCACCTCTCCTGAACTGAAACAACGCAGTCCTTCCATACTTGTTCCCTAGAGCCTTCACCAGACGGTGGAGGGATGGGAGCAGGAACATAAGATCAAGTCTCTTACTCACCCCTTTACCTAATACCTATAGCTCACCTCCAGGTTGGTCTGGTCCCACTTCACGGCCTTCCCTTCTGACAAATCACCCAGAAGCCAGTGGCCACTACCTCATTCCCTAGGGAGAAGACAAAGGGAGAATTGGGCACCAGCATTCACACCAGGTTTCAACAGGTGTAAGTCTGGCAACCCAAACCTGGTCCTGGAGGCACCCCAGTGAGTCAGGTTTTCAGGATATCCACAACGAATATTCATGACAGAGATTTGCATGCACTGCCTCCACCTTTTGCAGATCACTCTCATGAATATTCATTGTGGATATCCTGAAAACCTGACTTGCTGGGGTGCCTCCAGGACCGGGTTTGGAAACCACTGCACTATTCTATAAAGGGTGTATGAACATATTTTTCTAGTGCCTATTTTTGAGTGTCATTTATAGAATTCTCCTAAGCATCAAACTGTGCATGAGATTTATAGAATTAAGGAATTAATGACCAGTAAGGTTTTTTTCTCTTGCAATAACTGCCTGGGCAGATGCTAGGAACACCTTCAACAGTTTACCCAGAGTCTGCAATTAGTAGAAGTTTTGCTACTCACCGGTGGTACATGCAAATCTTACCACAATTTATTAAAGTTAAGGGATTCATTTGCAACAAACCATAAAAACGCATGGGGTGTTAGATATATATGATAGCCAATATTAATAAGTGAACTTAACTGTGTAGGTTTACTTTAAAAACTAATAAGGCAAAACTACTATATATTGTAATTTAATTTAATTTAACTTAACACAAGCATCTATATTCTGCTTTATCTTTCAGCTCAAAGTGGATTACAATAATAGTATAGAAATATCACATTGCACTTCATTTATATGATATAAGCATGTCTTAAACATCTGGCTTTAAGTCACACAGCTAACAGCTATTTTCAAAAAACCAAGATTTTAGTTGTCTAATCACTCACTAAGAGGAAATAATTGTAAGATGATTCGGTAAAGAATTCCACAAGACAAGTCCATAACCTATAATGGTTTTGCATCTTATTATTTATAAACGAATTGTGGGAGATCTTGGCAAAGCTGCTTGAATTTCAGACTTTGATCTTAGACTTAAGTTTGCCCTAGAACATAAACGCTTACAAAGTGGCACATATAACCTGGTGGCATTCTGTATAATATTTTTAAAACAAATATTAAAACTTTAAATTCTATTCTCGCTTTTACAGGTAGCATGGTTTTTAACTAAATGCGGAGTAATTTGCTCTGTATAACCCTCCCCAAATTAATTTCAGTGCTATGTTTTACAATATTTGCAACCTACGAATTTGCCTATTTACACCCTGCTATTTAGTATAGATAAGTTTTGCCATGAAGATTTTCATATACGCCTTTTAAGGGGCAATTTTTTAAAGTCATTTTTACCTGTTTGTGACCATATAAATGGCCTTTAATAGTGCATAAAATATGCACTATTAATAAAAGTGCATAGTTTTCTGGTAGGTGTGTACAGTAGTGAAGTTTGCAAGTATGCAAATAAATTATAAAATATGCTAATCTCTGCACACATGAATAATCTAGGTATGGACATTTACATTTGCTCAAGAGCAGTTGTAATTGTCTGTGCCTGTACCATATGCATGATTTCTGCTGCTTACTTTATAAAACACTAGTAAAAGAGGCCCGTTTCCAACAGAAGATAGCTGGCGTCTAGTAAAAGATATTTTAAGCTAGGTTGTCATTGATTATGTCAAAAGTCATTTCCCCCAAAGCCAGATGTCTGGTGCAACCTTCAGTCCCCCATTCCCTGGAAACCTAACATCAGCTCCGAGTTGGGGTTTGATTTCCATGCTGTTTCTGAGCAGTGGAGGGAGTATCCTCTTCAATGCTGCGTTTGGCACCTAACCCTTACCGTTCAGTGAATCCAGACTGCCCCAATTTGACTGCCCCTATCGGACCGACCGTTTACTTGTCTATTAGATTGTAAGCTCTTTGAGCAGGGACTGTCTCTCTTTGTTAAATTGTACAGCACTGCGTGACCCTAGTAGCGCTCTAGAAATGTTAAGTAGTAGTAGTAGTAGAAAGGAAACAGGCACTAACAAGGTTCCAGGGCTCCCTCCCTACCTCCCTTTCTCCCTCCTCCGAGTTTCAGTCCCCCTCCCCTCTGAGTTCCATGCCCCCCTACCTTCCTCCCTCCCTCCCTCAGAGTTCCATGCCCCCCTACCTGCCTCCCTCCCTCCTCCGAGTTCCAGCCCCCCTCCTCTTTGAGTTCCATGCCCCCCTACCTGCCTCCCTCCCTCCCTCAGAGTTCCATGCCCCCCTACCTGCCTCCCTCCCTCTCCTCTGAGTTCCAGGAACCCCTCCCCTTCGAGTACCAGGCCCCCCCTTCCCCCTCTTCCCTCCCCTTCGAGTTCCAGTAGCTGCCCCTCCCCTTCGAGTTCCAGGACCGTCCCTCCCCTCCCGGTGGAGTTCCAGGACCCCTACCTGCCTCCCTCCCTCCCTCCTCCGAGTTCCAGCCCCCCTCCCCTCTGAGTTCCATGCCCCCCTACCTGCCTCCCTCCCTCCCTCCGAGTTCCATGCCCCCCTACCTGCCTCCCTCCCTCTCCTCTGAGTTCCAGGAACCCCTCCCCTTCGAGTACCAGGCCCCCCTCCCACTTCCCCCTCTCCCCTCCCCTTGAGTTCCAGTACCCGCCCCTCCCCTTCCAGTTCCAGGACCGGCCCTCCCCTCCCAGTGGAGTCCCAGGACCCCCCTCCCGGTCGAGTTCCAGGACCCCCTCTCCTCCTCTCTCATCCCGTGCCTTCCTCCCCCCTCTATTGTCCCGAGCCCCCTCCCCCTCTCTCGTCCCGTGCCCCCTCCCCCCTCTCTCATCCCGTGCCCTCTGAGTTCCATGCACCCACTGTCATCCAAGTTGCACAACCCCGCGCCTCCCTCCCTCTCTCTCTGAGGCCTCCGAGTGCAAGCAGGACGTGTGCGGCTGCCCCTCTCATTCGTAAGTGCCGGCCATTCTTTAAAACTTTTTACCTCGTGGTCCGCCGGCAACAGTGAAGTCGAGCAGGCACAGAACAGCGCTTCAGACTGCCTTCGCTTTCGCTTCTGTTTCAGCTGTGCCTCTGGTCCCGCCCTTCCGCAAACAGGAAATGAGGGCAGGACCAGAGGCACAGCTGAAACAGAAGCGAAAGCGAAGGCAGTCTGAAGCGCCATGCCGTGCCTGCTCAACTTCATTGTTGCCGGCGTACCAGGAGGTAAAAAGTTTTAAAGAACAGCCGGCACTTACGAAGCGGAGGGGCAGCCGCACACATCTTGCTTGCACTCAGAGGCCACAGAGAGAGAGGGAGGGAGGCTCGGGGCGGTGGAACTCGCGCGGGCCGGTGGAACTCGGAGGAGATGGGGGCGTGGAACTCGGATGGGAGTGGAAGGAGGGAGGGAGGTAGGGGGGCATGGAACTCGGGGTGGTGGAACTCAGAGGAGAGGGGGGGCCGTGGAACTCGGACGCGAGTGGAAGGAGGGAGGGAGGGAGGTAGGGGGTCATGGAACTCAGAGGGTTGATTCTGTACTCACCTCCGGTTGCTGATGCTGGGTTCCCTTCCCTCTCACTTCCCATTGGTCCGCCCTGTGACATCATACCCAGGGCGGACCAATGGGAACTGTGTTACGAACCCAGGCATCCAGACGGAGGTGCAAATTATTATATAGGATGTAGGCACCTAGGTGTCTTTGTACAAGTACCTAAGTAGGTACTTGCTTGCCCTCTTCAATTAGGTGCGGTGTTGTAAAATTACCCTTCACAAGTCTAAAAGTACGTGTATAAATGAAAACTCTATTCAGATCCCGTCTCCCAGGTGGCACTTCTGAATGTATCTAGAAATGCACACAGACAGGCATTACACCTGCACTTTTACCCAGATATTGAGAAGTGAACTTTATTAAAGGACATTTCCACACAGAAAGCACTGTTTTACCCACAGCCATGCCTTTGAAAGGTACCCACTTTAATAGAAAAGTAGATTCACAAATTGCCTTTTTTTCCTCAGAGCCAGAACCAGTGTTTATCAACCAGGAGAAAGTGCAGAAGGAGGTGAAGGCCTCTCTCACAGAGAACATCATCCTGAGCTGTGAAGTGTCCCAGGACAAGACTGAAGTGAAATGGTACAAGTATGGGAAACAGATCACTTCCAGCAAGAGGCTGAAGGTGGAGGCTGAGGGCAAATCCCGCAGACTGTTGGTAGAGCAGCTGGAGAAGAAAGATGCTGGAGAGTACACCTGTGAGGCAGGGGGACAGAAAATGACTTTCAAAGTAAATGTCACTGGTGAGTGAAACTCTCTTGACTTCCTCATAATAGCACCAGGTTTACACTCTCGCGTCATTAGTCATTGGGTGTGTATATAACAACATACTTTAGCTTTAATTTTATGATGCTTTTCACGTGTAAGGGATGTTTTACACACAAAAAAGGGCTCATAGAATTGAATGGTCGAACATATTCAAACAAATGCACACATCAACAAGATTGTATTGCTTATATGGATACTGCACAGAAGCTGAGTTGTAATGTACATGCATATTTTGTAAAATACACATATCCACATATAGAATACATACTGCATTTACACTTTCTTAAGAGCAGGTATACATTTGTGAGCTACTGGGCCAGTTTCTGGATATCTATTTTATTAAGGGACATGTTGCCTCAGTTAACACTCCACATGGGTGCCTTTTATACAGTTACCTCTCAGACTGAACAGTTTCTTTGTCAGTGGAGCAGACTTTAGATTGAGTAATTGCCTTTCCTAAATCCAAGCCCAAGGTGGCTTACTTATTCAGGTGCATAAGTTATTTCATGCCCCAATGCTCAGAAGCAAACGCAGGTGCTAGAGGCCCTTAGCGCCATTCTAGCGCCCACATTTGCCAGTGAAGGATGCAAAGGCTCCCACCACCGTTAATAGTGAGTTCGCCAATCGATGGCGCAGTGGACATTCAAATTAGAGTGAAATCAATGCTCAGAAAAAAGCTCAGTAAAGTTGAGCGCCCTTACTGTGGGAAACCCTTCGCCAACTCAGAGCCGGCGATAGGGTTTCCTAAAGAAGTGAAGCCTCAGCAGCAGGAAGGAGGATGACCGTAGATCACCATCGTACCCGGGTTGGAATTGTGGCCCCAAGGGGTATTTTTCCCTTTCTAATTAGAATGAAGTACTTGTTTTGCGTCAGTCCAAGGCAGGAAGCAAAACCCTCCAGTAAAAAGACACTCGTTTCACAACTGTGCAAAGCAAGCAGACTTTGAACACTACTCCCTTGCACATAATAGCCATCTGTCCTGTTACAGCCTCGCTTATAAGGTAGTACAAGTCACAATCAACTTTGTGTTCAGAGTAAGTTTCTACATGGATTTTGGCAGTACCCGAATGCTGGGACCCAGAAGTCTACACAGGCTTCCCCTGGGGCATGCACACAAACCTCCCAGAACCCCCTAATACTCAATGCTAGCAGTATGCATATTTTGCATATAATTAGCATTGAGTATTAGGGAGTACTTTTGCCACGTTGTCCAGACGATAATTTTCCGGCGCTGGAGTTTTGATTATCAGTCCGCCAGTGCCCAAATGGGCTCCTAATCTACTTTTACCTGAAGCAGTAGAGGGGAGATAACTTGCCCAGGGTCACAAAGAATGTCAGTGGGACAAGCAGGATTTAAACATCATCATCCCTGGTTCATAATTTGCTTCTCTATCTACTAAGTTACTTCTTCACTTCTTGTTGTTTTGAAGGTAATATACAAATGCTACGTAAACTGAGATGTGATCATCTTTAGGAAGCTTTTTGATTGACCTTAGTGGTCTGCTTCAGTAAAGAAATCATGTAAAATAAAGGAATTTAGTAATTTTGGAACCTATATTTTCACCCAGAGCCAGAACCGGTGTTTATAAACCAGGAGAAAGTTCAGAAGGAGGTGAAGGCCTCCCTCACAGAGATCAGCATCCTGAGCTGTGAAGTGTCCCAGGACAAGACCGAAGTGAAATGGTACAAGGATGGGAAGCAGATCACCTCCAGTAAGAAGCTGAAGATGGAGTCAGAGGGCAAATCTCGCAGGCTGGTGGTGGAGCAGCTGGAGAAGAAAGACGCTGGAGAGTACACCTGTGAGACAGGGGGACAGAAAATGCCGTTCAAGGTTATTATCATTGGTGAGTGAGATTTGCTTGATTCCACAGTACAGACAAAAGGACCATGAATAATCAAGCCTGAAGCTATATTTATAGGGCCTGATATTCAAAAGGTTTAACCAGGCAGGAGAGGCTCCTGTGTGGTTAAACTATGCTGAGCAGGCAGCTGCTGCTATTCAACTACTACTACTACTACTTATCATTTCTATAGCGTTACAAGGCATACACAGTGCTGCACACCATACACAAAAAGACAGTCCCTGCAATCTAGATAAGACAGGAGACAGACAGAACAATTAAGGGTAGGGGAATAAAGAGGTGAGGATAAAGGATAGGGCAAGTGAGCAGTGGTTAGGAGTCAAAAGCAGGGGTAAAGAGGTGGGCTTTATGTTTGGACTTGAAAACGGCGAAAGAGGGGGCTAGATGTACAGGCTCGGGAAGTTTATTCCAGACGTGAGGTGCAGCAAGATAAAAGGAACGGATTCTGGAATTAGCAGTAGAAGAGAAGGGAACAGATAAGAGAGATTTATCAACAGAATGGAGTACCCAAGGGGGGGGCGTAGGGAGAGACAAGAGTGGAGAGGTACTGGGGAGCGGTAGAGTGAATGCACTTATAGGTCAATAAGAGAAGAATATTCAACAGCACTTAACTGGACAGTGTGGCAGAATATCAGCTCTAATCACTCAGTTCAAAACTGGGGCAGTCTGGGGGCAGAGCTAGCACTTACATGGTGCCTGCTTAGTAGACAGCCAGATAGGATCACACAAAAGACTGTCTTATCTTTGGCCATGTATCTACGTGGGTGCTGGCACTAAGTATCAGCCAGCACCCATATAACTTCTGGGTTCCTACCACATTTGGGTTGCCAGTGCCGATCCTCCTTCCCTGCCTGATCCTTCTTGTAAGTAGATCCCCAAATTCTGATCCCCTTTTCTCACCGGACTTCCCTTGTAAGTAGACCCCTTGATTCTGATCCCCCTCTCCACTAATTCCCTTGTAAGTAGATCGCCTGATTCTGATTCCCCCAGCCCTTTTTGTCACCAACCGTCTTGGATCCCCACCTCCTCTAGAACTTACCTGGAGGTGATGCCTGGTGTCTAGTGGGCTGTGTGGGAGTGGTCTCCCTCAGCTTCTACCTTATCTAGCTCTGTGTTCAAAAATGGCATTGACCCCTAGTGGTAGCCTCAAGGTACTACCCTAGAGGTCAGTTATGCCATTATATGGAAGGCTGACCCCTAGCAGTAGTACCATTTTTTAACCTGGAACTAGACAGGGTGGTAGTGGAGAGGGACCGCTCCTGTCCAGGCCCACTAGACACCAGATATCCCCTCTGGATAAGTCCTGGGATGGTGAGGAGCTCAGGGAGGCAGGGTTGAGTTGGAGACAAGAGGGGCAGGGGGTATTGGAATTGGGAGGGTCTACTTTGAAGGGGATCGGACAAGTAGGGTGGATTGCAATCTGGGTGATCTACCTACAAGCAGGATTGGATAGTGAAGGATCTGCCTGTGGGGGTGGAGGATCTGTTTTATTAGTGACAGACCCTGTTTTGCATATACCATAGAAAGACGGTATGTCTAGAATCTCATAAACATTAATCATGGGTCTACTTACAAGAGGAAGAAGCACTGTTCCTAAAGTATGCAATGGTCAGTTGTGCAGCATGAAGACAATGCACTATCCATTTCTAAGCACATGCTTAGGGCAGCAAGGGAAGGAGACACCACCCAGTTTTTAGCCATCGTACCCCCTTGACTCTTTCACTGCCATCTGCCACACCCATTATCCAACATGAATTTCAGTGTTTTTCCAATCATTATAAATATATATGATGTTTTGTTTTGGACAGTAATTACATTTCTCAGCAGTTATTGATTCTTAATGTCTTTTCAGTTAAGCAAGGAAGGGCCAAGGGGTACCATTGTTGGACTGTGCTCAGAGCATCAGTTGAACTTAATTTGGCCCTGGTGTCAGGCTAGTTTTGAGATATCTGCAGTCAGGAGGTGTTTGGCTGTTGCAGTGGGGAGTTTGCCAGTAGGCGGAGGGGGAGCATGCTGAAGCGGGGATGTTACTGTGGGGCTGGCCATTCAGCACTATGGCTGATTCCTTTTTGCACCATGTATACAGTGGTATCGAATCAGCTACAGTGGTGACTGAAAAGGATAGCATGGCTTTCCTGGAGACTGAGGGTGCTGCAGATATGAACGTAAGAAGTGCCATATTGGCTCAGACCAAAGTTCCATCTAGCCCAGCTTCCTGTTTCCAACAGTGGCCAATCTAGGTTACAAGTATCTAGTAGGATCCTAACAAGTAGCAAGATTCCATACTACGTAACTGAAAGGATAAGCAGTAGCTTTCCCTAGGTCTACCTTAATAATAGTTTATGGACTTTTTGTCTAGAAATTTAATTTTGGGGAGTAAAGTTGAAGGCAGGTAACCTGTTTTAGCAGGGTTTTAGGTGTTGGGTTTGTTTTTATATGTCTTTGGTCATGGTTTTAATGTCAGTAAATTACAGTAATTTGCTAAAATATTTAAATTGGTGGAATATAAATAAAATAATATTACATGTGTGAAAAAAATACAAATATTAAAGAATATAATTCAGAATTTCATTTCAAAAGGTCAAATATGTATTCTTGTTGTCATCACTGTGTTTTTTGTAAATACTTAAATGTTGAACCTCAGATTCGTAATGGTCCAGTATCCACTTTTTAATATTAACACAATTTGATACTATGAACCACCTTACACAGTAGACTAGCGAAGGGCGCCCATCTTGCGACACAAATTGGGAGATGGGCGTCCTTCTCTCAGGGTCACCCAAATTGGCATAATCGAAAGCCGATTTTGGACATCCCCAATTGCTTCCCATCGCGGGGATGACCAAAGGTCTCGGGGGCGTGTCGGAGGCATAGTGAAGGTGGGACTGGGGCGTGCCTAACAGATGGGTGTCCTCGAGCGATAATGGAAAAAAGAAGGGTGTCCCTGACGAGCACTTGGCCGACTTTACTTGGTCCATTTTTTCTTACGACCAAGCCTCATAAAGGTGCGCAAACTGACCAGATGACCACCGGAGGGAATCGGGGATGATCTCCCCTTACTCCCCCAGTGGTCACTAACCCCCTCCCACCCTGTAAAAAACAACTTTAAAAACTTTTTTTGCCAGCCTGAAATGTCATACTCAGGTCCATTGCAGCAGTATGCAGGTCCCTGGAAAGGGAGGTATGCGTGTGTCAGCAGAGGCATAGTGAAGGCGTGGACATCCTTCTTTCAAACATTTTGGACGTCCTGAACTGCCCCCCTCCACAGGGACAGCCAAATTTTAAGGGAGTGGAGGAGTGGCCTACTGGTTAGAGCACTGGTCTGGCAATCCAGAGGTGGCCGGTTCAAATCCCACTGATGCTACTTGTGATCCAAAATCCAAATAAATAAAAGGGGTGTCAGAGGCATAGCAGGCATGGACATCCTTCTCACAGAAACATCCACATTTTGGACATCCTCAACTGCCATCGCAGTGACAGAGGCATAGCAAAGACATCCTTCACTCATACTCTAAAAAAAAAAGACATCCCTGACAAGCACCTGGACTTGTATTTTTCTAAGGTTGTAGATGGCAGTTTATTTAAGGTTGTAGATGGCTATTATACATGCAGCTTGTCTGCATGTATGAAGCCGTCTTTGGCATGCACAGAGCAGCCATGCATAATGCTTGGCTGCACTGCACTGGCTTCCCCTCCTTAGGAAGGAAATCATGTGCAAATGAGCTAACAGTGAGCAGCTCATTTGCATGCGATTTCCTTCATGCATGCCCATTCCTTTCCGAAATGCTAAGGGATCGGTAAGGGAAGGGCTTTTTCTGTTCAGTTAGTGCATCAGTTAGTCCACTGCAGTGCACCCTAGGGTTCCCGGTTGGTGTCCTGGCATGTCAGGGGGGACCAGTGCACTACGAATGCTGGCTCCTCCCATGATCAAATGAGTTGGATTTGGTCGTTTTTGAGATGGGTGTCCTCGGTTTCCATTATCGCCAAAAACCAGGGATGACCATCTCTAAGGTCAACCATCTCAACATTTATGTCGACCATCTCTAAGGTCGACCTAAATGTTGAGATTTGGGCATCCCCGACCGTATTATTGAAATGAAAAATGGATGCCCATCTTGTTTCGATAATACGGGTCTCCCCACCCCTTCGCGGGGACGTCCTGCGAGGACGCCCTCAGGAAAACTTGGGCACCCCGTTCGATTATGCCCCTTCACGTGAACCATTTTGAAGTATCTACAGTCATCTAGTATGCTATGTTACAATATTACAAAATTAAAATACATTTTTAAATGTGTTTTTCCCTCAGAGCCAGAACCAGAGTTTATAAACCAGCAGAAGGTGCAGAAGGAGGTGAAGGCCTCCCTCTCAGAGAGCATCACCTTGAACTGTGAGGTGTCTCAGGACAAGACCGAAGTGAATTGGTACCAGAATGGGAAGGAGATCACTTCCAGCAAGAGGGTGAAAGTGGAGTCTGAGGGTAAATCTCGCCGACTGGTAGTGGAGCACCTGGAGAAGAATGATGCTGGAGAGTACACCTGTGAGGCAGGGGGGCAGAAAATGACTTTCAAGGTTAATTTCACTGGTGAGTGAAATTCATTTGCTTTAACTATAGAAGTATAAAGGCCAAACAGTCAAGTATTAAAATATGTTGATTATCTGTTGGTGAGCATTCATCGGACCATATTTCCTTCTCCCTACCCTAGCACTCTTAATTCTCTCCCTGTCGCATTCGGCATATACTGACCAGCTTCACTTGTTCCTGTTTGCCTTTTCCTTCTCCTATCCATAAAGCTTCAGTTCCCACTATCTTTTGGGCTGCCTTTCTGCTTACCTCCACTCTCCTGGCTTTGCTAAGATCATGCTAATGCATGCTTTTGTAATATTATGTGCCTGTCAGTGCTTCCTGCGGTTCATCACAGTGTATATGTATGAGTATACTGTATTTACTTATTTGAACATGTATCAGCTTTTTGAAGAAATTCACCCTAGGCAGTGTGCAGTAAAGGTAAATTGATCGTAGACAATTTTCAGTTATAGTTACAGTATGAATATAATACTCTCAAATATCAGCATAATATATGATTGGGGCAGCATGTGTAAATAGTGTTCAGTGGAGGAGTAGCCTAGTGGTTAGTGCAGTGGACTTTGATCCTGGGGGAACTGAGTTTGATTCCCACTGCAGCTCCTTGTGACTCTGGGCAAGTCACTTAACCCTCCATTGCCCCTGGTACAAAATAAGTACCTGAATATATGTAAACCGCTTTGAATGTAGTTGCAAAAACCTCAGAAATGCAATATATCAAGACCCATTTCCCTTTCCCCTCTAAGATTATTTGTAATGGTTTAGCCAGTGTGCATTCTTCCTCAAAATGGTGTACTCTGGAAATAATTAGAATACTGAGGGGCACTTTTAATAAGCCACGTAAGTGTCTAACGCGCCCAATGTGTGCTAAAATGGAGTTACCGTCCGGCTACCGCATGGCTCTTGTGGTAATTTCCATTTTTGGCACACGTCCAATACTTATGTCTGAAAAGTTTTGGACGTGCATATTGGGCGCGCCAAGTGGCATTTGATGTGCTTAGGTCATTACCGCCAGGTTAACATGTGAGACTTTATCTCTAGGTCAATGGCTGGTGGTAAGGTCTCAGACCTAAAATGGACACACGACAATTTTCATTTTGCTGCATGCCCATTTTTGGAAAAATTTTTAAAAAGGCATTTTTTACAGGTGGGCTGAAAAATGATTCTGCGCACGCCCAAAACACGCGTTTACACTACCACAGGCCATTTTTCAGTGTGCCTTTGTAAAAGGGCCCCTGAATGCATGGAATGACCTCTCAGTTGAAGTGCTGGAGGCAAGAACAGCATGAGAATTTAATAAAATGTGGTTTAAGCACAGATGATCTTATCTGCAGGGAAAATGAAGGGAATGACAGAGATCCCTTTTTTGCTGTCTCTCTGGATGGCACTCTCATGCATCCATTTCTTTTGGAATATAATTTCAGGATGGAGGAAGCTGTTCCATGCATCTACCACCCTTTCTGTAAAGAAATATTTCCTTAGTTTACTCTTACATCTATCCCTTTTCATATTCATTCTATACCTCCTTGTTCCTTCCAATTGGAAGAGGCTTGCCTCATGTGCATTTATGACCAAATGTAAGACCCTTTAGTATTGGATCTTAACTGGCAAACTCTAGACCACTTCTAACTTTGAAGAAACATTGAAACAGTCATACAGAATGGTACTGATCATAGAGGTGTCAGTCCCAAGTGATTGCGAATTGTGTGGATAGAAAAAAGATCCTGAAGTACCAAGATATGTAGTCCGAGGCCAAGAAAATGTGGCAGAAAGATACAGAAATATTACCCAGGGTGCCACATGCTTGATTAAAAGGAATTTTCAAGCACAGCTTGATAGGTTGCCTATAACTGTTCCAGCTTACAAAATCCAGAAGAAACCTTTCATTTGACACAGTGCAAGTACTACAGTGGGCATCAGCAGTAAATATGAGCCACTAAGATCATACTCTACCCACCCTACTTAGGTGTGAGGGTCATAACCATCACGCTATGTGCAAATCTAACCCGTTTGGAGAAATTGCCCCCAGAGCTGATGGTGTGTCCTTCAGTACCCTCAGATGTATCTCATCTGGTCTATTACTTCGTCTACTTTTAGTTTAGCTAGCTCCTCTCAGATATAGTCTTCTGAAAAATGTAGGAGGTTTGCTAATTTTGAATGTCTTTAGCAGCCTTACTCCCTGCCCTTTATCAGTGAATAGGTTAATTGCAGTTTCTTATCACTGGGTTTCAACTCTCCTCTTCTCCCTTACCTACTTCCTCTCACTGTTTTACCTCCACTCTTTGAGGTCTGAATGATCTTGTATGTGTGGTTATTTTATAAATTTTGGATTGTAAACCACTTTGATCTGCCAGTTAGCAAAGGCAGTATGGCGAATGCAAATAAATATAAAAAATATAGAACATAAATATTTGTTAAGCAGTTCTCTTTATCCTTATGATTTATTTATTAGGATTTATTTACCGCCCTTTTGAAGGAATTCACTCAAGGCGGTGTACAGTAAGAATAGATCAAACATGAGCATTAGACAATTATAGCGGTAAAAATATTCAAATAACAATACAAAGTATGGCATACTATGCTACTTACAATGCCAACACAATACGTAATAGAACATTTTAATTGATAGTGAAGGGTAAAGCAAAGATGGAACATATAGATAGGTAAGAGAGTAAGAGGAGTTAGAAAGTAAGGTGACTAATTTAAAGAAAGTTGCACATGAGGTTAGAGAGATGGTTAAATATTATCAATGATAATGTTACTATTGCACTTCCTCCTGTTACTAACTCATCTGAAATAAGCCCTGCCTGTCTGACAAGATTACTTTACTTTGTTGACTGTACTTATTCTTATATTTGATCATTTTATTATTGCTATGCTGTTAACAAAATTGTATGCTTTATGTTAAACTGCACCACCTTAGGTGAATTTCTTCATAAAGGCGGTTAATAAATCCTAATTAACTAACTAAGGTGCCTTTTTACTCAGCTGCGGTAGGCTCTATGCACATGCAGTGTGCACCCAAATGAGACTAATGCCAGGCCAGCGTGCCCCCTCTGGCGGTAATTTTAGATTTTGCATGCGCCCATAATGCCTGGATTAATTATTTCTTTATTTCCTCCCACGTGCCCCATTTCCAGCAGTAATCGGTAGTTGGCGTGAACCGACTTGTCACTGCGTGAGTAGCGTGTGAGCCCTTACCGCTAGATCAGTGGGTGGCGTTCAGGGCTCAGGTCGGTTTTAGGCGTATCTTGGTTTCAGTTTTACTGCATGCCCTTTTCCCATCACATTAAATAAAACCCCTTTTTTGCAGACATGGTAAAAACTGGCCTGGCGCTGCTAATACATGTGCCTACACTGCCGCAGGCCACTTTTTACCGCGGCATAGTAAAAGGGCCCCTAACTAACTAGAGTCTTAAGCACTGGAAAGGTTTTCTTATTATTGCATGTTCAAGCATTGCATTTTACAAACAGTACAGTTCAGTCTTGTGAAAAGAAAGTTAAAATATATGGATCATAATTTAGAAATTCATTCTCAGACTTCAGGATGTGTGCTTTTGTGTCATCACTATACAATTCACAAACACTGAAATCTTAAAAGTTCAAAGATAAAATAAATTGCATTTTCCCTCAGAGCCAGAACCCGTGTTTATAAACCAGGAGACGGTGCAGAAGGAGGTGAAGGCCTCTCTCACAGAGAGCATCACCCTGAATTGCGAGGTGTCCCAGGACAAGACTGAAGTGAAATGGTACAAGGATGGGAAGCAGATCACCTCCACCAAGAGGATGAAGGTGGAGTCGGAGGGCAAATCCCGTAGGCTGGTGGTAGAGCAGCTGGAGAAGAAAGATGCTGGAGAGTACACCTGCGAGGCAGGGGGACAGAAAATGACTTTCAAAGTTAATGTCACTGGTGAGTAGAACTCTTTTGATTTTACAAAATAATCACCAGGATAAAAAGACATATGAAAATGAATGCACTCTCTGAGATTATTTATAAATCTGTAGCCTGCCTGTCAAAAGGGGTGAGGACTGCCCCAGAGGTCCTACACGGCTACTTTAAGAATGGAGAAAATAGATAAAACAGCAAACACATACACTTCTGTATAAGTAGTGGGGATATGAATAGTGAGATGAGATCTTTTTTGCTCTTTTTCTCAAGAGTGCAAGTAAGAAAAATAGACCAGAATAATTAAAACAAACTCCATGTCCGGGAGGTAAAGAATGCACCTAAGTACAGGTCCCTTTACCACAGTACTGTGTCCTTACAGATGTGAATAAGGATGTGCCAGAGTAGTATGTCTGTCTCAGAGCTCCAAATATGGTTCCTTCTTCACTCCCCCCCCCCCCAACAGATCAGTGGCGTAGCCACAGGTGGGCCTGGGTGGGCCGGGGCCCACCCACTTAGGACTCAGGCCCACCTAACAGCAGCACTCATTAAGTGGTAGCTGGTGGGGATCCCAAGCTCTGCCAGTTGAAGACTTCCCCCTGATGGTGCTGAAAACATTGCTCTCCACTTCAGCAATCCGAGCTTCCTAAGCTGGCACCTGCGCATGCTCAGTTTTCGGCGCATCCCTGCTGCAGGCTGCCAAGGTGAACAGCAGTGTTTTTCCGGCAGCTGAGATATATTTTTAAGTTGGTGGGGGAGGGAGTTGGTGCCCACCCACTTCTTGTCTAGGCCCACCCAAAATCTGCTGTCTAGCTACGCCCCTGCAACAGATAGAACCCCAATTGCTTCATCCCTCTAAACCCCTAAGCTCTCCTGTACTAGATTCTGTAGGGAATCTTTTCCTTCCCAGCCTCCTTTGATTTCTGTCACCTTCCTCCCTTAGCTTAACATTAGCTGGATCATACCTGCCCAGCTTGTGAATGGACAGGCAGCAATATGTAGTAGTGGCAGGTTGATCACATGGGTGCAGCTCCCCTAGTAGTGTAGTACTCAGGTGCATAACTACAGCCACCAAAGTTTCCTAGACGAGGATTGTCCGGAGGGCTGTATAGGCAATGCTGCTGCACAGTGCAAGGGAGACAGAGGTGCAAAAATTGTTCCCCGTCCATTGTCTCCCCTGCAGTAGCTGTAGCACATTGGGTGGGGCAGGAGTGTTAAGGGACATGTCACACAGGGTGTAATTCTGGCTTGGGATGCTTTTGCGCCAGACCTGGGATCCTGCAGGCAAAGCCTTTTTAATGTTCTCTTCAGTTTAGAGAGGGGGTGCCTCCTGTCTAGTCCAACACCCATTACCTCTTTCTGCAAACTGGGTTCAAATTAGGAGCAGAGACTGCAGAAAGTTACTCTCTAGAGAGACAGAGGACATCCTCTGGTGGCTCCTGCTACAAGTCTTTAGTTAGTATTTTTTTTTTGTTACATTTGTACGCCACGCTTTCCCACTCATGGCAGGCTCAATGCGGCAGGCAATGGAGGGTTAAGTGACTTGCCCAGAGTCACAAGGAGCTGCCGGTGCCGGGAATCAAACTCAGTTCTTCAGTTCCCCAGGACCAAAGTCCACCACCCTAACCACTAGGCCACTCCTCCATTGGGAAAGAGAGTACTGAAAGCATGAAACAATTTCCAGTGGAATTATATAGTGGAGGCAAAAACTGTATCAGGATTCAAGAAACTATGAGTCAAACACAGAGAAACTTAGGGGACATTTTACTAAGCCACGTAAGCATCTACATGCGCCAAAATGGAGTTACTGCCTGGCTACCATGTGGCTCTTGTGGTAACTTCATTTTTGGTGTGTGTCTGATACGCGCAGCCAAAAACTTTCTGGATGCGCGCCAAGTGGCATTTGACGCACGTAGGTCATTACTGCCCAGTTATCGTTTGAGATTTTACCGCTAAGTCAATGGTTGGCGGCAAGGTTGCAGACCCAAAATGGATGTGTGGCAATTTTGATTTTGCCGCAAGTCCATTTTTGGCAAAAATTTTAAAAAGGCCTTTTTTTACAGGTGAGCTGAAAAATGGATTGGCGCATGCACAAATCCCACACCTACAGTACTGCAAGCCATTTTTCAAGGCACCTTAGTAAAAGGACCCTTTTATTTGCAGGTAACTGAAAGTAATTTTTCATATTTTAAAGATAGGTATCTACTGTATTTTATTCAGACTTGCGTTCCTTCAAAACGAGAAAGTAACCTTTAAATGAAAAATGGATTTTGCTCTCTGATGCACTGACCAAGCTGCCATTCAGTGTTCTACAGAGCCTATCAGGGCACTATCATGGGAACATGGGGCTCCATATGGGCTTTAAAGCATTTTTTGGGAGAAGTCGTAAGAGTGCTTTTCTTACAGAATAAGCCACAAATTGCATTTTATTCTAATAGTGTTTTATTTTTAGTGTATATTTTGGTGACACACTTGATGGGAGTGCTAGTTCAGTCCAAATTTTATTTTTCAGTTTGCTAGATTGAGATACTTCGAGATTATTGCTAACAGGGGTCTGTGCTGGGACCGCTGCTTTTTAACATATTTATAAATGACCTAGAGATGGGAGTAACTAATGAGGTAATTAAGTTTGCTGAAGACACAAAGTTATTCAAAGTCGTTAAATCGCGGGAGAATTGTGAAAAATTACAAGAGGACCTTACGAGTCTGGGAGACTGGTCGTCTAAATGGCAGATGACATTTAATGTGAGCAAGTGCAAAGTGATGCAAGTGGGAAAGAGGAACCCGAATTATAGCTACGTCATGCAAGGTTCCACGTTAGGAGTCACGGACCAAGAAAGGGATCTAGGTGTCATCGTTGATGATACGTTCAAACCTTCAGCTCAGTGTGCTGCTGCGGCTAAGAAAGCAAATAGAATGTTAGGTATTATTAGGAAAGGAATGGAAAACAAAAATGAGGATGTTATAATGCCTTTGTATCGCTCCATGGTGCGACCGCACCTCGAATATTGTGTTCAATTCTGGTCGTCGCATCTCAAAAAAGATATAGTGGAATTAGAAAAGGTGCAGAGAAGGGCAATGAAAATGATAGAGGGGATGGGACGACTTCCCTATGAGGAAAGGCTAAAGTGGATAGGGCTCTTCAGCTTGGAGAAAAGGTGGCTGAGGGGAGATATGATACAGGTCTATAAAATAATGAGTGGAGTTGAACGGGTAGATGTGAAGCGTCTGTTCACGCTTTCCAAAAATACTAGAACTAGGGGGCATGCGATGAAGCTACGATGTAGTAAATTTAAAATGAATCGGAGAAACATTTTCTTCACTCAACGAGTAATTAAACTCTGGAATTCGTTGCCAGAGAATGTGGTAAAGGCGGTTAGCTTAGCGGAATTTAAAAAAAGGTTTGGCCGGCTTCCTAAAGGAAAAGTCCATAGACCATTATTAAATGGACTTGGGGAAAATCCACTATTTCTGGGATAAGCAGTATAAAATGTTTTGTACTTTTTGGGATCTTGCCAGGTATTTGTGATCTGGATTGGCCACTGTTGGAAACAGGATGCTGGGCTTGATGGACCTTTGGTCTTTCCCAGTATGGCAATACTTATGTATATGTATATTCTTAACTAGATTGGTGGGCTAGGAGGTACATGGTCAGAGTTTAGTTTGGTGACAGAGGGGGAATGTGAAGTCTGTTGTTAATTCAATTGCGCCAACTAATTATGTAGTTGATCTGTGTTTCTCTGTTGTTATTAAGCAATTAGTGAATGAAGTGGTCCCAGTATCGACCTTGATTTGTTAATAAGTCTTTGAGTTTTGGAGAGGTCCCTGATAAGTGTAAGTTGGCAACTGTGAAGCCTCTATTGACAGCAGAACACTCTGGATCATGATGTTTTAGGGAACTATCAACCTATTTCAGTGTTGTCCATGATACTGAAGGTGATTGAGAAGATGGTGTTGAAGCAATTAGTAGATTTTGTTGATTGTTCAGGATGCTTAGATAATCATCAATATGGATTTCGGGCTGTGCATGAGGTGGAGACTGTTATTGTCCACTGTGGATGTTATTTGGCAGGGGATGGATAAGGGGGCAGACTTTTTCTGTGGTTTCACTAGATGTCTTCTCTGCATTTGATACTGTAGATGTGGATCTGTTATTGGATAAATTGTATGGTTGTGAAATGAGTGGAACGGTGTGGAAGTGGTTTGAGTCAATGTTGAAAGGACGGAGTATGCAGGTGAAGAGTGTTGTCAGCTATTCCAGTGCAAAGGGGGGGTGTGCTGCAGGATTCTGCCCTGTCCACCTTGTTATTTAATATCTATATGGCATCACTGGGGAGGATTTTTGAGGGTTTAGGTGTTGTCATCGAATGTATGTGGATGATGTCCAGTTTTTTTCCTGTACATGGTGGATTACAATGGGTAGTAGAGAAGCTGGGCAGCTGTGTGGATGAAATAACTGGTTGGATGAGACAGAATAGGTTGGCTTTAAATGTGATAAAAACAGAATTGATGTTTATTGGGAAAGATGAGGATTTATTACAGCTGAAGGTTGTAAAGATGGTGGAGTTACCAGTTAGAAAACAAATGCGGATGTTGGGAGTGATTTTGGACACTCGGTTGCCCATGCACAGTCAAATTTTGAATGTTGTACGTTGCTCTTACTTTCAATTGCATTTGCTGTCATGGTTGAAGCCGATGTAATCTGGCAGTGACTTTAACTCTTTAATGCAAAGTTTAATCTTGTCTATGATTGACTTTTGTAATGCATTATATTTACGAATTGTTAGATCGAGAATGCAAGCATTGCAGAGGATCCAGAATGCTGCTGTGAGAATGATAGTTGGATCCTCAAGGTTTGACCACATCACACCAGTTTATGGAAACGATTGCATTGGCTGCCGATAGCTTATCGGGTGCAATTTAAAGTTGTGTCAGTTATTCATCAAGTTTTGTATGCTACTGCACCTTGGTATTTTCAACATGCAGTGTCTGTTGATCGTCCAGCAAGGAGGTTGCGATCTGAGACAGCAATGGAGAATTTGACAAGAGTGAGATATGCAGAAAAACGTGTTGCAGCCTTTTCCATTGCAGGGCCTCTGCTATGGAATGGTTTGCCAGTATATTTACGACTATATGGGGGTGCTGCGCAGTTTAGAAAATATTTGAAGACATATTGTTTGTGCAAGTGTTTAGTTGAGAATTCTTCTATTGTGGAATTTGTATAATGATTTTTGGGTTTTTTTAACTGTTTTTATTATGTATGTTATTTGTACTCTGCTTAGATTAGAAATTTTTAAATAAAAACTTAAAAATAATTGTGATGAGCAGTGATTTGAGAAATGCCACAGAAAACCTGTTTACCTTTATTCAAACTTTACCTAGAATGACCTTCTTTGAGTAACTAGGGTTTAATAGAATACTTGCTATTTGTTCTCAGTGTTAATGCTTGATGTAGTCCTCAAAGGCATACTTTCATTCATCAGATCAGAGAACCAGAAAGTTTTTTTCATTATGCAAGTTGAAAAATGTATTTTCTGCAGCCACTAGGAAGCTAGTGGCTGTGGGTCTAGGTATCTATTGGATGTCCAGAGTCCTAAGCACTAGAAAGATTCTCTTATTGTTTGTTCAGGCAATTCATTTTATAGGACAGTACAATTCCTTCTCATGAAAATTCAGAAATTTGTTCTAAGACTTTCAAGATGTGTTTTTTTTTCTATCATCTTTATATTCACAAAAACTAAAATCATAACCTTTAATACAAAATATATCCTTAAATTGCATTGTTCCCCCAGAGCCAGAACCTGGATTTGTAAACCAGGAGAAAGTGCAGAAGGAGATGAAGACTACCCTCACAGAGAGCATCACTCTGAGCTGTGAGGTATCTGAGGTTACGACCGAAGTGAAATGGTACAAGGATGGGAAGCAGATCACCTCCTCCAAGAAGGTGAAGGTGGAGTCTGACGGCAAATACCGCAGGCTGGTGGTGGATCAGATGGAGATGAAAGATGCTGGAGAATACACCTGTGAGGCAGGGGGACAGAAAATGACTTTCAAAGTTAATGTGACTGGTGAGTAAGGTTTTTTTCATTTCACAATATAATCGCCAAGGAAAAGATAGTTGAAAATGACTGCATTCTCTGAGATCATTAGTAAGTCTTTAGCTACTGTGTGTTCCTAACTTAGCGTAACTTTGGCAACGGTTTTACTCCACTGGGACCACCTAGACAAAGCCATAGCTCATAGTTCTTTATATGATTCTTATGCAAGGATCAAACAAATGCACATCAGACACCCCAAGAATGTAGAAGTACTTATCTTTTTATGAGCAGTTGGTCATGCAGGTGCAGGCAATTATCCATCAGGAGACCATTAGATAAGCAGGTAGGAGACAATCACAGCAGAAAATCATAGTGTTCAGCTGAAGCCCCAGAAGACAGGCATAGGTGCTCCTCAGGTCTCTTTCCAGCTCCCAGGGAATTCTTGAGCAAGACAGGTCACGGATGCTCACTTTGCTTCTTAATGCAGGCTTTGCACAAATCTTTGCACAGACCTTAACACAAAAGATATTTCAGCAAAAGTCCCAAGTAAATGTTCTAACAGGGTTTTACAGGTGTTACTGCAGGCAACGAAAAAAATGGAGTTCCTCTAAGCAAGAACTTACAATAGAGAGGCAATGGTTTCTCTAGCCAATCAGAAAAATGCAGAAGTGAGAACCAGAGATGTTCCTATCTGGCTTTACCTTGTGTATCTCTGTTCCAGACACAGCTGAGAGCAACGACGCTCAGCATATATCAGCTGAGAAATTATTAAGGAAAGGGGAAACAAACATGCCTTGTGCACCGGCACAGAAATCTCTTAGGGACGCACTCAGATATGATTTTCAGCGGCACTATCCAGATAATGCCACTAAAAATCACTGATTGTGCCTGATGAGTGCTACCTATCCACATAGCAGGTGCTACTACCCACATAACTAGTTTTGAATATCAGACCTTCTGGGATAGATTCAAGAAAGAGCACCAAAATGTGGGCACCGTGATGATGCACACTTAGCGCAAATTCTATAACGGCAGTTCTGCGTGGAATTGCTGTTGTCGTATACTAGCATAAGTCTGCAGTTTCGCACCTAACTTTAGGCGTGAGCACTTAAGCCATGTCAAATCCTAGTGTAAGTGCTCAGGCCTAACTGTTGGCGGTTATGCATGTAATTCCTAGTATTCTATAACCTGTGCACCTAACTCCTAGGCACACCCCTGACTCGCCTGTGCCCATCCTACATCCATACCCCCTAGATGTTGTGTGCAATAGAATTTGCACACACAGCTTCTTGAATAGCGACTAAGGGCACTTGCAGGTGCAACTGCTAATTGGTGACAATTAGCACCAATTAACACAGATTAAAGACAATAATTGCCAGTTAACGCCAATTAACAATTAGTAAATTAAGTTGTGCGCTCAGATTTGCATGCTAAGCTTAAGTTTGGGCATGCAAATTTATAGAATTAGGGGATCTGTGTTTAAGAGCCCTTCACAAATCTGCCCCTGCTCAGCTCAGGTAGTTACATGAGTACAGGCTGTATACCTGTAACGTTACACACATGTCGGATGTATAATTTTATAAGTGCCTGTTTGAGCACATAGAACACTGTTTTACACATAGAATGGATTTAAAAATTAGGGGTATGTTTACTAAGGTGCGTTAGCGTTTTTAACATGCCTTTAAAGTTAATGCGCGTTAAAAAAAGCTAACGCGCCTATAGTGCATCTTTGTAAACACAGGTCTTAGTTTTTTAAATGTCAAGATGGATATTTAAATTGCCTTTTATCCTCAGAGCCAGAACCCGTGTTTATAAACCAGGAGAAGGTGCAGAAGGAAGTGAAGGCCTCTCTCACACAGAGCATCACCTTGAGCAGCGAAGTGTCCCAGGACAAGACTGAAGTGAAATGGTACAAGGATGGAAAGCAGATCACCTCCACCAAGAGGGTGAAGTTGGAGTCGGAGGGCAAATCTCGTAGGCTGGTGGTGGAGCAGTTGGAGAAGAAAGACGCTGGAGAGTACACCTGCGAGGCAGGGGGACAGAAAATGACTTTCAAAGTTAATGTCACTGGTAAGATCAAGCACAGTTAAAAACAACAGTGTTTTACTTTGTCTTCTGATACTTTCACACTGGATCTTATTTAAGTCTGCACTGTTGACTTTGTACTTAAGTAAGACCACCACCATTCATAATGTCTGCCTTTTTGTTACATAATCTAGGTTATGTTTAGTAGAAATGTTAAGGTGCTTACTAGGTACAGAACCAGATAGAAATGTCCAGACATGGACATGAGCTGGTGGTATGTCCTGGTAGAACTAATTATATTGTGGCACTGTCACAATGATTTGCTTGGCTTGCAAGGAAAGCAGCTCCCTGTGCATGACTCTTTAATTTTCTCAGAAATCTCTCAAATCTAGGTACACTGCATCAACCAGCTCACCTTTGTCTACATGTTTATTCATGCATCCAAAGAAATGAAGCAAATTGGTGTGGCAAGACTTCCCTTGGCCGAACCCATGTTGACTCTGTCCCATTAAACCACATTTGTCTATGTGTTCAGTGATTTTATTCTTTATAATAGTTTCCACTATTTTGTCCGGCACTAAGCCTGACATCTAAAATCTTCTGCTCAGTGTGTGGTGGCAGCCAAAAAAAAGCAAACAGGATGCTTGGAATTATTAGGAAAGGGATAGAAAATAAGACAAAGAATATTATAATGCCTCTGTATCACTCCATGGTGCAACCACTCCTTTGTAAACACAGGTCTTAGTCTTTTAAATGTCAAGATGGATATTTAAATTGCCTTTTTTCCTCAGAGCCAGAACCCGTGTTTATAAACCAGGAGAAGGTGCAGAAGGAGGTGAAGGCCTCTCTCACAGAGAGCATCACCTTGTGCTGCGAAGTGTCCCAGGACAAGACTGAAGTGAAATGGTACAAGGATGGGAAGCAGATCACTTCCAGCAAGAGGGTGAAGGTGGAGTCTGAGGGAAAATCTCGCAGACTGGTGGTGGAACAGCTGGAGAAGAAAGATGCTGGAGAGTATACCTGTGAGGCAGGGGGGCAGAAAATGGCTTTCAAAGTTAATGTCACTGGTGAGTGAGGATCTCTTAACTTTTTCATAATAACCTAGACTCAAGAGTTATTGGGAACTATAGGATATTTAGATCCCCTGTGTTTTGGGGATAATTATGTAAGGAAGTTTTTGCATATTGAGGGTTTTTTTAATGTAGATACAGTTGCTTTCGTTTACTTATTTAATAATATTTATTTACTGGACAGAGGGGGAGAGATATGAACACAAAAAGGAGATGTAGAACAGGATAAGAATAGGGACACAGAGAGGCCAACCAAGAGGCAGTTCTTGGGAGCCCAATAGGATTTGAACATTGAATTGCTGGAAGCATGGGGGGCCTGAAGGGGTCTACCCATGAGACCCCAGCAGTAGGGGAGATCCTCATGGGTGAAGGAGATGATCCTCCAAGATCTTGCAGGCATTGGAAGTGCTTAACATAGCCAGTGAACCAGTAAAAGAGTTGATAACATCTTTTCCAGTTCATCAGTTGATTAGGTCCTTGATTTCAGTGGAATGGTATGCTTTGGAGGTGGCTGGCCTGAAAGTGGGCAAAGCTATGTGGAAGCTGTACACTTTGGCTCCTGAAGAGAAGGAGCTGAAGTTGCCCAAGGTTGGCACATTGGTCATGGTGGTTACGAAAAAGACCACTATTCCTTTCGAAGGTGGGACTGCATTTAAAGGCATGCAAGACTGGAAAATTTAGTTTTGTTGACGTAGGCATTTGAAGTGGTGGTGTGCTCATTTTTTTCCCTTTTTGGTTTGATTTTGTTATTAGGTTCTTTTTATTTTATTTGTATTGATTAGATACCTTAAGGGTCTTTTTACTAAGGTGCGCTGAAAAATGGCCCATGGTAGTGTAAGCGCGTGTTTTGGCTGCACACAGGAACATTTTTCAGTGCACCTGTAAAAAATGGACGTGCGGAAAAATGAAAATTGGCATGCGTCCATTTTAGGTCTGAGACCTTACCACCAGCCACTGACTTAGCGGTAAGGTCTTACGCATTAACCGGGCGGTAATGTTCAACATGGTCCAAATGCCGATTACTGCCTGCGTGCCAGAAAATAAAAATATTTTCTAACGTGTGAATTGGACGCACATCAAAAATGAAATTACCACCCTGGCCATGTGGTAGCCGGGCGGTAACTCAGAATTGACACACATGGAAGCGCTTATGCGGCTTAGTAAAAGGACCCCTTATTGAAGGATGATGTAGAGAGGGTTGGTATTTTTGTTTTTATATTTTCTGTTGGGTTGTTTTGGGATTAGAGAGAAGGGTAAGTTGGGAGAATGGGTTGTGTGCATTGCAGGTATAGGCGGTCCCTGGGAATCTGAATCTATGCTGGGATACAGGTAATTATTCTTCTTTTGGCTTTGATGGGTGGTGAAGTCAAGTAAGGATGAAGAAAGGTGGAAAGAGAACCCAATTTTAATTTCTCTTAGTGGAGCACAGGTAGACTAGGGATGTCCAGAAAGGTTGCTTCAGATAGGACTTTTAAATGTGTGTTCACTTGTTAACAATACTTTGTTAGTTGTAGATCAAATAGTGAAGGGGGTGGAGATTCATATTATAGTCTTTATTGAAACTTGGGTAAGACATGATGATACTGCGAAGATAGTTACCTGTAGCACTATTCTTTGAGGACCAGCAGGCTTCTCATGGGTTGGCATGGTCCTGCATGGCCCAGTTCGGCAACATTGCCAGAGGAAAAAACTAAAGCTTTCAGGAGCGCAAGCAGCGCTCCAGCACACATATGCGCGTGCCTTCCTGCCCTAATACAAAAGCAAAAAACCCAAAGAAGTATGCAGTGCACTCCATTTAAGTGCATGTCGGATAAGCGCGTGCTCTGTTTAACTGCATGCCGTACTTCGGTCCCATTTTTGGCACCATCAATTTCTATGGCGACAAACTTCGATTTAGCGCACCACTGATAAGTGCAAGATTCGCTTATGTGCATGGTTTAAGACTACTTCTCTGCAGGAAAGACTCCGCATAAGCTCGCGCATGGAATATGGAAGCCGATTGGCACGTGACAACCGAGATTTCAAATTTACCGCCTCTTTAACTGCCACAGGCAGAATAAGTGAAAGAATGTTGTTGAGAGTACACTGGGGTCGTTGTCGTTGACGTCGCCGTGGCGGAACTGTAAGACTTTAACACTGGCTGAACGAATAGAAGTTTTTAAAAAATTAGAAAACAAACAAAGTCAAGCATCTATTGCTAAAGAATATGGTGTCAATTCCAGTCAAATTTCACGTTTCTTGAAGCAGAAATTAGCTTCTGGAAGACTGGCAAAACAGTGCAAATTCACATAGGAAACGTAAACGGGCGGGAAAAGCTGAGGATGTAGAAGATGCTCTTCTTCGGTGGTTTTCTCAAATCAGGAGCAAACAATTTCCTGTCAGTGGTCCACTGTTTATACAGAAAGCTGAATTCAAAGCCACTTTTGGATGATTGGAAAGATGGAAGGAGAGGAACAACATAAAATTCAAGAAACAGCATGGTGAGAAACAAGACGCTGATGACTTTGGTGCTGAAAATTGGGTTGTTTCAGTTCTTCCTACCATCTTGAACGAGTTTGCACCTCGTGACATTTTCAATGCTGATGAAAACGGTCTCTACTGGCGAGCCATTCCTGATGGAACACTTGCATTCAAACATGCCGAAACTACTGGAGGTAAAACGTTGAAGGACCGACTGACGATCCTCCTTTGCTGCAATATGGATGGGAGTGAGTAGTTGGAACCCCTCGTCATTGGAAAGCGCAAACAGCCCCGTTGCTTCAAGAAAGTTAAGCGACTTCCCGTGTCATACGAGGCTAACGCAAATTCATGGATGACTGGGGAAATTTGGAAGCAGTGGCTAAAGAAGTTAGACACTAGAATGCGGGCACAAAAGCATCAGATTTTGTTGCTTTGTGATAATTGTGCTAGACACAGTGATGATGTCAGGCTGTCTAACATCAAGCTGGTCTTCCTGCCACCAAACACTACTTCTCTGATCCAACCTATGGATCAGGGCATAATAGCCAATTTCAAACAACATTATCGGGCTTTTGTGCTATGTCATCTGATGAGCTTTATGGATGACCAGACTGGGAAGGATAAACGTGCTGTTGAACTGGCTCGTAATCTATCACTGTTGGATTCCCTACATATGCAGAAAGAAGCCTGGAATCATGTTACACAGGCAACCATTGTGAACTGCTACAAGCGGGCAAGCTTTGTTAAGGATGTGGAGAGGGACGAAACAGATGCAGCTGTTGCAAATGCGTCAGATGAACAGGTTATTGACATCCTAGCCGGCGTTACTGAAGAGGAGTTCCATCGCTACATAGCTGTTGATTATGATCTACCAACAGCTGAAGACAGCACTGATGTCGAGATATGCGCCTACACACAGGCAACAACGGCTGATGATGGAACAGATGATGAAATGAGCAGCGAGGCACATGCTGATGAAATTCAACAACCTCCTCCTGTCACTTTTGCAAGAGCGCTGCAACAGCAACACCATGCGGGCCAATCTGGAGGCCACTGGATGTCAGTGCTATGACAGTTTTTACCATCTGGTAAACATAGTTTATGGAACTCACAGACCCAATAGTGTACAGAGGACTATAACTGATTACTTCAAGTAAGCCTAACGTCAGTTAACGAAGACTGTATACTGTACGTATTGGAGTGGAGTGGCCTAGTGGTTAGGGTGGTGGACTTTGGTCCTGGGGAACTGAGTTCAATTCCCACTTCAGGCACAGGTAGCTCCTTGTGACTCTGGGCAAGTCACTTAACCCTCCATTGCCCCATGTAAGCCGCATTGAGCCTGCCGTGAGTGGGAAAGCGCAGGGTATAAATGTAACAAAAAAAAAAAACAGTACTGTACATATGTTTATCAGATGTCAAGCTTCTTTGGGTCACAATGGTTAAATGCACACTCCAGTTAACTGCATGCATTTCTTTGGTCCCAGACCCTTGCACTTAAGCGGATTGCACTGTATATGAAAAGGACAACTCCAAGGGGAGGTGGACAGGATTGTGAGAATAAGAAGCCTGCTGTCCTCGGAGAATACCTGCTACAGGTAAGTATCTTTGCTTTTTCTGAGGACAAGCAGGCTTGTTATTCTCGCAAGTGCGGTATCCCTATCATCTAGGCTCACCCAAAATAACAACATTGGTCAATTGGGCCTTGCAACAGTGAGGACGTAACATAGATTAACCTAAAACTATATACAAACTAAATCAGAGTGCGGCCTGGAACAGAATAAAATGGACCTAGGAGGTTGGAGTTGGATTCTAAACCCCAAACAAATTCTGCAACACTGATTGCCCAAACCGACTGTCATGTTGGGTATCCTGCTCAAGGCAGTAGTGAGATGTGAATGTGTGGACTGAAAACCAAGTCGCAGCTTTTGCAGATCTCTTCAATGGAGGCTGACTTCAAGTGAGCTACCAATGCAGCCATGGCTCTAACATTATGAGCCATGACATGACCCTCCAAAGACAGCCCAGCCTGGGCTTAAGCGAAGGAAATACAATCTGCTAGCCAAATGGATATGGTACATTTGCCGATAGCGACCTTCCTGTTGGGATCAAAAGAAACAAACAACTGGGCGGACTGCCTGAAGGGCTTTGTCCACTCCATTTAAAAGGCCAATGTTCTCTTGCAGTCCAAGGTGTGCAAGCTGCTTTCGCCAGGATGGGTATGAAGATGGGGAAAGAATGTTGGCAAGACAGTCGACTGGTTCAGATGGAACTCCGACAGTACCTTCAGCAGGAACTTAGGGTGTGTGTGGAGGACTACTCTGTCGTGATGGAACTTAGTATAAGATGCATCCACTACTAAAGCCTAAGCTCACCGACCCTACGAGCTGAAGTAACAGCCACCAAGAAAACGACCTTCCAGGTCAAGTACTTCAGATGGCAAGAATACAGCGGCTCAAAAGGAGCTTTCTTCAGCTGGGTGAGAATGACATTGAGATCCCATGACACTGGTGGAGGTTTGAGAGGGGACTTTGACAAAAGCAAACCTCTCATGAAGTGAACAACTAAAGGTTGTGCAGAGATAGGCTTTGCTTCTACACGCTGATGATAAGCACTAATTGCACTAAGATGAACCCTTACTGAGGGTCCATTGAGCAGAGCTCACGTGTAGACGTGCCATGGGTGTAACATACACTGTGGAAGCCATGTGGCCCAATAATCTCAACATTTTCTGAGCAGTGACCTGCTGTGATGTCTGAACCTTGGATGCAAGGGAAAGAAGGTGGTCAATGTGAGCCCTTGAAAACCCACCAGAAACCCACTGTACCCACATGTAGGTGCCCCCCTTCACCCCTTAGGGTTACGGTAGTGTTGTACAGTTGTGGGGAGTGGGTTTTGGGGGGCTCAGCACCCAAGGTAAGGGAGCTATGCACCTGGGAGCAATTTGTGAAGTCCACTGCAGTGTCCCCTAGGGTGCCCGGTTGGTGTCCTGGCATGTGAGGGGGACCAGTGCACTACGAATGCTGGCTCCTCCCACGACCAAAGGGCTTGGATTTGGTCATTTCTGAGATGGACGTCCTCGGTTTCCATTATCGTCGAAAACCAGGGACAACCATCTCTAAGGTCGACCTAAATGTTGAGATTTGGGTGTCCCCGACTATATTATCGAAACGAAAGATGGACGCCCATCTTGTTTCGATAATACAGGTTTCCCCGCCCCTTCGCTGGAACGTCCTGTGAGGACGTCCTCAGGAAAACTTGGGCGCCCCGTTCGATTATGCCCCTCAGAGTATTCATTCAGATGGTAACTTCATTTTTGCCTGTGGTGGTATCGGCTTTTCAAGCTACCATCATTTCGTAAAAAGGATTGTGATGAAGAGTTTTTTGCTTTACATTGCTTGGATATGCAGGGCTATGATAATATGTTTGGAGCTTACAAATGAGTTCCGGAGCTCGGATAAGTTGTTCACTTTGGAGGGCAGAAGAAAAGTGAAGCAGTGTCAAAAGTAACTATAGCGCAAGAGCTGACAGAAATAATTTCATTAGCCTATATTCTTAAGTTGTGCAGTTTCAAAAGGCTTGAGAGCTCCTTAGGACATACCTAGCCAGTCAAGTTTTCAGGATATCCATAATGTATATATATGAGATAAATAAGCATGTTCTACCTCCATTGTATACAAATATATGTTTTGCATATTCATTGTGGATATCCTGGAAATGTGACTGTCTAGGTACGTCCCAAGGAGTGGGTTGAAAACTACTGGGCCAGATGAATGGCGGGTGGAAGTGCATTTGATTTTTGCTGCAGAGATTTGTGGAGTAGTTACTTGGTCATTGTTACGTTCCTTCTCTAAATATTATCAACTGGGTGAGCTAGCTAGAGAGGGCTCTACCTTTGGAAAGGGCATGATTAAGCTTCTTTGGCAGGATTCCACGCCCACCTAGAATAAGGGGAGCTTTGTTACATTGCTACATCTGGATTAGTCTGGTAGACAATAAGGAAGGAGAAATTGGTCTTATCTCCTTTCTCTTTGAGTCCTTCAAGACCTGTCCAGAGACCAACCCTGCTGCTGTGTTTTTGTGGTAAGATAACTACAAGGTTGCTTTTAGTTATAAGTGTATCCTGGTTCTGGGGATTATTTTTTGATGAGGATTCTCCCCTTCTCACCTTTTGAGAGAAATTAAGGGTGGTTTCCTTTGTTTTATTACAGAAATACAGGAGTGTAACAGGTTGCATGTGCCCAATACAGGGAAGAACCCACAAGCTTTGGTTGGGGTAAAGCCCATATGAATGGACTGATCTGGTAGGACTGAAAGAAAATTTGGGACAGTGGAAATGATTGTGCTGTAAAATTTATTGGGGACAGGAGGAACTAAAGGCACAAGGCCCAGTATTCAAGAAAAGCTGGGCTCCTAATATGTGATGTATTAGTAGTAGTAGTAGTAGTAGTATTTTCAGCAAAATTTAAGAGCATATGTTTTCAGATGAAAATTAATTTTAATTTATGAGCTTAAAAGTTATTCTTAGAAATTTAGGCCTGCCATTCATATGCCTAGTTTATGAGCCTTGTGCTGAAAATCATTGTGAGCTCTTAACTTAGTTTTTCACTGTCCTAATCTCCCCCTGTTGCACCCACTTTTCCTGCTTCTAAATTTAGGAGGTTTTTTTGAAATTTTAGACACTCAGCCCTAGTAAATTTTCAAAGAGGCCAATCTATGAGCATAACTCACAGAGTTAGTAGTATAAATCCTTTGAACATCAGGCCCACTGTCTTTAGTTCCTGAAAACATTTGAATTTTCCAGAGGCCTGGTAGTAGTATAACTTTATCTACAGATATATTTTTACTTTTGTAATACAATTTAGTTCTTTGAAATACAACTCTACAAGAACAGATTCTATTTCAGCTTCAAGTGGTTTGTCTATAAAATATTTCTTGTAAAAATAAAGGATTCAATTTCTTTGCTTTGCCCTCAGAGCCAGAACTAGTGTTTATAAACCAGGAGAAAGTGCAAAAGGAGGTGAAGGCCTTCCTCACAGAGAGCACCACCCTGAATTGTGAAGTGTCTCAGGACAAGACCGAAGTGAAATGGTACAAGGATGGAAAACAGATCACCTCCAGCAAAAGGCTGAAAGTGGAGTCCGAGGGCAAATCCCGCAGACTAGTGGTGGAAAAGCTGGAAAAGAAAGATGCTGGACAGTACACCTGTGAGGCAGGGGGACAAAAAATGACTTTCAAAATTAACGTCACTGGTAAGTGAGGCTCTCTTGACTACTATATAATTTAATTTGATTTTTAATTTATTAGCTCTTGTATCCCACATTATCCAAAAATAAAGTTCAGTTCAATGTAGCTCACATTTGATATAACAATATAAAAACTCTCATTTTACTTAACAGTAAAAACAGGTCCATTAACATTCAGTTAATGACTCAGTGAATGATGAAAATGTATAACACTAAAATATACATATTGCGTTGATACTTCGTCTATTCATAAATGCTATTCATAATGGCTAATCTTCTAATAATAGACATATTTAAAGAGATAGGATTTAAGCATTTTATGAAAAGGTAGATAATTAGTTATCCATCTTATAAGAGTAGCCATATTGGGTTAGACCAGTGGTCTATCTAGCCCAGTATCCTGTTTCCAAACATTGGCCAAGCCAGGTCACAAGTACCTGGCAGAAACACAATTAGTAGCAACATTCCATGCTACCAATCCTGGGGTAAGCAGTTGCTTCCCCATGTCCGTCTCAATAGCAAACTATGGACATTTCCTCCAGGAACTTGTCCAAACCTTTTTTTAAACCCAGGGACACTAACCGCTGTTACCACATTCTCCGGCAAAGAGTTCCAGAGCTTAACTATTCATCGAGTGAAAAAATATTTCTCCTCTCAGTACCCTTCTCCACCACCGCCAACTCCAGGCTCCGCCCTTTCTGCCTCGCCTCACCCCATGCTTGGAATAAACTCCCTGAGCCCATATGCCAGGCCCCCTCCCTGCCCATCTTCAAATCCTTGCTCAAAGCCCACCTCTTCAATGTCGCCTTCGGCACCTAACCACTACACCTCTATTCAGGAAATCTTGAGTGCCCCAACTTGACATTTCGTCCTTTAGATTGTAAGCTCCTTCGAGCAGCGACTGTCCTTCTTTGTTAAACTGTACAGCGCTGTGTAACCCTAGTAGCGCTCTAGAAATGTGAGTAAAAAATCAATTTATTTCTACTTGTTCTACACCACTCAGAATTTTGTAGACCTCAATCATATCTCCCCTCATCTGTCTCTTTTCCAAGCTGAAGAGCTTTAACCTCTTTAGCCTTTCCTCATACAAGAGGAGTTCCATCCCCTTTATCATTTGGGTCGCTCTCCTTTGAATCTTTTCTAATTCTGCTATAAGTACATAAGTATTGCCAAACTGGGACAGACCAAAGGTCCATCAAGCCCAGCATCTCAGTGCTGCCGGGTGTGTGCACCACACCTAGCAGCTTAAACTTCTCTCAGCGTGTCAGTGTCTCAGCGTCTCAGCGTTTCTCTCGTAATCAACTCGTTGTGAAACCAGCTTTAGAAGAGAATTTTGGATAGCCGGTGATTACGGACCATTACCGAAAAATAGTGAGAGACACTGAGACACTGACATGCTGAGAGAAATTTAAGCTGCTAGGTGGGGCCATGGGGGCATGGGCCCCCACAGATTTAGCCTTGGCCCCCTCTACTTTCGACCCCCCAGCCATTTTTGACCCCCACCCCTCAAGCCGCTGCTGCCAGGTACCTTTGCTGACGGGGGTCCCCAAACTCCAGCATTGTACATGTGATGTCTATGTAAATTGAATGACAAGATTCAATTTACATAGACATCACATGAACAATGCTGGTGCCAGTAGGGTTCCCACACCTGTTGGTCAACATTTTACAGGACCAGGACACTGTACCAGTGACTTCACAGTGAGAATCCTGAAAGGTAACTTTAAAACCATACAAGAACGTAAGACCTTTGAAGTCAGAATGATTGAATATTTTAACACCCAACAGAAAGGACTTAACAAGGATCTGGGGTTCCTAGCCCATTATAAACCATAAAGCTGTATGTCTCTGTTGATCACCCCACCCCTCACCTATCCACACCCATCCTGTTAGAATATTAATGATATGCTTTGATGTCCCCATGCATACCTCCGACCCACCCCCATCCTCCCACCCTGTCAGACTGCCATAGTAATGCTTGAATGTTTTCACTTATATACACTGTCAGCTAGCACATTTGCTTATTTCCGATCTGACGAAGAAAGGCAACCTTCGAAAGCTAATCAAGAAATGTATTAAGTTATGTCCAATAAAAAAGGTATCATCTTATTTTCTTTTCCATGTTTTATTTTGTTTGATTTCTATTGATAACCTTAAGAGTGGACTAACATGGCTACCACACTCCTCTACTTATTCTCTTCAAAGAAATCATTTTTTCCTCTGTCCTCAGAGGACAGGCCATAACATTCTCATACCACCTTCATTTATTACATAACACGTTCAACCAAAAGCAACATTTCACATTAAATTCAAAACACTCCCCTGTATTACCCAACAGCTATAATCATCATACTGTCCTCCTCCCTTTGACAGATAGTTCCCTCCCCCTCCCCCTCTCCATAGGAAGAGAAACAGCATTTACCACATCCTCCACAGTCAGCTTGATTGTGGTCTTTAGCTGATGGGCCATTCTGTCGCAGGAATTAGTGCTTGCGCCCAGCTGTAGCTCTCATTCATTTCAGTGCTCTTTTCATTCAGGCCCCACATGGTTCGCTGCAACTAGCTCACAGCCTTTAGCTCACCCATGAGCTCTGACATCAAAGTGCTCCCAGACTCAGAGCACCTGTTGAGGGCGTATCTCCTTCTCTTCCATCTCATTGCCTCAGTGGTGGGAATGGAGGCCATATGGTCCATGTGGCTTTCCCTCCAAACACACCCCGGCTACTCACAATTATATGATGATTCCCCTCTATCCCTCCAAACCGGATCTGGTCCTCCTAGGTTCCCCTGGCACCGCAAGCCACCTCCAAGAACGTTTGATGCTGCTCCCAAAGTTTTAGAAATAATAGACGGTCTCTCCGGTGTGTGGGGGGAAATTTTTGAAGGGAAAAATAGTCTCCCTGGTGGGCTTAACCCCTTTGCCCCATGTTGGGCACCATTTTTGTAACCCTGGTCCCGCTCAAACAGTCCTGGATGCCGATTAAACTCTTTGGGGTAGGCATCTGGGCCAGGATTCGTAGGCCGGTTGTCTGGGGGGTTTGGTTACCACCTTTTAGCTTTTAGCTGTGAAAACAATCTGGAGGAAAAAAATCTACTTGCACACCAATGTTGCTTTTCTAAAATGCTGAACATTTCTAACAGGAAACTTAACAGGAATTTCAAGCAACAAATTACTACTACTACTATTTAGCATTTCTATAGTGCTACAAAGCGTACGCAGCGCTGCACAAACATAGAAGAAAGTCCCTGCTCAAAGAGCTTACAATCTAGTAGACAAAAAATAAAGCAAACAAATCAATTAATGTGTAGAGGAAAGAGGAGAGGAGGGTAGGTGGAGGCGAGTGGATACAAGTGTTCACAGTCTCAGGAATTAGAAAACATGGGGGGGGGGGGGGGGGGGGGTTAGCCACATAGTACTGTTTAGTCCTTAGTCCCTGATATTTTTAGTCCCATCACATGTCCAGTCTGTGTTTAATGCTGTGGCTCATCCCACCTAGCAGGACAACCTGGAGCTGCAGACTGCCTGCTCACTTGCCAGGCAGACATCCAGGACTGAATCGAGGACTGGACTTCCACTGCCCATTCTCCTCCAGAGGTGTGATTCCCTCTCCCTCTCTCCCTCACTGGAGCCTCCTCACTTCAGCCCTTTCTCCCCAGCAGAACCAATGGTTTTTTAATAGCAGCCCCTACTTCTGATGCTGAGCAGGATACCCCCTTAGCTCCACGGGTCCTGACAGGGATTTGGGCAACCAAAAACCTGATGCTTTCTTCACTGGGGGCTTTTATACCTTACCAGCCCCACCCCCCAGTTGCAACCCATTGTCAATCCTCAATGTATCATTTTTCCATAACTGAACTAATATAACATTCACCACATAGGAACCAGGGGCGTAGCCAGAAAACAGATTTTGGGCGGGCCTAGGCAAGAACTAGGTGGGCACCAAGTGTTCTCCCCCACCCCACCAACAAAAAAAACCTCATCTGGCGGGAAAATGCTGCACCTTGGCAGTCTGCAGCAGGCATGAGCTGAAAACTGAGCATGTGTAGGTGCCGGTATTGTGGAGAGTAGCGTTTTCTTTACCATCAGGGGGAAGCCTTCAGCTGGCAGAGCTTGGGATCCCCACCAGCTAGCATTAAATATGTGCTCCTGTTGGGTGGGCCTGAGCCCTAAGTGGGTGGGCCCTGGCCCACACAGGCCCACCTGTGGCTACGCCACTGATAGGAACTGACTGAGTCTGTCCCTCCCCCAGCAGACTGGCACTGGAGAAATTTCAATGTGCAAACAAAGCAGATCAGTCAGTAGTACAAATCAATCTTTATTATAGGGTTAAAACCCAACAAACCCAACAAAACCCGACACAGGCCATGTGTCACTCAAAAGGGCAGCGTCAGGGGCTAAAATATGATCTTTATCATCAAAATGGTTAAACGGTGTGTACACTATTAACCACCATATGTAATTAATGGCCAAAGGACTATGGCACCATACCAGATTTCAAAAAAACAGCATAGTTGTATTGTCAAAGGTAAAATTGTTCTCCAGGAGATGGCAGCGTATAACCACACACCGGTATTACTGGGGGGGACAAAAAAGAACCAAAGTATTAGAAGATTACATTAAACATTGAGAGGAAGCAGTTAAACTAATGAAAAGATGTAAAAGGGTCGAATTCTGTAAAGACTCCAGAAATTCCTCCTTGACAGCTGCCAGGGTAAGGCTATTCTCTAGTAATCCCCTGGGGGAAACTCACTCAGACATATTCCACTTTCCCGGTTTTCCCGGGTTGGGGGGGGGGAGATTAATAGTGCATAAGTATTGCCATACTGGGACAGACCAAAAGTCCATCAAGCCCAGCATCCTGTTTCCAACAGTGGCCAATCCAGGTCACAAATACCTGGCAAGAACCCAAAAAAGTACAAAACGCTTTATACTGCTTATCCCAGAAATAGTGGATTTTCCCCAAGTCCATTTAATAATAGTCTATGGACCTTTCCTTTAGGAAGCCATCCAAACCTTTTTTTAAACTCTGCTAAGCTAGCCACCTTTACCACATTCTCTGGCAACGAATTCCAGAGTTTAATTACACGTTGAGTGAAGAAAACTTTTCTAATTCCATTATCAGGCTCATTTTCGAAAGAGATGGATGTCCATCTTTCGACATAAATTGGAACACGGACGTCCATCTCCCAGAGAGATCCAAATCGGTATAATCGAAACCAGATTTTGGACATTTCTAACTGAAGTCCGTCGCAAGGATATCCAAATCAAGGGGGCGTGTTGGAAGCGTGGTGAAGGCGGGACTTGGGTGTGCCTAACACTTGGACGTCTTTGAGCCATAATCGAAAAAAGCAGGGACGTCCTAAAGTAAAACTTGGGTGTTTTCTTTACGAATAAGGCACAAAAAGGTGCCTGAAATGACCAGATGACCACCGGAGGGAATCGGGGATGACCTCCCGTTACTCCCCCAGTGGTCACTAACCCCCTCCCACTCTCAAAAAACATCTTTAAAAATATTTCATGCCAGCCTCTATGTCAGCCTCAGATGTCATACTCAGGTCCATGACAGCGCGTGCAGGTCCCTGAAGCAGTTTTAGTGGGTGCAGTGCACTTCAGACAGGCGGACCCAGGCCCATACCCCCCTACCTGTTATGTTTGTGGAGGAAACAGTGAGCTCTCCAAAACCCAACAGAAACCCACTGTACTCACATCTAGGTGCCACCCGTACCTTGTGAAGGATGTTAAAAAAATGGAAGCGGTGCAAAGAAAAGCTACGAGAATGGTTTGGGATTTGCGTTCCAAGACGTATGAACAAAGACTTGCTGACCTGAACATGTATACCCTGGAGGAAAGGAGGACTAGGGGTGATATGATACAGACGTTCAAATACTTGAAAGGTATTAATCCGCAAAAAAATCTTTTCCGAAGATGGGAAGGCGGTAGAACGAGAGGACATGAAATGAGATTGAAGGGGGGCAGACTCAAAAAAGATGTCAGGAAGTATTTTTTCACGTAGAGGGTGGTGGATGCTTGGAATGCCCTCCCGTGGGAGGTGGTGGAGATGAAAACGGTAACAGAATTCAAAAATGCGTGGGATATGCATAAAGGAATCCTGTGCAGTAGGAATGGATCCTCAGAAGCTTAGCCGAAATTGGGTGGCGGAGCAGGTGGGGGAAGAGAGGTTGGTGGTTGGGAGGCGAGGATAGTGGAGGGCAGACTTATACGGTCCGTGCCAGAGCCGGTGATGGGAGGCGGGACTGGTGGTTGGGAGGCGGGAAATACTGCTGGGCATACTTGTACGGTCTGTGCCCTGAAAAAGGCAGGTACAAATCAAGGTAAGGTATACACATATGAGTTTATCTTGTTGGGCAGACTGGATGGACCATGCAGGTCTTTTTCTGCCGTCATCTACTATGTTACTATGTTAAGGGCTAGGGTAGTGGTGTACACTTGGGGTAGTGGGTTTTGGGGGGGGCTCAACACACACGGTAAGGGAGCTATGTACCTGGGAGCAATTTATGAAGTCCACTGCAGTGCCCCCTAGGGTGCCCGGTTGGTGTCCTGGCATGTCAGGGGGACCAGTGCACTACAAATGCTGGCTCCTCCCACTTCCAAATGGCTTGCATTTGGACATTTTTGACATGGACGTCTTTGGTTTCGAAAATCGCCAAAAGTCAAAGACGTCCATGTCTAAGGACGTCCAAATCCAAGGACGTCCTTGGTATTTTTGAAATGAAAGATGGACGTTCGTCTTTTTTCGAAAATACGGTATTCCCCGCCCCCGGATTTGGACGTTTTACAGAGATGGCCAAATCCCAACTTGGACCTTTCTTTCAAAAATGTCCCTCCATATCTTTTTTGAGATGCAGCGACTAGAATTGAACGCAATATTCGAGGTGTGGTCACTCCATGGAGCGATACAAAGGCAGTATTAGTAGTATGCACTCCTCTGAAAGAGTGCACAATCTTGCAAAAGAATGTGCCCTATTGATGAAGAGTGCACCTTTTTCCCAATAGTGTACTCTTTTGTGAGTGGACTCCTTTGTAAAAGAGCAAGCACTATTTGCAAAGAGAGTGCACTACTGGGAAATAGTGCACACTCTGCAAATAGGGCACATTCTTTGCAAATAGTGCACACTGTTGACAATGCATTAAAAAGGGCTTTTCAAGTTTTTTCCTGTTGTTTTTGGGCAAAAAAAAAAAAAGACAACACAAAATGACATGGGGATGTTGACATTTCCCCATATTCTTCAAGCCAGTCCTTACTGGATATATGGGGAAACAGCATCCGGTGTGTAAGGAATTGGATACGTATCGACTTGAGGAGGGGGTCAGGTAGGGATTAATAAGAAAATATTTGGGGATGTTTGGCAATGTTTACTTAAGGGGAAGTTTCTGAATGAAGCATTGCATTATTGTGCGAAGGGAAAATGAACAAACTGACTAACAATTTCTGTCTAGTCTTATCTTCAAGGACCAAGATGAATAGGTCATAGAAACCCTCGACACCTCAGAACCATGATAAATTGTTTATACTTTGTTAAAAGTTTCTCAGCCTTTGCTGAAGACTTTTAACTTCCTAGCATAATTTAAGTCTTACTGGTTCAGTCTATTTTTTATAATTCAGTTATTTGGTAACATATAATCCCAATTTAATGTCCTTTCTGCAGCAAGATTACCACTAAGTAGTCTAACTTATTTTAGAGAAATCTGAACTACGACACCATGTATGCAATGGGTCAAAAATGAAACAGGATGAACAGGAGTAATGTGGAAGTCTTTACTACAGCTTCAAAGATGCAATAAATCCATACAGGGGCTGGTGTAGGAGGCAGCACTCAGAGGTTCAAGAAAGAGATCTGTTGGTCAGAAACAACTCCAGGCTCCGCTCATTCTGCCTCGCCTCACCCTATGCTTGGAATAAACTTCCTGAGCCCTTAAGCCAAGCCCCCTCCCTACCCATCTTCAAATCCTTGCTCAAAGCCCACCTCTTCAGTGTTGCTTTCGGTACCTAACCTTTATACCTTTCAGGAAATCTAGACTGCCCCAATTTGACTGCTCCTACTTGACTGACTGTACATTTGTCCTTTAGATTGTAAGGTCATTGAGCAGGGACTGTCCTTCTATGTTAAATTGTACAGCGCTGCGTAACCCTAGTAGCACTTTAGTGTCAAGTAGTAGTAGTAGCTGACCTTTATTTGAACCAGGCATGGAAAAAACTGTCATTTTAAATCAGATTTATCTTTTTTTTCTTTGACAGAGAGAGAAGCCAAATTCGAGAAGAAACCTGTCCAGAGAGAGCCAATTGTCGTTCAAGAGCATGATGACATTGTCTTGGTGACCTCGGTCACACCAGCAAATGCTGTTGTCCGGTGGTTAAAGGATGGCTTTGAGTTGTCAGAGAGCAGGAAGTGTGAGATCAAGAGTGAAGGGTCCTCCAGGACACTGATTGTAAAAGTGGCCGAGTCTCAAGACAGCGCCATATACACCTGCAAGACAGTCAGCGACAAGCAAGATTTCAAAGTACAGGTGAAAGGTGAGAGAAAGACTATGACAAAAACTGGCAGTGCTCAGTAGAAGCCCAGCCTAGGCAGGAACAATTAAGAATGTAGGATTTCTGTCTTCAAATTGTATTGAATGAATAAGCTATTGGTAAATGTACAAGTCTTTTAAAATTTGGCCCAACAATCCTTTACTGAAGTTGTTGAAAGGAAAGATACAGCATGCTTGGAACAGACAAAGAAAGACCTTAGTTGTAGGGCAAGAGCCAGAGGGGATCAGAAGTTAGGCAGATTCTGTTTCAGCACAGTAGGCAGATACAGGGGGACAGAGGAAGTATGAAGGTCCAAATCACAAATATACAGTAGAAGATAAAATAATCTGTAAAAATAACCTTTAATACATGATAAATGAATTTGGAATTGATTCTAGATGTAATTTCTTGCCTTTTAAAATTTGAGCTCAAGGAGTGTTACATATTTAGATGTAGTAGATAGCTTCCTGTCCAAGATGGTCTGCAACCTGAGGGGGTAATTTTAAAGTCAATTTTGCACATATGTGACCACATATGCACATAAATGGACTGTTATAAAATTCCAATGAGCATAAAACATATGCACTATAACATGATGGCATGGACTTTGTCAGTAGGCGTATACAGAGGTACATATTTTTGCACCTAACATATAGAACACTGTAAGTCACATGATTATATTCTGAATATAAGCACGGGCTCTTATACCAGCTCTATATATGTAAATCAGTTTGATTGTAACCACAGAAAGGTGGTATATCAAATCCCATCCCCTTTTCCTTTCTATACTTGGTATAAGTGCATACGTGTATATATATATATATAGCCAATTATGCTGGTATTCTACAAAGGAAAGTAGGCACCTACGTTCATTTATAGAATACGCACCAATCAGGTGCTCTCTGGGTGCCTATACATAGGCATACTTTTATAGCATTAAGGAGGCAGTTCTAAAACGGGATGCCTCCATTCAGGGGCCCCAAGGACAGCTGGTAGGAGCCTATTCTAACGTAATGTAGGTACCTAGGTTTGTCTCCATCCCTGTGGGCTCTGTCCCCATCCCCACTCTGTCCCTGTGGGATCTGTCCCCGTCCCCACCCCGTTCCCGCAAGATCTGTCCCCGTTCCCCGTCCCCCGTGTCGTTCTCTACTGTAAGCACCTTTCCAAAGTAAAGTAAAACTGAAAAGATCTTTTTGATAAAAGAGATAAGTGGTAATTAGAATCACCTATCTTCTGTTAGGTGCATCTCCACAGGTTAGCATCCATAGTCTACATGTATGAATGGACATCCTATTTGATCCAAGATCCAGTGCATATAATTTCAATCTCAGACAGAAGTTGAAGATGACTTTCAGAGGATTCAGAATGTCCATTGTACAATGCGGAATGTCCTGTACTTAGCTATGACTCATTTTCTGTGTATTAGTCCAAATCTACATTGCACTTTATCATTAGACCTATAGGCAGGGGTAGGTAATCTCCGCTCACCATGCACACTAATCTGCTGGAGTTTTCAGAATATCTATAGTGAATATGCATGAGAAAAGTTTGCTCGCACATTGCTTCAGTTGTATGGAAATACCTGTATATTTCATGAATATTCATTACACCTTCCTATCCCTGTGAGAAATTTCTTCAATAAGTTACAATTCCTATATTAATTCTCCTTAGTAACTTTAACTGTTTTCAATGTTTAACAAAACTTTATTTATTCAATATTTCTTTTACAATTTACAAAATCTTAAAATCCTCCTTATCCTCACTGTTTCAATCACATACATACATACCATGCACCCCTCTTCATGGATTTTATGTTTGAATGTAGTTAGTATGAAGAGAGGTGCATGGTATGTATGTATGTGATTGAAACAGTGAGGATAAGGAGGATTTTAAGATATTGTAAAAGAAATATTGAATAAATAAAGTTTTGTTAAACATTGAAAACAGTTAAAGTTACTAAGGAGAATGAATATTCATTAGGGATCTCTAGGGAGTTATGTCATAGATGCTGCTATCCAGGGCTTTTTTTGAGGGGGTACTGAGTACCTACACTTTTTCCATTGTCTGCTAAAATTGACCCATAGTCCCCAAGTTTTAAGGAAAGAGCTCAGGCTCTACACACCAATTCTGCCTTGTCATAGATTCTGTGACTGGTTGCAGGGGGCCTGGCTATTGTGGGGTGGGTCCCTCAGTGATCACCCCACCCCTGAAGGGTGGCCTGGCATTTGAGTACTGGTACCTTTTTCGGTAGAAAAAAACAGACTGCTGCTATCTAAATTCTTCTGTCACACAGATGAGATTGCCCCTTAAAATGTTTTCCTTTCTGATCTGGGACAACATTATCCTCTTGGCCAGTGTTTCTTAAAGTTGTGAATTATTTAAATAGCTTTTATTTATTCTAGTAATTGATTTTGTTTATTACTATCATCATAATCATTTACTATATATTAAAAGTTGTTTTATAGGTATTTTACCTTCTACTCTGTATTCATGATTTAAACGTTCACATTTTCTCCATTTTCCCCTTTTTTCTCCTTGGTTACTAGTTTATGGTGGTTTTGCCTCTTTTATTAGTTTAGTTTTCTTTCAGTCTAATCAACTATGTAACTATGCATAAAGTATTTTTAAGAGGAACTTTTTCTTTCTAGTTAACTGTTTGTTTATGAAAAGTAGCAGCTCAACAGTTCTGAAACTCATAGTTTTCCATTATTCACAAAACAGGTCAGGCACCATCAATTTAATTTATTATTTATTTTATTGGATGCTGTCACGAAACGCCTAGCTTCATGCCTGGGGTTAACCCTCGGTTACTTAGAGGGTCCATCCACAGCACAGTTCAGGTAGTTCAGGTCAACCTGCACCTGCCACTCGTGCTCTACACTAGCACCCTCCTCCCACCGACTGGGTCACAACCACCTCTGGGTAAGTCTCCCGCTGTCAAATTATCCCCAGTGATTTCTAGGTTACTGGGGCCACACTCCCAGTGGCCCCACAGTTCCCAGAAAGCACTCCAGACCCAACACACAAACCGCCAGGATTCTTTATCAGTCCAAACAAAGAGGCAATAAACGAAATTGTTTATTGTCTTAAAAATTGAACAGTGTAACATAAAAAGTGTAATCAGCAAACAATAACATGTAACTGAAATATGGATCAATTATAACACTAACTAAACATTTGTTTACTTTCTAAAAATTACCTGAGAAGATCAGGACATATAGCTGCTCACAAGTTATCAAATGTAACTGTTTACAGGGCCTTAGCAAAGATAGCTGTCTCCCTCTTCTTCCTGACTAAGACTGGAGCAAAAGCCAGTATTCGCCAAATGAAAAATGAGCTCCTGGGCCAATCAGATCCCAGAACAAGAAAATTTTAAAAATATACTGCTTCTTGTTTCCTGTTTGTGTGCTAAAACTAAAGAAAAGAACATTCATTTCTCTGTAACAGCTTTACAGCAAAGAAACACCACTTGCTGGCCAAAGGAGAAATACACTTCAGGACATAATTAATGCAGGAAAATATCCAATACATTTTATAGGCTTAAAACACAATGTTTCTTCACAGATGCTCATACCTTTTTCAGTAGTAGCTGAAGGTGAGTTACATTCAGGTACTCTAGATATTTCCCTGTCCTTAGAGAGCTCATAATCTAATTTTTGTACCTGAGGCAATGGAGGGTTAAGTGAGTTGCCCAAGATGGCAGTATGCTTCCTGCCTTGCTAGTCCTGCTCTGTAGGGAATGACTCTAAGGATGAGTGTAATTCAGCCTCTCTCTGCTGAGACCATCTGCAGTGGTGTCATATTGCAAATCTGTGAGAGTAGGGGCTTTGAAATGTGGACACATGTTCATTGGAATCTGGATTGAGACTATCAACTCATTTTAATCTATCAAATGGTTTACACATGGTAATGACTTGTTGTTGAAGAAAGTGCACTTGAATTCTTTACAGAAGTGCCTGTGAAGTTCACCCAAAAACTTGAACCAAAGAGCACTGAGATAGGTGGGACTCTATCTTTGACCTGTGAGCTGAGTAAGACCAAGGGTGATGTCCTGTGGCGCAGGAATGGAGTAGAGATCAGACCTGGAAAACGAGTCCAGATCCAGGCCGATGGAGACAAGCGCAGTCTGACCATTTCCAATGTGAGGGCAGAGGATGAAGGAGAGTACTCGTGTGAATCCAGGGATGATAAGACCATCGCTCAGATCACTACTAAAGGTACCCATACTGATGGTGTGAGCAGGGAAGCAAATCAGGTGTTGCCTGGCACCACCAAACATTTCAGGGTCCTGAGCAGCATGAACAGTCTGTTCTACTTTTAATAGCCCTTCCCTAAATGTTCATGGAGTTCTCTTGTTTTTATCAATACACCAGTGAATATTGAAAGTGATTTAACCAGGCAGGAGGCTGATCCGTGCTGATAATGTATTTCTCTAGTGCTGCTTACTTGACTCGCTTTGTCTTTCAGTTCCCAGAGTGGTAAAGTTTACTGGTGAACTCAATAATATGGTTGCCGAGGAAGGCAAGGAGGCCAAGTTTAAGTGCACTGTCTCTCAGGAAGATGCAGTGGTCACGTGGTACAGAAACGGGACAAAAATTGAACCTAGTGAAAAATATTTGATCTCCAAGAAGGACACCAGCCACATCCTGACCATCACTGGCCTAACCATGGAGGACGCAGCTGAAATCTCAGCAGAGTTTGAAGGTGCAAAAACCAAATCCACCCTCAAAATCAAAGGTGAGAGAGGTTTGGAAAAGCATGGACAAAGTGCACTACATGGATCAGATTAGTTTAACTCAGTGGCAAGATTTAGAAAGTTTTAATTGAATTTTACAATTGAAAACCAAAGTTGGTTGCCCTACGTATGCAACCTGTGGTAGTAAAAGTTTTTTACTACCATGATATGTGGATATATGTGCACAAAATTTCAAATTTGATAGAATGTTTGAATATTCCCCCAGATCTGCTTTGAATATTTCTCAGATATTTGTTGGTAGATTTGGAGAATTTAACCTCCCTGTTTACAAAACTGTACTAGTGGCTGCCACATGGCATTGCCGATATAGCCCATTCAAAGCGAATGGGTTGTGTCAGCAGTACCGCACCGCCAGCCGCTAGTGAGGCTTTGTAAACAGGGGCCTAAGAGTAAAGTGATGTGTTAGCATGTTAGTCCCACCTTTAAAGGTAATAAATAGAAATAAAACTAAATAATGAAAAGAAAATAAGATACCTTTTTTTATTGGACTAACTTAATGCATTTTTTGATTAGCTTTCAAAGGTAACTCTTCTTCAGATCAGAAATAAGCAAATGTTGGTAAATGTCAGAATATGTAAGTGAAACACAATTTAAGAAAAATGAAATTTAAAATTCCAGTGCATTTGACATGTTTTCAATTTTTCATTATGGTTATATTAAATCTAACATTTGGAAAAGTCCCAAATGAATGTTTTAAATATGAATGTGTTTTTTAATGTTAAACGAAGCAGTTAGACAAAACTTCACAATTTTTTCCAGGTTCATCAAATTGTTTGCTAAAGCTAAGTTAAGAAAACGATCACCTTTTTAAAGTGATCCCACTCTATTGTTCTAGATTAGCCCATCTATTGATATTAATCCTTTAGCGGTCATTTATTTTTTAAACTGACCATCACCGGCTACATAAGCCTCGGATAGTCAGTGCTAGGCCATGTGTGGGCAGTGGCACTGAATCTCCAGGGCTAATTGTCCCTCTGCTAGCCGCCAGAGCCTTATGCGGGTCCTGGCTGATATTCAGCAGGGCCCACATAAGATAATTATTTGGACCCCGGCTGAATATCATCTGGCACCCGTATAACTTTTAAAAAAAAATTTTTTTGCCCTTGAAACAGCCCTGTCCTTCTGTTCCCGCCTGTGGTATTAAGAACCCCCCTCCCACATCCCTGGAACATCCCTCAGTCCTCCCCCCCCCCCCCCCCCCCGGTCTAGGTAGGTGCCCTCCACACCTATCTCGGATCCTTGGAGGTCTAGTGCCGTGACTCTTGCAGCAGCCCCGCGGTACTGCTGTAGAACAGCTTTTGAGCTATCCTAAATTGACTGGGTTAACTATCTGGGTGCCAGCAATGAGGGGTCCTTTTACAAAGGCATGCTAGCGTTTTTAGTGCACACTAATGATTAGCAAGTGCTAAACACTACAGACGCCCGTAGGAATATATGGGTATCTCTAGTGTTTAGCACAAGCTAAAAACGCTAGCGCGCCTTTGTAAAAGGACCCCTGATTATTGTTGACACCCACCTATCAGCTCCTGCCCAGTACCATCCCCTGTACTGCCCCTGACCTGCTCACTTTCTGAATGGGCGGTCAGAGACAGTATTCAGGGGCACTGCCTGTTTAAGTGCTGCTGAATATTGGCGGTTGTATGGCTCCCAGCGACTCCTGCCCACTTAACTCGTTTTGAATATTGGGCGGCATGTTGTTTTCATAACTCACTTGTTCATGTAGTCTATACAATTGTTTTTTTTACTGCAGGGCTAGAATTCTAGGGGTCCTTTTACTAAGGTGCGCCGAAAAATGGGCTGTGCTAGTGTAGGCGTGTGTTTTGGGCATGCGCAGATCCATTTTTCAGCAAGCCTGTAAAAAATGCCTTTTTAAAAAATGTTTGCCGAAAATGGACGTGCTGCAAAATAAAAAATTGGCGCTCGTCCATTTTGGGTCTCAGACCTTACCGCCAGCCATTGACTTAGCGGTAAGGTCTCTTGCATTAACTGTGCGGTAATCACCTACACACGTCAAGTTGGAGTTACTGCCTGATTTTCACCACATGCCAGAAAATAAAATATATTTTATGGTGCACATAGTGGACACACGTCAAAAATAAAATTACTGCAAGGGCGACGCAGTAGCCAGCCGGTAACTCCAAATTGATGCACGTTGGGCGTGCATAGGCACCTACGCAGCTCAGTAAAAGGGCTCACTAGTCTGCAAAATTGAAATATAATGAAAATAATTATAGAGAGGAGCAGGTCTCCCAGGACAGAGGTGTATATCCTCCAAGCTGGTGTGAAAAATGTCACTAATTGAGTATCTGTAGAATTTTGGGCATTTTTGCTAAATTCAAAAACACCAGTGAATATTATACTGGGGCTCTTAGAATGTCATGAGCAGACTGATAAAAAATACTTCTATTTGAAGTGGCCTGCAGGCATCCATACAAAGATGTTCTCTGTAAATACTTTCTTTATTTAGGGATCATTTACTAAAAGTTATATTCAAATTCTATTTCAGTAGGCTCCGTGGCAGAAAATATGCAGAAATGATAGTACCATATGATAACTCTTAGTAAATAACTATTAGCCAAGGGTCTTATCATGTGGGTATTTATACAACTCTGAGATTTTGAGAAAGATAAAGATAAAAAGGGACGGGTTATCATCTGGCTTAGATTCTAGACCAACAGGTTATCTGCATACAGGTCGTTTGTTGTTCCCCCCAAAAATTGAGAGTGGTTTTTGCTGCTGCTCCTGCTGCTGCTGCTGGGGAAAATGAGTGTCTATGTCTAGTCTGACAAAATCAACTTCAGTCATACCATAACCTATGATAAATAGAAATTTGCATTTGTTTGAAACAGCATAGTAAATGACAATTCCATATCATTTTTAACATGAAATGATAAGGAAAAACACCACACTTCATTTTTTCTGTATCAAAAGTCACACTATTGTTTTATAGTGCACCCTAGTGCTCGATAATGTAGATACATTATTAAACAATGGTGTGCACTATTAAAGGATCAGGGCACACTATTGCACAATAATGTACCTTAGTGCTCAATAATGCACACTGTTTATCAGTAGATGTATTATTGGAAAATGGTGTGCACTATTAAAGAACATGGCATACAACTGTACAATAGTCACCCTAGTGCTCAATAATGTGCACTATTTATCAGTAGGTACATTATTGAAAAATGGTGTGCACTATTAAAGAACAGGGCACACTATTGCTCAGTAATGTGTGCACTGTTTATCAGTAGATGCATTATTAGAACAATGGTGTGCACTATTAAAAAGAACATGGCACACTATTGCTTTATAGTGCACCCTAGTACTCAATAATGTAGATTCATTATTGGAACAATGGTGTGCACTATTAAAGAACATGGCACACAGTTGCATAATAGTGCACCCTAGTGCTCAGTAATGTGCACTATTTATCAGTAGATACATTATTGAAAAATGGTGTGCACTATTAAAGAACAGGGCACAATAGTGTGCACTATTGATGAAAAATCCCATAAATGTTACTGGAAGCTGAACAAAATGAAAATGGTTGGTCAGTAAATCCCTAATAATAAGTACTAGTAGAAATCTGAAAAACAGAGAACGAAATCTCACTGGATTCCAAGTTTCTAGCACATATCCTAAAATTTGTGTTTTAAAAATATATACCTCTTTATTTCTCTAGTTAACCTACTTTCCAAAAGGATAGGAAGTTTTTAAGATCACTAAAATCTGAGCGACAGTCTATGTCTTGATTTCCAGTGAATAATATCTGTATTTGTAGTTCTAATTGCACCAAATTTTCAAGACATGTTCAGAGAGGAGGGGGCATAAGCAGTCCAAAAGACATTTTTTTTCTCAGATTCATACATATTCTCCAAACATGTGTACATGCCCCACAAGGTAGGCTTCTTAGTTCTGGGATGAAGATCTTGCTTACCTTATATTATTACAGTAGCAACCACAAGACTACGAGGGTTTGCCTCACTCTTTCCCGTTTTCTAATTGCCATAAAGGTAAGCAAAGGTTTCAGTGATATCTTGAGTGCAATAGTGGTAATCCTTAAATCACTGTACCTTCACCCATGATATTTGGGCATTCTGTAAAAAGCTGAAGATCTTGTATACACAGCACCAGAGCACAGTCAGCCAAAAGAAAGAAAGAGATTTTCAACTTTAGATGAAATAAAGGGGTTTTCAATAAATTTTATTTCGTCCATGGTTGAAGATCTCCGTCTTTTCCTTTGGCTGACTCTGCTTTGGTGCTGTGTGATTGTTTCTCTGGTATTTGAATCCCTCTCTTTGAGGCCCTTTTACTAAGCTGTGGTAAAAGGGGCCCTGTTCTAGTGGCGACCATTTTTACTGCGCTTCAGGACCCCTTTGACCGCAGCGGGTAAAAATAGCCAAAAATGAAATGGGCATGTAGTAAGTTCGCACTTGCTGTGCAACCATTTGGGGGGGGGGGAGCACTTACTACCACCCATTGAGGTGGAGGTAAGGGCTCCCACACTAACCTAGTGGTAACCCCCTGTGGAAATATTTTTTCAACATTTCTGCTAGCGCCGGAAATGTCACGCACTGGGGGCAGAACTACCGCCAGCACCCGCATTGGGCTGGCAGTAGTTCTGGGTTGCCACATGGCAACTCTTTAGTAAAAGGGCCCCTTTGTGCCTTGTCCTTCTTATGTAGACTGGCGTTTGGGTGTGATCATGTGATCTTATGAATTTGTTTAGTTGATGGTTGCTTTTAGTTTTAGTTTTATGCCATTTTATGTTGTGGTTTGTTATGTGTTAATAGTTTTGATTGTTTGTGTTAGTATGGGATACACCTGAAAAAATGTGTGAGTGGTAGATTATAAATTGAGCTTCCGATTCTAGGTGGTTTGTATTTTGGAATTTTAGGTGTTTATTTCCGAGGCAATTAGGTGCTTTCCCAAGGTTGAAAAATAGAGGTATATCGGTGTATTTGTATCACAAGAACATTTTTTTTTTAGGTGGATTCCAGTTAATGGCCCCAAACACAGTTTTCCAGTGCCAGCGCCCTTTCTCCAAGCTCCAGCAACAGCACCAGCCTCCCCTTCTCCCATCAGTAGCATCAGTCCCGCCTCTTCTCCATGCATCAGCAACAGCTCCTTCCCCTCCCAGGCCCCTGCAGCATCTCTACTCATCTCCCAGCCCCAAGAGCAGCTTCCCTTTCTCCAAACCCTGTATCAGTGAACATCCCCTGCTACAGCAACAGATACTTGTGCTCTCTGTTGCTTTGCTGGCTCTGTAGATTGTAAGCTCTGTCGAGCAGGGACTGTCTCTTCATGTTCAAGTGTACAACGCTGCTTAAGGTCTATTAGCGCTATAGAAATGATAAGTAGTAGTAGTAGTTGACCCTGTGGGAGCCTTTGAAACATGAGAACAGGAAGTGCCTGCTCTTGGGTTTCAAAGCTTTTCTAGTGCTGGTGGAAGAGTGGGCCACACAGCAGAGAGTAGTGGGAGTTAGCACACAAGCTCCCACCACAGCCAAACGATTCTGCTGCCATGGCCTGCTGTGGTGATGTCACCCAGCTGCGATGGCAATTGCCAGGTGATTTAATCAGAGTGTGGTGAATGGGCAATAAATATATTTTTTTCATGCTTTCAGTTATAGCTGAAAAAAACTCCAAATTCTCCTTCAGTGGTGTTTTACTGAAGTTTTGAATTGTAACCGAAAATCAGAAGTTCTAGTTATAACTCTGTAAAATAAATAGACACATTTATTTATTTATTGGGGATTTATTAACCGCCTTGATGAAGAGATTCACTCAAGACGGTGTACTTCAGGTACAGTTTAACAATGAGTTCTCAGCTCATTTTCTGCAGTTTCCCTTTGGGCACCGAAATGACTCTTAACTCTCTTTATCCTAAATTATTTACCAGAAGTCCCAGCGCTGTTTAAGAAGAAGTTGGCGGCTCAGACAGTTGAGGAGAGGGGCACAGCAGTCCTGGAGGTGGAGCTGACGAAGATACCCACAGAATTAAAATGGATAAAGAACAGTGTTGTGTTGCAGCCTAGTGAAAAGCTGGAGATTTACGCTGATGGCACCAAGCACAAGCTGGTCATAAAGAATGTTATGTTTGCAGACCAGGGCTATTACTGCTGTGAGACGCTCGATGACAAGACCCAGGCTAAACTTAATGTGGAAAGTAAGTTCTTGATGGAAGAGTTGTTTATTTTGAATGATTGATCCCAAATGCTTGGGTGGTGGTTCAGGTTCTGCTGTTTCATCAGTGTGAGTCTGTGACTTAGAAGAGAAAAGTCAGCAATATAAAGTTTATGCCAGGAAGTCAAAGACACTTGTAGGTGCATTTTGCTATGGAGAGAGAGAGAGAATGAGAGAAACAGGAGTATTGGGATAGTCCATGGCAGGCTGAAAGGGAAGAGAGTCCTGTGCTATTGCAGCATTTGCAAATTAAGGACTCTGTTTACTAAGCCGTGGTAAAATATCATGTTGTTGCGCTATTTTACCACACAAAAATTTACCAAGGTATTCAGTAACCTACAATACCTCAGTACAGTAAGTTAAAGAATCTGGTGATAAATTTACCTTTGTGTTGCTGCAGCCAGGAAATCATGCGTTCTGGCCACAGCAACACAACGTAGAGAAGGCCAGGCTGGCATTTACAAAAATATATTCCCACCCTGATTCCTTATGAAATTACAGGGCTGCCCTCCCCCCACCCAAACTCACCCTGCCTGTCAATCCAACTCACCACCAATACCCTGATGAAATGACAGTACTCCCCCCAAACCCTCTACCCCTAAAACTTTATTAAATGACATTGCCTCCCCAGTCTCCCCCAACCTGATCTCTTATGAAATGACAGTAGCTCTCCAACCCTCCTAACCAGTCCCTAATGAAATGACAGTGCTATCCATGATCCATTTTCAAACCAGGTTCCTCCTCAATCCCCTCCTCCTCCTCCCTAGCACTAACTGGGGTCTCCCTGGCAGGTAGTGGAGGGGGGCAGAAGTCAGTCCCTGGTGCTCCAGCCCCCCTATGCTGGTCTTGGCTCCTCTGCTTGTCCTCCCCCAATGCAGCCAAGATTTTCTGGTATGAAAAGTTTTTTAAAGAGACATTTAAAATATAAGTTTGTGTGGGTTTTCTCGGTAGGAAAACGGATGTTTTGGTATGTGCGTTCAATTCTACATTAGCATTTTATAAAAGTTGCCTAATGGTTAGATCAGCAGGCTGAGAACCAGGGAATCCAGGGTTCAAATCCAACTGACATTCTTTATGGTCTCGGGGGAATCACTTGCCTCGGAAACAAACTTAAAAGTTAATTCTATAAGCTAATGCTTAAATTTAGGTGCCAATAATGTGCATACATTACAAAATACTAGTACATATGCTTGTAATTGGCATCAATAATTGAAAGTTGTGTGCATAAGGGCAACTGCATGGGGGGGGGGGCGCGTACACATGAGCAGAGCACGGATGTGTTACTCAGCGACACATGCAACTTATAAAATAATATCAGTGTCGCATGTTGCATGACGTACTTTGGTAATGCCAACTTGGGGTTCCTGGTTATTTACACTAGGCACTGACACAACATAAGTTGGTGCGCCTATATTTCAGCACACCAAAGCAACTTGGCACTAGTATTCTCTACTTGCTTAGGTGCATCGATAAACCATTATAGCATGGGTGCTAGACGTGCCCCATTGTGGTGCCTACATCTTATCAAATATGCATAGTATCTCCAAAGAAGCATGTATATTTGATATCACTCATAACAAGGCAAGCTATTTTATAAATAAACATTTTCAAAAAGAGTGCCACCATTATGAGGGTTTATACATGTAAATAGTGCTACATGCGCCTGCAAAACATAGTTTCACTGCTTACATGTGTTAAGTGGCAGATTCTGCAAGCCTGCCTGTACAAGAGTAGCTAATGTACACTGCCTTGAGTGAATTCCTTCAAAAAGGTGGAAAATAAATCCTAATAAATAAATAAGGAATAGAGCCCTCCTGAAACCAAATCTGTGCCTGAAACTGGCCATTTGGTTTCGGCAGAAACTGAAACCGAAACTTGCCTGTGCTGGTTTCTGTCTCAAAGTGGGTGCTGGGACCTCTCGTGGCAGTCTTGCAAAGCTGCTGTGGGAAGTCTTAGCAGACATTTTGACTGAGCAGTGGCACCAGCCAAGAATAAGTGGGATTTGTTTCTACCCCCGAAGAGGCCACTAGACCACTAGGGCTTCTTCATGTAGGCCTGGGGAGGGCCTACAGGTGGTCAGGTGGGATGGGGAGGGGTGGATAATGATCACAGGGGGTGGGGGAGGAAGAGTTGTGGATTGAGCTGAAAATACACTGGCGTTTTCAGCCAAACCCTAACCCTGATTTCTGGCTGGTTTTGGTGTCAATTCTGAAACTAAAATTTGGTTGGCCTCTTTTTGGGAGAGTTCTCTGAAACTCTAGCTTTCTCCCTTATGAAGCCTGCATTTCTTCCAAAGTCTGTTCCTTAAAAATAGTTCATCTATCTAGTACATATATCACTATTATATTCAACCCTCAATAAGTGTCAATAAGTGTCCATCTCATTTCAAGGTGTAAACAACAATGTCCATTTGTCTCCCAATATCCTTACTGCAATAATTGTACTTCCCACATTTATATCCAAGCGTTGATGTTCAAATCTTAAAAACCATCTTTCCGACTACAGTGTTCTTAATGCTGCATTTGTCAATCCACTTTTCTCCTGGTTCTGTTCAGTTCTTCATCAAAATCACTGATACATCTACTCCTTGGAACCGCTGTCAAACCATACACAAATCTGTGTTTTGCTAGATGCGTCATCAGAGGTTTTGACTTATACTTGTATCACAGTTATCTTGGCTGCTCTTCCCAAGCGAACTTCCAACTGGTATCAGGGTTATTGGGTTTTGTTTTGTTTAATTCTGAGAATATCTCTTGCCTATATTTCCAAATGGACTGAGTGGTAAAATATACCCTTTGAAGACCACAGGGCAAATCTACTGTCTTGTATGTTTCGTCTGTCATTAAATCTCGCTGTTACACGCCCACCCCATTGTGGCTATAAGGTCTTGAAAGAAATACCAAGGTTCATATTTTGTTCTTATTATATGATTGCTTAATTTCTTTGACAGCTGCTGTTTGCACAGGGAACTTGAAAAATAGACATTGTTTAATACCATGGGAAAAATCATTTCTACCAAAAGGAATAAGCAGTGTATTTTATTTAATATTGTGGGTACTTATAATTTTTAGGGTTAGCGAACAACAGCTTGAGTTTTGTTTGTGTGTTTTTAGTGCGTCAGATCAAGATTATGAAGGATCTGCATGATGTGGAAGCCTTTGAGAAAGACACTGCCACGTTCCAGGTGGAGTTGTCTCATGGGAATGTGGAAGGGTCCTGGACAAAGGATGGGCTAAAGCTGTGGTCGGATGAGCGCTGCCGAATCACTACCTTGGGCAAAATACATGCCATGACATTTACTGCCCTGAAGCTGGAAGACTCGGGGCTCATCTCCTTCAAGGCAGAAGGACTCCATGCATCAGGGAAACTTATTGTGAAAGGTACACCATTTGTTGAGCCAGGAGAGCCAGTGTGCAGAGATGTGCACTTTCAGCCAGTACCTTTCTGTAGAAACCAGCCTGGTGCTCCCAACATTAATACTCTGGCCTTGGCATACCACAGATCACTTCTGTACCACTAAATATCCTCTGTTTGTCATAGACATTTGGTTTTATTACTTCCCTACCACTAAATATCCTCTGTTTATCATAGGCATTTTAGTTCTGCTAGTGAGTTTTATCACTACCACTTCCATTTGGAGTCTGCGTCAGTGCAAGTATCACCCTTTCAGTGAAATAACATGTTCTTTTCTTATTCTTGAATCTGCTTTTCTCCAGCTTTATACTATGACCCCCTTGTTCTAGAACCTTCTTTCACTGAAATTACATATGCCTTTGAGGTATTTGTCTCTACCATATACCACCTCTCCTCTATTTTATACAAAGCTTAGGTCTTTTAAGCAATGCTTTTTTTTTTCTATTGTCAATTTTGTTTGGACAGAATCTCCTGTGAAAATTACCCACGGTTTGGAAGACCTCAGAGTTCCTGAGAAAGAAAAAGTGACATTTGAGTGTGAACTCTCAAGAGATAATGCGGAAGTGAAGTGGTTTAAGGTACGTGGATCTGTTTAAATCATGGTTTGTGGTGGTGCTTTTTGTGGTATATGGCACAGACAGACAGATAGATGGTGCCTCCTTCCCTTTCCTGTTTGTGACTAATCAGCAGGGCTAGTTCGCGTGGAGGGGCATTTTATATATGACGTCTAAGTCCGACTTTAGACGTTTTGCAAAAAACGTCCAAAATCTGAATAAGAAAGAAGTTCATTTTCCAAAAAGAAAAACATCTATCTTTTGTTTTAGAAAATACTGTTACTAACAAGGTTTGTGCTTTGGACGTTTTGTTTTTTGATCCATTTTCAAAACAAAAACGTCCAAGTGAAAAACGTAGAAATTCAAGCCATTGGGATGTAGGAGGGGTCAGCATTTTTAGTAGACTGGTCTCCCAAACATCCCAGGAGATAAATGGGGCACCCTAGTGGACTTCAAAAACATGCTCCCTGGTACTTATCTCACCATTTCTCCCCTTATCTTGTCTGTCAAGCCCCCCAAAACCCACAGCCCACAGCTGTACACAATAGCCCTTATGGGTGAAGGGGGCATCTATATCTGGGTACAGTGGGATTTTGGTGAGTTTTAGAGGGCTCACAGTTTCCACCACAAATGTGACAGGTAGAGTGAGATAGGGACCAGAGTCCCCCACGCCATGGTGCACTGCACTGACCACTACACTACTCCAGGGATCTGCATTCTGCTGTAATAGACCTGGCTCTAACTTCTGAAGCTGTCATAGAGGCTACTAAATCATATTTGTATTCACATTTGTGGGGGGTGGTAGGGGGTCAGTGATAACTGGAGGGGTATTGGGGGGTCACCCCTCATTCCCTCCAGTGGTCATCTGGTCATGTAGGGCACCCTTTTGTGCCCCATTATAAAAACAGGTCTAACTCAAAATGTCTTAGTTTTACTGCTGGACGGTTTTGTTTTGTTCTATTATGGCTGAAAAACGGCCAAGTGTTAGGAACGCCCAGATCCCACCTTTAACATGCCCCTGACACGCCCCCTTTTGATTTGAATGCACTTCTGATGGACTTCATAGAAAAACGTCTAAAAATTGGTTTTGAAAATACCAATTTGGATGTTTTGTGAGAAAAACTCAAATGCAGACACTTTTTGGACATTTTTCTCTTTTGAAAATGAGCTCCTTAGTGGGCCTTTTACTAAGCTGCGGTAAAAGGGGGCCTGCTCTAGCATCTGCACGTGTTTTTGACGTGCTCTGAGGCCCCCTTTTACCGCAGTGGGTAAAAGGCTGTCTTTTGACTTGTTAATTATTAAGGGTACCTTAGTGTTTGCATAAGTAGGGCGGGAGGGATAAAGGGAGGGAGGGGGATATAAGATAAGATGGGGGGATAGGGAGGGGAAGGGTAAGGAAAGGGAGGGTGTCGGTAGGGGGGGATGTTGATAAAAACAAGTCTGTGATAATTGCGTTATTGTAATGTCATATATTTTTCTGCAATAAAAACGATTAAACATAAAAAAAAGGCTGTCTTTTTTTCTCTCTACAAGAAAAACCACTTACCTTGCGACCATTTTGGGGTGGGGAGCACTTACCGCCACCCATTGAGGTGGCGGTAAGGGCTCCCGAAGTAACCCAGCAGTAACACACGCTGCCCGATTACTGCCAGGTAAGCACCGGCACTACAAAAATAGAAAATATTTTTGTAGTTCCAGAAATGGCGTGCGCTGGGGGTGGGAACTACCGCCAGGCTCCTGCGGTAGCCCGGCAGTAGTTATGAATTGGTGCGTGGTAAGCCCATTGTCGCATGCCAACCCTTTAATAATAGGGCCCCTTAGAGCATTTGTTAGCAAAGCTCAGGGCTTAGTTTTCTGGTGGCCAAGTCAAATGCCTGATCGAATGGCCAAATTGCGCAGTTATGCTTCCATGTTTATTAAGTGTGTGATTCTAATCTGAAGATGTGTGCATGTCCATAAAAGTGCACCTTTATCAAAAAACTAAGTACAAATAAATATCTGAGGTAAGAGCACAATGTTGCCCACTGGGGGAGGAGGGATTACCAAAACTCTTCAAATCTATAAGTGTTTTGCATGAGAAACAAATTTAGCATTTATGTAAAATGTTAAGGTGTGTATTTTGTTTTTAAACAATTTGCAAATATATGGCAAAAATGATTAAATATTAAATTTGTATAGCTTCTAGATAGTGCAAATTGTGCCATAAACATAAATAGGCATCAGACAATAGATAAATTGGTAATGTACAATGATGTACACAGAAAGATTTTCAGCTCACTTTTGATTTATTTTCTGACATTTTCCTGATTTTTGGTTATTTTTCAGTTTATTTCAAACTTTTTATTAATACAGTTTTAAAAAAATGCATGTTAGAAAGTTTTAACACACACAAATCAACTTTGTGCATGTTAATGTTAGGTTAACACATGTTAAATTGATTTTGCTTGCTATTTTTAGGTGTTCTAAAAAATTGAATGCATGCTATAAAATGAATATCCCTTCTGTAAAAGGGACTAACTTTCAGTTGGCCTGGCCAGCATAATAAAGTTGAGCAATGGTGCTTATCCTTATTCAAATTTTCAGCAGCGCTATCTCTTTAGCTAGCATTGCTGATTATACGGCTGATTGGCAACTGTGCCAGTGACATATATTCTGCCTCTGGAACGCCCTCAAAATAGCTGACTTTCACTTAGGCACTAAACCCCAGATTCTATATAGCACGCCTAGAAATCTGCGCCAAACTCCAAGTGGATTCTATAACAATGCGCGTAACTTAAGCTTAACAAGCTAATGAGTGTTGATAACAGCACTTAGCAAGCAATAACGAGCACTAATTGGCACTGATTAGAATTTACACACACAACTCGCTAAGCACATTCTGTAACAAAGTATGCCGAACTTCTAATGTACGAAGACAAAAAGGGGCGTGGTTATAGGCAGGGGAATGGGCATTTCATGGGTGTTCCAAAATTTACATGCATAGTTATAGAATATGACCCAGTGTGCATAAATCTATGCGCCGGGATTTACGCCACAGTTTCGTTGGTGTAAATGGATGTGCGTAGTTTTAGGTTCTGAGATCTCAACTAAGCATATTCTATAATCAAGGCACCGATTATAAAATACACTTAGTTGATGCTGATTTCGGCACCGATTTTTTAGGCACCATATAAGGAATCTCCCCGCAACTGCTAATTTTCAGTAGCGATAAGCAGTTAGTTGCCTTTGAAAATTAGCAGATAGCCTCAAACAAACAATTTAACCGGTCAGTGGCCGTTTCTGGCTGGTTAAATCATTTTGAATATGGACCAGTTAATGAATATCGCCACTAAACATGCAAGTGCCGCCTCTACCTTTGTCTTTGACATCCTGGTTCATAATGCTTATACTTTACTTCACTCAGGACGGATTGCCACTGCGTCCCAGCAAAAAAATTGGCATTATTTCACAAGGAAGAACGAGAAGGCTTATTATTCATAAGTGTGAATACGATGATCATGGAACCTATATGTGTGATGCCGTTGATGACAAGAGCTCAGCTAACCTTACTATCCAAGGTAGGTCTATTCTGTCGTTTGGGGGAGAAGCGTTGTTTCACTCAGCAGACAAATTCTGGGCTTCTACATGTAGGAATGTGTGAACAATTCACTGTCAAAGTTAAACCAGACACATTTCAACTTGGTTCTCATTTCACTGCAAGTAGGAATGTCTTCCCAAAGATCAGCTGGGAACATCCCTGTCGTTTTCTGGCTCAGGGGTGGGCAACCACGGTCCTCGAGGGCCACAACACAGTTAGTTTTTCAAGATTCCTACAATGAATATGCATGAGATCTATTTGCATACAATGGAAGCAGTACATGCAAATCAATCTCATGCATATTCATTGTGGAAATCTTGAAAACCCAACTGGGATGTGGCTCTTTAAAACTGTGGTTGTGCACCCCTGTTCTAGCTGGAGCTCCAGAAACTCTGGACTGGATTCAAAAAGGCTGAAGATGAGATTGACACAGTCTACTCCAGATTTTCTAAACAGCTGGAGCAGATTTCTGAACATGCTTTTGATTTTGCCACAAATACCACCTTTTTGCTTGAAGAGGTTTATCAGATCAGCCTCAACTACTCATGGGTTAATCATGTTGGAGTTGGATGGCAAACATCTTGTAAGGAGATTTGAACATCCCCAGTCCTCAGATGCCACAGATTAAGTATAAACTTGTTACCAGAATTTGTTTCTCTGAAGGGGAGGTTTAGAGGTGATTCGATGGGATTTAGCCTGTGATGTGTTAATTTAACTCCATGAACAGTAAGTGCTGGGTTTTGGAACTGTTTCTTGTTTGTGGAAAGACACAACTACAGATTCATGTTTTTTTTCTGGATTCAGTTATGCTTGTTTTTCCAAATCTGAGTTCAAGACAAGTTACAATCAGGTACGTCCCTGCTCTTAAAAGCAATTCTGTAATTTCCTCAAATTATTACTTTAAAAGGAGTGAAGCCTGTGAAAACTCGGATTACTTTAATCAGTGGGATTAGAGTTAGAGACTTAAGTATATATAATGATAAATAACTTCTGGTTTTTAAAAGAGAAAGAATGTAATCAGATGTATTATTTCTAACTAATATTGGACAATAAGTATGTTTTCAATGAAATAATTTGTCTATACACCGTATTGGCCTTGAAGAAGCCAACCAGATGATCAATGTAGAATAATGAATTAGACGAGTAATATCTGGTGGAATAATGAATTAGACGAGTAATATCTGGAGATAATCAGGTTAATACCATGTTTTTTTTCTGTTAACTGTTTAATTGATCTCCTTATCTTGTTTCACTCTCCCCATTTAGTGGTCTAAGAAAGAGAATAGAATTACCTGACTGAAATAATTCCTATATATTACTTTCTCTGTATTTCCGGCAAGTTGTTTTATCGCTTGTAAAAATTTAAATGGTTATAAATACAAATTTTTTTAAAAAAAAAGCAATTCTGTAACTGCACTCATAAGTCCACAGAAGAGTTTCACTTACACACATAAGTGCACTATTCTGTAAGAGAGCACGTGAGCTCCTTTGTGTGTAACACTATGGGGATGTGCAGATGGGCGGGACATGGGCACATCTTCTACTTATGTACGTAATTTACAGGATACTATATGTTATCGTTTTATTGGTAGAAGTTGTATACTGCTAATTGATTATCATTGTATTGGCTAGTTTTCCGATGTTATTCTAGTATGTGTCCTACTTTTTTTGATGTAAGCTGCTTTGATCCATACATGTGGCATACATTCAGTAAAAATATTCAGCTACAATGATGATTGCAGGTTCCCTCAAAATGATATGCCTGTATAAAGCATATTGCCCAGATTTTACATCCTACAAACCATTGAAGCCAAGTTGAAAAAAATAAATTTTTAAACCTGTAGGGCCCTATTTACTAAGCTGTAGGTGCCCAAACATTTTAGTGTGCGCTAATGCTAGAGACACCCATAGGAATATAATGGGTGTTTCTATCATTAGCGTGCACTAAAACATTTGCGCGCCTACAGCGCGACTTAGTAAACAGGGCCCCTTCATAAAGAACGAAGGAAATAAACAAAACAGAAATGCAATGTCATAACATCATAGAGCCCATACCAAGGAGACAAACTACAATTTAGTTGGAGTAAATATCCAAACCAAACTGGCTATTTAAAAGCACCCATGAATTCTGGAACTATATTCCAACCAGATTTAAAGCAATTAAGCAATGGATCCTTCATGACCCACTTTATTCACTAAAAAAGACTCCAATTGTATGGGATTAAAAAAAAACACATAAGGGCCCTTTTACCAAGCTGTGTAGGTACCTGTGCGTGTCCAATGCGCGCCAATTTGGAACTACCGCCCGGCTACCGTGTGGCCCGGGTGGTAATTCCGATATGCGTGTCTGAAAATATTTTTTATTTTCCAATGTTCGGCACTAACTGGGCGGTAATAGGCAGCGCACTCTGATGATTACCGCCCGGTTAACGTGTGAGACTGTACCACTAAGTCAATGGGTGGTGGTAAGGTCTCAGACCCAAAATGGACGCGTGCCAATTTTTATTTTGCCGCACGTCCATTTTTGGCTCCCCCCAAAAAAGGCCTTTTTTACAGGCGCACTGAAAAATGGACCTGTGTGCGTCCAAAACACGCACCTACACTAGCGCAGGCCATTTTTTTAGCACACCTTAGTAAAAGGACCCCTTAATGGTTGCTGTCATAATCCACCAGTTTCAATGGAATTTAAGAAAAAAGGTGGCTCCAGTTGCCAATACCTTCTGCTTTAGTTGAAGAAAAGAGTTCCTGCATAGTTGAGTGGATTTTGAGACATCTGGAAATATCATAATTGCCTGGCCACAAAAAGGTAAAATCTTCTTAGGGAAATTATATCCTGTTAAGTATTTAGGATGGTTCTAGCAGTATCGTTCAGTGTAAGATTGATTCCTTGAATCTGCCACTTGGGGACAAAAAAACTTGATTGTATCATTGCTACTCAGTTAACTGGCCCAGTTGGTGCACTAGAGAGAATGCTAGATAGACAGCAATTACAAGAGTCAGAGCTCTACGGGAGCCTTAAGAAATATTGCAATACATCAGTAAGGTACTGCAAAGTAGAGTGAGTCAACTATATGGTGTCACCAGCAAATGGTGTCACCAATTACCTCATTTATGATGACTCTGAGCTCAAAATCAAATGTCTGCCAAAAATGAACCATTTGGATTGTGGAGAAAGTTTGTTTCATTAGCCTTTCAAAGCTAAATTTCAGTATTGCTGCAGAAGGAGCCTTGGATGCTTGACAAGGTGGCCATAAGATCTGGAAACTATGTTTAACAAACCCGAAGTAGAAATAACAATGGCTGAAACATGGCAATCAGATTATAAATATTAATTATTATTCTTGTCCATCAGGCCGAGGAATCACAATTGTGAAACCGCTGGAAGATGTGGAAGTTCTGGAAAAGGAAAGCGCGTCCTTCATCTGTGAGATCTCACATGACGAGGTCCAAGCCCATTGGTATAAAAACAACACAAAGTTGAAGGCTGGGGATAACATTAAGATACGACAGGAAGGTAAGAAGATAGTGGGGTGGATGTGCAACCCAGCTTGCATAGGCGCCCGGTATAAGAGGCTTGGACAGGCTAAGCCTCCCCTGCTGTGCTCTGAGAGGTTTAAATTGTTGATTTACCTCCATCCTCACAGCAGGAGCTGCAGTGAAAGCCCTCTAGCCTTGTGTAACCAATTGTAGAAATTGGTTTATGGTTTGTTTACCATACTGCTGGGAGAGCAGGGGGAAGGGGGGTTGGCTGGGTTGCCAGGGAGATATTTAAGGAGGATGACTTCTTGACCTGCACTGAGAACAGATAGCAGCAGAATCGGACAACCAGACAACAAAGGTAGAAAAGATCATTTTATTTTCATTATAGTGTTTGGAATAGGTCCACTTTGAGAATCAGGTGCTCAACATTAAAAGTTTATATTTATTTACTTATTTATGGCATTTTATCCCACATTAAACATGAATTAGGGTGTTTTGTGGCTCTACATGAGAAGTGTGATATTATGATCCCTTGTTTCATATTGTTGACGGTCTGCATTTTTCGTATGGGTGGTATATTGGTGTATTAGGTTCTGCCCAGTGTAATATTTATGGTACAGTAAGGTTCTGAGTGTGTTTTTGCACAAAGTTGTGCATAGTGTTTTCCAGCTGAGCGATTGTGCTTAGAATATGCTTTGAGCAACCACTTTATTCTTTGACATATGATACATATCTAATATCTAAATTTAATAAAAGGTATTAATTGTGAGTTTTATTTTTATTTATTTATTTCTTTCTGTGTGTTATCAGACAATTATGGATTTAAGCTCCACCCCTGGCCCCACCCCTAACCCCACCCCCTTTAGCCTCCCCAAACAGTTGGGCCACCGACCGCCTATGCCACCTTGGGTGAATATATTCCATCCCTGTGAGAACCCAGCTGTAGTACCTCTGACTCACGAGGTTCCAGTATTATGAGTCCCTTGAGAAAGAACACTGTAGATTGGTTGCAGTCACGGCTGTAACTCAGGGTGATCAGGAGGGGCAGTTGTCCAGGGTACAGAGCCTTGTGGACCAGGGCCGCTGAGAGCCGGAGCCGGGCCCGGGACAAGGCTGCCCCCACCCCCCCCACCCGAGGTCGCCGCCCACCCGAGATCACTGGGCCCCGCCCACCCGAGGTCGCCGCCCACCTGAGATCGCCGGGGCCCCCCCCGCTGCCCACCCACCCGATGTCGCCGGGCCCCCTCCACCCGCTATAGGGCCAGGCCCTCGGAACTAACCTTAAGCCTCCTTTCACTTCGCAGCAAGCAGCAGCAGGGCAGACCTCTCCTCCTTCCTTCCGTGCCCCGCCCTCATGGACGTTACGTCAGGCGAGGGCGGGACATGGAAGGAAGGAGTGGCCTGACCTGCTGCTGCTTGCTGCGAAGTGAAAGGAGGCTTAAGGTTAGTTCTGGAGTGACGGAGGGCGGGCCAGGCAGCAACAGAGGGCGGGCCAGGCGGCGGCAGCGCTGGGCCCTCCTGGAGGCCCAGGCCCCGGGACTTTTGTTCCCCCTGTCCCCCCCTCTCGGCGGCCCTGTTGTGGACTGCAAGTGCAAGAAAAGCTGGCAAGTGTACCACTGTCTTTCTACCATCCAGAGAGGGGAGAGAGGCAGAAAGGCGTGGCTTTCAGAGCGGAGAGGGTAGAGGAAGAGAACAGGGATAAAGGTGTGTGGTGTGTGTGTGTGTGTGTTTTTGTTTGTGGTGAGCGAGTACAAGTACATTCTACTGCTCGAGCTGCTGAAATGCTTAGGTATGGTTCTGGTCACCATGCATGATAAAGCTGGATCTGGCTGGAGATGTGATATACTATGATATGAAAGCTTTCAATATGCAAATAGCTGCAGAAATAGGACATTTTAGCTTTCAATGCACATGTAAACTTTTGTTTTCTTGGTAGTTTCTCTTTTATTCTTCTGTCTCAGTCAGAACCCAAGCTGGAACTCAGTGTCATGAGCCTTCACTTGCATCTGCTTGGGTATTTTACACATTTTTATACTCCTCTGCCCTCTTTTAAGCTGGCATTTGGCAGTTGATCTTAGCCAGAGATCATGTTAGGATGCTCCGTTTCAGAGCATTCAGTTGGAATTCCTGACCTGGGCTGCTTCATCCTTCTACGGGCCAGTCATAGCCCCAGTAGCTGATACTGGCCTCATCGCATTGGGGGGGGGGGGGGGGGGGGGGGGGGGGGGGGGAGGAGAACACTTGGTGCCCACCCACTTCTTGACTTGGCCCACCCAAAATTTGCTGTCTGGCTACGCCCCTGCTAGTGAGACTCTTGTTTGTCTTGTTACAGGAAGAAAACATGTATTAATTTTCAGAAGTGTGAAAGCTGAAGATGTAGGAGAGATCAAATTTGCTGCTGAAATTGCAGAATCCATAGCAAACCTTCACGTTAAAGGTAAGAAAAAGAATCTCAGCATTTAGCAATAAGGTTGTGGCTTTGCAAGCCTAAACGGTGGTATGCATCCAAGCTCCCAGAAGCCTGAGTGTAACTGCACAGCACAGCAGTTACATCCCAAAACAAGTGTTATATAATTGTTTCAAGACAGCATGGGGGTAACCTTTGCGGTGCAGTTATAGCCACCGCTAGCAAATATATGATTGCACAAAGCATGAAGAGGCCGGGCATGCTTCATACAGATCAGCTGAGAGACCAGGTAGATGAAGTGGGAAGAGGGAGCCAATGCTGGGTTGAATTTAAAAATTTGGGGGTAAAAATTCAGCTGAAGAGCTGCAGGACTGTTCATGAGTTAAATGGAGACTATTTCTGTTGTCCTCTCACAACTTGTTACCTGACTATACCCTGTCAGAGGGTAATCAATGACATGATACCTTGCACGAGTCATCAAAGATTCTCTCCCCTATTGTACCTACAGAAGGAAAATATGCTGTCAGATAGTTTGAGTATTTTCTATCAGTCAGTTGGACACATTTTGGTGCTTATTTTAGAAACACCATTTGGGGATTATACATGCATGCATCAGCATGTAGACATGTATATTGCATAAATATCTAAATCCCAATTTTATAAAGAGTAAAGGGTCATGGACTTGATATACTGCCTTTCTTTGGTACAGCCAAAGTGGTTTGCATTTCTGTGCAGGTATTTTCTCTGTCTCTGCTGGGCTCACAATCTAAGCTTTTGTGCCTGAGGTAATGGAGGGTTAAGTGATTTGTCCAGGGTCACAAGGAGCTGCAGTGAGAATCAAACCCAGTTCCCCAGGTTCTCAGCCCACTGCACTAACCATTAGACTATTCCTCCACAAAGTTGAGATATATACATCTAAAACTCTAAAACATGCATATGGCAATGCTGTGGCGTAGCCAGACCCAGTATTTTGGATGGACCCAAAATTAAGTTTGATGAACCCTTCCACACCCTCCCTCCCCCAATCTTCCCAGAGATATATTTTAAAAAGTACAGGTTTTTTTCCCCTATCCTACATCCCTGGTGCCTGCAGCTATTCATGCATACTGCTTGTGCTGGCCCCACAGGCTTCCATCTGCCACATCCTGCCAGATAGGAAACAGCGAGGGAAGGATGCAGCAGATCGAAGCCTGTGAGTCCAGCTCAAGCAGTAAAAATGAATCACTGCATGCACCGGGGATGCCTGTAAGGTACACCAGGGAGGGACGGGGTTCAGAGACAGGAGAGCAGATGCCGGGATGCCATGAAGGAAAGAGGGGAGAGAGCAGTGTGGTGCCGCTGCTGGGTGGGCCTGAGCCAAGAATGGGTGGGTATGTGTCCACTCATAGCTACGCCACTGTGGCAATGGGGTGTGGACTAGGATAGATCTAAAAAAAAATAAACATGTATTCACCATTTCTGTGTCCAGAAAGATCAATGCTAGGATTTACACCGGCTACCCGGCATGTCTAGGTTTCAGAAAAATGCTGGTATTGAGCAGTGCTCCACTGAAGGGATTAGGGGAGATCATCTACTTATCCCCCTAGTGGTTGCTGTACCCTCTCAAAGCACAACTGGCAAGGGACACTGGGGTCTGTGACAACTTGGGGAAAAATAAGTGTTTGTTTTTAAAATAGCTAACCTAAATGTTGATCTTTCAGCACATAAATGTTTATATTGCTATTGCATAACCTACACAAGTGTCACGTCTGTGGCCGTGACCCCTCTCAGACTCACCTTATTTCCGGCGGTCAGCTTCTGAGCTGGCTCCTGTCTGTGCTTCCTGAGTTAGTTCTGTCTCTGTCTCTGTGTGCTGGCTGCTTCCAGCATGGCTCTGATTACTCCACTATACTGCACCTGTGTGTGTTAAGCCTCTCTGTGCTGCAGTATGCTTTCTGCCTGTGTTTTGGTTTGTGTTCCTCTTGCCCTCTGGTGGCCAGTCCTGGTGGCTGCATTGGATTGTCTGTGTGCTGTTTCCCGTTCCAGACTTCAGCCCAGTCCAGTCCGGATCTTCCGGCCTGCCAGACTTGCTTGGCTTGTTTGAGCTTGCACAGCACCCATGGCTGTCTTGTGATTGCTGCAGCTGAATCTCAGCTGCTGCTGGGCTTATTAGCCATTTGGAAACTCTCTGCTTTGCGTTTGCATCGCCTAAGGCCCTGGTATGTTGGGGTGCTGGTGCACTTCTGCCTAGTCCAATTTATAGTCTGTAATTCTTGCCTGATTCTAGTTTAGTTTTTGTGTAGTTGCTTGTTCTGTATTGCTTGTTTCCCAGTTTTGTTTCTTGTTTGTATGTCTAGTTCTTGGTTGCCTGTGTTTCTTATTCAGTGGCTGCCTGGCAGCTTTCAGTTCTGCCTCTTGTCTATCTGTGTTTGTTCCCTGTTTCAGTGGCTGCTTGCAGCTTTCAGTTCTGCCCCTTGTCTGTCTGAGAGTCCTAGTCTAGTATTCTGCCTAGCCTCCCTGTGTGTTCTAGTCCCTGTGTGTATCCTGCTGGGGTCCAGTTCCGGTCCTGTCCGGCAAGTCCTGCCGGCCACCTGCACCCAGGTGCTCAACTCCTGGGGAAGGGTGGCCAGGTGCAGGTGAAGTCTAGCCATCCCTGTCAGAGTTCTGTCTTATCCCTGTGTGGGGTGATTTTGCCTGCCACTGCCGCTCCTCGGCAGTGGCCCAAGGGCTCACGATCCGAGTTCCTGCTTTTGGAAAAGCCTGACACAAGTATGTGCTGGCTCATACACATTTGTGTGCTCATTTTGATTGTCACGAAATGCCTAGCACCCACCCGGGGCTAACCCTGCAGCCACCTATAGGGTCCAACCCAGCACTGCTCAGACCCACCTGCACCTGTGCACATGCTCCTACACTGGCACCCTCCACCCACCGTACTGGGTTTTGCTTGCCTGTTGGTGAGTTTCCCACCTGCTAGTTAATTCCCCAGTGGTTTCTAAGGACACTGAGGCATAATCCCAAGGGTCCTGCAGTTCCTAGAAAACACCCACAGACCAAGAACACCAACTACCAGGATTCTGAGTCAGTCCAGGACAACAGAGCTAATAAACTAATAGGTTTATTATCAGAAAAAGGTAGAACAGTGAACGGTGTATTAACAGCAAATAATAACATGTAAAAAAAATAACAGGAATCAACATTAAAACTATCTAAACACTTTCTTACTACCTACGTAGTACCTGGGGAGTTCAGGAAAAAATAACTGCTCACAGGATCTGAACAGGTCCTCAGTGCAGAGATCTCCACTCTCCACATTCTCACTCTGAGACTGGGGGATTTCAGCATATTCTGGCTGGATCTTGCACTTCAGGGTCCAGAGCATTAAAATTGAGGGTATTTGTCCACTGGCAGTGCAGGTTACTCTTTCTCAGAGGCTTTCCTCTCTTCCTGTGGAAGATAAGTTGAAAGGAAAACAACGCAGCTTTAAAGCACAAGACAGGCACCACCTGCTGGCCAATTAAGGGAAATGCACTGAGGGGGAAAAAAGATGTCAAACAGCAATATAATAAATAACAGACATAAGTCCTCTGTTTCACCACATTGATTTATTGATATTTTAGATGCTTACGATTCTAAAATAAATGCTGCTGCTGCTGCACATAACTGGCACATAAACATCTGTTTCTCCATGCATGGTAGAATAGACCCTATGATGGTAGATCCTAAATGTTAGTGGAACTTGGGGTGGCCTGATATGGACATCTCAATTCTGATTTGTACATTCTTTCTAAAATACCACTCCACATTAATATGGTTATCTGTATTTCCATTTTAGAACTACCAGCTAAAATTGTGAAACCTCTACGTGATAAGATTGCCATAGAGAAGCACAGGGCATTTCTTGAGTGCAAAGTGTCTCGTCCCACCGCCATGGTGAAATGGTATCGAAAGAACAAAGAAATCCTTCCTAGCCACAAGTATGAAATTGTGAACGAGGGGCTGTACAGGAAACTAATCATCAATGATGTAGAATTCAAGGATGAGGACTCCTACACCTGTGATGCTTTTGATGACAAGACCACTGCTCAACTTTATGTTGAAGGTATGTAATCAAGGCACTTGTGTTTATCAAGGGCTGTAAAGATGCATGTACTTTAGAGGCTTTATGTCACATACTCTGGGAAAAGTGCCATCATGAATCCAGAAACTTTCTGGCTGGTGGTTATACAGACTAAATAAAGGAAGAGCTAGCTTACCATGCCGAGTTTCTTGTCCAGGGAATGTGAGGAATTATTACTAGCAACGGTCTCCTTCTACTAGTTGACAGGAGTAAAATAAGACCAAGGATATGCTTGTTGCATTTCACAAAGGGAAGGCATCACTACTAGTCAAACACCCCCTCTCTTCAGGCCCTCTGATAACCCCTTGGACCCCCCTCTGCACCACCAATGAGATGATAGCCCTTTGGAGTATGGGGGAGGGGCTACTGTACTACCGCAAGTTGCGTTTGGTTATTTGCATAGTATTGAGATGCAAAATATGCATTTGCATGTTTTGCATCTCATTATTGCCTAACCTGTGGCGACTTAAATATTGCTGCGGTATTTTTTAGTCAAGGGGTGTTAGGGCCTTTTAGGTCGCATTAAGGGCCAAATAATATGCGTTAAGACCCTAAAATCAGTTGATGGAAGTCCCCACTAAATGTCATCTGTTTAGGTTTCACAATAATCAACGACTACACACATTTTTTAAAATAGCGCATTTCGTTCCTGAAAGGTGATAAATATATGGTAAAAAAAAAAACCTATAGCACAGAGAATATTTATCAGTGGTACAGCAAGGGTAAAATCATACCTCAAGAAGAGGGTCCTCATTATTGTGATTTTAGAGAAGGTAGGAAATATAGGCAGACTGAGCCTGTTGGGCTGTATCTTCCACAAATTTCTCATTTAGAGGTGTAGTTATCAACATGGACTACCATTAGGACGTGTTGTTTTATCACTGACTTGTGCTATATTTGCAAAGGTTCTGTTCTATGCAGTGAGATCTAGTTACTAATAATTAGGGTTAACAGTGAAATAACATGTCTTAATTGTAGCCTACATTGATAACTACCTCTCAGTCTGTAAACCCTAATGGAGGGTAGATACTTGGGTGATTGGGTTTAAGTTTGTACTCAAAATTTACAACCTTTTTTTCCCTCATCTACTATTTATTAATGGCTTAATTTGTGGCCTCAATATAATTCTCAAATTATAATTTGTATATTTGTTGACAATGTCATTGCAGTATGCCGCAGGGGCCACAGCTCACAGGTCTTTGCATGACTCTTTTGCATGGAGCAAACAGACCCACTCAGGCACTCAGAGAATGTAAAATTATACTTAGCTTTTTATTAGCAGTTGATAGCAAATCAGGAGTCACAGATTCATGTGGGCACAGCTACTTTGCATCAGATGACAATTAGCACAGTCGGAAGCTTATTATGGCAAGTGGATAAGCGCAGAAACAGTGAGGACCTACTTTTGTCCCTGCCATGGGGAATGCGAGGGCAGCAGCAGATTACACTAGCTGTAAAGGCAGGAGACCATGCTGTGGTCTTGGCACTAGCGTCTATACATTTTAGCAAACTGCCTAAACAGAGCACTAACAATGCTGTTGCAAGTGACCTAAGATGAAGTCCTGAAAAATGTTCTGAATGCATGTCCTGAATAACAAGATCATACAACAGAGATTATACTCTCTGTGCCCAAGAGGTGGGGACTCCTGGAGCCAATCAAAAACATTGAAACATGTAAAAAAAAATTGTTTACAACAGGTATCCAGAGTGTGATGTGAACCAGGAGATGTTCCCATCTTGCTGTGCCCTATAGTGCCTTTCACAGACAGATAATAAAACTACGCATAAGGGCAACAAAAACAAGTGCTCTTGCAGCAGCTTAGAAATCTCATAGCCACAGCAGAAAATATGGAGACAATATGTGGGTTTTAAAAAGACAGCAATGTAGGCCCAAGTTCCTGAATTTTACCCAAAAATAGGTAGTATTTTTCCATCCTGCATCAGTCATCTCCCCTGAGAAATACATACATAGAATTGGTTTTATATTAGCTTTTAAGCCCTTGAAATAACTGACTCTTCTTTTCCACTTTGCAGAGCAATCAATAAATATAGTCAAGGACTTGAGTGATGTGGAGGTAACTGAGCCTGAATCTGCCAAATTTGAATGTGAGACATCCATCCCATCTGTGAAGCCCCCCAAATGGTCTCTTGGGAAAGATGTCCTGCAGGCTGGCAGAGATATACATATAGAGCAAGAGGGCACCATTCATCGACTTACTTTATGGAAGACCAATGCTAGCATGTCTGGTGCTGTCCAGTTTGCAATTGGCAAATCAAAGTCCACAGCAAACCTGGTTGTCAATGGTAATTTTTATCATTTTAGTACATGTTGGTATTTATTACTGTAACCTTCCACATCCCCATCTTCTGTTCAAGACACAGTAGGGAGGGGAGTGGTAGTAGAAATGTGTTACAGGGAATAACAATGATTTCTAATTGGAGTTAAATTGTGTTGCTGCTGTTGATAAAATTATGCTCCTTTAAAAATGGAAAACTGTGCCTATTGTTGCCTTGCCTTACCTAAATCTGCTTCTGAGCCTACCTACTTTTCCCAAGAATAAAAGTACATGTGTTATTGATCACCATGCTTACTTATACCTGTAGATAGGATGGGCACTTTTCAAACAGTTAGTTCATCCTAAGAAATAGCTATTCATCCTTCTTTTATATATTGTCCTCTCCATCTTTTTTGTTTTTATGTGTTATGATTTTAAGAAGACTGGATGTCAATATGCTCTAGGTTTTATGAATATTTGATGGTTTTTAGGTGTCTGATATTTCATGTATTTTCAGTATCATATTCAATTTACTGGGAAGGCAGTTTTCAAGTCATTTACCCAAGGTACAAGGGCGTTCTGAAAATTACCCACTTTGAAATGTTGAAACCTAGAAAATGATGACAGATAAAGACAAAACGGTCTATCCAGTCTGCCTATCCAGGCCAATTACTAATCTCCACTATCCCATCCTTTCCCTCAGAAATCCACTGCACTTCGTCTATTGTTTTCTTGAATTCATATCTCACCTCCATTGGGAAGCTCTTTCACGCATCCACCACCCTTCCCATTATCTTATCACAACATCACTTTGTATTTGTTTACACTGGAGTCTGTAATGCCTCTGCGGTGCTATGTAAGCCACATTGAGCCTACAAATCGGTGGGAAAATGTGGGATATAAATCTAACAAATAAATAAATAAATAAATAAAGATTACTTCTGTGTCTACCCCTGTCACCTTTATCCTATCTTTCCTTCTTCCAGAGCTTCTTGTCAATTCAAAGAGACGCACCTTTTATGCATTTATACCATGGGGCTATGTAAATGTCTTTTTTGTATCACCCCTCTCCAGTCTTTTTTCCCAAGTATAAATATTGAGATCCTAAAATCTGTCCCCATATGCATTTTCTGGCATTGAATATTAGCTGTCAAAACTTCTGGACCATTCTTCATGGTTCATTAGATCCCTTCTGAAGTTATCCACACCATCCGGGGTATCTACGCTACTACAGATTTTAAATATCATCTGCAAAGAGGCTAATCTTACCAAATAGCCCTTCTATAATATTGCTTACAAAAATGTCACAAAAAGAGCTAGACCAAGAACTGACCCCTGTGGCACACCACTGGTAATTTCATTACACTTTATCGCTTTCTACTCAACCAGTTTCTAACCCAGTCAGTTACATTAGAGCCCATGCCAAGGGCTCTTACTGTATTTAAGTTGCGGAACTATGCCAATGTGTTTGCCAAAATCCAAGGGCCCGATATGCAGATCAATTTAAGAGAGCAGGAAAGGCTCCTGCCCACTTAAATCCCCTGGGACTACTTAACCCCCAATATTCAGCGGCACTAAACCGGGCAGTGCCACTGAATATCGCCTCTGACTGCTCACAAAAAAGTAGACAGGTCAGGGGTGGTGTTAAGGAGGAGCCTAGGGTTATGTGGGTGCCAGCACCTGCATCGTAATCAGGCTTATTTTCGAAAGAGAAGGGCGCCTATCTTTCAACACAAATCGGGAGATGGGCATCCTTCTCTCAGGGTCATCTAAATCGGCATAATCGAAAGCTGATTTTGGGCGTCCCCAACTGCTTCCCGTTGTGAGGATGACCAAAGTTCCCAAGGGCGTGTTGGAGGCGAAGCGAAGGCGGGACTGGGGCGTACCTAACAGATGGGAGTCCTCGAGCGATAATGGAAAAAGGAAGGACGTCCCTGACGAGCACTTGGCCGACTTTACTTGGTCCATTTTTTTCTTACAACCAAGCCTCAAAAAGGTGCCCGAACTGACCATATGACCACCGAAGGGAATCGGGGATGACCTCCCCTGACTCCGCCAGTGGCGACTAACCCCCTCCCACCTAGAAAACTTTAAAAACTGTTTTTGCCAGCCTCAAATATCATACTCAGGTCCATTGCAGCAGTATGCAGGTCCCTGGAGGGGGAGGTATGTGTGTGTCATTGGAGGCATAGCGAAGGCGTGGACAACCTTCTTTCAAACATTTTGGACGTCCTGACCTGCCCCCCCCCCCCCCCTCACACACACAGGGATGACCAAATTTCAAGGGAGAAGAGTGGCCTAGTGGTTAGAGCACTGGTCTTGCAATCCAGAGGTGGCTGGTTCAAATCCCACTGTTGTTACTTGTGATCCAAAATCCAAATAAATAAATAAATAAAGGGGGTGTCTGAGGCATAGCAAAGGCATGGATGTTCTTCTCACAGAAACATCCACATTTTGGACGTAGTACGGAGGCATAGCGAAGGCGCCTAACGCTTGGACGTCCTTCACCCATACTAAAAAAAAAAGACGTCCCTGGAGAGCACTTGGGTGTTTTCACCTGGAGTTGTGTTTTTTTAAGGTTGTAGTTGGCAATTTATTTAAGGTTGTAGACAGCTATTATACATGCAGCTTGTCTGCGTGTATGAAGCCCTCTTTGGCATGCACAGAGCAGCCACGCATAATGCTTGGCTGCTCTGCACTGGCTTCCCCTCCTTAGGAAGGAAATCGTGTGCAAATGAGCTAACAGGGAGCAGCTCATCTGCATGCGATTTCCTTTATGCATGCCCGTTCCTTTCTGAATTTCTAAGGGATCGGTAAGGGAAGGGCTTTTTCCATTCAGTTAGTGCATCAGTTAGTCCACTGCAGTGCCCCCTAGGTTGCCCGGTTGGTGTCCTGGCATGTCAGGGGGACCAGTGCACTAAGAATGCTGGCTCCTCCCATGACCAAATGAGTTGGATTTGGTTGTTTTTGAGATGGGCGTCCTCGGTTTCCATTATCGCCAAAAACCGGGGACGACCATCTCTAAGGTCGACCATCTCAACATTTAGGTCGACCATCTCTAAGGTTGACCTAAATGTTGAGATTTGGGCATCCCGACCGTATTATCGAAACGAAAGATGGCCGCCCATCTTGTTTCGATAATACGGGTTTTCCCACCCCTTCACGGGGACGTCCTGTGAGGACGCCCTCAGGAACACTTGGTCATCCCGTTCGATTATGTCCCTCAATGTAGCCTAATTTAAGACAGCTCAAAAACTGTCCTAAATTAGGCCACTTAGCATTGCGGGTGCTGACACTGAATATTCAGCTGGTACCCGCATAACTTTAAAAAGATTTTTAAGTGCCATGAACCCCCTCCTAACACCCCTCCTCCCTTCCCACCTTCCCAAGTTTAAGCCCTCCTCCCAGCAATGTCACCCCTAACCTCAACCCCAGCACACTAGATAGGACCCCCCCAAGACCTACCTTCTAATCCCTGGTGGTCCAGAGAGTTGTTGGGGACAGGAGTGCAGCCCCCTCACTCCTGCCCTTAGTGACTGGCCTTACAAAATTGCTGCCGTAACCTCTCTTGGTTTAACCAGGCAGAAGAGGTTTGTGCCTAATGAAACCCTGCTGAGCTGAGTGGCCACAAATATTCAGCACACTTAACCAGGTATTACCAGTGCATATTAGCTCTAACTGGTCATTCCCTAACTGGTTAGGTTAGGGACAATTTGGGGGTGGAGGTGGCAGAACTGCTACTTACACAGTTCACAGTGATATTCAGTCCACTAACCAGCCAGTGCCCTGTTAACTCCTGAGTTGCCTCACTAACCCAGATATTCAATGGCAGAGGCCAGACATGCCCTGGCATTGAGTGTCCAGGAGTACCTCAGCCCACAGCTGTGAGCAGTGTATAAGCTGCTTATTGCCGCAGGCTGAATATCGGGTCTAAATAAATTAATGAATAGATCTTTATATAAAATAAATAAAGTAAAATGGCCAGACAAGGTGAACCTTGCAGTCTTCATGTGCTGTCACATTAACATCCAGGTACTCCTTCTAAGACTTTTCTGTGATCATTCTCCGCAGAAATTCTAGTGAAGATCACCAGACAGCTGGAAGATAAGACTGGCCACGAACACCAGTCAGTGATCCTCTCCTGCGATTTCAAGCCCTCTCCAAAGTTTGTGGAGTGGTACAAGGGCCAGAATCTAATTGAACCTTCAGAGAAATTCAAGTTTAAGCTGGAGAAGCACATGGCAGAACTCAGGATCTTCAAGCTGAAACCCGAGGATGCTGGTGTTTACAGATGTAGAGCCGGAAATGCTGAGACTTCCAGCAAACTCACAGTGGAAGGTGTGTGCACTTGCTGTAGAAGAAGTTTCTCTTTCTTTCCTTTTGTTCTTCCTTTTTCTCTCTCTATTTCTTTCCTTTTAAATGCACAGTAATCTTCTTTAGATTATTGCAACCTCCTGTACATTGGGTGTACCAAACATTCCTTTACTCGCCTGCAAAATTTACAAAATGCAGCAGCTAGATTACTCTTTCAAGCCAGAGGTACTGCCTGTTCATGCTCACTGCTTCTTTAAACTTTGTATCATTATTTTTAGAATATTATATAGAATGGCCTCAAATTATATGCCTTGGGTTTTTTTTTTTACTTTAAACTCTTTGAATCATTTGCAAGCAGAAAATGAATTACTACCGCACTTTCCTCCAGTTATAAACAGTAGATATAAAAGATATTTAAATTATACTTTCTTATATCTGGCTGCTAAATTCTGGAACTCTCAGCCATCAGAAACTAGGATGGAATTGTCATATCTAAAGTGTAGGAAATCATTGAAAACATTTTTATTTCAGAAAATTTTAATTGCTCAGATGAAATTTTTATCTTATTGTGATTATATTTTGTTAGGATTGAGTTAGGATTGCTTGTGTTTTAGCATATTCTTCTGTAATCTGCCCTAAACCTTTGGTAAGGTGCAGACAATAAGTACCAGTATTGTATATTATACCGTATTTTTCGGACTATAAGACGCACTTTTTTCCTCCCAAATTTGGGAGGAAAATGGGGGGGGTGTGCGTCTTATAGTCCGAATGTAGCCTCCCTTCCTCCATTACAGGCACCTCCCTCCCTCCGTTACAGGCTCCCTCCCTCCTTCCGTTGGAATTTTAAAATTCCTCACCTCGTAGGTGTGACTCGCGGTATCAGCAGCGCTTCAGCGTGCACGTCGCTCTTCACTCAGCCTTCTCTCTCTCAGCTCTCTGGTCCCGCCCTTGGGACGTGCACGCTGAAGCGCTGCTGCTACCATGAGTCACACCGACGAGGTGAGGAGTTTTAAAATTCCAACGGAGGGAGGGAGGGAGCCTGTAATGGAGGGAGATGCCTGTAACGGAGGGAGGGAGGTGCCTGTAATGGAGGGAGGGTGCCTGGAACAGGGAGGGGGACCTGTAACTATTTTTCGGACTATAAGATGCACTTTTTTTTCCTCCAAATTTGGGAGGAAAACCTAGGTGCGTCTTATGGTCCGGTGCGTCTTATAGTCTGAAAAATACGGTATGTAGGGCTCACAGATATGATCTTATCATTCTTTGTTGATTCAATTGCACTGGTGGCCCATCCACTTTTGAATCTTCTTTTAAAGGTATTAGGTCTCACAGATGGCATTCATCACCTAGGTATTCCATTATATTTATCCTCTTTAACCATTTCTATACATCATCATAGCTTTTAGGATCCCTTGACTGTCACCTCCTGGTTCTTCCTAACCCCAAACAAGTGTGTTATGCTTCCACTTGTCGTACAGCTTCTTCTTTCTTGAACCTAAATGCTGGAACACTCTCCCTTTTTCAATTCAAGCTTAACACACCTATAAAACCATTTAGGAACCTCCTTAAACCCATTTTTTAAATCATGCTAGTGCCGACCAAGATGTAGGATCAGTCACCTCAAGGCCCTTTTACTAAGCCGCCAAATGGAGTTACCACCCGACTACCACATTCATTTTTGGCGCACGTCCAATTCACACCTGAAAAAATATTTTTTATTTTCGGACATGCACCAAGTGGCATTTGACATGCGTAGGTCATTACCCGCCAGGTTACCGCGTGAGTCTTTACCGCTAGGTCAATGGCTGGTGGTAAGGTCTCAGACTTTGTCAAAAATTTTAAAAAGGCCTTTTTTACAGGTGCGCTGAAAAATGATTCTGCGTGCACCCAAAACCCGTGCCTACACTACCGCAGCCCATTTTTCAGCGCACCTTAGTAAAAGGACTCTTGAATGCTGTATGTCAGAATTCTGTGCAGTTTTACATTAGGTGACATGATATTAAAGATTGTCTTCACTGAGTGGGATGGAATTTCTTCACTTTATTATGGAATGGGTGCTGAAAGAGTGTATACAGAGGGGTTCTGTTTTCAAGATGTTTAGTTTTGACAACTTTGTTTTTGGTAGCTCGCAATGTACAGGTCATCAAACATCTGGAGGATGTAGAGACGGAGGAAGAGAGCTACGCCGTCTTCTCTTGCGAACTGTCCCATGAAGACGAGGAGGTGGAATGGTTCCTGAACAACACGCTCCTTTATTGCAATAATGTTAATGATATTAAAAAGATTGGCAAGAGCCACACCCTGACACTGAAGCAGGTCTTTGCTGAGGATTCAGGAATGGTGACTCTCAAAACGGAGAATCTTACAGAGAGTGCGCATCTTAAAGTTAAAGGTTGGTAAAATTGGACTGATAAGGAGTAAATAAGGAACAAGTAGCATCCAAATCCACGGCCCTGGATATATTGACTGAAAATGTCCTTCATTCAGAGTCTTGGTTACTATGCTGAAGTAAAATGAACTATATTACTACATGAAAATTTTACCGTGGGGTTCAGTAACCTGCATTCTCTTGGTACCGCAGGTTAGTGAACCCTACAATGAATTTTATGTTGCTGCAGCCAGGAATATCACACATCCCTGGTCACAGCAATGCAAAGATAGTGGGCTCCAAAATTTGCCAGTTATCTTATAAAGGGTCAGGCTGCTGCTTTAAAAATGTACTCCACTATTGATCCCCTTTTCAAAATACCCACCCAGTACAAGTTGGTGAGCTGTGGCAAGTTCCTATGCTACAGAAATTAAGGGGTAAATATTCAGAGGGGTTTAACCAAGAAGGAGAGGCTCCTTCCTGGCTAAACCCCACTGAGCTGGCCAACCGCCAATATTCAGCTGCATTTAATTGGGTATTGCCACAAACTGGCTACGAAAATGATAAAGGGGATGGCACGACTTCCCTATGAGGAAAGGTTAAAGCGGCTAGGGGTCTTCAGCTTGGAGAAAAGATGGCCGAGGGGAGAGAGTCTTGGGATCAAGATGGCGTCCGTGAGAGGAAACGCTTCCTGAGAGCTCCGAACCACAAGTCTTTTTTTTTTTTCGGAGTGTTTATCTTTCCGGAACCCAGTTTATGGGGAAAAGAAAGGGAAAAAGCGGGGCTAAAGCCGCTTCTAGCCCCGCTTCTACTTTAACTCTCCGACAACCGACTTTGGAAGCGTTTGGACTCCAGGCGCGTAGCGCTTTGATTCCTGCCATGGTTGGATCCCCAGACCATCCGGGGGATCTTAGCGTAGAAGGGGCGTCATTAAGCCCGCCCCAACAGACTGCTCCGCCGAGACCTGATGGTGGTTCGAGATCGACGGGAGAGCCAGAGTCGGTGTTTTCCGAGGCTACAGGCGGCCCTATTGTTTTTTCGACGCCAGATAGGAATACATCAGATGAGAGGTCGGGAAGTATTGTTTCCTCGCCCTCCCCTATCATGGCTCCACCACCTGTGAATATCGGCGCTATTATAAGACCGGCAGTTGTTACCCTAGAGGTTCTTTGGGACGCTATCCAGGCATTGAATTCGTCTCTGCTTCAAGCTTCAACTTCTTTCAACTTTGAACTACATGGCCTTAAACAACAACAGAATACTATGGAATCGAAGGTTAAAGAACAAGAAGACAAGAGTGAGTTAAATTCACTTGAAATCCAAAAACTGCAAACAATTGTTGGTAATTTAGTTTCTGATAGAGACAATGCTCAAAGAAAAATTGAACATTTTGATAACCAACTAAGGAGAAACAACTTAAGATTTTTGAACTTTCCTAAATGCCCTTTAATACCTCCAATGGAAATGTTAAAAAAGTATTTTATTGATGTATTAGGAATCCCAAAAGAAGCTATACCTCCAATCGTGAAGGTGTATTATATTACTGGAGCCAAAACTACTTCTGTGGAGGCTCCAGTAAATTTAACACAATTTCTTGAAACGTCCTTAGAAACCATTACAGAACGCACGACTCTCCTTGCAACCTTTGCCTTTGAAACAGATAGAAATAATATACTTAGATTATATTTCAAATTTATGTCTCTTCTGTTTCTGGGCTCAAAGATACAAGTTTTTCCTGATATCAGTAAATCTACTCAGAGAAGAAGAAGGGAATTTCTGGGACTTAGGCCCCGGATTCTCGCATTAGGTGGAACTTTTAAGTTAAAATTTGCATGTAGATGCCTTATTTCTTTAAGAATGGTTTATTATGTATTCTTTGACCCAGAAAAGTTAAAGCAGTTCATAATAGCAAAAGAAAGCGGCAGCGAATCTGCTTTGACAGCAACCGAAGTTAGCTAAAACCGCAGACAGTGATCTAGCTCTTATCCTCTTATTGTATTTTCTTTCTTTTTGCTTTTGTGATTAATTACCTTATATCTTGATCAAATATTATTGTGGTCTAAGTAACTATAACATTGCTATTTACCCTTGACTACGGTAACGATAGCCAGGGTGTATGTCATTATGTTCTTTTTTTTTATTTTGTATTTCCTGATTTTCCGCATTTATTTTATATGAATGTATATTTGAAATTAATAAATAGAAATTAAAAAAAAAAGATGGCCGAGGGGAGATATGATAGAGGTCTATAAAATAATGAATGGAGTGGAACAGGTAGACATGAATCACTTGTTTACTCTTTCTAAAAATACTAGGACTAGGGGACACGCAATGAAGCTATAAACTAGTAAATTTAATACAAATTGTAGAAAATATTTCTTCACTCAACGTGTAATTAAATTCTGGAATCATTGCCAGGGAATGTGGTAAAAGCAGTTGGTTTAACGGGGTTTTAAAAAAAGGTTTGGATAATTTCCTAAAGAAAAGTCCATAAGCCTTTATTAAGATGGACTTGGGGAACATCCACTGCTTATTTCTAGGATAAACAGCATAAGGTGTATTGTACTGTTTTGGGATCTTGCAAGGTACTTGTAACCTGGGTTGGCTACTGTTGGAAGCAGAATGCTGGACTTCATGGACCATCAGTTTGTCCCAGTATGGCAATGATTATGTTTTTATATTCTTATGGATAGGGGCAGTCTGGGGGCGGAGTTTGGGCAGAGTTACAGCTTAGCCAGTTAGCGGTAATATTCGGTCCCCTAACTGGCTAAATAAGTGCATATAGTAAGGAGAGCAAAAAGGCTGTATGCTCCGAGTTAAGTAGGTACCAGTCTGAATATCGTCTGCTGCCCGATTAACTTCTGGGTCAGTCCCAAAATTGAATATCTGGGGTTGTGAGCCGCTGCAGGCTGAATGTTACCTCCCGATGTCAGTGTTAGTAAGGGTGGGGGTGAAGAGAAGTGAAGCCATCTCCTAAGTGGGTAAAGTAGTTCCAGCAGCTGTGTCATACAAATTCTGATTCTAAAATAATACAGCAGTTCCCCAATTGCACCTTTCAAACAGTCCTCGCTTCTCATCTCCATTCTCAATCTCAGCCACACAGAAAGCCAACAGAGACATGAGTACAGTACACATGCACACAGACTAACATGTCCACTCACACACAGACACAAACATGTAGGTAATCATGCATACATATGAAAGCATGCACATACAAATGTACATGCACTGACACATATAGACGAACACACACAGACACACCAGCCCACAAAGATATACAAACAGACACACAAACAAAACTAAGAGATACACTGACACACACAAAAAACGATAAACATAAAAACCCAAGAAATATACACCAGTGGCGTTCCGACCCTAGCTGACACCCGGGGCGGATCGCCGATGCGCCCCCCCCCCCCGGGTGCAGCGCAACCCCCCCCCGGCGAAATGATTCCTCTTCCCCCCCCCCCCAGCGAAATGACACCCCCCCCCGGGTGCACGCCGCTGGGGGGGGGGGCGCGGTGCACGTCTGTTGCTCTGTCTCCGAGAAAGTTCGCAATTCGCATGTGTTCACTGCTCCCTCTGAGTCTGCCCCGGAACAGGAAGTAACCTGTTCCGGGGCAGACTCAGAGGAAGCAGTGAACACATGCGAATTGCGAACTTTCTTGGACTGAGACAGGGCAACAGGCGCGCACCGCGGCACCCCCCCAGCGGTGTGCACCCGGGGCGGACCGCCCCCACCGCCCCCCCTTGGTACGCCACTGATATACACACACTAGCACAAAACACAGACACAAAACATGTGTGCACACAAACATATACTCATACACAAACACAGACATGTCTGCATGCGTGCTTAGATGTATTAAGAAAGAATTCCCTGACCTATACTCTGCATGCGTTCCCCCCTTGATATTGTCAGTCTCAGTATATATGTGAGACAGAGCCTTGAGAGCAACTAAATTTCTAGCATTCAAAAATGATGGCTAGTAAGCTGAAGTTGGATCTGGAACAATAGGACAGGAGAAACCTCTACGATAGATCCACACCGTGCACAAGAAGTAGAGGCTCACCACAGACTAGACCAACTCGAGAGTTGATATAGATGAAAATACTTTATTGATTGTTCAAGGGACCCGACATGGTCCATGTTTCGACGCCGAAAGGCGTCTGCCTCAGGGGTCACAAAAGGTATTCACAAAGCATATATGTAAAACGGATTTATAAACAAGAGTAAACTCTATGAAATTCAAATTGAGTTTCCTGTACACACCAATTCGGTGGAGAACAAAGACGAAAAAACCATAGCATAATAGCAGGAACTTGCTGGTAGTGGAATTGGTGTGTGCAGGAAACGGTGTAGTAAGCTGAAGTTGCCAGAATTAGATCATCATAATCTCATGATGATATGGAGTTAGGTTGGCAACACTGACCTTCCTACTGTCGTGAATGAACCTATCAAAGCAAAGCGAACCACTAACAATGCCCTGAAATGGAGCTATAACTTGATTGATCGAGAGATGCAAATGGGGCAGCAAACTTTGAAACATACTATTTCAGTGGCATTTAAATGACATAAGCTAGGAAACGCTGCTATGTGACTTCCCTGATGAGTTCATATTTTCTTTGTTTCTCTTTTCCCCATTCTTCAGAAAAGCCTGTAGTGTTCTTGAAATCCCTGGATGATATTATGGGTGAGGAGAGAGGAGTAATCTCTCTGGCATGTGAAGTCTCGAAACCCACGGTTAAGCCTGTGTGGAGGAAGGATGATGTTGTGCTCACGGCAAGTGACAAATATGAGCAGAGGCATTCTGGAAAGTCTCTGTGTTTAGTCATCCATGACCTAAGCAAGAACGATGCTGGAGTGTACACCTGTGATATTGGCACTGATGTTGGCAAATCAAGAGTTCGTGTTCAAGGTACAAAACCAGAGTGATTATTTATAGAATGCTTGGCACGGCAGTGTACGCACGATTTATTTAATTGTACATGTTCATTTACCATATACTTCTATAGTATACTGATCTTCCATTAATAAATAGCTCAGAATGATTCACGACCAAAAAGAATGTATCATTTTCATAATAATAGTCATTCAAACACGATAGAAAAACAATAAATTATCTTAAAGGTAATCATGCAACTCCAAATAAATGCCAATCATAAGTTTGTAATAAATCTAAATTAGATATTAAATTTAAAAAAAACCCAAATCATAATGTTAAAATATTAATACATCTAAAATGTACTTGTGTTTGAATGTTTCATTGTTTACTAGAGCTATAACCTGTTTGATCAAAAGAAGCAAACAGAGCAGTAAATTTGGCAACATATTGTATCATAGAATTTTCATGACTGATTCAGTTTGCCTGTTTCTAAGTTTATTTTGCTTTTTAAATTGTGCACTCTGGGGTTGATATTCTTCGTGTTTTAAGTGGGCAGTAGAAGCTCCTGCCTTCTTAAATCATGCTGAGTGGGCTGGGAACTGATAATAAGTAGAACTTAACTGGACAGTACTGCTGAATATTGACTCTGATCTCAGTGGCACTCCCTGGTTAGCGCCAGGGCAGTCTGGGGGCAATCCAGGGGCAGAGCCGAAAGGAAGGCAGTAATTGGCGATATGTGGTGTTGGAAACCACGTAGCTAACCAGGCAACTTGGACCACAGAAAAAGCAGTCTTAACTTTGCCCAGTTAGCTATGTGGGTATCGGCCATAACTTCTGGGTGTCACTTCTGAACCAGATTTTCAATGCCAGTGCCTGGATAGTTCAGCTTCACTGTCAACCACCCTGAACTACACGTTTTCTCTCCTCTTGTGTCCTATTGTAGTTCGTCCTCTTCTGTCTTCTTGTTCATTCCTGTCCCCCCCCCCCTTTACGTGTATGTCTATTCTCCCTCCCTCATTATATTTGATTGTAAGCCGCTCACATATTGATTTGATGGGTGGGATATAAGCCCTGAATAAACTTAAAACATGATATGGCCCGACACTGAATATCTGGGTCTAAATTAGCCAGCAGTGGTCAACGTTTAAAATATGCTGCTAATTCAGTATTGACCAGTATGTTGATATGTGAGCATTTTGACTGTGGTTATGATGTCATTATAAATTGCCTGTGTCAGTTACACTTGTTGTGCAGCACCTTACGTGAATTTCTTCAAAAAAGACAGTAAATAAATTTTAATAAATAGATTCTTTCTCAGAATTATTAGCAGATTCTCTATCACCTAATAATGTCTATTTATTGACCAAAAGTTCTTGTCCATTCCCTCCATCATTTCCCCAAAGGCAAGATACTGATTGACTGACCCAAGGAAAGGGAGTGATGACGTTTTTTTAATTAATTACATTTAGTTTGCACTTTCAGAAAGAGGGAGCTTGATATTTAGCAAGGGACCTGTGTATGAAAAGCACCAGCAACAATGCTTAAGTTTGGGCCTTTTACTAAAGCTTAGCATGTTGCTAACAGCCACATGGCCTATAGGTATAAAATAGGAGCCATAGCATTTAGCATGCACTAATGTTTATTAGTGCACATTAAGCTTTAGTAAAAGAGCCCCTTTATTTTCATATTTGCAATGTGTACTGGGTGTAAGGAACAGTTGCTGAAGAAACTCCAAATTGCCTAAAACGCTGCAGCTAGGAGCGTCTGTAAAGTTTTGCGTTTTGGTAGAGCATCACCGTTGTTATCCAATCTGCACTGGCTCCCAGTTAAAACTAGGGTCACTTTCAAGCTTTGTGTCCTTTACTACCAGATTTTGTTTGGTATATCCCCTGACTATATACAACCTCTTGTTGACCTTCCTCCATGTAATGCTGTTGTAGGGGCTGGGAAATATTTACAGTTGCACTACCCAAGTAGTAAGAAAACTGCTTATAAGTCAGTTCTTGAGGCAGGATTTGCCTACCAGGGCACAAACGTTTGGAATTCCTTACCTATATCTGTCCATGGTCAATAGGATTACATGACTTTTTGAAAAATGCTAAAGACCTTCCTCTTTAGCAGATTTCTGGAAGTGGTTTCTGATCTTCCTGTTTAGGCTGATCTGACTTCGCCTACCATTCTGTCTCCCTGTCTGATCCAGGCATTGTAATTTTTGTATTCTGTAGTTATATATTCGCTTTGTTTGGAGTACTTTAACCTTGTTTAACAGTATTGTTAGCCACATTGAACTCAGGTTGCTGGGATAACGTGGGGTACAGATGTCATAAATAAATAAATAAATATTCCTTGGCACTATCCATTTTATCCAGCACCTCTGAATATATATCTGACTGGTGGCCATGATGATACCTATCTGTTGAAAGTTATGCAGGCCTAATTTTAAATTGATATCTCAAAAGTACTGGATCCACCTTTTCCCCTTCTCATTGCTAGCCCTTTCTTCTAGGAATAAAATCTGGCCCCTCAGTTAGTTAAAAAGACCAGTTTTATCTGTATATGCACTGAAAATGCAGGCATAAGTTAATTGTGTTCACCATCCACCAGCAAACACATAACTTGCATTAAATATCAGCCTGGTCTTCCTAGTGCCTCCTCCATAATGTGTTATAGATGAAAGGAAGAGGCTTTTTTTTTTCACTCCAAAATAATTTGACTTGCATAAAGCCAAAAATTGGCATTTGTAAAGATGGTATAAATTGGTCTTTCTTAGCTTTAATTGCTAGAGTAACTGTATTGTTTGCTTTTCTGTTTTGTAGAGCTAAATATTGGTATCACAAAGCGCCTGAAGAACACCGAGGCCAAAGAAGGGGAGAACTGTGCCTTTGAGTGCATCTTGTCACATGAAAGCATCGATGATTACCACTGGACAGTGAACGGGCAAAAAGTGGATAGCGGTGGCCGATTTGAGATCCTTAATAAGGGCCGAAAATATGCTCTCAACATTAAGGAAGTTGCTCCAAGTGATTCTGGAGAAGTAGTCTTCACTGCACGCAACTTAAACTCCAAGGCATCACTGATAGTAAAAGGTTATTTGCCACTTAGAAGTTGTTTGTTTGTTTTTTTTAACTATTTTTATTGATACATCAATCAACAAACTTACAGAACAACAAGACAGCTTGGTACATAGTGCCTCTTATACATACCATGTCATCATTTAAATCTCCTGAACCCTCCATCATCACCAGTAGATATGGATACATTACAAGGGGGAAGGTGACATCATATACCTTATGTGCAGTGTTTATCATTAGTTATTCACTGCCATACTACACGCTCTGGGCCAGATTCAGTAAATGGTGCCAAAACTTAGGCGTCAGGAAAAATCAGCGCTTGGCACTATTCTATAAAGGGTACTCCAGGAAGAGTGCTATTCCCATGTCCAACTTTGGTCATGAGGACTTACAGCAGCTGAAATTTGGTGTAAATCCTGGAACGCAAGTGGGACGCGCCTCCACTGAATTCTGTAACACAGCACGCAGCTTTTTAGAGTGCCCCTGTTCTGCCCATGCCCTCTCATAGCCACACCCCCTTTTGGGTAGCACGCTATAGGGTTTGCGTGACTTGTGTTATATTGCTCAGCAAGTTGTGTGCACAAGTCTAAATTGATGCAAATTAACACCAATAATTGATTGTTAGCCTCCAATTATAGACTTTTAATTGCTTGTTAACCAATTAAGTTGTATGTAGGAACATGTAGACTCATGATGGGGCTGTTTTGGACTTGGGAGAAACTAATCTGTTAGAATCGAGAGACCTAAGAGCATGAGCTGGCATGTAAGTAATAGTAGAGGCAGCCAAGTAGGCAGACTGTCCTGCGTGAAATGATTTATAAGCAAGACTTAATATTTTTAAAAAGAATACGGAAGCAAATAGGCAATCAGTAAAGATGGATGAAAAGCAGAGTTACATGATCAAAACGAGTGCATGACAGAGTAGACAGATAGCAGTGTTCTGAAAAGTCTAGAGTCGCCTTAGCTGTAAAGAGGCAATACCTGCAAGTGCCGCATTACAATAATCAATTTGAGAGATTACAAGAACATGAATGAGTTTGTGAAATGAATCAATGTCAAGAAAAGAACTTAGGTAACAGGGTTTGCAGAACATGAGAAATATGCTGATGGAATGACAACTTAGAGTCAAGTAGGACTCTATGATATCAAAAAACTGTGACTGGGGGAATCGGGATAGCAAAAAGAACTGGTGTGTGTGAAGGCTGAGACAACAGACCAGTGATCCAGCAGGTTCAATTCATGATTAAATCAGCAATGAACATTATATTATATTATATTATATACTTGATCGTGGTCTTTCTTTGGTGTTTCTGAGACATAGACTGTAGAAGTCCGCCTGGTTCTGTCCATATGCTCCAACTATTGGAGTTGCTCTCAAAGCCCACTCCAGCCTATCCTTGTCATTTGCTAGTCACAGACCATAAAAGTCTGCCCAACACTGGCCTCACATTCCAAATTACTGGAGTTTCTGTCAAAGCCCTCTCCAGCCCATCCTAAACCGGTTTGCCATATGTGGGACCCAGACCGTACAAGCCTGCCCAGCAGCGGCCTTAGTTTTTACAGCCAGAGTCATCATCTAAGCACAACCTGACATGCAAAACACATATGCAATCCTTTAAGTTTTGGTTTTTTTATACCATTCATTTTCTAATTAGAGATCATCTGTGTTCATCCCATGCTTTTTTGAATTTCACCACCGTTTTTCTCCATCACCTCCCTCAAGAGGGCATTTCAGGCATCAACTACCCTCTCCATAAAAGAGAATTTCCTGATAATACTCCTATGTCTACCATCTCACAACCTCAGTTCATTCCTCTAGTTTTATTGTTTTCCCTCCTCTGAAAAATATTCTTAATATATATCCATCCTTAAGAGAATAGATTCTTGTTAAAATGACTGATTACCACTGTTAATGTTTCACTGTAAGCCTGTTATTGTTTTGTTGAAAGTCAACTATTGTTTCTCTGTAAGCCTCACAGAACTGAACTTTGTTCAGATAATGTGGGATGTAAGCATCAATAAATGAAAATAAAAACCAACTGCAATGGAGCAATCCCATTGCTTGATTTTATGAGGCAGGGAGTCAAAGTCAGTAGGAAATATCTTCGATAAAGAGAGGCAAGTATCTAGATCTGGCCGGTGAAGACGTCTAGATTTCCAGGATGGATGAACAGAAACATTGACAGAAGGGAAAGGAATATTAGAATAAAAGGTGACAAGAGTGCTGAGAGAAAGAGATGCTAAGTAGTGGTCAGACCAAAAAAGTGGAATACTGGTAATAGGTCCTAGAGCAAAAGTAGCTATAGGACCCGAAAAGACTAGGTCTAAGGGTATGTCCAGCTTCATGAGTAAGTCAAAAGTGGATGATAAGTAGTTCAGTAGTTCTAGGATGAGAGGGAACATCAACATGAACACTGAAATCATCCCAAATAAGGAGGTTTGAAAAATGCATGGAAGCATCGCTTAGAGTTTGGACAAAGGAGTCTCAAAGTGAAATATCTGTGGAAGGGGACAATACACCAGAAGAATGTGGCGAGATAGAGGGGAAGAAATCTGTATAGCAAGTATCTCTGGATAGGTGAAAGTGGAGGCCAGGATTTCCTGAACAGTAAAATGGTCAGGAAGGATGATGGCTAAGCCTCCTCCCTGATTTAAAGAGTGGGAGGCATAAAAGGTTCGATAGAGGAGAATTTGTCAGGCTGTATTGAAAAATATATGTAACTAAATCTAAACTCCTACTGTGTATGCAAAATAACCAGGTTTCTGCTTAGAAAGTAAAATGGATGCAGGTGCAGAAACCATCAGCTGTCAAATTTCTGACTTGTGTGGCTGAATTATCCTGCTTGTCAATAGAGAAAGTGAAATTGCTTACTTGTAAAGGGAGTTCTCCATGGACAGCAGAATCAGTTAGACACACTGACCTACCCGCCATTCTTGGGGATTTGACTACTACTGAGCTAAATACTGACCAAGGGGGATCAAGCAAAGAGAGGCTGCTTTGGTACCCCTGTGCACGCTCTGAAAATACGTCAAGGTTTTTCTGAGCTTTGAGAGAGCAATGTCTATATTAGCACCATCAGATAACATCACCACTTGTATGGCTGATTTATTCTGCTGTCTACAGAGAATCCTTGCTACAGGTAAGCAACGTCACCATATATAAAATGTGAAATACAGAAACAGTATGGACTAAGAATGTTTAATTTTTTTTTTTTTTAGAAAAACCAGCAGTGATTACAAAGGAACTAGAGGATAAAACAGTATCAGCAGGAGAATCTCTGACCCTGAGCTGTGAAATTTCAAAACCTGATTCAAGTGTGAAGTGGTACAAAGATGGAAAATCTATCCGGAAGAGCAAGAATTATGATATCCACCAGGAAGGACATCAGGCCTTGCTAACAATCCATAGTACTACCACAAAAGACTCAGGGGAATACAAATGTGAAACTGAAGTCTCAAAAACTAAAGCCTCTGTTCAAGTGAAGGGTAAGTAGTAGTGCATTGTGCTTTAGTCTTGCTGTCTTCTATTTATTCATCTAAAGATCTGGTACTAGGTGACAATAACTGTGTTTCTAAATATACAGTAGTAACACCTGACCCCCATCCCACTCCACCCCACCCCAAAAAAACTTTAGTTCACAAATGTACAATATTTAATCAAAGGAAAGCAATAAGATTGTTGTGGCATCTCATGTCATCTCAATTTGCATCCTATCCTATGGCCACCAAGGTGGTACTGGATGTGTGTGAATTATGGTCCAAATAATTAACTAACTGAAAAACATAGCGTTGGCACGTGTTATTCACTGCTTAGGTGTTCAGCTAATGCTCTGCTTTAGAAATGTGAAATAAATGGGTAGTACTTATTAGCTCGTAATATAGGACAACATTATAGAAAGGATGTCCAAGTAAGTATGCCACATATAGACATCAATTTCTCATGTATTTCGGAACAGGCTTTGTGTTGGCAGATCCTGTTCTAAAGTACATAATAGATGGACATCCATGTACTGGTTTTGTCCAGCATGAACATCCATTTTTCAAACTGAAACATCCAAACTATGAACAGGGCAAAACAAGGGACGTGGATGTCATTGTGGTTATATAAGAACGTCTAAGTTATCAAATAGCCAAGTGGCTATCCAGGAATAGCCTACTGATTAGAGTAGCAGACTGAGAAACAGAGGACCCTGGTTCAAATTCCCATGTGGCTGTTTATGATTTTTTTAAATTGTGAGCCCTCCAGGGAAAGAAAAGTTTTCTTCTATGACTTTCCATAATCCTTCTAGTGGAGAACTGCTAATTCAGAGCACCTATCTGTAACCTGCATGTGCAAGGTACAAAGCCTAAATTCCAATGTCCATTTTTTTGGACATAGACGTCCCTTTCCCTTCTTAAATCAGAGTTGAATGTCCGTGAATTTAGTTCTTCCCTCCCTTCATCTCTCCCCTGTTTCCTGTGGAGCTCTCCTTTTCCAGCACAACCACCTTAAAAAGAAAAAAAAGAAGATTTGCTGGAGAGCATGGGACAGAGAATCAGTCCTGAGTCCTTCTCATCTGTGGTAAGACTTGAGGAGACTGTGAGCCTGGGGGGAGCAGTCGGCAGTGGTAAGTCTGATTAAAGTTTGACTCAGAACCACTTGGAGGGCTGCAAGTTCTACTTGGTACAGGGGAGGGATCCTAACTCACTGCTTGGGACACGTTGTACAGTGCTTGTGATAGTTAAGCGGTATTCCCACTGTGAGACCTGCCAGCTGGTGTCAGGGCTTAGCAGTGGGTGCAAACCAGGAATCTCACAGGATGCAGAGGAAACTGTCAGCGTCAGCATATCTTTGGATTTGGCGCAGCATCCAAATGTGCCAGGGTCTTCAGGCTGTTCGACAGGGCTGGTGTGCAGTTTGATGCAGGAGAGCACAGGAATGAGCACAATGTTTTCGGGGTCTACTGTAGTGAGGAACAGGCTCTGTCTGATCACACAAAGAGCCTTGAATCAGGGCCTTACAGAGCATTCAGGTGTATCGGGATCTCTGTTTTCTCTGGAGTTTATATTGCTCTTATACCAGGCCTATTTAGTGAAGCAAGGACAGTCAGAATTGCTGCAAGGTGTTTCAGTTTCTCACCCTGCTGCCCCTCTGGCTCCTAAGAGGTCTTGTTAGACCTCCAGAAGTGGGCACTTGAGGCTATCTCTGCTTCTCCCTCCTTATTTGATGTGGCCTTTGTCTATTCAGAGGAGCCATCATTGAAGGAGTCATTAGAGGTGGGAGAGCTTCCTCCTGAGGAGCGGGATGATCCAAAAGTGCTGAGGTTGTTTCATAAAGAGGAGCTCAGTGTTCTTATTACTGAGGCACTGGCAGTGCTTTCCATTGTGGAGCCTTCTGCTTTGGCATCAGGATTTCCATATTCGTTGATCATGAGGCGACTTAGAAGTACTTCTAAGGCCTTCCCGATGCATCCAGACATTCAGGACCTGATTATAGCAGAGTGGGTCTCACCAGACATTGGGCTGAGAGTGCAAAAGCCATGGCTCACCTCTACCCACTAATTCCAGAGGAGAAAGGTAAATTGCAGTCTCCCTGGTTACAGCAGTGACTAAGAAGACCAGATTGCCAGTGGAAATGGGCATTGCTCTAAAAGACCTACAGGATAGGAAGCTAGAAGGCTTGCTGAAACAGCCTTTGAAATGGCCTCTTCGATCGTTCAAGCAACAGTTTGCAGCTTGTTTGTGGCAAAAATATGCCTAAATTAGCATCAGTAGCCAGCAACATAAGACAGGTGCCATAAAGGCCCAGCTGGAAGCAGGGTTAGCCTACTTGGTGGATGCGGTTTATAATATGTTATGGGTTATGACCTACAGTATGTCTTTGGCTTGTCTTGGCACATTGGCAACTCTGGTTTTAGCTTTAGGCAGTGAATTCAGCGCCAAAATCATGTCTAGTTAAACTGCCCTTTCAGGGCAAGTGGCTATTTGGAGATCTCAAAAACATGGTGAAAAAACTGGGGGAAACTAAGCGACAGCAGTTGCTGAAGGATGCTCTGGTCATATGTCTTCAGGGGGCTCTCAATCTTGATTTTGAGACAGCAGACAGTACCAGCCTGGTCGTTAGCAATATGGTCAGAAGTTCCGCTTTCAGGCATGGCAATCTTCCTTTCAAGCGGACAGTAAGTCCTCCTCTCAATCAGCTAAAGCACCCAGTGCCTCCAGATCTTTGCGATGATGCAAGGCTAGTCCACTCTCCTTTTCCTCTGACGGGAGGATGTCTTCAGAAGTTTCGGGGGGAGTGGGCCAAAGTCACGCTAGACCAGTGGGCTCTGAATATTCTTACAGAAGGTTACAAGTTGTCATTATCCCGCCGGTCACTCCTCTCTTCTTGCAGTCTCCTTGTTAAAACGGAACCAAGTTGGTCGAGGTTCAGGCCACCGTAGATTCCTTGTTGCTGCTCTGGGCCACTGTTCCAGTTCCCCAAGCCGAACAGGGATAAGGCAGATACTCAATCTACTTCATTGTCCCAAAGAAGGAAGTCACCTTTTGTCCGGTCTTAGATCTCAAAGATCTAAACTACTGCCTCCGAGTGTCCTGCTTTCACATAGTGTCACTAAGAGTAGTCATAGCCTTGGTTCAAGCAGGAGAATGTCTCACCACCCTCACTCAAGGAGGTATACTTGCATATACCCATATGGCCGCTGCATCAGGGGTTTCTACGTTTTGTGGTGCTGGGTTATCACTTCCAGTTCAGAGCTCTGCCCTCTGGTCTTGCCACAGCTCCAAGAATGTTTACCAAGGTTATGGTGGTGGTGGCATCCTTCCTTCAGCACCAGGAAATCAGAGTTAACCTGTATCTCTCCAACTGGCAAATTTGTGTGTTGTCCTTTTCAGACATGGTGGCGGCGATGGACAAAGTTGCCTATCTTCTGTAGTCGTTGGGTTGGGTGATCAATTTCGAGAAGAGGAGACTAACTCCATTATAGATACTGGAGTATCTGGGTGTTATATTCGATACAGCATGGGAGAGGATCTTCCTCACGGAGTACAGCAGGTCAAAGCTGGTTCATCAGGTTCTGGGGTCAATGACTGTGGTGATAGAAGTGGTGCCATGGGCAAGGGCTCATATGCAGATGTTACAGGAATCTCTTCTCAGCTGCTGGTCTCTGGTGTCACAGAAATATGACCTTGACCTCCATCTTCCTTGAATACTGGTTGCCAGACAGAGTATGCCAAAGTGCCCAAGTTCTTCAGCTGTTGGAAAGATCCGGGCTTGATAGGGATCAATGCCATACTACAGCCCTGGCCATAGACACATCTGCTGTATGTCTTCCCTCCTTGGCCCATGGCAGACTGTGTGTTGAAAAGGATCACATTGCACTGGGGTTGAATAATTCTCTTAGCCCCGGATTGGCCGTAGAAAGCAGACCTGATTCAACTGCTGGATGGGAGGTCCTCTCTGTCTTCCACAGGTACACGGCCTACTGAAGTAAGGTCTTATGGCTTGGCCATTGAAAGGGCTCAGTTGAGACAAAAAGGTTAATCTGATTCGGTCATTGCTGCCTTGCTTGAGGCAAAGAAATGCTCTACATCCATGGTGTATGCAAGGATATGGAGGATGTTCGAAGGCTGGTGTTCCAAGGGTTGGTGTTCTGAGCGCAGACTATCTCTCTTCTTTACTCAGATCATGCACATCCTAGTGTTTCTCCAGACAGGTCTTCAGAAAGATTGGCGTTTGGTTCTCTAAAAGTTCAGGTTGCAGCTTTGGCCTGTTTCAGGGGCCGAGTACAGAAGACATCTCTTGCGGCTCACTTGGACATCGTTCATTTCTTGTGGAGAGTGGGCCACTTGTGGCCTCTCTTTCATATGCTATGTCCAGAGTAGAACCTTAATTTAGTCCTTCGGGCTCTTTGGAAGCCTCTTTTTTGAGACAATCCAGAAGGCATTCTTGAAAGATCTTATGCTAAAGACAGTGTTCTTGGTGGCTGTTGAGTCAGCACATAGGGTTTTGGAGCTTCAGCCTCTCTTGTTGGAATCTCTTTCTTTGCTTTTCAGAGGTGGGTGTCTCCCTGCACATGGTTCCTTCCTTTCTTCCGAAAGTGGTATCAGCATTTCATCTCAACTAATCTGTGTGGAGCTTCAGTCCTTTCACAGAGAGGACGAAGAGGCTCAGTTTTCTTCCTTGAAGCTTCTTGATGTGCATAGAATCATCATTAGATATCTGGAAGTCATGAATGAGATTCACAAATCAGACAGACTGTGCTTTTTGGTTAACAGAGGCTTTGCCTTATGACCTCCAAGCCCACAATTGCTAGATGACTGAAGGAGACTATTGCATCAGCTTATTTGCTTGTGGGCTCATTCTATGAAGCATACAATGACATCCTGGGTGGAAACTACCTTTCTGTCTCCAGCAGATATTTTCAAGGCATTGATGTCAATGCAGCATACCTTTGCCAAGCCTTACAGGGTGGATGTTGCAGCGTGCCCAGAAGCCAGTTTTGGGGCTTCGGTCCTCACGGCAGAGGTACCAGGATCTCACCCTCTGTAGGGATTGCTTTTAAACATCCCACAGGTTCTTGAATAGTGGGAAGCTACGTAATGGAAAGATAAATTAGGTCTTACCTGGTAATTTTCTTTCCATTAGTCCTTCCCACGATTCAAGAGGCCCACCCAAGGTTTCTGAGATGTTTAGTCAGTGAGAAGTAATGGGTCAGATAATGGCTGTCACCTTGCACGGTGCTTCCTGCATATCTCTTGTTCTCTACAAGTTGTCCAGAGATGAGAGAGGTCCACATGTGTTTGCTCATCAGGTTAGTGTTGGCTTAGTGAGTTGTTTAAGGTAGTCATGTTTATTCTGAGATTCTTCTTACTGCTTGTCTATGTAAATACTAAGGAGCTGGTCTGGATGCTAAGAGAGATTTGTCTCAACTTAGTTTTCAGTTCTTTATCTCCACCTGCTGGTTGATGGACACAGCTATCCCACAGATTCTGGAATTTATTTATTTATTTATTGCATTTGTATCCCACATTTTCCCACCTTTTTGCGGGCTCAGTGTGGCTTACAATACATTATGAATGATGGAAATACATTTTGTTACAATTCGGTTATGGATTACATTGTGAAGAGTTATACGAGACAAAATCAAAGTAACGTTAAGGAATATATCAATGGAAAAGAACGTTGAAACATTGGAAGGAAACAACGAGGAGCCAAGGGGCAATATATCATGACAGAAAACATATGATATACATTTTTTTTTTTTTTTGTGAGTAGAGGTATATGTGTGGTGAGGTTTCAGGATAGAAAATTCATAGTGGATGTGTTGATGTATTACTGAACAGTGAGTGTGGATTTATGTGTTTTGGTTCTTTCCGTAAATTTTCTCAAAAAGATGTGTTTTCAATAATTTGCGGAAGTTGGTTTGTTCACAGATCGTTTTCAGGCCACGTGGCAGCGCGTTCCAGTCCTGTGTGCTCATGTAAGAAAAGGTTGACGCGTGTAGCGCCTTGTATTTCAGGCCCTTGCAGTTAGGGAAGTGGAGGTTGAGGAAGGTTCTGGATGATTTTTTAGCGTTTCTGGGTGGTAAGTCGATTAACTCAGACATGTAGGCTGGGGCTTCTCCATGAATAATTTTGTGGACTAGTGTGCATACTTTAAAAGTAATGCGTTCCTTGAGTGGGAAAGACTAATGGGAAGAAAATTACCAAGGGGTCCATTTACTAAGTTGCAGTAAAAAGTGGCCTGCGCTACTGTGAGTGCGTAAAATTGGTGCGTGCTGGGCCATTTTTTTACCGCAGCTGGGAAAAGGCCTTTTTTAATGGGGAAGTAAATGGCCGTGCACTAAAATTAAAAGTAGCGTGCGGCTGTTTAGTGTCTGAGCCCTTACTGCCACCCATTGACCTAGCGGTAAGGGCTCACGCGCTACTCGTGCAGGAAACGGCATGCGCCAACATTGAAATTACCGCAGGGTGCCCATGCTACTCCTATGGTAGTGCCAATTTGACATTCTACCTACGCATTAGCTCTACTTCTGCTTAGTAAAAGGGCCCCCAAGTGCAACCTAATTTCTCCTTTTTGGCCCCTCTCTAGTCCCACCGAAAACTTGGCCAGACCACACCCCCTTCCTATAAGGATGTACTGCAGTTTTAGATGTCCATATCCTGGCTTTATACAATCAGGATTTGGACATCTATACAATATGGATGTTTAAATGCTGTCTTTTAGACATCCAACACATGAATAGAGCTTCTAAAATAAGGGCCATAGGCTTCTATCCTAGGAAAGTTGTACGAAAAACTACTCATGGAGATAAATCTCAGCCGGTTATAGACACACATCTTCTTTAAGCCGCCTCGTATCCTTTTTGCAGCAATTTGCCCATTTACATGACTTGGGAATTTGACTGTTTAGATAAAGTTTCTCACGAGTTACACCAAAATAGAGTTTGATATCCTTCAACATCAAGCTGACAATATTTTTGCTTTTTATTTTGAGATCATTTTCTGTGTGTGTTGTTTCTTCTTTGCTATATTGTGGCTCTGAAGTTGTCAGGTTTACGATTAAGCTACTAATATATTTTTATTCAAAATGTATTCATAGGCAATTAGTCCATTAGAATTGAAAGGAGAAATAATCAAACTGTCTGCATTAATGCAGCCATTGTGGGTACACACTACACTAGTAATCAAAGCAACACTACTTGTATAGCTTTGCTTTGATTATTACCCCTGGAAAAAAATTACTCATAGATATTAGTGCTTATAATTTTAAGGTAGCCAAACAGATTATGGCAGAAGCTAGAAGTGTGCTTGGATATATAGGGAAAGAAAGAACCAGCAGGAAAAATAAGGTGATAGTACTTCCATATATATATATCTCCATAGCTTTGAAAGAATATAAAATGGTCAAAGGATATGGGCAGACTTAAATATCTAATGGGAAATGGAAATAAAATAGAAATATTTAAATGTCTCTAAGGTTTAAATGTACAAGAACCAGGACTCATTCAATAGAATGGAGGCCTTGAAATGAGGGTGGAAGTGGTTGGATTTAGGAATAATGTAAAGAAACATTTCTTTACAGAAAAGTGGTGTATGCATTGCACCCCCTCACAGTGGAGGTCATGGAGATTAGGAAATTAACAATATAGGACATTAACTGAATTCAATAAAATGTGGGACTACTACAAAGGATTTCTGAGAGAAAGAGGAAGGGATTGTAGAACAGAGCATGTGATGTAGATGAACAGACTAGAGAGGCCGTCTTGTTCTCTATTTCTGTTCCTATTTCAGTGGGTAATATTTCCCTTGGAAATACTGAGGCCATCCTAAGTTTGAGCATTAGCAAGGAGCCACGTTGAACATTTACTAGGGCTGAGTTCTTAAATTTATGCTTCTGGTTTCACTAGGCCCCTAAATTTGGGAGCCTAAAAAGTGGGTAACAACAGTGCAGGTTTTAAGGCGAGAAAAAATTAGGAGTTTAACGATAAAGTAGACAATTGAGTGGGAGTCTTAAATGTAAGAACTTGAAAGACAATTCTATAAATTAATGCCAAATGGCAGATGTCATTAGCACACCAGAAGTCTACAGCAGAATTCTAGTACTTATGTGAGTAATTGGTGCAAAAAGTGCAGATTACCCGTGCAAGTGCTAGGTCCTATTCTAGAAACTTTGCACACAAGTCACTAGGGTACATTCTATATATAGCGCCAAAAGAATCAGCACCGAAAAAAGCGCTAAGTTAGGCACAGTTTATAGAATCGATTTGCTAGGGCCCTACAATGGAGCAATGCGGGAAGTAGATAAATCATTAAGGGGCCCGTTTACTAAGCCGCGCAAGTGTCTACGCATGCCCAATGCATGCCAATAATGAGTTACCGCCCAGCTACCGCGTGGCCAGTGTGGTAATTTCATTTTTGGTGCACGTCCGAAAATATTTTAATTTTCTTGCGTGCGGGTGGTAATTGGCATTTGGGCATGCGTAGACCATTACTGCCTGGTTACCGTGTGAGTCTTTACTGCTAAGTCAATGGCTGGAAGTAATGGGCGCACGGCAATTTTCATTTTGCCGCACGTGCTTTTTTGGCAAAAATTTTTAAAAGGTATTTTTTACAGGTGCGCTGAAAAATGATTCTGCGTGCACCCAAAACACACACCTACACTATCATAGCTCATTTTTCAGCGCACCTTAGTAAAAGGATCCCACAGAGTTCAAGATTTTAAATGATGGAAAAATGTTTTTAAAAATTTGTGGACCTCTGACGAGTGAAAGCATCTTTCTGCTATCCTTATAACAGTTGACATGTGAAATGTATGCTATTTCTGAAGGTCCGTATTGACTTATTTGTCATTAGTTTTAAGATTTGTGAGTTATCTTGAAGAAATGGTAATTATTATTCCTAAAGAAAAGATTGTATGCTGAGATTAGCAGTTTATAGAATAGAGCTTATGCCTGGGAATTGCACCTAACTTTATGCGCAGCTATTTGTACCAACAGAAACATGGTACAAATGTAGATGCCTACATTAGATGCTTATTCCCGTATTCTATTACACGCATTAATTCTAGGCATGCCTCCGTGATGCCTATGACCCTCCCATTTCCGCACCCTCTTTTTCAGATCACTCATAAATGCTAATTAAATCTGATTAGTACCAATAAGTGCTTGTTAAAACCAATTAAGGCACTAATTAGCTTGTATTCAATTAAATTGCATTCGCAAATTGGGCATGTGCCCAAATTTGCGTATGCAATTTTTGATGACTTTTATAGAACTAAGGGGTTAGCGCACTACTGGAATGAGGCACCTACGTGAGACGAGCATGGGTGGCACCCAACCTACATAGGTTACATGGTGCACTCAGGCACTGTCACTTCATGCCTGCCATTAACTTGCTGTAAGAGGTCACGCCTATGTTTTAGTGCACAAAAGCTACGTAACGATGGTATTCTAAAATGCCTTAAATGTGCTAATAAGCTGTTAAAGAAAGGCACTAAGCACAGCTTTTAGTGGTACCAATTTATAAAATTGCCTCCATAAGTTTATGCATCTAAATGTAGGTGAATTTTCAGCTGAAAATGTAGGCGTCTAAGTTTGGCTGAAAATAGAGGAGAATTAGGCCTTAGTTACCTAAGGTGCTCAAGTTCATGAGCTCAGATTTTTTTTTGAAGATTTGAGGGTCTGTGTATTGATTGGGAAATGTAATCTCTCAGGCTTATTTTTGAAAGAGATCGCCGGCGATCTTCCGACACAAATCGGGAGATCGCTGGCGATCTCTCAATCCTGGCCAAATCGGTATTATCGAAAGCTGATTTTGGCCGGCCCCAATTGCTTTTTCGTTGCGGCGCTGGCCAACATTCAAGGGGGTGTGTTGGGAGGGTAGTGAAGGCAGGAAGGGGGCGGGGTTACGAGATGGCCGGCTTCACCTTATTATGAAAAAAAAATGCCGGCTCAAACGAGTATTTCGCCGGGCGGACTTGGTCCATGTATTTTTAGGACCAAGTCCCAAAAAAGAGCCCCAACTGACCAGATGACCACCGGAGGGAAGTGGGGATCACTTCCCCTTACTCCCCAAGTGGTCACCAACCCCCTCCCACACAAAAAAAAATTAAAACATTTTTTGCCAGCCTGTATTCCAGCCTCAAATGTCATACCCAGCTCCCTGACAGCAGTATGCAGGTCTCTGGAGCAGTTTTTAGTGGTGCACTGCACTTCAGGCAGGTGGACCCAGACCCATCCCCCCCTACCTGTTACACTTCACCCTTCACCCCTTAGGGCTATGGTAATAGTGTAGAATTGTGGGCAGTCGGTTGGGGGGGGGATTTGGGGGGCTCAGCACTCAAGGGAAGGGTGCTATGCACCTGGAAGCTAATTTTGGTTTGTTTGTTTTTGGTGTCCTGGTATGTCAGGGGGGCCAGTGCACTACAAATGCTGACTCCTCCCATGGCCAAATGCCTTGCATTTCGCCAGGTTTGAGATGGCCGGGTCTGGTTTCCATTATGGCTGAAAATCGGAGCCGGCCATCTCATCTAAACCCGGTGATCTGCCGACGATCCTATTCTAAACGCGGCGAGCGATTTGGCCGGCGCAAGGGGAATTTTGAAAATACGCTTGGCTCCGCCCGCTTACAGCACCGGCCCCGAAGATGGCCGGCCATCAATTTTGCTGGCGCCGTTCGATTATTCCCCTCTATGTGAGTTATTTTTCTCTCTCAGTCTAAATATGCCCTCAGGAATACCTCTCAGAAATGCAAGTAAAATTATGTACATTGTGGAACAAGTTGTGTATTTTACCCACATTGAGAGTAGACATTTTAACAAGCATATTTCTGTAGGTAAAAGTGGTTTACCTGCAGAAATGACTTTGAAAATTGTCCTCAAAGTGAATAGTGTTGTTATAGTCACTGTAACTACGTAATAATCTCTCTGATTAAGAGGAGATCAGGATTTCAAATTCTGGTTGTAATTCTGTTTTGCAGAAGCGGCTAACTGCTTCATCAAAGAGCTTTCACACATGACTGTGGAAGAGAAAGGAACAGCTATATTTGAATGTGAGACAGCAAGGCCTGCAACCTCAGTCACCTGGAGGAAAGGGATGATGGACCTCAAGCCAAGTAAAAAACACGAGCTGAACCAGAAAGGTGCTATCTTGAACCTGAAAGTGAACGAACTTGAGAAGAATGACAGTGACACCTACACCTGTGACATTGGGGATGCACAGACCAGAGCCAAGTTGTCTGTTCAAGGTATGTGCTGAATGAATGCATAAAAGGTACTAGAGGCACAGAATAGCCACAACATACAATACCAAATGTGAATGCAATGCTCATCTCACTAATATTCTGTGCTAATCTTCAATATTACATGGTCTATGATACAGACATTTGATATTTGGAGTGCCGGTCAGGTCTGTTAAAAAAGTTTTGCAACAGATGAGAAAAACTGTGCAATAAATCTAGCCTCATCCAATGAATGAAATTTGTATTATTTTGTCTTCCTTATCATCCCCTAGACCTGTCTAGACACATGGGTCTACTCTCTTCTGCCAGCAGATGGAGACTGAGAATTACTGGCTTCACAACTTCACCCTGTAAATGTCCTGTGCAGCCTGCAGCCAGCTAATAGTTCTCAGACTCCAACAGATGGTAGGTGAGCTATTCTGTGCAGTTTAGATCTGGTAGGTTTGTTAGGGAAACTGTGGCCAGCCATTTGTGATTTGTAATTGGAGATTATCTTTAAAAAGAGAGAGAGAGAGAGATTGGACTTAAAGAAAAGGCAAGGACTGATAGGGCTGATCCTGTTGCCTAGGGGTGCTACACCAGAGTAGCTCAAGTCCTACCCTTCCTCCACCCTGAAGCAGTTTGCCTAAATGGGGTATAAGGCTGTTTGTATCTCGGTTCTCCTCCCTTATGCCTGGGAAGGGAACTTTGAATGACCTGCCTGGGCTCAATTGCAGCAGACAAACCCAAAAACAAACAAACAAAAAACTACCTAGAGGTGTTGTGGCCTGCGCTTCTGGACCTTGGAGCAAATGGAGGCAGTGAGAGGAGCTTACTTAGGAGGGGGAGGTTTGAGAGTGTTTTAAATCAGTAGTAGGCAGCAGAAAGCAGATGCTCTTGGAAGCAGCTGGGCTGGTGCTATGGTGGCACAAGGGGAGCAAAGCTAGTTCTGCCTATCACGCAACAGAAACCAGAACAGCATTTCTGAAAGTGGCTGGTGCTACAGATGCAATGAGGACTGCACCAGGGATACCTCTGGCAGACAACTTAGCAGATGTGCAGAGAAGGTATGATGGAGTTGCAGGCCGCAAACCTGGCACGAGGGTGAGCTCTGAGATGGAGGGGACCCAAGCTATCTTGAATTTGGCAGACTTGGAAAATGTGCAGGATGGCTCTCTAGCATTGACCCTCATGGTTGCTCAGGAATCCACAGGTTGGAGCAGCGGTACGGAGTTGCAGGGGCTTTCCCTGGAGTTTGTCATTTTGATACAGCAGGCATTTTTATTAAGAGACTCAGGAGGATAGGCAGCTCTCTCAAAGGAAGGTCCATTAGCAGTTAAGCATCCACAGATCTCACTAGGGGGAAGGGAGATCTGGAGGAAAAGAAGTCAGAGGTCAGTCAGTTCCCTGGATCTAGTGGGGGAACTGGAATAGGGTTACCATATGTCCTCTTTTAAGAGGACATGTCCTCTTTTTGGACATCTTCAGATATGTCCTCCAGGATTTTTAATTTTTAGGGAAATTTCCTCTTTTTCTTTTATGTGCCTATGACCAACACACCTACCCACATAATGAGAGAAACCATCTCTAGCTTATTAGTCAGTCTGGACACATTGGGGTGCTAAAGGGAGAGAAATGCAGCATTGATCCCCTCTCTGTTCCCCTGCTGGTTGAATCTATCAAAGGAATTTTGTTTGTTCGGCACTGCTTTAAGCATATATCATGCAAATACTTTCACACATATTTCAGAAGCCAGCCAAAGTTGTTGAGGGATATGTGCTTGGGCTTAGACTCAGTCAAACTCAAATCTGGAAGTTTTTGAATGCAGATTGTCTATTGCTGTACTGTAAGTAAGTCACTGCTTGATGTATGTTCATTAACTACAATTAAATATTTCCTTAGCAAAGGTAGCACCCATTTTTATTTTTTCTGTCCTCTTTTTTTTCTCCACAAATATGGTAACCCTAAACTGGAAGGGATTCAGAGAGGTCTTAATAGAGGAAGAAAAGTTACCCCTAGGGGAAGATTCCACAGTAGTACATATATTCCATGGAGATGGAATATGTATGTATGTTTGTTTGTAATCCTCTATGGATAATAACGGAATAAAAATTGTAATAAATGAAATGAAGGGTCTGCCCTGATTTCTCAGATCCTATTGGTTCTCAAAATTTCTAACAGTAATATGACAGAGAACACACAGACAGCGGAGCCTCTTTTGAAGGGAATTAAGAAGCCATCCAAGGCATTTCCCACGCACAGAGCTATTAAGGAGATGATAGCGACTGAACGGGAGTCCCTGGATGTGGAATTTAGGGTAGGGCACTCCACTACAAGGCTCTATCCTATCCTTTTGGATGAGAAAGAAGTCTTCCAAATGTGAATGTGTTGGTATTGGTTGTAGCCAAGAAGATAACCATTCCAATGGAAGGGGATGCAGCCTTGTGGGAACTTCTGAAAGCAGGCCTTTGAGGTAGCAGCACTGTCCCATAGGCAACAGACTGGGAGGTTATGTAGCCCAGGTTTATATTCACTGGGACAAACAGCTGCCAGAAAAATTCTCGGAGCAACGACAGCTCACCTAACTCACAATCCACGGATTGTTTGACAAAGGTCTTTTTAAAGACCATATTTCTTCATCTTTTTACACCAACGGTTATTGACCATTTGAAGGTTTTACGTAATTTATATAAAAACTCCTGAAGCATGCTTACTGCTGAAACACAGTACTGTGTCAAGTCTTCACCAATAAACTGTTTACCATCAATTGAAGTCTCCTCATCCGTTGCTGGCTAGCCTGGTCTATTTCCCACTCCTTTTGTTCTGTTATTTTGTCATGGGATCTTAGTGTTCCTCCGCCTTGTCGGACCTCCACTGGTTCTTTAGTTCCTACCATGACATTCATGTGTAACTGATGCTAGTCCTTTCTCGTGTATAGAATGGATAGAAATTTCTTGAGACATAGTAATATACAATGTAGGACAATAATACTAATTCAGAATCAGTAGCAAGGGAAGTCCTAATTTCCTTAAAATTGAAATCAGGTGCTTAAAAAATGTGGGTAACAAATAAACAATCTGTTCTATTGAGTTTGGACATGTTGTCCTATATAAAGACTTGGAGCAGTGATTTTCAACCCAATCCTCAGGGACCGCCTGTCTAGTCGGGATTTCAGGATATCCACAATGAATATGCATGAGAGACATTTGTATGCCCTGCCACTCCCTGAGGACTGGGTTGAAAACCACTGCTCTAGAGGTATATTTTGGGAATGGTAAGCAGGATGCAGCAGAATAGGTTTATGGCTAGAGGCAGTCGTTTTGGAGTGCTGCATTGGAGGAAGGGAGACAGGGTCAGCAAATTCAGGACCAGCCTACGGTTCACAGTAAAGTGAATTGTCCAGTAGGAGGATGGTTTCAACAGTTTCACAGGAGATGGGTCCATATAACCTTGGATCAGTGGGTGCTCAAAGTTATTTTTTGAAGGTTATACCTTAGAGTTTGCTTATCTTCTATGCAACATTTTCTTGGAGTCTCCATGTCTGTTCCAGTGAAAGACAGCAGCAGTCAGAGAGACTGGAGCATTTCCTGCAACTGGAGGCTATCATGTCTATCCCTCTGGGTGAGTGAGGAACAGGAAGATACTCCAAGAAAGAGAACACATTCCAGTCCATCTTGGATCTCAATTGAGTGAACAGGGCACTCAGGATTCCAAAGTTCTGGATGGAAAGCCTAAGACTGCTGATAGTGGCATTTTGACAGGGAAAGTTTCTGATATCTCTAGACCTGTTGGATTCATACCTTCGTATGCCCGTTTGGGAGGAGCCCCAGCATTTTATTCATTTCCTAGTACTGGGCCAGTATTTCCAGTTTTGTGCTGTCCTGTTCAGGTTAGCTGTAGCACCAAGGATGTTCTCCAAGGTAATAGTTGTGGTAGCAACCACTTTATGCAAGGTGGTGATTATGGTGCATCCCTATCTGGATGACTAGTTGATCCAAACAAAGTCATACCAGGAAAACGAGGAAGCCATGAGTTAAGTGGTGCAGTTTCTGCAGGAGTTGGATTGGATGGTCAACTCATCCAAGAACTACAGGTAACTATGGTCTATCACAGATAGTAGAGTATTTGAGGGGAATGCTTAAACAATCAGGACAGGAAAATGTTCCTAACTGAGGAGAGAGCAAAGAAATTGAGGTTGTAAATAAGGAGCTTACTCAACATGACAAAGGTACTAGGTTTAAAATCAGTGACTCTGGAGTTGGTACTTTGGGGCAAATCCCACATGCACTGGCTGCAGAAAGCTCTATTATCTCATTGGCTGTCATATACTTAGGATAACTTATTACGGTGGCTCTGGGCTCCCAACTTAGAAAGGGGTATGAATCTAGACACTTCAAATTGGATTGTGGTGATGATGGACACCATCCTTAAGGGGTAGGGGGCTCATTTTCAGGGCCAAGTGGTTCATATTCACTGGCTTGTGACAGAGACAGCTTGGCTGATCAACCGGCTTGAAGCGAGGGCCATACATTTAGCTTGCTTGTCTTCTTGCCTCTGATCTGAAACAAGAGTATTGTGGGACAATGTGACAGCAGTGGCCTATGTGAATCATCAGGACAATGTAATAGTAGTGCCTTATGTGAATCATCATCACAACATCAAGAGCCTGGAGGAGGTGAGCTTGCTCATGCGGAATGGCATTTGTTGGATTTGACGGCAGTGACCGGTGAAGAAAATGCCCAGGCAGATTTTCTAAGCCAGGGGTTGGCAACCTGTGGCCCTTGAGACCATGGGAAATATGCACAGAAATGTCATTAACCAGAGTTTTAGCAATTTTAAATGCTGGATTTCACAAATATTTTCAGAACATCCACTCTAGCAGTTTGTTTCTATTGTTTTTAGTTACATTTTTGCTTATTTATCACAGAAGGTCTACAGAGCTCTGTGCATTTCTGTTCTGATATTACATAATGTTGTGGCCCACCAAGAATAATACTGGCATTCATGCAGCCCTCTGTGTATAAAAGTTGCCCACATCTGTCCTAAACGCTTTACTCTGGACCTAAGAAAGTAAAGCTTTTCACTTGCATGGAGCAGCATTGAGGGTGACTGATCGAGGATCTTATGGCAACAGTCACATATGCAGAGGTTTCCAAGTTCTTCAGTCATATGAGGAAACTGTGGCTGGCCGGAATAGATGCATTGGTGCAAGCTTGGCCTCAGACAGCTTTGTTGTACATGTTCCTGCCATGGCTCATACTGAGCAGTGTCATTCAGAAGATAGGAGGCCATTGGTAGCCATAGGGGCAGAGGAGACATTGGAACAGGGATATTGTGAGACTGACAGTGGGAGATCCATTAGTGTTGTCCAAAAATGGAACATTTGGTAGTGCAGGGGTCGATCCAGATGCAAGACCCATCTCCATTCTGTCTTATGGCAATGGCTCTTGAAAGGCAAGGCTTCAAAATAGAGAATATTCCAGTTGAGTCATAGCCTTTGTTGTGTTCCAGGAGCATTTTAGTTTCCTTGTCTGGCTTTAGGTTTTGGCAGATTTTCAAGGTGTGATGCCTGAATCAGCAGCTAGTGTCCTTAAAGCTTGTCAGTTGTAAAGATCTTAGCTATTTTGCAAGATGGTTTTGACAAGGGCTTGGCCTTAGACTCCCTAAAAGTTCAGATTGTAGCTCTGGCATGCTATAGAGGATACATTCAAGGCAAAGTGTGTGTTTTTTAGGCCCCCCAAGGTGTCTGATGGTGCCTCCATGGGATCTGTATTTCATTCTGTCAGTTTTGGTGCAGCTGACATTTAAACCCCTCAAGGAAGCCTCATTGAAGGACTTCACATTGAAGACAGTTTTTCTGGTAGTCATTTGTTTGGCAGAGAGAATTTCAGAATTGCAGGCCATGTCTTGTCAAGAGCCCTTTCTGGTTATTAACAGAAGGTAATAATTTGTCAGTTCCCTTCCAATCTCCAAAAGATGGGTCTTCTTTCCATGTTAATCAGATGGCCTCGCTTCTGGTGATGGCGGAAACATGAGGGAATGAGAACATGAAGCAGCTGCATCAGCTGGATGTGAGGAGAGTGTTGTGCTGTTATCTCAAGAGGACCAAATAGTTTTGATAGTTAGATCAGTTGTTCATGCTCTTTGGAAGGGCTATGAAAGGGAATGCCCCTCCAAAGAGCATAAACAGCATGATTAAGGAGGCCATCACATAGACATATATGGTTCAGGTGCATCAAGCTCCCTCTATTTTAAAAGGGCATGCTACCAGTGGTCAAGCTACATCCTGGGTGGATCATGACCTAGTACATTCACAGGAAGTTTTTAGAGTGGCTACATGGTCATCATTGCATTCCTTTGTACAACACTATAGACTGGATGTGCAGGCCATCAGGACACAGCCTTTGGGGTGAGAGTGTTGACTACAGGATTATCTGTCTCCTTCCCTTAATAGATACTGCTTTGGTACTTGCCACATGTGTGGACTGTTCTGGGGGGGATTATAAGGAAGGAGAAATTAGATTTTACCTTCTAATTTTATTTCCTTGTGTCCCTCCAGACCAGTCCAGTACTTGCCCGTGTACAGCCTTAAAGTTGAGGAACATAATAATTCAAGTATTTGATATTTGAAGGGTTTGTCTCATTAATCTTTAGCCTACAGCATGGCTGCAAATTGAAGTGTTCTTGTTAGTTGTCTGTTGCATATTGTTCCCTGGTTAAGTATTACTAGGTATTGTTATGTGTTCTTGCTTTGATATGGAAACACTGGCTGTGGGCTGCACAAGGATACTTATAGGGTGAAGTTATGAAGGCAGTAGTTTCCAGTCTCCATCTTCTGGCAGAAGAGAGTATACCCATGTGTCTAGAGTGATCTTGAGGGACTAAAGGAAAGGAAATTAGCAGGTAAGATCTAATTTCTCCATCTTCCTTGATGTTCCTTCTGTGTTTCTTTACAAATACTTTTGTCACAACCTGTATAAAGAGAAACATTTTTCCAATTTGTTCATAATGTAATGAAACTTCTTCACTATCTTCCAATTTGAAGAAAGGATCTCTTTGGGTGAGGGAAATATATTGGAAGGCATCATGAGAGTCAGTCTTCCTATAGCCCTAGTCACCAGAAACTTTACTGGAGAGATCATGAGCACAGAGTCTGATGTGCCTGTGTTTTTTTCAGGCCACAAAATTCTAGTCATTGAAGATCTGGAAGACATCCATGTCTTTGAAGGAGAATCTGCCACCTTTAGATGCAGAATCTCTCCAGCAGAGTACACCAATGTACAATGGTTTTTGGATAAGACCCCTCTCCACACCAATGAACTAAATGAGATCCAGTCCCATCAGGATGGATATCATGAGCTAACCCTGAAACAACTTACGGTGAAGGATTCTGGTGTCGTTACCTTTGAAGCTGGTGATAAGAAATCCTCAGTAAATTTGTTTGTTAAAGGTAATCCCTAAACAATACTTGTAGTAAAAGCATGCATCAGATATGTATGGAAATGAGAGGTATAGAGCAAGCAGTAAAAAAATATTGCCCTAAGTTTACGATTAGAAATCCCACACTCAGACTATTCTACAAATGCAATTTTGACCTTTGCAGCTTATTGGATGTTCAGCTTGTCAGAAAACCAACTTCTTGCAAATCTTCTCATACAATGTTAGTTATTGATTTGAAATGCTAGTTTGAGAGTTGGAAAGTTAGGAGTCCATATGCCCTTGTTGATTAGGCAATAATTTCCAATATTAGAATGTTCACTGACAGTGGGATTTATTTTTCATAAAGGTTTTAAAAATGATGCAATTGGCATAAACATTCTGAATTTTTAAGTGTGAATACTGGGATTTATGAGGTATTAATAGTTGGCGTTCCAGACAACCAGATTGCTTGGAATCTAACATATATATTCCATTTAGTTTAAATATTATTTACAAGTTGTGGCAATCATGTTTTTAGAATAACCATAATTGATATTTGTATTTATTTATTTTAATGTTTCAAAGCAGAAAATGACCCAGTACATTTACTACCTTGATTTAGAATTTTGATATTAGTAAAGGGAACCTAGAGAGAGATCCAGTTGAGGAGCTGGAACCTTGTGAAAACATACATGGAGTAAAATCTATATAGAGTTCTTAGTGTTGAGGGTGAAGTTAAACTTCCAAGCTAGACAGTCCTCTAAAATGGTACACAGATGGGAAATCCCTCAAAATCTCTTTCTAGTGTCAGATCAGCCAACTACACGGAGTGGAGCTTTTCCTTATCATTCAGAGTACTGATGAGAAAGACAGTGGCAGAAACACGTGCATGACTGAGACATCTAAAAGTAGCATGGTTAGTAGTGTAAAGGCTAAGAATGTTTGGGCTGACAGTCTGGACTGCTACAATCCCTCACTAATCCAAATGTCACTGTAAGAACTCAGCAGACAAGTGATGCACAATAAGCAGCAAGCTTCTACCCATGATCCCTGAAATATGTTCCCAGACCACATATGGAGAGGCAAAGGGAAATGGGACTTGATATACCGCCTTTCTGAGGTTTTTGTAACTACATTCAAAGTGGTTTACATATATTCAGGTACTTATTTTGTACCAGCATGTCATCTATAGTTAAACACACCTTTATTTTGGTCCTATGTAGTAAGATAGCCACCAGATATTTTGTATCAGATATGGCATAAGTGTGAATCACTATTAAACACTTTACAGGCTACAGAAATATTTTCTGTGCTTGCGTTTTCTAGAGGACTAGATGACAAAATTTCTACAAGGGTAAGGGAAGCCAAGACATGAGACTAGGATAGTGAATGGGTAGAAAGTTATGTGGGGAAGAAAATGTGTAATAAAGTACAATGAAGCTGGGATGCAAGGTACAAAGCCCGTGTCTAAGAGACAGTGTTTCAGAAAAATACTCCATTTTACCATTGCAGAGAGTTGGATCTCACCTACTAAACACCATCAGGCTGATATTTGGCAGCGTGGCCACCACATTAATCTAAACACCAACATTGGTGCTTTAATTAATATGGCTAATCAGCACCACTACACATGTGAAAGGCAATTTTATAAGTGTGGGGGGTATACTTAGTCTTCCCATATGTGCCTAAGTCCTGAGATAATATTCACTTACGCACAGATGAACACTACGCACTATCCTATAAAATAGCGCATAGGTGTATTTGTGTGTAACTGCATTAGTGTTACACACAGGGCTTTTTTTGAGGGGGTACTTGGGGGTTCTGAGTACTGGCACCTTTTTCATTGTCTGCTAAAATTGACCCATGATCCTCATATTTTAATGACAGAGCTCAGGGTCTACATACAAGTTCTGCCTTGTCATAGATTCTGTGACTGGTTGCAGGGGACCTGGCTGTTGTGGGTGGGTCTCTCAGTGATCACCCCACCCCTGAAGGGTGGCCTGTCATTTGAGTACCAGCACCTTTTTCAGTAGAAAAAACACACTGGTTACACATGGGCATATCTCCAAGTTACGTGCATAGCATAGAATAATAATAAGTTTTGTGCAGCTCATGGAACACTTGGGCACAAAGTTACACCTGCCATTGACCTGGCTTACTTTAGCTGCATCAATGCGATATATACCAGTGTTCTATAACAGCATCTTGGTGCACAGATTAGGACTGCCGGGGAGAAGGGGGAGGGAGGCAAAATTCCTCGGACCCAGCCCAGCCCAGGCACAATCCTCCTGCACTTCCCCTGATGATCAACGTTAATAAGGCACCTAAATTTACATCTTATTAGCATTGATCATTGGGGAGTTAATTACCCATGCTGTTCCTGTGCTATTTTTATGGCACTGTTTCAGAACAGTGCTGGGAATTGATCATCGGGGCCTTAGTTTGGTTCAAAATAGAGCACAAATTTAGGATCTCAGCTTTTTTTTTATATTGGGTCCAAAGTTTCTTTAAAGTGTCCTTTTTTTTTTTTTTAAGTTTGTTGATTGGTTGGGTATTTCTTGGTAATTTGTATTAATTATTGATAATATTTGTTTTTTGATCACCAGATATGAGACTTACGTAATTTAATATTTTGTCATTTTTTTGTTATGATAAAAATAATATCAATAAAAATTATTGAACTAAAATAGAAAGTAAGGAGGATCTTTGGCCTTATGCAAAGGTCAAATAATAGGATGTTAAAATATCGTAGCCTTTGACTAATGGCTGGTTAGGGTCTTGTTGTACAGTAATTCAGCTTTTATCCTAAAATCTGATTTTATTTATTTATTTTATTTATTGCATTTGTATCCCACATTTTCCCACCTGTTTGCGGGCTCAGTATGGCTTACAATACAGTGTGAATGATGGAAATACAATTTGTTACAGTACAGTTATGGGTTACATAGTAAGGAGTTATGGGAAGACAAAGTCAAAATCAAAAAATCATTTGGGAAATAGAACAATGGAATGTATCAATGGGGAAATGATAGGGCGATAGAATAAAGCAAGAGAACATTAGGGTATAGCAATTTTATCTAAGGGTAGGGTTTTAAGTGTGGTGTAAAGTAAGTCTCAATTGCTGTAAAAATAGGCAGGTTTGTTTTTTTTTGTTTGTTTGTTTGTTTCTATGTTTTTGTGCAGTTCTGAATGTTTAAAATTACTTTGGATGACACGGTTTCTATTTATAAACTTTAGCGCTGCCAGCCAGCTTCAAAGAAGAGCTTCAGAATACTGAAGCCACTGAAGGTGAGACTGTTGCCCTGCGCTGTGAGCTCTCAAAACCTGACACTGCTGTGGAATGGAGGAAACAGGACAAGCTGCTCCGCTCCAGCAGTAAACATGAGATGAGGCAGAAGGGAGCAGTGGCAGAGCTATTAATCCATCAGTTGGAGCCAGAGGATGCTGGGAGCTATACCTGTTGTACCCCAAATCAGAAAACTACTGCCACCGTAACAGTAAATGGTAGGTGAAAGAAATCAAAATAAGATTCAAAATTGGAGAGCTGGGTTGGTGAGAAGTGAAATTTATTTGACACTCCAAAAAAAAAAAACCTGGTGATTTTGTTAAAAGAGAAGAAAAGGGACTGGATTGTTTCTGGTGAGGTTGTTAGAGATGGAGGGAGCTTGTGAGTGAGCTGATCTTTTTTTCTCTCTCTCTCTGCCAAGGCTGTTGTCACTAATTTCTCTTCCCCCTCCAGCCAGTCTCTCACCTCACTTTATTTGGTGATGTTGCTATTGATTCATTCATCTCTTCCAGTACTGGTAACACAGGCTCCCAGGTACAAGTCTCACTTGTCTCCTTCTCCTGGTGGTAGTCATGTAGTCTCCCAGGGAGGGACACTTTTACCTATGGGCAAATGGGGCAGCTCTCTTGGGCCCAGCTTAACAGAGGGCCCATCAGTAAATGGAACCCTGAGCACAGGGTCCAATCCAGTCCAGCATCTTCCTTCCCTCCCCTCCTTTCCCCTAGTCCAGCAGCTTCCTTAGCTCCTCCCACCCTTGCCAGCTCTGCTGCTTCCGAGCAAAAAAAAAAAGAAAAGTGGTATAAATGCATGGAACCACCGTCTAGGCCATGGTGGGGATGGTTCTGCCAGTCCACCCCGTTGTGATGTGGATTTTCTGTTCTGGGTGGAGGGGGGGGGGGAACTAGAAGAGCCATCCCCAACATGGCCTATACAGTGGCTTTGTGCTTTAGTCACTTTTTATGTACCTGGAAGTGGCGTGGCTGGTAGGGGGTAAGGAAGCTGTGATGCTGGACCAGGGATATGGAAGTAAATGTTGCGGCTGAACCAAGAGGGAGCTCATCAACAAAAGTTTGCTCAGTTTCCCATAGGTAGATAAAGCAGCTGTGCTCCCAGGGGTTGCAGTTGTCCACATTTTCATGGAGAGAGTGGTGGATACTTGAAATGCCCTCCGGTGGGAGGTGGTGGAGATGAAGACGGTAACGGAATTCAAAAATGCGTGGGATAAACATAAAGGAATCCTGTTCAGAAGGAATGGATCCTCAGAAACTTAGCAAAGATTGGGTGGCAGCACCGGTGGTTGGGAGGCGGGGCTACTGTTGGGCAGACTTCTACGGTCTGTGCCCTGAAAATGGCAGATACAAATCAAGGTCAGATATACATATAAAGTAGCACATATGAGTTTATCTTGTTGGGCAGACTGGATGGATAATACAGGTCTTTTTCTGCCGTCACCTACTATGTTACTATCCTGCTTATTTTCGAAGGAGAAGGGCGGCTATCTTCCAACACAAATCGGGAGATGGGCGCCCTTCTCCTAAGGGCGGCCAAATCGGCATAATCGAAAGCCGATTTTGGCCGGCCTCAACTGCTTTCCGTTGCAGGGCCGGCCAAACTTCAAGGGGGCGTGTTGGCAGTGTACCGAAGGCGGGACGGGGGCGTGGTTAAGAGATGGCTGTCCTCGGCCGATAATGGAAAAAAAAGGGCGGCCCTGACAAGCATTTGGCCAACTTTACTTGGTCCCTTTTTGTTCACGACCAAGCCTTGAAAAGGTGCCCGAACTGACCCGATGATCACTGGAGGGAATCGGGAATCACCTCCCCTTACTCCCCCAGTGGTCACCAACCCCCTCCCACCCAAAAAAACAAAACAAAACATTTTTTGCCAGCCTCTATGCCAGCCTCAAATGTCATTCCCAGCTCCATGACAGCACTATGCAGGTCCCTGTAGCAGTTTTTAGTGGGTACTGCAGTGCACTTTAGGCAGGCAGACCCAGGCCCATCCACCCTTCCTGTTACACTTGTGGTGGCATATGGGAGCCCTCCAAAACCCACCCGAAATCCACTGTACCCACATCTAGGTGTCCCCCGTTACCCTTTAAGGGCTATGGTAGTGTTGTACAGTTGTGGGTAGTGGGTTTGGGGGGTGGGGGGCTCAGCACACAAGGTAAGGGAGCTATGCACCTCAGATCAATTTGTGAAGTCCACTGCAGTGCCCCCTAGGGTGCCCGGTTGGTGTCCTGGCATGTGAGGGGGACCAGTGCACTACAAATGCTGGCTCCTCCCACGACCAAATGCCATGGATTTGGCCAGGTTTGAGATGACCGCCATTAGTTTCCATTTTTGGCGAAAACCAATGGTGGCCATCTCTAACGCCGGCGATCTCTAAGGGCAGACCAAATGTTGAGATTTGGCCGTCCCCGACCGTATTATCGAAACGAAAGATGGCCGGTCATCTTGTTTCGATAATACAGTCGGGTACGTCGCTTGACGGGGCCGGCGTTAAAGATGGCTGCCCTTATAGATGGCCGGCCCCGTTCGATTATGGCCCTCCAGGTGGAGTAGGGAATGCTGCAGCTATCCGGATAACGGCGAGATTCAAACTGCTATCCACGTAACTAACCAGATAAGGTTAGGACACTGATTTTCTGTCCTAACTTCACCTGCGTAGTTATGTGGATAGCAGTCTGAATACTGCCACTTTCCAAATAATCACCAGTTCTGCCCTTGATCTCTACTCACTCACCGCCTGTACTAGGTCCAAGTGAATTCCAAATGTATAAGAGCAAGAAAGCTTACAGACTCACACATGACAGATGCACAGCAACTATAAAAATAATACAGACATTTATTAGCAGATTACATCATCAAGCCTGGCTTCATTCTAGGCCAACTTAAGCTGGGGAGGCCTTTTGAGTGATTTCCTAGAAGAGTTTGTTTGGGAACAAACCTCATACTCATCAGCAGATGATCCACTGACTAGAGGTCTCGCAGGTATATTTGTAGTTCATATCTGAACAGCATATGGTTAAACAGTATGCAGTATATGGGTAAACAGCACATGACTCAGGGCCCTTAACTCTTCATGTGCTGTGCCTTCTTTACCATTTTCCAGTCCACATCCTGTTTTTCCAGTCCCCAACTATTAATTGATTGGTTTCTGATTTAAGAATTACAATTGTTATGGGAGAAATGGCACTAGAAGCCATTGCACTACAGTGTGATGAAATCTGTTTCTTCTTTTACATTTTGAGAGCCTTTAGGTTTATAAAATGTAACTTTGTGAAATTCTGCATTTTAGCTCTGCCAGTTCTTTTTAAACGTGGGCTTCGTAATGAGGAAGTGAAAGAGGGCAGTAAGGCCAGGCTGCACTGTGAGCTCACAAAAGCCAATGTCCCGGTGACATGGAGAAAGGGAGACCTGATTTTGCAGTCCACCGAGAAGTATGAGCTGAAGCAACTTGGGACCATAGTTGAGCTTTACATCCAGGCCGTGAAACCAGAGGATACCGGGGACTACACGTGTGATACCGGAGACCAAAAAACCACTGCTCATGTGAAAGTGATTGGTAGGCAACATTCATGATTCATAGTAGTTCTTGTTATGTTTCAGCCAACCACTGCCTGCTAGCTTTGCAAGAATCATTTGGGTGCAGTGTCCTAAATAAAATTAGAAATCTGAAAATTGCCTAGAAGTGTATACCATATCTGTTTTGTCTCCATATATTGTAAATTATTTGATGCTTTTCTTATTCCTTTGCAAAACCTCAGGGAAATAAAAGGCCTCCATTTTTCAGCTTTAGGTGTAAGTGTACCGTAGTTCAGTGTTTCCCAAGTTCAGTCCTGGAGTACCCCTTGCCAGTCAGGTTTTCAGGATATCCACAATGAATATGCATGAAAGAGATTTACATATAATGGAGGCAGCGTATGCAAATCAAGTTCATGGATATTCATTGTGGATATCCTGAAAACCTGACTGACAAGGAGTACTTCAGGACTGGACTTGGGAAACACTGCCTTAGATTAAGGCACTCTTTTATTAAACTGTGTTAAGCACTTCCCCTGATATTCAAAGTTTTTTAACTGGCCAGATATAGCTGCAGACTGGTTAAATAGCATATTGGCGCCTAACCACTAATATTCAGCGGCAGATAACCAGTTATCTCTGCTGAATATTGCAAGATAGTGCCTAGCGCATAACTGGCTGTATCGCAGAAATTATTTGGTTAGGTGCTGATATTCATGGGCCCTTTTACTAAGACGCATAGGTGCCTACGCGTACCCAGCGCTCATCAATTTTGAGTTACCGCCCGGCTACCGCGTGGCCCTTGTGGTAATTTCATTTTTGATGCTTGTCTGCTACGCGCACCAGAAAATATTTTTATTTTCTGGCACGCGGGCGGTAATCGGCATTTTATGTGTGTAGACCATTACTGCACTTTTACTGCTTCAGACCTTACTGCTAGGTCAATGGCTGGCAGTAAGGTCTCAGACCCAAAATGGATGTGCTGGAATTTTCATTGTGCCGCACGTCCATTTTTGGCAAAAATTTTTAAAAGGCTTTTTTTACAAGTGTGCTGAAAATGATTCTGTGTGTGCCCCAAAAACACACATCTACACTACCACAGGCCATTTTTTAGTGCACCTTAGTAAAAGGGCCCCTCAGTGCCTTAACTGGATAACTTTAGCGGTCAAAGCTGTCCTGTCTTTAACTGCTATGAAGTTAACTGGCATAACCGATTAACTTTGTAGCAAATATTGGCATAGTTGGTTAATTTTGTAGCGGTTAAAAAGCCCCAGGTCACCGGAAATGGCCCAGCATTGAATATCCAGGTTTAACACCAGCAGCGGACAGCAGAAGCGCTGCCGGCTGAATGTCGGGCCCTTAATGCCTGGTTAACACCTCGTTAACTTTTAGTGCTGAGCCACATTAAGGGACTTTGCTGTTTTTTCACAGTTAGCGCATGGTAAACCATGTTAAGTGCTTTTTGTGCCAAAGGGAGTGGCTACTACTACTACTACTACTATTTAGCATTTCTATAGCGCTACAAGGCATACGCAGCGCTGTACAAACATAGAAGAAAGACAGTCCCTGCTCAAAGAGCTTACAATCTAATAGACAAAAAATAAATAAAGTAAGCAAATCAAATCAATTAATGTGAACGGGAAGGAAGAGAGGAGGGTAGGTGGAGGCGAGTGGTTACAAGTGGTTACGAGTCAAAAGCAATGTTAAAGAGGTGGGTTTTCAGTCTAGATTTAAAGGTGGCCAAGGATGGGGCAAGACGTAGGGGCTCAGGAAGTTTATTCCAGGCGTAGGGTGCAGCGAGATAGAAGGCGCGAAGTCTGGAGTTGGCAGTAGTGGAGAAGGGAACAGATAAGAAGGATTTATCCATGGAGCGGAGTGCACGGGAAGGGGTGTAGGGAAGGACGAGTGTGGAGAGATACTGGGGAGCAGCAGAGTGAATACATTTATAGGTTAGTAGAAGAAGTTTGAACAGGATGCGAAAACGGATAGGGAGCCAGTGAAGGGTCTTGAGGAGTGGGGTAGTATGAGTAAAGCGACCCTGGCGGAAGATGAGACGGGCAGCAGAGTTTTGAACCGACTGGAGAGGGGAGAGGTGACTAAGTGGGAGGCCAGCAAGAAGCAGATTGCAGTAGTCTAAACGAGAGGTGACAAGGGTGTGGATGAGGGTTTTGGTAGAGTGCTCGGAAAGAAAGGGGCGGATTTTACGGATGTTGTAAAGAAAGAAACGACAGGTCTTGGCGGTCTGCTGGATATGAGCAGAGAAGGAGAGAGAAGAGTCAAAGATGACCCCAAGGTTTCGAGCTGAGGAGACAGGGAGAATGAGAGAGCCATCAACAGAAATAGAAAACGGGGGGAGCGGGGAGGTGGGTTTGGGGGGGAAAATGAGAAGCTCGGTTTTGGTCATATTTAATTTCAGGTGGCGTTGAGACATCCAGGCAGCAATGTCAGACAAGCACGCTGAAACTTTGGTTTGGATGCAAGGTGAGATATCAGGGGTAGAAAGGTAGATTTGGGAGTCATCAGCATAGAGGTGGTAGGAAAAGCCATGGGATGAGATTAATGAACCAAGGGAAGAAGTGTAGATAGAAAAGAGGAGGGGACCAAGAACAGAACCCTGAGGTACACCGACTGGCAGAGGGATAGAGGTAGAAGAGGATCCACCAGAGTGAACACTAAAGGTGCGGAGGGAGAGGTAGGAAGAGAACCAGGAAAGGACAGAGCCCTGGAATCCAAGTGAGGACAGGGTATCGAGAAGTATGCTGTGATCGACAGTGTCAAAAGCAGCGGAAAGATCAAGAAGAATGAGGATGGAATATTGACCTCTGGATTTAGCCAGTAATAGGTCATTGGAGACTTTAGTAAGCGCAGTTTCAGTTGAGTGGAGAGGGCGAAAACCAGATTGTAATGGGTCAAGAATAGCATGTGAGGAGAGAAAATCAAGGCAGCGGCGGTGAACAGCACGCTCAAGTAATTTGGAGAGAAAAGGAAGGAGGGAGATGGGTCGGTAATTAGAGGGACAAGTAGGGTCAAGTGAAGGCTTCTTAAGGAGAGGTGTGACCACAGCATGTTTAAAGGAAGCAGGGACAGTCGCAGTGGAAAGTGAGAGGTTGAGAATGTGACAGATAAAAGGAATAAGAGTAGGAGAGATGGCATTAAGAAGGTGGGTGGGAATGGGATCAGAGGAACAGGTGGTACATTTTGAGGAAGAAAGGAGAAGTGTAGTTTCCTCAATAGTAACTTCAGGAAAGGAGGAAAGGGAATGAGGGGTAAGGAGAGAGAGGGGAACGGACTAGAGGGAGAGCTGGTGAGGTAGAGAAAGCAAGGTTTATCTTTTGAACCTTGTTGTGAAAGAATTCAGCAAGGGTCTGAGGAGATAATGAAGGGGGAGTTGGGGGAGGGGGCACCTTGAGGAGAGAGTTCAATGTGGTGAAGAGAAGTCGAGGATTAGAGCCAAGAGAGTTGGTCAGTTGGATATAATAATCCTGTTTGGCACGTAAAAGAGCAGATTGGAAGGAGGTCAGCATGAACTTAAAGTGTAAGAAATCAGCAAGGGCCCGAGATTTCCGCCAGAGGCGTTCGGCGGAGCGGGTACAGGAACGTAGGTAGCGGATATTAGAAGTCAGCCAAGGTTGGGGTTTTGTACGCCTTACAGGGCGGGTCATCAAAGGTGCAAGAGTGTCTAAGGCAGAGGATAGAGTATTGTTGTAAGAAGAAACAGCCTCGTTGACAGACGTGGATGGTGCCACAGTAGAGAGGAGGTTTGAAACATGGGAGGATAGAGATGAAGGGTCAATGTCGTGAAGATTCCTAGATAAATTAGATAGGATAGGACGGGACTGGGAGGGAGGAGATTTAAGTGTGAAAGTTATAAGATGGTGATCAGAGAGGGGAAGATCGGAGGCAAGGAAACTAGAGGGTGAACAGTTGGAGGAGAAGATGAGATCAAGACAGTGACCATTTTGATGAGTGGGGGAGGTGGAGCATAGTTGGAGATTAAAGGACGACGTTAAAGCGAGTAACTTGGAAATATAAGAGTTGGAAGGATCATTAGCAGGAATATTAAAGTCACCAAGGATGAGAGAGGGGGAGGAAGGATCATGGAAGAAGGCAAGCCAGGCATCAAAGTCACTGAGAAAGGATGAAAGGGACTTATCAGGGGGACGATAAATGACCGCTATTCGAAGAGGCAGAGGAGAGAAAAGGCGGATAGAGTGGACTTCAAAGGAGGAAAAACAGTGAGATTGAGGTGGAAGAAGGGGTTGAAATCTGGAGGAGGGAGAGAGAAGTAGTCCAACACCGCCCCCACGGCCAGCAGAGCGAGGAGTATGTGAAAATAGATAACCGCCATGGCACAGGGCTGCGACTGAAGCAGAGTCATCAGGGCAGAGCCAGGTTTCTGTTATGGCGAGCAGATGGAGGTGACGTGAGATAAAGAGGTCCTGGATATAGGGGAGTTTGTTACAGATAGAGCGGGCATTCCATAGGGCGCAAGAGAAGGGCAGAGAAGAGGAGGGGAGTAGAGGAATAGAGATGAGGTTAGAGAGGTCACGGTGAGATCTGTAGAGTTTGGATAATAGTTGGTGAGGAGGGCCAGGATTGGGATTGATGTCACCAGCTGAGAGTAAGAGAAGGAGTAAAAGAGAGCGGAGGAGAGTAGGAGAGGTGTGGCCACGAAGGCGTCGAAGGCGAGAGGTATTTAGGTGGAATGGGGAAGGCAAAATGGAGGGAAGAAAGAGACGGAGATTAAAAGCCAAGAGGGAGGAAGAGGGTAGGAGAGAAGGTGAGGTGATGAAGTCAATGGATGGGAAGTGAGTTCCTGTAGCGGAGAGAGGTAGGGGGTGAGGGAAAAGATTAGGAAGGGACAGAGCTAGGAAGAGAATGTGAATAGGAGCCATAAATGATTAAGGTACTTTAGCAACTGGAAAAAGATTAGATACAAAGAGAAAAATGCCCCGCGCGCGGCACCTAGAGCGGAGGCATTGGCGGAAAGTGGGTGTGGAAGGCATTTGGCAGGTAATATGCTGCATTTAGTGCACACTATCTGCCTAATGCGCATTTTACACAGGACAATTTATCTCCTCCCAAATAGAAGGTGCGAAATGCTTCTTTGATAACCAGGAGCAGCTACCTTACACTAATCTGATTGTTAACACACAACCTACAGTACAAAGTACTGGGAACACCCTGGTGGCTGCGTTAAAATTTGCAGCTACTGCGGACTAAAGTCCCACGTTAAGTCTCAGGAAGAGGGCCCCTGAGACTTAGAAGCGCTGCAATACAAAAGAAGAGATCATGGAACAGTAATGTCCTTATGTATCACAGTAATCGCACCCTGGTAAGGTAATTGTGTTTTTTACAATTTAGCTCGTCCAGTCCGCATTAAAGAAGACCTGAAAAATGTAGAAGCCGAAGAAGGTGGCACAGTGTCCCTGAGCTGTGAGATCACAAAACCTGATGCCCAAGTAGTGTGGAAGAAAGGAGTAGTGACAGTTCAAGCCAGTGCAAAGTATGAAATTCAGCAGAAGGGTGCTGTTGCAGAGCTACTGATCCACAATGTGGAACCAGAGGACTCAGGGAATTATACCTGTGATACCGGAGACCAACAGAGTACTGCTCGAGTCAAAGTGCACGGTAGGATGAAGACTGCGTTGTCATAATTCAATTTCCTTGGTGTTACATTTTGAACTCATGAGTGTTTTTTTTTCATTGCAAGCCAATTGTATTCAAAATAATAAAATATTTTTACAATTTGAAATAATGGTCTTTCTTGGTCTAGTGGCCGACCTTTTAGTTGTTTTCTCAGGTAGAACAGGTAAACATAAATTGATTGTTTACGCTTTCAAAACATAGAAAGACTAGGGGACACTCCATGAAGTTAAATGGTAATACTTTTAAAACAAAGAGATGAAAATATTTATTCACTCAGTGAATAGTTAAGCTCTGGAACTCATTGCTGGAGGATGTCATAATAGCAGTTAGCATATCTGGGTTTGAACAAGTTCCTGGAGGAAAAGTCCATAATTAGCTATTAAGATAGACATGGGGAAAGTCACTACTTATCCCTGGGATCAGTAGCCTGGAAATTTGCTACTCTTTGGGATTCTGCTGGGTACTTGTGACCTGGATTGGCCACTGTTGGAAGCAGGATACTAGGATAGATGGGCCATTGGTGTGGCCCATTATGGCTATTCTTCTTATGTCTCTCTGTATTTGAGAGCATTTGATTATACAGTGCACTTTGAAATATGAGGTTAAAAGTCTGAATCTGAAATCTGACTTTGATTGTTTAGGCACATTTGTTTTGACCGGGTGAGCTTTTATATATGTGTATTTTTTTTCTTTTTCTTTGTTTTTAATTGCATTCCTCAGCCCTCCCTGTACTTTTCAAAGACACACTGAAGAACAAGGAAGCCCCTGAAGGTGAAACAGTCACTCTGCAATGTGAGCTAACCAAAGCTGATGCTTCAGTGGAGTGGAAAAAAGGACAGAAAGCTATTAGGACCAGTAAAAAATATAAAATGAGGCAGGAGGGTCCCACTGCTGAGCTGTTAATCCACGATCTGGATGTGAAGGATACTGGAGAATACACATGCATATGTGGAGATCAGCAGACCACAGCGACCTTAACCGTGAATGGTAAAAATATCATTTCTATTTGAATTTTTAAACTCCTATAGTCCTGTGATGCACTGGGACTAAAAGCTGGCCCTGGCATTTACAACATATTGGTCTAAATCCAAAGGGCCCGATAGCTAGCGTGGGCAGTGTGTTTGCTGTCTGCCAGTGGTGACCGGCATTGAATATCTGGGTTTATTTTGGCCACTAAAAATTAACCAGCTATGCCAGTAATCCTAATAACATCTCTGGGAAATGAATATGATCACTTCAGATATAAATCCACAGGGAATCCAAATAAACCACATGTTGAAACATGTTTTAAAAATTTGTATAAATGTTTAAGTGTGCTCACATCTTTTTCAAGGACATTCACAGACCGGAAGCAGTCTAATTGTAGTCCAACTGTTGTTTATAATCATTGCACACAATTTTTTCAAACGCATGTATATAAATCCAGTAATCAAATTTAAAGGCACTTAGGGATCCTTTTACTAAGCTGCAGCACAAAGTGGCCTGCGGTAGTGTGGGCGTGTGTTTTTGGCTTGTGCCAGGCCAGTTTTTACCATGTTTGGGGAAAAAGGGCTTTTTTTCAATGGGACGGGAAAAGGGCCTGTGATAAAATTGAAACCAGCACGTGCCTATTTATGGTCTGAGCCCTTAACGCCACCCATTGATCTAGCAGTAAGGGCTCACGCGCTACAAGTGTGGCGACCAGTCAGTGCGCACCAACAGCTGATTAACGCCAGAAACGCCTTGAGTGGTAGGAAATAAAAAATCATTTGTTCCGGCAGTATGGGTGCGCACCAAATCTAAAATTACTGCCAGGGGGTGTGCTAGCCTGGCGGTAGTCTCGTTTTGGTGTGTGCTGCATGTGCATAGAGCCTACTGTGCCTTTGTAAAAGGGCCCCTTAGCTTTTAAAGATCTTTTCAGGTCCCGACATGGACCATGTTTTTCATATAGCTGTTTCAAGGAGCCCTTAGATCAAAAGCTCTGGCTGCCTGGTTGACAAGTGTGTGAAGATAGTTGTGAAGGATATTAGGCAGCCAGAGCTTTTGATCTAAGGGTTCCTTGAAACAGCTATATATGAAACATAGTCCATGTTAGGACTCGAAAAGATCTTTAAAAGCTATGGGGTCGTCTTAGAAAGGTGCACTAGCACTTTTAGCGTGCGTTAAAAATATGCACATTCTAAACACTAGAGATGCCCATATATTCCTATGGGCATCTCTAGCATTTAGTGTGTGCTAATCAGCACATGCTAAAATGTAAAACACCCCCCCCCCCCCCCTAAGTGCCTTTAAATTTGATTATTGGATTTATATACACATGTTTGAAAAATTGTGTGTAATGATTATAAAAAAGAGTTGGACTACAATTAGACCGTTTGTGGTCTGTGAGTGTCCTTGAAAAAGATGTGAGCACACTTAAAAATTTATAAAAATGTTTTACAAAGTTTGAATATGTTTCAACATCCTGCTTATTTTCGAAGGAGAAGGGCGGCCATCTTCCAACAGCCACTCTACATTGTGAACTGACCAAGGCCACTGCTGAACTGGAGTGGAAGAAGGGACCGAGGACACTCAAACCAAGTGACAAGTATAAGATGAGGCAGGAGGGTGCCATTGTTGAGCTGGTCATCTGTGACCTAGATGAAAAGGACGCTGGAGATTATACATGTGTTTGTGGGGAGCAGCAGACCACAGCAGCTCTGGCAGTGAAGGGTAAAATACTCTATGCAGTGCTTCATATCTACATTGCCAATATCTTAGTAGCCCCATATTCACAGATTCAGTTTTGCATTTCCTTTAAGCTTGTGTCTAATGCTGTCCTTCATGTTATCTAGATTCTTTTCCCCTGAGTGTCTCATTCTGAGCTTTCTGGTTGCAGCCCCCTATGCCATCCCTTTAGCTGTCCAGGTCACACAAACAATTCCATAGTCAAGGGAGGCTGCTCCCTGAGGAGACAGAATTATCTATTGAGCCTCTTGGTATCTTTAGTTTAAGACCTGCCTTCAAGAAATGCTTTTCCTACATTAGGGACTTTTTTTTTGTTTGTTTTTGTGGATTGTCCATTTCTTGTGCATGCTCACATTACTTGCATTGTACTGTAGTAATTGTTTCCTGTTAGCCACATTGAACCCGAACTTCTTTGGGATAATGTGGGATAGAAATGACTCAAATAAATAAATAATAGTTATTTATAAGGTTTATTACCTGCCTTTATGAAGAGATGAGCCCACTTTATGATGAAGACCACTGGCCATTTTAGTAGTCACTTTCTGGACTGACTCCATTCTGTTTATGTCTTTTTGAAGGTGGTCTCCAACACTAATAAAATGACCAAACATCAGCGTAGTACAAAATCAGAAGAGTGAAGTAAATCTGGAAATAGGCAAACTGAATCATAGTGATAGCAAAAATACGATACAATATCTGTATGACCCACTAGTAAAAGGAAACACTATACAACTTTCTTGTGGCTTCCAAATAAAATTTTACTTTCCTGTGAGGGAAAGAAAACTCCTTTCCCCATTTCCATCTGGCATATGTCCCTTCTCTCCCCCCCATCCAGTGTCTGTCCCTCCTCTCCCTCTTTCTATCTGACATCTGTCCTCTCTCTCCTTCTCATCCAGCATCTCCATCTGTCCTTCCTCCCCCCTCTATCCAACATCTGTCCCATCTCTCCTCACTTCCATCCATCTGTTCCCCATACCCCCTCCCCACTCCATTCTCCATCCAGCATCTGTCCCTCTCCCCCCTCCAATTCTGTGTCTCAGTCTATTTTTCAGCTCCCCCAACACCCAACTCCTCTATCCCCCCCCCCCCCCCCCCCCACCGGACATCTCCACTGCCACTGGCACACTAGGCTCTTCCCACTCCCACCCAATACCCCCTGCCATGGCCACCACTGCTGCTGCTGCTGCTGTTGCTGTTTCAGCAGTGGCAGCAAAAAACTGAAAAAAAGATTGCGGAGCTGCACTGTTCCTGCTTGTGGCTGACTGGCTCTGCCCCAGAACAGGAAATTATGTCAGAGGAAGGTGGGACCAGCAGCCGTGAGCAGGAACAGTGCAGCCCCGCGATCTTTTTTTCTGTTTTTGCCATCACCATGGCAGGAGGGTACTGGGTGTGAGTGGGGAGAGCGGCAGGCATCCAGGCAAAGCCTATGGGCCCCCTAGAGTCTCAGCCCGGTTGCCCGAATGGTCAGTCCACCCCTGATCATCTATGTTTCTTGAACGCAGCCTCTTTTGCCCTTATTTTTTCAGTCACTTGTTTGGAGACCCATATAAGCTTCCTGTTTCTCATGTTTTTGTTTACTTTCCTTGTATATCTGTTGCCATATTTATAACAGCTTTCAGCTTGGACCACTGCGCTTCCACTTTTCCTATGCTTGTCCCTGTTGTCAGCTCCTTCTTCAGGTATTCCCCTATTTTACCAAAATCAGCACGCCTGAAATCCAGTACTTTGAATTTTTTGCGTCTGCAGTCTACTTTCACTCTTTTATCGTGTGTTGATCACTATTGCCTAGGTGGGCACCCACCCGGACATTGGAAACACTTCCTCCATTTGTGAGCAGTAGTTCCAGCATTGATACTTCCCTTGTGGTTTTGGTCACCATTTTTCTGAGCAAAACACCTTGACAGGGATCCACAATCTCTCTTCTTCTTTCCAATTCTGCCAATGGGATGTTCCAATCGACATCAGGCAAGTAGAAATCTCCCAGCAACAGCACCTCCCCTTTCATTCAGAGCTTACAGATATCTCCAATCAGATCCTTCTCCAGCTTCTTCATTTGTGCCAGAGGTCTATAGATAACACCCATGTGGATAGAGCTTCCATCTTCTTTTTCCAGAATGATCCATATGGCTTCTTCCTTTCCCTAGGTGCACTGCATTTCAGCCACTCTGATATTATTTCTCATATAGTGCTACTCCTCCATCTCTTCAGCTCTCCCTCCCAAAAAGATTATAGCCTGGTATGGTCATATCCCATTCATGAGAGTCATTGAATCATGTCTCTGCAATAGCAACAATATCCATGTCTTCCTCAAACATCAGGGCTTGAAATTTTTGAACCTTTTTACTTAGGCTACGAGCATTTGCGCTCACTGCTTTCTACATGTTAAGTGAGGTTAGATGGTTTTCTATAGTAATATTACCTTCCCCATTTCCGTCATGTTTGTGTTTAGGGTGACGTTCTGCATTCCCTTGCTTCCTATTGTCACCCCCACCCTCTAGTTTAAATGTCTAGAAACACACTGTCTGAATTTCTCCCCAAGGATCTTTTTTCCTGTCACAGAAAGATGTAGCCCATCATTACAGTACTCTGTTATTTTTCCATGTACTCCCTCATCCTCCTATGTATTTGAAACCTTCTACTTTACACCAAGCTTCAAGCCACTTATTGAACTCTGTTTTACATAGTCTTTCCTCTCCCTTCTCATATGTAGGAATAACTTCAGAAAACACTGCAGTCTGAATCAAAGGCTTGAGTCCCTCCCCAAGCTTCTGTAATGTTCTCTGTGCTCCACACTTACTGTCGTTAGCCAGGTCATTTGTCCCCAGATGGATTACAATATCAGTATTAGAATCCTTACTCTCTTCTGGGATCACATTTGGTTGGTACTTCTGGTAGCAGAGGATCCTGGAAGGCATTTCACTCGATTGAACTGTGTTCCTAAGTTAATGCCGCTTATAATGGAGTCTCCTAGCAGTAAGAGTTTTCTACTTTGAGCCGATCTATCATTGTTGTGGGAATGTCTTTTGGAATGAGTTATATTCCTTGCCTCTGGCTCCTCAGTACTTTTCTGAGCTTCGTAATGCTCCAGTGCAGCAAAGGAGTTATATAGGAGCAAAGATTGGGAGGGTGAAAGCCTCTGCGACTCAAGTCATAGTCTACCTGAGCTTACTGTGACCCATATATTTCTTTTCCACTTTATTCTCTGTGGCAGTGCTGATGGTAAATTGACAGGGAATTGGGTAGTCCTGGATGCTTCCTTAATTGCAGCCATTTCCTTCTGGAGTTTGTTGATTTAATCTTTCATAACTGATATTTAGAGGCAGATGGGGCAAGCTCTAAGGTTCCAGATGGTTTGCCTTAGGACTAAAACACAACATATATTGCATTGAATAAAAAACATGTTGATATGATTAACAAGTGTGAGATGTACAATGTTAAAGGAAATCAATAAGCAGCATTGTCCTATAGAGGGTTTAATGAAGATAATTGGGGACGATATTCAGACTGCGGGGGGGGGGGGGGGGGGGGGGGTGGAGCTCGGCTAACTATTGTGTTCGGCGGTCAGCTCGGATATTCAATACCAGGCCGTTTCTGGTGGCCAGTATTGAATATCTGGTTTATAGTTTAACCTTAACCGGCTAAGTTAATATTCGAAGATAGCCAGTTAAGTTTAAACCATCCAAAGATATTCCACCTGTTTACGCAGCCAGATGTGGCTGCTTACCATAGCCAGCTATGTGCTTAATATTCTGGAATTCCCAGGTAAATCGCCCAATATAGCCGGTTATCTCCTAACTGCTAACCAGGAATATTCAGCGGAAGATAGCTGGTTATCCCCTACTGAATATTGACATATAGCTGGTTAAGTGCCATTTAACTGGCCTGGTACTATTCCTGGCTGGTTAAATGGTTTTGAATATCAGGGGGAATTGGTTTTCCTATATAGGTAGAGCTAGCCCAGGGGTGGGCAGGGAGGGACTATAAAGTCAGAAGAAAGAAATATTGCAACTTATAGGAGCCTGTAGCTCTCTAAGTCAGAGGAAAGGACATTTGTTTGTTTTTTAATATAGGATATATAGAGGTAAAGTCAGCAGATTACAAGAAATCTAATGAGAGGGACAAATAGGGAAGAGGTCAGTTTAGAATTTATGAAACAAAAACATAAAAATCTGAAGATACATAAATTCTAAATTTCTTAGCTTCAGGCTTGCAGTGCTTCTCAGGGTTCCTAACTCTCCAGGAAGCAGCCTATCCCTTAAAGACAGACTATTAAACACCATGTATAATGGGAGCCAAACTAATTAAGCCTCAATGAACTCCGCAGTAGGAAAAATATTTTTAAAAACACAGATCTGGAAGTATGGCAACCATATTGAACAATTTCAGCATAAAAATAAAACACAAGGCAAAAGAATAGTTATTAAGTCAGGATAAAGACAGAAGTACAGCAATTTGAGCTTGTAGACTATGTTCAAGATTTCTATTGGGCCATTTGGTTTTTCCTCTTAGCTTGCCTTGAATGAAAGCAGAGATTGGGATCAGTGCACTAGCAATTCAGTTTGTATTGAGTGAGAGAAGGGGCTCAGACAGTATGAGAGTAAGAGAGCTTTCAAATGTGTGAGACACACACCTAATGAGTGAGATCTGCCAGCCCTGCAACCTAAATTTAGAAGAAACCAGGCTCTTAATAATAAAGGTACTAGTGAGAATTTGTGGGTTCTGATATCCTACCTCTTTATATTGTATTCCTTAGCGCTTCCTGTACTTTTCAAAGAAGAGTTGAAGAAAGAGAGAGCTACTGAAGGTGGGACAGTTACCCTGCACTGTGAGCTGACCAAAATCACTGCTGATCCAGTGGAGTGGAAGAAGGGGCAGATGACACTCAAACCAAGTGACAAGTATAAAATGATGCAGGAAGGTCGCATTGCTGAGCTGATGATCAAGGACCTAGATGTGAAGGATGCTGGAGATTACACTTGTGTATGTGGAGAGCAGAAGACCATAGCGCCTTTGGAAGTGAAGGGTAAAACAGTTTCTGTAGTTTTCTGTACTTCAATTAAAGCTCAAGCATTAATGTGCTCACATTTTCCATTTCACGAATTGAATTTTTTTTTTTTGGATTCATATTTCAGGCATCCTAGTATATAGCATTTGCTTACAATGTAAAATGTTTCCAATATAAAATCCAATTACATTCTTCTTTGTATTTCCTTACATGGTAAAATTAGGTCTTAACTGCTAGTTTTCTTTCCTTTAGTCACAACAGACCAGTCCGGAACTTATGGGTTATGTCCATCAACCAGCAGATGTAGACCGAGAAAAAATAGTTGCTTGCAACAGGCAGTAATAGTCAAGCATACAAACATGCAGTGCCATAGCGAGGGCGGCTGCCACCCGGGGCGGTTTGCCGCTGCGCACCCCCCGGGGGCAGCAAGGCACATCCCCCCCCCAGAGTGCATTCTTACCAGTCACGTAGGAAAGGGGGCGGGTGGGAGGACCGGTCCGCCCCGAGTGCACGTCGCTGGGAGCTGCGTCGGCTCCGCTGGTTCCCTGCTCTCTCTGCCCCAGAACAGGAAGTAACCTGTTCCGGGGCAGAGGGAGCAGGGAACCGGTGGAGCCGACACCCCCCCCCCCCAGTGGCATGCACCTGGGGCGGACCGCACCTCCCGCCCCCCCCCCCTCTTCCTACGCCACTGGAAACATGGCATTGTATATGGATGTATAGTGCAAGGACAAGAAAGAAACATAGTTGAAAGGCAACAAGAATGTCAGATTCAGGGTAAGAGAGGGAGCTATTAGCAAGAGACTGAATCTTCAGGGCCCATGAGACAGGGAGAGCTCCAGAGTCTCAATGCATGGATGAGATGATGGTGCAGGGAGGAGGGTTTTAGATTTGTTAGGAACTGTGCAACATTCTGGGAAAGGGGGAGCCTACTCCGAAAGGATGGGCTCCACCTTAACCAGGATGGGACAAGGCTGCTGGCATCGGCATTTAAAAAATAGAGCAGCTTTTAAACTAGAAACTGAAGGAAGGCCAACAGTCACTCAAAAACACATGGTTCAAAATAAGGTATCTTTCAAAGATATCACCATAACTGGGAAAATAGGGCATCCCGATAGCAAGGTATCAATAGAGAGCATAGTAGACCAGGTGTCTTTAAATAAATAGCAGACAGATTTTCAAGATTGCACATTATCATTGTCAACTGCTGAGCAAGATGTAAATAGGAACAACAAACATAGTTTGAAATGTCTATGTGCGAATGCCAGAAGCCTAAGAAAGGAATCCTGTTTAGAAGGAATGGATCCACGGAATCTTAGCGGAGATTGGGAGGTGACGCTGGTAATTGGGAAGCAAAACCGGTGCTGGGCAGACTTCTACGGTCTACGCCCTGATAATGACTAAATAGATATAGATGGGCTTGAGTGTAAATTATAAGGGGCTTCGAAATCAGCTTCAGAACTTAGTACAAGAACAGTGCTGGGCAGACTTCTACGGTCTGTGCCCTGAAAAAGGCAAGGACAAATCAAACTCGGGTATACATATAAAGTATCACATACCATGTAAAATGAGTATCTTGTTGGGCAGACTGGATGGACCATACAGGTCTTTAGCTGCTGTCATTTACTATATGTTACTATGTTACTATTATTTATTGTACAGGAGGGGGTGGGAGGGGTGGGCAGAGGAGTAGCCTAATAGAGCAGTGGGCTGGGAACCGGAAAGCCCAGGTCCACATCTCAAGCTGGCTCATTGTAGCCTTAGGCGAGCTACTTAACCTTCCATTACCTTGAGATGTCCAGGTATCTGGAGCAATAGAGGTCTGGATGACTTGTGCAGGGTCACAGGGAGCTGCAGTGGGAATTGAACCTGGGTCTCAGGTTACCACACTAACCATAAAGCTATTCCTTCACCTCCTGTTCTTAAACTGCAAGGGCCATGCTAAGAATTTATTCCTCTATCCTGAGAAAAGCTTTCCTTAATTGTTTTCGCCTTATCATCTAACTTGTTTAGCACTGCTCCTCTGTTCAGCGTATTTAAGGATCTATTGATTCCTAACAAGTTTGGTATTCCCACACGCCATCATTCTACTAACATACACACTTACACTTCCTTTTTCACTAGAGGGCTTGCTGTTATCTTTACTAGTGGAACATGTTTAGAATACAGGAATTCAGCAATGTTATGTATGCTTACTATTGATTGATTGTATGTATTTTTAATCTCCTTTCCTACTTCGAGGCTCATTTTCAAAGCACTTAGCCTCCCAAAGTTCCATAGAAACCTATGGAACTTAGCCTCCCAAAGTGCTTTGAAAATATACCTCTTTGTGTCCCAGGTGATACACAAATAATACAAAAAAAATTACTACTAGCATTATATAAATTCTAAGTACTGTTATATGGTGATTTTGAATAGAAAGCAAAGGCTAGTTTTGGTCACAGTAAGAAAGAAAAACATAAATTTGGATGCTCTTGGCTATAAGAGAAGTATCTATTTTTTGAACAAAAATTAGGGGAGAATATAGCATTTAAATCAAGCAGCTGCAGTACTAGTAATAGTATTTTCTAACTTCTTTGATCATGCTGTACTTGGAATCCAATGTGATCTCCATAGAAATGGTTTTCTCCGGCACTGAAGGAGAACTGTGCTCTCCTCAGATTCTCAGAGAAACATAGAACATAACATGATGGCAGACAAGGCCATGGGGCTCGTTTGTCAGATGCAACACCACAGATCCTCTTCTGTGTCAGGCTTTACCTTCTCATCCTTGCATCTAAGGTTCCACAGGACTCAGTTTTCAGCTGGTTCAGTCTCTGGATTGAGTTAAATCCCAGCACTGGTAAAGCGAAGTTGAAAGCAAGCATTTAGTGATAACACCTCTTGTCTCATTCCTATAAATTTCTTACTCTTTTCCTGGGTCCCTTTAGAAATATCGGGAAAAATCTGAATTTTTCCTCCTAGAAATGCATTCTTCTTTTTTAAGATAAGAAATATGTGTTTTTTGCAGGGCTTTTTTTAAGGGGGTACTTGGGGGTACTGAGTACCGGCACCTTTTCCATTGTCTGCTAAAATTGACCTGTGGATCCCAAGTTTTAATGAAAGAGCTCAGGCTCTACACACCAATTTTGCCTTGGCATAGATTCTGTGACTGGTTGCAGGGGTCCTGGCTATTGTGGGGTGGGTCCCTCAGTGATCACCTCATCCCTGAAGGGTGGCCTGACATTTGAGTACCGGCACCTTTTTTGCTAGAAGAAACACACTGTTTTTTTTAAGCTTTCCAATACAACACGAATGAATTTACCGCTATAAACACACCAAAACTAAACCTTCCAATCTCGGAAACTTTAAAAATCCTTGGAGTCACTATTGACCGCCACTTAACACTTGAAACTCATGCAAACAACACAACCAAAAAGATGTTCTACTGCATGTGGAAACTGAAAAGAATAAGACCATTCTTCCTGAGATCCGTCTTTCGCAGCCTAGTACAATCCCTCGTACTCAGCCATCTGGATTACTGCAACTCACTATACGCAGGTTGTAAAGAGCAAATACTGAGGAAACTTCAAACAGCCCAGAACACAGCAGCCAGACTCATCTTCGGAAAACCAAAATACGAAAGTGCAAAACCCTTACGAGAGAAGCTACACTGGCTCCCACTCAAGGAACGCATTACTTTTAAAGTATGCACAATTAGTCCACAAAATCATTCACGGTGAAGCCCCAGCTTACATGTCTGACTTAATAGACCTACCACCCAGAAACGCTAAAAGATCATCCCAAACTTTCCTCAACCTCCACTTCCCTAATTGCAAAGGCATAAGATACAAAACGCTGCACGCATCAACCTTTTCTTATATGAGCACGCAATTCTGGAATACACTACCACGCAACCTGAAAACGATCAGCGAACTAACCAACTTCCGCAGAGTATTGAAGACTCATCTCTTTGATAAAATTTATTGAAAGGATCAAAACACAGGAAGTCCACACACACTGTTAGTAATGCACCAATACATTCTCTTCTGAATTCCCATCCCCCATAATCTTACCACATTTATACCTCTACTCACAGAAAAATGTTATACAGAATGTCCTCCACTATTGTTTTGCTGCCCAATCAGTTTCCCGTTGTTTCTTTTCATTGTTCCATTGTTCTTTTCCATTGTTCTATTCCCTTAACGATACTTTGACTTTGTTTTCGCATAACTCCTCACAATGTAATCCATAACCGAGTTGTAACAAATTGTATTTCCATCATTCACAATGTATTGTAAGCCACACTGAACCCGCAAATAAGTGGGAAAATGTGGTATACAAATGCAATAAATTATGCAGCTTTTTGAATTCACAGGGTAGCATGGGTGAAGGTCCAGTTGTTTAGCTGACCAAGATATAATTAAGGGAAGATTACCTGTATTTTCTTTTTATAATTCTCTTTTAGTCCAACTTCCTTTGGAATATCATCATGGATCCTCCATAATTGTGGACTACTTAACCAAGTTTTTCTTTATGTTTTCGTAACTATTTCTACTACTAATACTACTACTACTATTTAGCATTTCTATAGCGCTACAAGGCGTACGCAGCGCTGCACAAACATAGAAGAAAGACAGTCCCTGCTCATAGAGCTTACAATCTAATAGACAAAAAATAAAGTAAGCAAATCAAATCAATTAATGTGTACAGGAAGGAGGAGAGGAGGGTAGGTGGTTACAAGTGGTTATGAGTCAAAAGCAATGTTAAAGAGGTGGGCTTTCAGTCTAGATTTAAAGGTGGCCAAGGATGGGGCAAGACGTAGGGGCTCAGGAAGTTTATTCCAGGCGTAGAGTGCAGCGAGACAGAAGGCGCGAAGTCTGGAGTTGGCAGTAGTGGAGAAGGGAACAGATAAGAAGGATTTATCCATGGAGCGGAGTGCACGGGAAGGGGTGTAGGGAAGGACGAGTGTGGAGAGATACTGGGGAGCAGCAGAGTGAGTACATTTATAGGTTAGTGGAAGAAGTTTGAACAGGATGCGAAAACGGATAGGGAGCCAGTGAAGTGACTTGAGGAGAGGGGTAGTATGAGTAAAGTGAGTTTAAAAATTTTTTTCTTAATATCTTGGTGTTATTTCTTTCAAAGATATATATTTGTCTTTGTGAATTTAATTGCATAAATAAATATATATATTTTTAAAAATCGCAGCACTGGTGTTCAACTTAATCCGTCTATTCAGCGCTGCTATCTGTCTCGGTTGCTGTATTGCATATACAGTGGAGCGGAGTGGAGGAGTGGCCTAGTGGTTAGGGTGGTGGACTTTGGTCCTGAGGAACTGAGTTCAATTCCCAGCACAGGCAGCTCCTTGTGACTTTTGGCAAGTCATTTAACCCTCCATTGCCTGCCACCATGAGTGGGAAAGCACAGGGTACAAATGTAACATAAATAAATAAAATATACACACTGGCTGATAACCACAGTGCTGCCAGTGCTCTCCATTTGGGCTAACTCAGCCTGGCTTTTTGTATGTTCTCATAGGTCTCAGTCTTTGCATTATGATATAGTGACCATCCAATTTCCATCCCTCAGAGTTGCCTGCACTTTTCAAGGTGGAAATGAAGAATGAAGATTTCACAGAAGGTGGAACAGCCACCCTGCACTGTGAGCTGAACAAGGCCACTACTACTTCGGTGGAGTGGAAGAAAGGACACAGGACACTCAAACCAAGTAACAAGTATAAAATGAGACAGGAGGGTCCCGTTGCTGAGCTGGTGATCCACGACCTTGATGAGAAAGATGCTGGAGATTACACTTGTGTGTATGGGGAACAGCAAACCACAGCATCCTTGGCAGTGAAGGGTAAATTGTGCCTGGAAAAAAAAAACAATGTGTACATTTTTGTGGGAATTTGTGCACTCTGTTAGTTAATGTACTGTGTTAACTGTTAGCATGGGCTTTTACTAAGTTAAAAAGCCCATTCATCTTAGTAAATAGGCCTCTAAGTGTTTACCGTGCACTGGAATGTCTATATGCCTTTGTGATGGCAGTTATTGAGCTTCTGGTAGCTACCGTGTCCCCAACTCTTTTCCATCTTGACAGCAGTTGGAAATCCAAACCTGGAAAACCTTGAAGAAATATAAAGATACATGCCCATTTTACTGCCTTATTGCCTGCTGACAGTTGGTTGGCCAGCCTAGAGTCCACCATTCAATAATTCACCTTCTGTTGACTCAAGTAGAAACTTAGGACCTGATATTCAAAGCAAATAAACTGGGCAGGAGATACTCCTGCCCAGTTAAATCATGTTCAGCTCCCCGTTGCGAATATTCAATGCCACTTAACTAGGCTTTGCCGCTGAATATTGGCTCTGACCCCTATGGCAACTGCCTGGATAGTGTGGGTGGAGTCAGGGAGGGGCCACCAGTTATGCAGGCAGCGGTCATATACAGTGCTGGTGCTCGCATAGTTAAGTGGGGAGATAGGACCTCACAAACGGCAGCCCTACCATTGCCTGCTTAGCTGTGTGAATGCCAACATTGAATATCAGCTGGCTCCTGCATAATTCAGTGCCCAGACATGAACCCAGCATTGAATATTGAACCATTTTGATCATGGTTGTCAGCAGCTTCAAAACCACTGACCACCACCGACTGTATATTGGCCCTAGTTTCTAAGATCTCTAAGGACAGCGAAATAACTAGTGTACCTGAATGTAATTCACCTTACATAGTAACATAGAGGTCAATATTCAAAGCGATTTACCAACTTGAAACAGCTCCTGGCCAGTTAACCGCCTGTTTGGGGCTAACCACTAATTTTCAGCGGCATTTAACTGTGTAGTTCTGTTTAAAATAACCAATTATGGCTGAACTAAAAACCGACTATTTGAGGGGTGTTCCAGGGGCAGAGTCGGCACTCGGTCTGTTAAGTACCGATAAGCAGCACTTAACTAGCCAGATTAACCGCATAAATAAGAGAGCATAAAAGACAGTCCTATATTTATATGGTAACCCATAGGCAGTTAAGTGTTGAATGTCACATTTAACTATCTATGTTAGCCAGCTCTGGAAACCTGGAAGTTCGATGCCAGTGCCCATAAATGGCCCAGCATTGAATTTTCAGGTTTAACACTGGCAGCGCTCAGCAAAACATTGATCACCACCGGCTAAATATTGGACCCATAGTAAATGATGGCAGAGAAAGACCAGCATGGTCCATCCAGTCTATCCAGAAATGTGGCCAGTGTTGCACCTGCCGCTTCCTGCAGGTTACCCTCCCCCTCTTTTTTTTTATTTGTGTGAGTCAGTTATGTTTTATTTGAGTAGAAATACTCTATACTTTTTTCTGTTTTTTTTTTTTTATTTTATAATATAGCAAATACAAAGTTACATAGCCAAATTGGAGTCTGTAATGAAGCAGGTAAAAATAGAATTAGAAATATAATAAGCTTCAAATGAAAAGCATAACCATAAAAACAAATAAAGCAGGTAAATAGATAGGTCCTGTGCATTACACTGGGTTATTAATGGAAAGTGAGTTAGATAAATATTTATCTAATTCAAGCCACTTATGCTTGAAACCGGCCAAAGAGTCGGTTGGGCCGCTGGACGAAAATGGTGTTAAAGGGGCGATCAAGGAGGACAAAGCCGTAGCGGAGAAATTAAATGAATTCTTTGCTTCGGTCTTCACCGAGGAGGATTTGGGGGGGACACCGGTGCCGGAAAGAATATTTGAAGCGGGGGAGTCGGAGAAACTAAACAAATTCTCTGTAACCTTGGAGGATGTAATGGGTCAGTTCAGCAAGCTGAAGAGTAGTAAATCACCGGGACCTGATGGTATTCATCCCAGAGTATTAATAGAACTAAAAAATGAACTTGCGGAGCTACTGTTAGAAATATGCAATCTGTCCCTAAAATCGAGTGTAATACCGGAAGACTGGAGGGTAGCCAATGTTACTCCGATTTTTAAGAAAGGTTCCAGAGGAGATCCGGGAAATTATAGACCGGTGAGTCTGACGTCGGTGCCGGGCAAGATGGTGGAGGCTATTATTAAGAATAAAATTGCAGAGCATATACAAAAACATGGACTGATGAGACAAAGTCAGCACGGATTTAGTGAAGGGAAGTCTTGCCTCACCAATCTAATGCATTTTTTTGAGGGGGTAAGCAAACATGTGGACAATGGGGAGCCGGTTGATATTGTATATCTGGATTTTCAGAAGGCGTTTGACAAAGTGCCGCACGAAAGACTCCTGAAGAAATTGCAGAGTCATGGAATCGGAGGTAGGGTATTATTATGGATTAAGAACTGGTTGAAAGATAGGAAGCAGAGAGTAGGATTGCGTGGCCAGTATTCTCAGTGGAGGAGGGTAGTTAGTGGGGTCCCGCAGGGGTCTGTGCTGGGTCCGTTGCTTTTTAATGTATTTATAAATGACCTAGAGATGGGAATAACTAGTGAGGTAATTAAATTCGCCGATGACACAAAATTATTCAGGGTCGTCAAGTCGCAGGAGGAATGTGAACGATTACAGGAGGACCTTGCGAGACTGGGAGAATGGGCGTGCAAGTGGCAGATGAAGTTCAATGTTGACAAGTGCAAAGTGATGCATGTGGGTAAGAGGAACCCGAATTATAGCTACGTCTTGCAAGGTTCCGCGTTAGGAGTTACGGATCAAGAAAGGGATCTGGGTGTCGTCGTCGATGATACGCTGAAACCTTCTGCTCAGTGTGCTGCTGCGGCTAGGAAAGCGAATAGAATGTTGGGTGTTATTAAGAAGGGTATGGAGTCCAGGTGTGCGGATGTTATAATGCCGTTGTATCGCTCCATGGTGCGACCGCACCTGGAGTATTGTGTTCAGTACTGGTCTCCGTATCTCAAAAAAGATATAGTAGAATTGGAAAAGGTACAGCGAAGGGCGACGAAAATGATAGTGGGGATGGGACGACTTTCCTATGAAGAGAGGCTGAGAAGGCTAGGGCTTTTCAGCTTGGAGAAGAGACGGCTGAGGGGAGATATGATAGAAGTGTATAAAATAATGAGTGGAATGGATCGGGTGGATGTGAAGCGACTGTTCACGCTATCCAAAAATACTAGGACTAGAGGGCATGAGTTGAAGCTACAGTGTGGTAAATTTAAAACGAATCGGAGAAAATTTTTCTTCACCCAACGTGTAATTAGACTCTGGAATTCATTGCCGGAGAACGTGGTACGGGCGGTTAGCTTGACGGAGTTTAAAAAGGGGTTAGATAGATTCCTAAAGGACAAGTCCATAGACCGCTATTAAATGGACTGGAAAAATTCCTCATTTTTAGGTATAACTTGTCTGGAATGTTTTTACGTTTGGGGAGCGTGCCAGGTGCCCTTGACCTGGATTGGCCACTGTCGGTGACAGGATGCTGGGCTAGATGGACCTTTGGTCTTTCCCAGTATGGCACTACTTATGTACTTATGCTTGGTTACACATAGGAGAAACAAATGTCAAAAAAATGTCCTCATATTTTTTTTAGTTACATTTGTACCCTGTGCTTTCCCACTCATGGCAGGCTCAATGTGGCAATGGAGGGTTAAGTGACTTGCCCAGAGTCACAAGGAGCTGCCTGTGCCTGAAGTGGGAATTGAACTCAGTTCCTCAGGACCAAAGTCCACCACCCTAAACACTAGGCTACTCCTCCACTAGCACATTCCATGTAGAAGCCTGCCCTTGCAGCCGCGCAGGCTTCTGTTTCTGTGAGTCTGACGTCCTGCATGTATGTGCAGGACGTCAGACTCACAGAAACAGAAGCCTGCGCAGCTGCAAGGGCAGGCTTCTACATGGAATATCAACATTGACATTCCATGTAGAATCTCAAATAGTAGCAACAGAATCTCAATAGTAGCAACATTCCATCTAGAATCTCCAATAGTTTCTATTTTATTACATTTGTACCCTGCGCTTTCCCACTCATAGCAGGCTCATTGTGGCTTACATGGGGCAATGGAGGGTTAAATGACTTGCCCAGAGTCACAAGGAGCTACCTGTGCCTGAAGTGGGAATTGAACTCAGTTCCTCAGGACCAAAGTCCACCACCCTAACCACTAGGCCACTCCTCCACATATAATGGCAAAAGTTACATGGCATGAATACAGGCTGAGGATGAGGCCATTGAGGAAATATTTAGTCTGCACCAGTACTGTTTGTCTGCAGTTAGGATTTACTTTTGTCCATTCTATGTCCTCCAGAGCTGCCTGCACTTTTCAAAGAAGAACTGAAAAATGAAGAAGCCACAGAGCAAGGAAAGGCCACCCTGTGCTGTGAGCTGACCAAGGTTGCTCCAGTGGAGTGGAAAAAGGGACCCAAGACTCTCAAGCCCAGTAGCAAATACAAAATGAGGCAGGAGGGTCCCATTGCTGAGCTGGTAATCTGTGATCTTGAAGTTAAGGATGCTGGAGATTACACCTGTGTCTGTGGACAGCAGCAGACCACAGCAGCCCTAGCAGTGAAGGGTAAAATATCCCCATCATTTCCCTAGCCCTAGCCATGTGTTTATCCTCCTATCATTCCCTTTCCTCGGCCACTAATTTAAAGTTTGTGTGGTGATACTTGAAATATCAATTTAACAGTTGACCAGAACTTTGTTCTTATTTTCTGCATTTAAATGCTCTTTTCATTTTCATCCAGATACTAGACCAGTCCAGAAATAAGGAAGCTGTGTTCATCAACCAGCAGATGTGGAGACAGAGAAAGAAAAGTAGTTCTTTGTAACTTGTCCCTTAAGGATATCGTGCAACCATAGAATTTTCAGTATTTTTCTCTGCCTCCAAGCGTATGATGAATGGACAGTTCAGCTTCTCCTTGATACTTATCACATACTGTAGCTTCTGAGCTGTGTGTCAGTAGAGCAGGGGGTTCCTAATAGACAGTTTATGCTCCTTTCAATATATTGAAAACTTGTCTGGAGCCACAGTGACTCGCCCGATAAGGCGAGTCATAACAAACTACTTTCTTTCTCTGTCTCCATCCACCGGTTGATGGACTGGTCTGGTAGGCTAAAGGAAAGAAAATTATCAGGTTAGACAAAATTTATCCTAATGTCCTTCTTGTGCATTCTCTAGAGCTGCCTACATATTTCAAAAAGGAAATGAAGAATGAGAAAGCGACAGAAGGTGGGACAGTCACTCTGTCCTGTGAGCTGACCAAAGCTGATGCCCCAGTAGAGTGGAAGAAGGGACACAAGATGCTCAAATCAAGTGACAAATATAAAATAAGGCAGGAGGGTGCCATTGCTGAGCTGGTGGTTCAGGACCTAGATGTGAAGGATGCTGGAGATTATACTTGTGTGTGTGGAGAGCAGAAGACCACAGCAGCCTTAATAGTGAATGGTAAATTATAGAACATAGACCAGTACAAAAGATACATGAGATACATTTACTGGGTAGAAAGGATTTAAACAGGGTCAAATCTCTTCCTCGGCATAATAAACCTTGTCATTCAAAATATTGTTAAAACACCACAGAATATTCAATTTAAATGGATCCACCCCAAAACGCGGGAAACAAAAGAAAAAAGCAAACACTTAGGGGTATGTTTACTATGGCACGTTAGCATTTTTCATGTGCCTTTAAAATTAAGGCATGTTAATCCCTAACGCGCCTATACATTCCTAGAGACATTGAGTTGGAACATGTGTAAGCATCCAGATGGAGTCCTACTAAGAGACGTGCCTTTGATGGACTTTATCTCAGCTGTTGTGAAAGTACACAGGACAACGTGGATGTGGCAGAGTATCCTATATAATAAAACGCACCTCCAACATTCTGAAGCTGACTGCATGGCTGAGGCATTCCTGTTCTCTGTATCCATCTCCTGAATTGACATCACGTACTTCCGGGTTCGTCACAAGCAGAAGTGACCAACGACACAAGGTTTCTCGGCTTCAGAATGTTGGAGGTGCATTCTATGAAATAGGATTAGTCAGTTCCTTGAAGCACAGCCAGAGCTCAGCGTCCTGCACAGTAACACTCAGACACCAGTGAGAGAGAGAGGGGGGGGGGGGGGCCTGACACCAGAGAGAGGGAGGGAGGGGGGCCTGACACCAGAGGGGGGGGGGGAAAGTATCTCTGTAATACACACACTTTCTCTCTCACACACTCTCTCTCACGTCTTTCTCTCTCTCACTCTCACACACTGTCTCTCACACACTCTATGTCTCACACTGTATCACATTCACTCTCTATGTGTCACACAGTCACTCACACACTCGCTTGGTCTCATACACTCAGTCTCACAGAGAGTCTGTGCCTTACACACACTCTCTCTCTCGCACACACTGTATCTGTGTGAAACACACTCTCTGTCTCTCACACTGTGTCTCATACGCACTTGCACACACTCTCACACACACACTCTGTCTCACAGACACACTCGCACCCAGACTCACTCTCTCTCATACACACACACTCGCACATTCACTCTCTCTCTCACTCACACACAGTCACTCTCACATACACTGTCTCAAACATACACACTCCGAGGAAAACCTTGCTAGCGCCCATTTCATTTGTGTCAGAAACGAGCCTTTTTTACTAGTTTAGAATATAAGATTGTCATCCATCGAAGATACTTGTTTTATTATTGCTGCTTGGACAAATGATTGGGCAGCATAAGTTGAACACGTTGTTACGTTAAGACTATAAAATCATTTTCAGGTGGACATACAACGCTGGACATTATTGCAGCTGAGTTTGGGAATGTGTTCATGGAAAAATCTTTGGAGGGACTTTATTGGGTGTATATGAATGTAATGAGTTAAAGTTTAATAAATACAACAAATGTTATAGTTGATATTATTGTACCTGAAACATGTATACCTTATCCGACCACAATATCACATTGTAACTGTTTCTACCAGATTGGCGAATGCCTTACGGTACTATGTAAGCCACATTGAGCCTGCAAATAGGTGGGAAAATGTGGGATACAAATGCAACAAATAAATAAATAAGTAAATATTAGTCAAATAATATGGAAAGTTGATATACTGTGACTAAAAAATGAATGTTTAACCCATTTATTAGTAGTAATATACATTCCTATGGGCGCATTAGCATTTAACATGTGTCCACCATTTATGCACGTTAAAACCAGTAATGCACCTATAGTGCACCTTAGTAAACATAGGCGTTAGCTTTTAACTTAGCTGAAGATTCAAAAGTGTATATAAAGTCAATCACACTTTCTATACACTTTTGAATCTTCAGCTAAGTTGAAAGCTAGGTGTTTGCTTTTTTACTTTTGTTTGCCACATTTATATTTTTGTTCTGTTGTATATTAGGGGCAACGTTTTAAAAAAAAATCTACTTTCCTTAATTGGCCATGAGGTATGAAGCAATGACCAATAAACGTATTTGGGAATAAAGGTCCACTCTCTGTTCATTTTGCATTTCCCAGAGCTACCTGCGCATTTCAAAGTACAGCTGAAGAATGAGGAAGCCACAGAAGGTGGGTCAGTCATTCTGTGCTGTGAGCTGACCAAAGCTGGTGCCCAAGTAGAATGGAAGAAGGGACACAGGACACTTAAGCCAAATGACAAGTATAATATGAGGCAGGAGGGTGCCAATACTGAGCTGGTGATTCAGGACCTAGATGTGAAAGATACCGGGGATTATACTTGTGTGTGTGGAGAGCAGAAGACCACAGCAGCCTTAGTAGTGAACGGTAAATTACAGAATAATACCAAAGATGCATCATTTATCAAATAAAATGACATTTTATGAGCCAGATGTACTTTAGCATTGTCTTCATATGTCAAAACTGGGAGGAAACTTATTAACATGTGTAAGGGTGGGCCCCTTGTATGTCTGGTGACTGTATGGAGGACCCCTCACATAACTGTATTTATTCAGGTTGGGACCAGTGCTGAGACTGGTATGCACCAGGAGGTTTTAGGCAATTACCACACATGCTGCAGGCCTCACTCAGTCAGTGAGCCAGACCATTCCAGTAGATGTTTTCTGAACCAGTGTGGAGTGGAGGAGTAGCCTAGTGGTTAGTGCAGTGGACTTTGACCCTGGGGGAACTGGGTTCAATTCCCACTGCAGCTCCTTATGACTCTGGACAAGTCATGTATTTATTATATTTGTATCCCGCACTTTCTCACTAAAAGCAGGCTCAATGCGGCTTACATAGTAATAGGTAACACAGAATTTTGTTATGTAAAGTAGGAAATTAAGTATAACATAATAGAAGGATGGATGGGTAGGTAGGTAGAGACAGGTGATAGAGAGAGGAGGGTAAAGTGGGAGATAGATTCTGGGTCAATGTCATTTTCTCTTCAGTATATGTAAGGTAGATGGGTTCATGAGATTAAGCTGGGTCTCTTGGGTAGGCTTGTTTGAATAGATGGGTTTTTAGTGCTTTTCTGAATGGTAGGTGGTCATGGATTGCTCGGATAGGTCTAGGGAGATCGTTCCATAGACGGCTGCCCTCCATTGCCCCAGGTACAAATAAGTACCTGTACGTACATCTTTGAATACAGTTGCAAAAACCACAGAAAGGTGGTATATTAAATCCCATTCCCTTACTTGAAGTCTTTTGTTAGCAAATAACTAGGGCAATAATAAGAGCAGTAGCAGCCACCTTCACGAGGGCTATAGACAAACAGTATTTACAAAGTCCTCCTTTTCCCTTATATCTTTTACTCATCCTTGTTAGAACATGTGGATACCTTCTTTCTAACTCTCCTGGTAAGAGTGTATCACTTACTATCAAGAAGTATCAAAGATGATTGCCACTTACAGTCTTTGATATTATCTGAAAGACTCGGGGCTTCTGAGGCTGAAGAGCATGGTTGTTGGTCTCAGAAGGCTTCTTTCCGCAAGTAGTTCTTGTAGTTCCTTCAGCCTCTGGAACTGTTCCAGGATCCTGTGTATATGTTTAGGTGGTCCTGGTTGCCCAGCTGAAATTACACACTAAGCCCAACTTCTCCTTTTCTCCTCAGCTAAAAGAAGTGCATGCAGCAGGTACCTCATTCCAGAAGCGGAGCCAGGTTGACGTCGTGGAGGGGGGGGGGGGGGAGAATCAAAAGCGGCGTGAGTGGACTTCCACTGGTGCCGGCGCACATTTTCAATGCAACACAACTAGAGAAATAAATAGGCACCAACACCGACAGAACTCTGTTTGGGAAAGCGGCTGCATCCCTGGCGCCCCACCTAGCTACCCTACTGCCTCATTCCCTGTACCGCGCAGAGCTTAAACAGCCACTGTCACTGCATTTCCTCTTAGACTTTTCTTCAAAGACTGTTCTGACTAGGGTAGCCAGTTGTCTCTATCTACTATAACTGCTTGGACTTCGATGGCTAGGGCCTTTCGGCTAGATGGCTCTACCTTGACATATAAGTCAGTGGCCTGGGGAGGTAGGAAGCCAAAGGCAATAATTTGAGCCCTGGACAGGGTTTATGCCCCTGGGCAATTCCTTCCAAAACTCTTCCCCTCCATATGACTGGACACAGGGGACACGCCTACTTTCTGGGAAGGTCATAAGTGCAATGCCCATTGCTTTCCAATAACGGGTGATGTCACTTTAAAGTCTAAATGATACAGCTTCTAGGAGAGCCTTTGGAATTCTCAGCAGGCACTCGTACGGCAAGGTCTCCACACTTCCTTATCTCTATGCATTGTGTTCTGCTTCTTACTTCCATACAGATTGTTCATATCTATTCACCTCTCCTGGATGTTACACGTTTTGTAAATGTATCTGCTTAAAGATCTCTAATTGGCAGTATGCTGGACCTTTCATTATGTCATCTTTAATTCAGAAATGTATTAGTCCCTTTATCTTTCTCTGCTGTTGCATAACAAGGATAAACTTTATAATTCTGATTTCCTTAATTTACATAGTTGACCATAAATTCTATCCAATAAATGTATTTAGGAATAGAGATCCACTCTGTTCATTCTGTATTTCCCAGAGCTACCTCCACATTTCAAAGTACAACTGAAGAATGAGGAAGCCACAGAAGGTGGGACAGTCCCTCTGTGCTGTGAGCTGACCAAAGTTGGTGCCCAAGTAGAATGGAAGAAGGGACAGAGGACACTTAAGCCAAGTGACAAGTATAAAATGAAGCAGGAGGGTCCCATTGCTCAGCTGCTAATCCAGGACCTACATGTGAAAGATGCTGGGGATTATACATGCTTGTGTGGAGAGCAAAAGACCACAGCAACCTTGGCAGTGAAAGGTAAAATATGAAGTAATTTTCCTACCATTACTATATACTTACTCTTTGTGCTGTGCTAGGCTAGGTGAGGTCACAAAGCTTCAAATAGCCAGCTAAACCATTCCCAAGCAAAAACTTTAACAGTATACTCTCAGTGCTTAATCCAGCTCTTCTTTACTGTAGCAATCACAGGAAATAAAGGAAATCAATTTACAGCAGCGTGGGCAGATGGGAAAAATTTTCCCCAGCCAAAATCAGCCCAAAACCCTCCCAAAGTCAAACCCCGCCTCCAACGTCATCGACCCCGCCTCCAACGTCACCGCCCCCGCCCCCTGATGTCACCTCTGATGTCGTTAGCCCCGCCCCTGATGTCACCTCTGATGTCATTAACCCCGCCCCTGATGTCAACCCTACCCCAGAAAAGCTTCTATTGGACCAAATTGGACCAATAGAAGCCCCCGAAAAAGCACAAACCCCGCACAGCTGCAACGAAAAAGCCCAATTTCCCGCAGCCCGCAGCCTTCGAAAATTTCCAGCATCCTGGCTTAAAAACCACCCATCTGGCAACACGGATTTACAGTTCAGTTGCTTGGAAGAATTGTTGCCTTCTGAGCCCCGCCCTCCTGACTCAGCAAGCAAGCTATTCCCTGCCTTAAGGTAGCTCAGTTCCAGCCTCAGTGAGGGAGTGCTCTTATGGAAACCCTGCGTTGTACCACCCACTCCCTCACAGAGCTTTTCCACAAAATAAAAAATAAAGCATATGTATAAGACCAGGTGGCAAGTAGATTCAAAATCCAAAGGTACTTATTTGAAAATACAAAGACTTCAGAAAGCAAGTGAGCAGAGATCTTCAGCATGTTCAGGGACCTAGTGGCCATAAATCCCAATCCAAAGTTCATCTATACGTATCAGATCACCCAACTGACTTTTCAGAACTAGAATATGGTTTCTATTGTAAAATTCATACAAAGATTATATAAAAAAATTGTCTTTGCTGAAGGGGAGAAATTGTTAAAAAAAAAAAAGACAAAATCATCCAAAGAGCACACAGTGCTGTGAGAGATGTTAGAAGCAAAGAAAAGTGTGCTTTACAATTTTTTAGGATTGCTAGCTTTTGCAGGGTTATTATCAGGCTTATTTTCAAAAGAGAAGGGCGCCCATCTTCCGACACAAATCGGGAGATGGGCATCCTTCTTTCAGGGTCGCCCAAATCGGCATAATCGAATGCCGATTTTGGGCGCCCTCAACTGCTTTCCGTCACGGGGACGACCAAAGTTCACAGGGGCGTGTCGACAGCGTAGCGAAGGCAGGACTGGAACGTGCTTAACACATGGGCGTCCTCGGCCGATAATGGAAAAAAGAAGGGTGTCCCTGACGAGCACTTGGCCGACTTTACTTGGTCCATTTTTTCTTGTGACCAAGCCTCAAAAAGGTGCCTGAACTGACCAGATGACCACCAGAGGGAATCAGGGATGACCTCCCCTTACTCCCCCAGTGATCACCAATCCTCTCCCACCCTAAAAAAAAACTTTAAAAAATGTTTTGCCAGCCTCAAATGTCATACCCAGCTCCATGACAGCAGTATGCAGGTCCCTGGAGCAGTTTTAGTGGGTGCAGTGTACTTCAGGCTGGCGGACCCAGGCCCATCCCCCCCTACCTGTTACACTTGTGGTGGTAAATGTGAGCCCTCCAAAACCCACCAGAAACCCACTGTACCCACATCTAGGTGCCCCCCTTCATCCCTAAGGGCTATGGTAGTGGTGCACAGTTGTGGGGAGTGGGTTTTGGTTGGGGATGTATCTGGTCATTTCTGAGATGGGCATCCTCGGTTTCCACTATCGGCGAAAATCGGTGACGACCATCTCTAGGGACGACCATCTCTAAGGTCAACCTAAATGTTGAGATTTGGGTGTCCCCGACTGTATTATCGAAACAAAAGATAGCTGCCCATCTTGTTTCAATAATACGGGTTTCCCCACCCCTTCACGGGGCCGTCCTCCGAGGATGTCCTCAAGAAAACTTGGGCACCCCATTCGATTATGCCCCTCCACGTATCTGCCAGCTGATGGGGTCAGCAGTTACAGGAACACTCGGACAGAAGACTAGTGTTAGTAGTGAGTGGCATAGATCTGTGGTCAAAGCAGAGAAAAGCATGCTTTTCAGCTTTTGCAGGGTTGGTAGCTGCTGTAGGGTAACATCTGTGGCTGCCTACTAGAAGGCCGAATAGTAATCAGAGTATATAAGAAAGAGAGGGTTGAGTGGCAGCTATCAGTATAACTACCTCACAGGCAGAAAGACGTGATTTGTAAATCTCTCATCCACTTGGAATAAGGTGCATCAGCAGCCAGGGTGGATGGGTAAAGAAGGAGCTCCATGCCAAGGGCTAAAATTGATTGCAATAACCCATGCCCAAAAAGGAAATCAGTGCTTAAGTCGACCTAGTGGAAGGTGGCAGAATGGGAGTGGTACTTACCCATGTTGTTCACGTGCAGCAATGCAATGGATTTAAAAGATTTTGCTTTTGGGGTGAGTAGTGAAGAAACACGTGGATTTCAAGATGGTGGCGAGTGGTGAGCCAATAGGAAAGAAAGCAAAAGAAGTGCCTGCCCAAGAGGAGAGGAATAATGGTGGACTGGAGACTCAAATTACAAAAGAGGAGCAATTAGCATGGTTCCAAGAGCTGAAAGAAGATGTCTTGGTAGTAAGAGGGGACTTGCTGGAGGTGATGCAGGAACTTCAGTCCAACGTAGCAGATCTGTACCAATGGGTGGATGAGGAAAATGCACAAAAAAAAAATTGCAGAGGTGGAAGAATTTAAGGACTAGGTATTGGACAAGCTTGAAGATTTAGAAAACAGGTTGAGGTGAAACAATTTAAGGGTTAGAGGAATACTTAAAATAACAAAGTATAAGGACTGCATGGAGGTTGTGAGGAAAATGTGTGATATGCTGTTGGCTTTGGGAGAGCACCTGGTGTAGGATGTGAATGTTAAAAGTAAGAGAGCACATAGATCCCGATGATCAGTTTCCCCGTGCTGTTCCGTGCTGTAAGATTAGTGCTGGAACAGTGCAGGGAAACAACGCCCCGATGATCAAAACTAATAGTATGCAAATTTATGCATGCTATTAGTTTTGCTCATTGGACTACTTCTGCAAGAGGATAGTGCCTGGGCATGCACCCAAGGCACAATCCTCCCACAGAAGTTGTTTGATAGGTCTGGGCTGTTGAAAAAAAAAGCCCAGACCTGCAGACCCCACTAACCTTCCTCCCCCCGGACAGAGGCCCTGGTGGTCTAGGGGCCCCCCTGAACCCTGGCCTGACCCTCCACACACCCCCACCACCCCCTGCCAGAAGACACAACCCCCCAACAGAAGAGAGGGCTGAATATTGCTGGCACCTGCATAACCCCCAGCTCATCCCCAATGCCAATCAAATCTCCCCTCATCCATCTAAGCTGAAGAGCCCTAACCTCTTTAGCCTTTCCTCATATGAGAGGAGTTCCATGCCATTTATCATTTTGGTCGCTCTTCTTTGAACCTTTTCTAATACCTCTGTATCTTCTTTGAGATACCGCGACCAGAACTGAACACAGTACTCAAAGTGAGGTTGCACCATGGAGCAATACAGAGGCATAATAATAATAATAAAACTTTATAACCCACTGTATCTGCAAGAGTCTAAGTGGGGAACAAGGCACATACAAAGTATAAAAGGACAAAACAATAAAAATTATTTCTTTCCTCGACAAACTATAAAAATTACTATATTACTCTAACAATAAAAAATACAGCAGTTTACATTTGTGTAGTATAAAATCTAATATAATAAAACGCACCGTGAACGTTCTAATGAGGACAACGTTCTGTGAAGCCCTGAAGCCATCTGACGTCACTGAAGCTGTAGGGTTCGTGGATTCGTGGTGTGAAGCCTTCAAGCCAGCCAGTCGTCTCTGCCCCGCCCTCGCGAAAAAAACAAACAAATCGGGAAGCGAAACGTCAGGGAAGGAGGCGGCGCTCCCGACGTCTAGCTTTCCCTTCGCTGTGTTCCGCCTTCAAGGCGGAACACAGCGAAGGGAAAGCTAGACGTCGGGAGCGCCGCCTCCTTCCCTGACGCTTCGCTGCACGAACCGCCACGGAGGTAAATTTAAAAAGAATAAAAAAATAAAAAAAGGGATGCATGGATGCGAAGGGGTGGGGGGGCATGGATGCGAGGCATGGATGCGAAGGGGGGGGGAGAAGAGGGCGGGCCAGGCTGGGACATGGGAGAGAGAGTAGCATGGATGCGAGGGGGGGGGGTCATGGAAGGGCGAGAGGGGACTTGCTGGAAAAGGATGAATGGAGGCGGCAGGGGACAGAGGAGCATGGATGGGTATGGATTAGGAGGACAGGGCACAGGGAGAGAGGGGAATTACTGGAAATGGATGAATGGAGGGGGCAGGGGACAGAGGAGCATGGATGGGCATGGATTGGGAGGGCAGGACTCAGGGAGAGAGGGAAATTGCTGGATAGGGAAAAATGGAGGGGCCAGGTGACAGATGAGCATGGATGGGCATGGATTGGAAGGGCAGGACTCAGGGAGAGGGGAATTGCTGGATAGGGATGAATGGAGGGGACAGATGGGCATGGATGGATATGGATTGCAGAGCAGGCCTCAGGCAGAGAGGGGAAATGCTGGATAGGGAAAAATGGAGGGGCCAGGTGACAGAGGAGCATGGATGGCCATGGATTGGAAGGGCAGGACTCAGGGAGAGGGGAATTGCTGGATAGGGATGAATGGAGGGGACAGATGGGCATGGATGGATATGGATTGCAGAGCAGGCCTCAGGCAGAGAGGGGAAATGCTGGATAGGGAAAAATGGAGGGGCCAGGTGACAGAGGAGCATGGATGGGCATGGATTGGAAGGGCAGGACTCAGGGAGAGGGGAATTGCTGCATAGGGATGAATGGAGGGGACAGATGGGCATGGATGGATATGGATTGCAGAGCAGGCCTCAGGCAGAGAGGGGAAATGCTGGATAGGGAAAAATGGAGGGGCCAGGTGACAGATGAGCATGGATGGGCATGGATTGGAAGGGCAGGAGTCAGGGAGAGGGGAATTGCTGCATAGGGATGAATGGAGGGGACAGATGGGCATGGATGGATATGGATTGCAGAGCAGGCCTCAGGCAGAGAGGGGAAATGCTGGATAGGGAAAAATGGAGGGGCCAGGTGACAGAGGAGCATGGATGGGCATGGATTGGAAGGGCAGGACTCAGGGAGAGGGGAATTGCTGCATAGGGATGAATGGAGGGGACAGATGGGCATGGATGGATATGGATTGCAGGGCAGGCCTCAGGCAGAGAGGGGAAATGCTGGATAGGGATGAATGGAGGGGGCAGGTGACAGACAAACATGGATGGCCATGGATTGGGAGGGCAGGGCTCAGGGACAGAGGGGAATTGCTGGAAAAGGATGAATGGAGGGGCAGGGGACAGATGGCCATGGATTGGGAGGGCACGGCTCACACTCTCTCTCTCATATACAATGTCTTTCTGACTCTCACTCTCACACACTCTGTCTCACACTGTATCACATTCACTCTCTATGTGCCACACAGTCACTCACACACTCGCTTGGTGTCATACACTCACTCTCACAGAGAATCTGTGTCTCACACACACTCTCTCTCTTGCCCACACACACACACTCTCTCTCACACTGTGTCTCACATACACACTTGCACACACTCTCATTCTCACACTCACAAACACACTCACACCCAGACTCACTCTCTCTCTCACACACTCACACTTTCACTCTGACTCTCAAACAGTCACTCTCACATACACTCTCCCAAACATACACACTCCAAGGAAAACCTTGCTAGCGCCCGTTTCATTTGTGTCAGAAACGGGCCTTTTTTACTAGTAATATCATATATCAAGGGAACCAAAGGCCTGAAAAAATGAATGAGTTTTAAAGCTTTTTTAAACTGATCCATATTCTGTATTAAACGAATTTCAATGGGCAGCGCATTCCATAATTTCGGACCTTTGATATAAAAAATAGATGATCTACATTCTTCCAAATAAACCTGATGAAATGAAGGCACATCAAGTAGATGATCTCAGAGAACGAGCAGATTGATAGCATCTTAGAGTGGAACTAAGAGTTGTTGAGATATTATTTTTTATTTATTTTTTTTATTTATTGCATTTGTATCCCACATTTTCACACCTATTTGCAGGCTCAATGTGGCTTACAGAGTTTGGTCATGACATAATCATTCTATGATATCAGTTACAATTAGTAATGTTCAAAGATTAGGTAAGGGAAGAGAGAAGGAAGGTGTTAGTCAGGGTAGAAGGTGGACTGTAATTGTGTGGATTGGTGAAGTAGTTTTGTAAGGCTATGGGTTCTCTTTGTAGGCTTTGTGGAAGAGATGTGTCTTCAGGGATTTGTGGAAGTTAGTTCTTTCGTCAATGGCTTTCAGGGCTGTGGGTAATGCATTCCACAACTGCGTGCTCATGTAGGAGAAGGTGGTGGCGTGTATTACCATTTAATATTTTAAAAACTAACAGTAAAAATTTTAATTCAGTATGAAATTTTACAGGAAGACAGTGCAGAAATTTCAAGATTGGAGTAACATGATTATAGCGGGAACCTCCTTTAATCATTCGGGCTATGGTATTCTGACCAACTTGTAACGCCTTCAGCATAGTATTGTAATCCCCATTAACAAACCGTTGCAGTAATCCAACAGTGGACAAACTACAGACTGCACAATTTTACGAACGTTTTCGGCAGAGACAAGTGATCTAATACACCGTACAACCCTTAATTTATAAAATACCTTTGCTATTATATTTCCAATCTGATTTTTCAAAGATAGTGTAGTGTCAAGTTGCACCCCCAAGTTTCTGATCTGATGATCAATGGGAATATTGACAGAGTCCATGTTAAAAACCTTAGGACAACATACTGCTTTTGTGCCAGAGAGGAAAAGAATTCGAGTTTTCAAGATGTTCAATTTCAAATGATTTCCCTTCATCCAATTATAGTATTTTTGGTCTTATTCGCCATCCTTTTTCTAGAATTCCTAGCATCCTGTTTGCTTTTTTGACCGCCACCGGACATTGAGCAAAAGATTTCAGCGTATTATCTACAATGACACCTAAATCTTTTTTTTTGGTTGCCAACCCCTAAAGTGGACCCTAGCATCAGGTAACTATGATTTGGGTTATTCTTTCCAACATGCATCACCTTGCATTTGTCCACATTAAATTTTATCTGCCATTTGGATGCCCAGTCTTCCAATTTTCTACGGTCTTCCTGCAATATTTCACAGTCCGCATGTGTTTTAACAACCTTGAATAGTTTCATCTGCAGATTTAATCACCTCACTCATTGTTCTGATTTCCAAATCATTTATAAATATGTTAAATAGCACCAGTCCCAGTACTGATCCCTGTGGCACTCCACTGTTCACCCTCCTCCATTGAGAGGAATGACTATTTAACCCTACCCTTTGTTTTCTGTCTAGTAACCAATTTCTAATCCACACCAGCCATTTACAAAAGTTCTTATTATTTGCCTTGTGACGAATATATGCTGGCAAATTGTTCCAACATTTCACACTTTCATAATGAAGCTTATATCATATTCCTGAAGAGGATGGAAATTGAAGGGACGAGAAATGTCTCAATGTTAAGTAGTTCTTATCTAACATCATAATCAGTGGTATCATATATTGGTGGGACTTGACCATTTAGTATTAAATGAACAAACTGCACAACTTAAATATAAATATAAACCAGGCTTTAACTGTAAACCAGTGCAATTTGTGAAGTAATGGCTTGGAACTTTCATACTTAGAAAGCCTATTTATCATTCGAGCCGCCGTATTTTGTAAGGTTTGTAAACGTCAACATACATTAACACTACAACCAACATAGATGATATTGCAGTGATCTAGATATGACATCAAGAGTTTCTCCCTTATATGGTATGGAAGCTCAGCCTAGCACATCCCAGGATGCATTGAGCAGGGCACCGCCATTTTGTAGGCGACGCTGGTAGGAGGAGGGAGTGATACTTCCTCCTCCATCATCTCAAGGTATGGAGGGTTCGGGGCTGCTGAATCAGAATAGGACATGTGTGGCATACAAGTTTTAATTGTAATTATAATCATACTTAGAACAGTGATAAATCATCTTATCAGCTGTGATTTGAAGCAGTTGTAGTTTAAATATTAACTTCTAAGGAAGAGCAAAATATATAGAATTGCAATATTTGCTTGGACTACTAGAGTAAAATGTTCCTGATAAAAATACAATGTATAGATCTCAGTTTTTAAGGCTGAAAAATACCTTCTTAATCACATTATTAACATGAGCCTCAAAGGACAAAGTTGAATCCAAGATAACTCCCACTACCCAAACTTGATGGGTTACTGATAGAAATACACCATTTTGTAAAGGAACTCAGACAGGAACATTGGAAAAAAATTGTTGAACCAAAGAATGTTAGTCTTACCTGCATTAAGTTTCAACAGATATTCACAAGCTCACAATCCTATCGTTGTATTGCATAATTGCACCATTGATCGACACCTAACACTTGAGAATCATGCAAAAAACATAACTAAAAAGATGTTCCATTCAATGTGGAAACTAAAAAGAGTCAGACCATTTTTCCCAAGGAATGTCTTCCGCTACCTGGTACAATCACTGGTACTTAGTCATCTGGACTATTGTAACTCACTCTACGCCGGCTGCAAAGAGCAAATACTCAAAAAACTCCAGACAGCCCAGAACACGGCAGCCAGACTTATATTCGGCAAACCAAAATACGAAAGCGCAACACCCCTTCGAGAAAAACTACACTGGCTCCCACTCAAAGAATGCATCATGTTCAAACTCTGTACCTTGGTCCATAAAATCATCCATGGTGACACCCCAGCCTACATGTCAGACCTAATAGAACTACCACCCAGAAATGTAAAAAACTCCTCCCGCACATTCTTCAACCTTCATCCTCCCAAATGTAAAGGCTTGAAATACAAATCAATGCATGCATCAACCTTTTCCTATACAAGCACACAGCTCTGGAACACACTGCCACGTAACCTGAAAACGGCCTACGAAATGACCAATTTCCGCAAACTCCTGAAAACGTATCTCTTCGACAAAATATATCATAAAGAACAACACGCGTAACTCTACATTCCTTAAGATATCCTGGAATGGAATGGCCAGTAGATCCAAGATGGCGATCTGGAAAGATGCATGAACAGCAGTTCCTGACCCTTACATCATAATCGCGAGTTGGAAGCTTCCCTGGTTGATTATGGGGAAGAGAAAGGGTAAATCCAACTTACCGAGCTCCACAGGACGGGTGAACCCCTTTCCCTCTCGGCAGACGACGTTGGAGGAGACGGGACTGCTGTTGCAGAGGACTCAAGCCGGCGCCTCGAGGGGTCCGATGGAATCGTCGAACCTCAGCATAGAGGGAGTGACGCTGAGTCCCCCTCCGATAACAACGCCCCAGAGACCCGGAGGGGAACAGATGGTTATGGAGAGGCAATTGGCGGGAGCGTCCGGAAGTGTAGTCCCTGCCGATAGCAGTGGAGACCCCATAGCTACCTCATCTCCGTTGGAAACACCTTCGCAAACAGGCTTGATGCTGTTTGCGTCTCCGCCGGAGCGACAACTGAGTGAGCCCTCCGTTAGGGTCCGGGAATTAGTTAGACCATCTGTTGTTACAATGGACTCCATCTGGGAGGCAATCCAAGGACTAAACAACACGCTACTACAAGTGGCAGAAACTTTGCGTGGAGATATGGGGAAGCTATCTCAGGCTCATTCAGAACTTTCCACTAAGGTAACTGAACAGATGAATAGAATAGACCATCTTGAACCTGAGGTAAATTCTATAAAGAATTCTATTTCTGCAGTTATCAAAGATAACACTATTCAAGGGAAAAAAATTGACTATATGGAAAATCAATTACGAAGGAATAATTTACGTTTTTTGAATTTTCCTAAATCTCCATTGACTCCAGCTAAGGAAATGTTAAAAAAATACTTTACTGAAGTTCTGGGGCTTCCCTCAGAAGCTTTTCCTCCTCTTACTAGGGTGTTATACATTTCTGGAGCTCGAGTTAATAATATACAACCTTCTCAACCTGATTTGAACCTAACTCAGATTTTGGAAAGTTCAATGGATGTCATTACAGAAAGGACAACACTGTTGGTCTCGTTTGCATTAGAATTGGATCGTAACAATATATTTAGGTTATTTTTTCGCCACATCTCCACACCTTTCCTAGGCTCAAAAATTCAAGTGTTTCCTGATCTCTCTCGAGAGACACAAAGAAAAAGAAAAGACTTTTTATTATTAAAAGTAAGGGTCCTACAATTAGGTGGGTCCTTTATACTTAAATTTCCTTGTAAATGTTATATTTCTTTTCAATCCACTAATTATATTTTCTTTGAGCCAGGAAAACTTTTAGAATTTATAGTGAGTAAAGAGTAGTCTGTTGTTTGTCAGGATTGAATGCTATATCGGCTGCTCCGACTTGATTTCTTGTCTTTCCTGTTGTATAAAATTGACTGGGGTGGGGAACCGCCTCAGCTATTATTTTGTTTTAAATTTCAGTTCCTAGTTCTTGGATCATTAATGTGGACAAACAAATATATTTTCTTTACCTGATTGTTTTTTCTCAATATTGTATATTTCTTTAAATTCCAATTTATGTATATGGCATAAATGAAATGTTAAACTCAATAAACAAATAAAAAAAAAAAAAAAAGATATCCTGGAATGTTCTCTAATGTCTTTTGCTTTCACACCATCTTGTACCTAATGTCTATGGCTTTAACACTATCATGTATCTCACCATCATGCACCCAAAACTTCGGCTAAAACAAATGTATACTCTTTTCTATTTCCAGAACTATGTATTTCACCATCATGTACAGTGGTGGAAATAAGTATTTGATCCCTTGCTGATTTTGTAAGTTTGCCCACTGACAAAGACATGAGCAGCCCATAATTGAAGGGTAGGTTATTGGTAACAGTGAGAGATAGCACATCACAAATTAAATCCGGAAAATCACATTGTGGAAAGTATATGAATTTATTTGCATTCTGCAGAGGGAAATAAGTATTTAATCCCTCTGGCAAACAAGACCTAATACTTGGTGGCAAAACCCTTGTTGGCAAGCACAGCGGTCAGACGTCTTCTGTAGTTGATGATGAGGTTTGCACACATGTCAGGAGGAATTTTGGTCCACTCCTCTTTGCAGATCATCTCTAAATCATTAAGAGTTCTGGGCTGTCGCTTGGCAACTCGCAGCTTCAGCTCCCTCCATAAGTTTTCAATGGGATTAAGGTCTGGTGACTGGCTAGGCCACTCCATGACCCTAATGTGCTTCTTCCTGAGCCACTCCTTTGTTGCCTTGGCTGTATGTTTTGGGTCATTGTCGTGCTGGAAGACCCAGCCACGACCCATTTTTAAGGCCCTGGCGGAGGGAAGGAGGTTGTCACTCAGAATTGTACGGTACATGGCCCCATCCATTCTCCCATTGATGCGGTGAAGTAGTCCTGTGCCCTTAGCAGAGAAACACCCCCAAAACATAACATTTCCACCTCCATGCTTGACAGTGGGGACGGTGTTCTTTGGGTCATAGGCAGCATTTCTCTTCCTCCAAACACGGCGAGTTGAGTTCATGCCAAAGAGCTCAATTTTTGTCTCATCTGACCACAGCACCTTCTCCCAATCACTCTCGGCATCATCCAGGTGTTCACTGGCAAACTTCAGACGGGCCGTCACATGTGCCTTCCGGAGCAGGGGGACCTTGCGGGCACTGCAGGATTGCAATCCGTTATGTCGTAATGTGTTACCAATGGTTTTCGTGGTGACAGTGGTCCCAGCTGCCTTGAGATCATTGACAAGTTCCCCCCTTGTAGTTGTAGGCTGATTTCTAACCTTCCTCATGATCAAGGATACCCCACGAGGTGAGATTTTGCGTGGAGCCCCAGATCTTTGTCGATTGACAGTCATTTTCTACTTCTTCCATTTTCTTACTATGGCACCAACAGTTGTCTCCTTCTCGCCCAGCGTCTTACTGATGGTTTTGTAGCCCATTCCAGCCTTGTGCAGGTGTATGATCTTGTCCCTGACATCCTTAGACAGCTCCTTGCTCTTGGCCATTTTGTAGAGGTTAGAGTCTGACTGATTCACTGAGTCTGTGGACAGGTGTCTTTCATACAGGTGACCATTGCCGACAGCTGTCTGTCATGCAGGTAACGAGTTGATTTGGAGCATCTACCTGGTCTGTAGGGGCCAGATCTCTTACTGGTTGGTGGGGGATCAAATACTTATTTCCCTCTGCAGAATGCAAATAAATTCATATACTTTCCACAATGTGATTTTCCGGATTTAATTTGTGATGTGCTATCTCTCACTGTTACCAATAACCTACCCTTCAATTATGGGCTGCTCATGTCTTTGTCAGTGGGCAAACTTACAAAATCAGCAAGGGATCAAATACTTATTTCCACCACTGTACCTAATACTTGCTGTAAAACCAAATGTACATTCTTTTCTATTTCCAGTATCCATGATGAATTGTAAGCAACATTGAGCCTGCAAAAAGATGGGATAATGTGGGATACAAATGTAATAAATAAAATAAATAATTCTATAATTGAAAAAAAAACTGTGGATTTGAATATACTGGTGCCAGAACAAAAATATTATCAGCATATGAAAATTAAAGAACATCCTCAGGCAGGCAATAGAAGAATTAGAAAAGGTTCCAAGAAGAGCAACCAGAATGATAAAGGGGATGGAACACTTCCAATATGAGGAAAGCCCAAAGAGATTATGGCTCTTCAGCTTCTAAAAGAGACAGCTGAGGGGCTGAGTAATGTAGAATTGAATTGATTTTTCACACTTTCAAAAAGTACAAAGACCAGGGGACATTTGATGACATTACATGAGAATACTTTTAAAATAAATAGGAGAAAATATTTTTTCACTCACAGAATAGTTAAGCTCTGGAACTCTCAGTGCCAGAAGATGTGGTAACAGCAGTTAGCATATCTGGGTTTAAAAAAGGTTTGGACAAGTTCCTGGAGGAAAAGTCCATAGTCTGTTACTGAGATGGACATGGGGGGGAAGCCACTGCTTGCCCCGAGATTGGTAGCATGGAATGTTGCTACTAATTGGGTTTCTGCCAGGTACTTGTGGCTTGACTTGGCTACTGTTGGAAGCAGGATACTGGGCTAGATGGACCACTGGTATGGCGATTCTTATGTTCTTATGTTAAGAAAAAGCCAAACGTACTCTAGTGGTCCAGTCAAAGCCCAGACTGAAATCTGTTATTGCTGCAGTGGGGACTGCTACCAAGTATTAAGTCAAGGAGTATGAAGTTGTATGCAATCATGACATTTTGAATTCTTATCTATAATAGCTTTTCATGCTGAAAATGTGTTGTGTATGCATTTTGAATTGTATTTTTAGACAGCAGAATGTGAAAAATGTGGAAGGGTGTAAGTAATATTTCTTGATTTACATTTTTATTTATTTGCCTTGGTTTGTCCTGGTCCATAGAATTCCCAATGAGATTCAGACTGTGAGATTAAGTTTCTCAGTTTATTCTCTAGAAGTCTGTTGTTTTCTCATCTTTCCTGTAGCTCTGAATCTCTAGATTGTAACATGTCTTGTAACCTATGCTTGTAATATATCTTGTGTCCTCCAGAACTGCCTGTACATTTCAAAGAAGGGCTGAAGAATGAGGAACAGACAGAGGGTAAAAGTGCCACTCTGCATTGTGAGCTGACCAAGGCCGCTGGTGCAGTGGAGTGGAAGAAGGAACAAAGGACACTGAAACCAAGTGAGAAGTATAAAATGAGGCTGGAGGGCACTGTTGCTGAGCTGGAAATCCATGATTTGAATGTCAAGGATGCTGGAGATTACACTTGTGTGTGTGGGGAGCAGCAGACCACTACGGCCCTGGTGGTGAAAGGTAAACTATGTGCATGTTATTCCGTACTTATTTTTTCTATCATCTTCTTTTCTGAAACTCACCAGTATAATTGTATATGTCATGTTTCCATTTATGTTGTATTCATTGGTTATCTCTTGGGTTGCTATCTACTGTACCTGACTGTATATCCCTTCTGTAGCTTTTGGGCTTTGCAAGTGATGTATAAGAAAAATAAATACATAGAAATTATTAGTGTAATTCTGTTTTCATTGGGCTTCTTCAGAAGAGTATGCATTTTCTGCAAATTATCCAAAATGCTGAAGCTCATTTAATGTCTGGTATTAGGGCGGGGTGTATGTCTCTCCAGTTCTGTGTGATCTTCATTGTTTGCCAGTGTCACTGAGAACTAGATTTAAGATTTTGCATCTTACCTTTAAGATTTTGAAATAAAGAATGAGCTTACCTAACCAGACTATTTTAAATGTTCCATGATTTTCCTGTTGAGATCAAGAAGTGATGGTTTGTTCTGTATTCCAGTTTTGAAACAAGAATTATGTGGGATTTTATATATTGTTGAAATGATTGGGCCCAAAACCAGATAAGAGACGCTGTTACCCAGTTAAATAGCTCTGGCCAAATCCTTCAATGGCACTTGATTGGATAGTGCAGGGGCGTAGCTACATGGGGCCACGGGGGCGTGGGCCCCCATAGATTTGGCCCTGGCCCCCCTCCCCGCCGCCAACCCCTTCGACCCCCTCTTCCCGCCGCCAACCCTCCCCCGCCACCGCCGCCGCCATCACCGTTGGGTACCATTGCTGGCGGGGGTCCCCGACCCCTGCCAGCCGAAGTCCTCTTCTGCAGCGTGGCCTTGTTGCTGATCTGCAAGGCTTCTGTTTCTGTGAGTCTGATGTCCTGCAGGACATCAGACTCACAGAAACAGAAGCCTTGCAGATCAGCAACGTGGCCGCGCCGGAGAAGAGGACTTCGGCTGGTGGGGGTTGGGGACCCCTGCAAGGTGATGGTGGCGGGGGGGGGGGGGTGTCAGCGACGCTTGGGGGGAAGAGCTAAAATGTGCCCCCTCACCTCGGGCTCTGGACTCCCCTCCTGCCGAAGTCTGGTTACGCCCCTGGGACAGTGCTGCTGAAAATCCAGTCAAACCACCTTGGCACTATCCAGGCAGTGCCAGCATGATCTAGGGTAGAGGCTTGGTGGAACCGGGAGTTACACATTTAGGGCTAGATCAGTAAATGGTGCTCAAAAAATCAGCACTGAAAAACATTGATACTCAATAGTATACTATAATGGGCACTCAAAATGAACGCCCATTATAGAATAGCATTGAGTTCCGATTTTGGCACCCATATTTGAGTGCCTGTTGAAACCAGGTGTAATTTCTGATGCCCAATTTGGGCGCACATCCTTGGCACCAATTTGAATTTGCAAGCACACCTTTCTACGCACTATTCTATAACAATATGTTCCCAAATCCTATAGCGTGCAACCCAAAAGGAGGAGTGGCCATGGGAGGTACATGGGTGGGTTAGGGGCGTTTCAAAATTTTTTAAAAATGCTGACCATCATGGGCTGAATACTCCCCCCCCCCCCCCCCCCCCCCCCGTTTACTAAGCCATGCACTAATGCCGACACACCCCATTCATGGGCTGTGTCGGGACAGCTGTATGGCTTAGTAAACAGGAGGGTTAGTCAGGCTTTTGTTTAACTTTGTTTTCTGCTGAATGATAATTTAATTCTGTTTTGTTTTGTGACTTTTATCATTTTTTACCATTCATTGCATATTTTTTTCATACTTATTATTTTATCAATTGTTGTTTATCATTTTTGAGGTTTATCTTACTGTACATTACTTGTGCCCTGGGCCCAGAATAAAGGGGTATATTGAGTTTAAATAAATGAACTAATAAGAAATAAAACAGAAACTCTTTTGAGTAAACAGAGATCCTACTAGCAATCACATTCTAAGTCTGTGAACTGAGATATAAACTTAAAGAGCAGAAGGGGATAACCGGGTAGAATGGATGGGATGCTTCGACAGCGTGTTCTGCCATCAGCTGCTTGTACTGTATTACTGTGATGAACTTTCTCCCCATTCTGTCTCTCTCAGAAGCGCCTGCCTTGTTTAAAGTGGAGCTAAAGAGTGCAGAAGCCTTAGAAGGTGGAACAGCCACCCTGTGCTGTGAACTGACAAAGCCCACTGCTTCAGTGGAATGGAAGAAGGGACACAAGACCCTGAAACCAAGTGACAAGTATAAAATGAAGCAGGAGGGTCCTATTGCTCAATTGATAATTCAAGACTTGGATGAGAAGGATGCAGGAGACTTTAGTTGTGTGTGTGGAGAGCAGCAGACCAAAGCAACCTTAACAGTGAAGGGTAAATTAAACTCTGTGCATCAAAGCATAAACGCATGATTTTATCAAATAAAGTGTCGTCCTGTAGATATTCTTACTTAACAACTTTCCTGTCTCTATATATTACATTCACTTAATGGGATAATTGATAGTTTACATGTGGCATCTTCTCCTCTGTCCAAGTTCAGTCCTGCTCACAGAATCTTTCCTCTTTTTTAAACTATTGTCAAACTGGTCGATATTCAGCCAGCGGCGGTCTGCATTTTTTTAAATACTGATTGTCACCAACTAGATTAGCCCTGGATATTCAGTGCTAGACCATATCTGCGCAGAAGCGTTATATTTTGGGGGCTAAATGTGATATGGATAGCTGCCGGAGCTTATGTGGTGAGTCACTGCCAGAGAAAAATGTCCAAAAAGTGGCATAAATCTGCATTTGGAAGTTTTTCTCACAACATCCAAATCGGTATTTTTGAAACCAATTTTTAGACGTTTTTCTATGAAGTCCATCAGAAGTGCATTCAAAGGGGGCGTATCGGGCGTGTTAAGGGCGGGACCCTGGTGTTCCTAATACTTGGACGTTTGTCTGCCATAATGGAACAAAACAAAGCATCCAGGGCTATAAGTTGTACGTTTTGGTCTAGACTTCTTTTATTAACGAGTAAGCCACAAAAAGTGCCCATATGACCATTGGAGGGAATCGGGGATGAACTGCCCTTACTCCCCCAATGATCACTAACCCCTCTCACCCCCCAAAAATGTGATTAAAAACATTACTTACCAGCCTCTATGCCAGGTTCAGATGTTATACTCAGGTCCGTTAGAGCAGCATGCAGGTCCCCGGAGTAGTGCCGTGATGGGTGCAGTGCACTGTAGACAGGTGGACCCAGGCCCATACCTCCCCCTACCTGTTACACTTGTGGTGGAAACTATGAGTCCTCAAAAACTCACCAGAAACCCATTGTACCCACATATAGGTGCTCCCTTCACCCATAAGGTCTATTATAGTGATGTACTGTTGGGGGTAGTGGGTTTTGGAGGCTCAGCAGACAAGATAAGGGAGCCCTTTTACTCTCCTGGGATATCTATGTGGCCAGTCTACTAAGAATGCTGGCTCCTCCTACATCCCAATGGCTTGATTTTGTGCGTTTTTCACCTGTACATTTTTTTTCAAAAATGTACCAAAAGGATAAATGCACAGAGCACAAAAAGATCTAGCAAATATCCATTTGGGGGGGGGGGGGGGGGGAATAGATGTTTTTCTGTGTTTTGAAAATGGCTATATTCCCCAGTTGAATTTTGGACATCTTTTGCAAAATGTCTAAAGTTGGCCTTAAACATCATCTCGAAAATGCCTCTCCATGTAGCCAGAATTAAATAATTTTCTACCCTATCTTTGGTAGAGAGCAGCAGCATTATGTCTGATGTGATACCTCTAACTGTACATATTAATCTAACTGTAATTAATCTTTCATTTATATCTTCCTTCTCACTGCCTGATTTCTTTCCTTGGGCTGATGTATTAGATGTTAGTCATGAGATGAAGCTTGCCTCTCACATTAATGGTCTCTGCTAATACCCCCAACACGAGTCACACATTTACTGTTTTTTTTTTTCACCCTTCACACTCTTAATTGTTCAAAAAAAAAAGACAGCTTAGAGTTCTGAAGTTTGTGCTCATCTTGATTTCCCTAGAGCTTTCTCAACATTTCAAAGAAGAATTGAAAAATGAGGAAGCCATCGAAGGTGAAACAGCCTCTTTGCACTGTGAGCTGACAAAGCCTGCGGCTGCCGTGGAATGGAAAAAGGGACACAGCACACTGAAACCAAGTGACAAGTATAAAATGAGACTGGAGGGTCCCGTTGCTGAGCTGCTGATCCATAACCTGGAAGAGAAGGATGCAGGGGATTATTCTTGTGTCTGTGGGGAGCACCAGACAACAGCAGCCTTGACAGTAAATGGTATAAAGAGGTTCTGAAATATGCTGGTTTTTTGCCCATATAGATGCAAGCAGAATAGTCATGATTATAAACCCACATCAGGTGTAGGTAGTCACATAGGGCATGGATTGCAAGATTTCAGTTGCGGATCATATTAATACAAGCAAACTAAACACAGAGAAACATAGCTTTCAGTCTCTTTACTACCATCTAATGTTTAATAAAAACTTGACATACCGACGTCTAAAAGGAGACACCCAGTTACAGAATTGACCCCTAACCCCCAGATTCTAAATATGGCAACTAAAGCTGTGTGCGCAAGTTTGGCAGTGCGGCCAAATTGTGTGCACAGCGTAATTGTTTGACAAGCCAATTGGCACAGATAATTGGCCAATAACAAGCAATTATAGGTACTAATTGGAATTTGTGTACATAGCTTTCTAAGTATATTCTGTAAAGTGGGGAGGGTAAATTATAATGCATGAATCTCAACAGGGGGCATGGCTATGGGAGGGACATAGGTGGGTTATGGGCGTTTCTAGAAATTACGCACACTGTTATGGAATATACCCGGCATTTACACCTGGTTTTATTTGGTGTAAATGGTTATACCTAAATTTAGTCATGGGACTCGGCACTACACGTATTCTGTAAACTGGGTAGAATAAGCGCATGTTTTTCCACGCCAATTTTTTCAGTGCCATTTGTAGAATCTAGTCCTAAAAGTTTTATGTTACAGTGCCATCAGTAAATTAGCATGTATAACTAGCCCATTAAACTGACCCTGAAAATATTCATAACTTTAAATGGCCAGTTATACCTTTAAAAGTTGTGGCCATACTGGTGCATGTTTGACCAGCAATCTGAAAGCTTTTCTTTGTATTTTAAACACAAAAGCACTACATTTCACCGTCATTTGTTTTCCCAACTCCACCCTCCTAGCCCCAGTTTTGTTCTGTTCCAGGCTGCATTTTCAGATTGATTTCAAGGCATCAATGTTTTGAGTCCCTGTTGTCCTAGCATTGTTGTTTTTGGTGAGCCTGGTAGCTGTGTTGTTGTTGGTGAGCCTGGTAGCTAGGAATTCCCAGATGTGAGAATACTAATGGCCTGCTTGTCTTCGGAGAAAGCAAAGTTACTCACCACTAGCAGGTATTCTCACATACCCTCCCATGTCTCCTAGGAGTTGTATTCTTTAAGCTATATTATTCTACTGAGGAATCTGCACCCATGCATTGCTCAAGAAAACACCCGTGCATGCAGAGTGGGACACTGCTAGAATTTTCTACTTGCTGTAAATGCTAGGCAGCATCCACACTGGGCTCCATCTAGATTGAAAGCCCACCTCTTTAACATTGCTTTTGACTTGTAACCACTTGTAATCTCTCGGTTCTACCTATTGATTTGCTTGCTTTATTATTATTTTTTGTCTATTGCTCTTTGAGCAGGGACTGTCTTTCTTCTATGTTTGTGCAGCGCTGCATACGCTTTGTAGCGCTATATAAACGCTAAATAGTAGTAGTAAGAATGTAAGAATACTTGGCCTGTTGTCCTCGGACAGCATCTGCTATAGGTGACTAACTTTACTTTATTGCATGTTACCTCAGTGACTGTTACAGAATTACACCTCTAGAGGTGCAGCTGTAATCTCCATGGTAACATCCTGCTTTACAGTTAACATGTATTAACTGCTGTGCTTCTACCTCTTTCCTGCTTCTTTCCCACAACTTCCCAACTTTTCAATAAAATTGCAAGCTAGTGGAGCAGTTGGAATTTCTTTTAAACGTTGGCGTCAGTGTTTAAACTTATATCTGGATATCAATGATGAATATCCACGTATTATACAGACCACCAATGTTATGCAGATAACAACAATGTTCAGCACCAATATCCAGACACCAGTACTGAATATCACTAGTCTCTGCATAATTCCTAGATTCATCTAGGCTCTGCCACAGCCCCAATGTTATCGATATAGCATCAGAATGGTCTGAAATAAATTTTAGTGGCTTTATGTGGATAATGCTGCTAAAGATTACTGACTGGTCTTAGCCAGCGCTACTTTTCCGGGAACAATACCTGCTATCTGGATAAATAGCTTTGAATATCAGGCCCTAGACTTTTAATGTGAGATATAACGCACAGTAATAATTTTTATTATATACTAGTAAAAGAAGCCCGTTTCAGAGCAAATGAAATGGGCGCTAGCAAGGTTTTCGTCGCCAACACCCCCTCCCACCCTCCCTCCCTGGCCAACCCCTTCGTTGTTCTGGCATTGCTCCGCCCCCAACGTCATGACGTCTGATGCGAGGGCGGGGCCCGGAGCGATTCCCCCCCCCACCTCCCTCCCTGCCAACCCCTTCGTTGTTCTGCCATTGCTCCGCCCTCGAGGGCGGGGCCCGGAGCGATTTCCCACCCCCCCCCGCCTCCTTCCCTGCCAACCCCTTCGTTGTTCTGCCATTGCTCCGCCCTTGAGGGCGGGGCCCGGAGCGATCCCCCCCGCCTCCCTCCCTGCCAACCCCTTCGTTGTTCTGCCATTGCTCCGCCCTCGAGGGCGGGGCCTGGAGCGATTTTGGTGGCTTCACCACCACGAACCTTCGAACCTTTTTTGAAGGAAGTCAGAGCTTGGCTTCACTGACGTCAGTGTCCTCAGAACGTTGAGGGTGAGTTTTATTACAGTAGATATTTTAGGTGTATTAAGGATTTTTTAATGCGTGTTAAAACTTGTGTGAAACACCTAACATGCCTTAATAAATAGGCTCCATAGTGCCTTTAGATGGTAAATGTTACCTGAAGTAAGGGGAAGCATTTCTAGACATGGAAATACATGCATACTTTTGAGTTTTCAAAAATATGTGCATTATTGTTTTTGTAAACAGTATCCCCACAAAATGAAGGTACAGATATATGCAAATACTCTTTCCTTAGGCTGTTTCAGAATAAGAGGGCACGTCAGTTTGAAAACTGGTAAGGCATGCCATACCAAGGGCTGTGCGAGCATTGCGGCCAGACAGGGCATAAATGTGAATGGGCGCAAAAATGACTCCCAGCTCACCATCTCCTCTCATTGGTGGTGATGGCAGGAAAGGGAGCTCTTTATGGTCCTGCTAAAAGTTGCTTGTAGACTTTGCAGCTATGCAGGCAAATTGAAAATGATCCTCTTTAAGACAGTGGTTAATACCTGCATCCATTCTCTTCAGATCTATACCAGTGTAACAGCAAAAATACGTACTTATAGGTTAGGTGCAAGTACACTCTGAGCCACCTAACTTCTAGTGATAATGTGCATAACTTATACAGTAGTATTGTATAAGTTAGGTGGATTAAGTGTCAGTCCCACCCATGCTCCACTCAAACTCCACCTATGTGTATGCCTACCTGTAAAGATATGCACTATGTAAGATATGTAATATTTATACAATTAGCGTATTCACTAGGCATATAACCACTTATATAGTGAAGGGAGCAATAAATCAATGTCATATAGTACTCAGCTTCAACTTTAACTTAATGACATTATCATATTCAGTAGTCTGGTTCAATAATACCCTTTAGTTAGATCATCAGATTCGCGCATCTACCTCTGTAATGGCTAGAATGAGCCAAGCATATCTCTGAGGTAGTGTCGTAATCGTCATAGATCCTCTTGTTCTAATGTTATTAAGGTAAAGTTGAAGCTGAGAACTATATGACACATATTTATACAATGGCATTTATGCAGAATTTTGGCATATATGTAACATCCTAGGAAAACTCCTGGACCAAAAAAGTTTAGAGTCTGGTATTCGAAAATATCTGGGTAGTAGGTGCTACTGTCCTAAGTTATCCAGTTATGTATTGGGATAATGGTGTTGAATATTGCCATTATCTAGATTTTGGTAGTTGTCAGCTACCTGTGGTTTATAAATATTGCCCTGTTAAAATACATTTTGCAGTTTTGAAATATGCAGCAGCTAAAATATAAAGGACTTGAAGTGAATAATTAAATTAGCCCTAACATTTTTATACAAATAAAATCTAAAGAATTGCATTAACAAGCCATATCAACTTTGTGCTCAAGGAATAATAAAATATACAGAGATCACAGCACTGAGGTTTATTCTTGTTGGAGTTTCTGTGTTTGCCTTCAAGAGTTTCTCTTTTGCTGTCGTCATTTTGCAGAGCTCGACGTGACAATAATCAGTGGGCTTAAAGATGTGGAAGTGTTTGAAGGAGAAGATGTTATTTTTACATGTAAGGTGTCCCACAAAGATGCAAGGAATGTGGAATGGAGGCTTCAGGACATTGCCTTGCAGCCTAATGAAATGAATGAGATCTCAGTTGAAAAAGGCAAGACTCACACACTAAAGCTGAGGCAGGTCACACAGGATGATTCTGGCATGGTGTCCTTCAGGGTTGGACCATACATATCCACAGCAGAGCTCACAGTGAAAGGTAAGAATCTACAGTAGACAGATGGAAGCTAACTGTAGAGCTGAGATAGGGATACATTGTCTTCCCTGATAATTTTCTTTCCTTTTGTCTCAAAAGATCAGTCCAGATATGTGGGTTATGTCTGCTGACCAGTGGATACCCTTAAGGGGTGGACCACAAAGAACTACATTCTTTCTCTGTTGCCATCCACTGGTCAACGGACATAACCCACAAATCTAGACTCATCTGTTGGGATGATAAGAAAACAGAATATTCCACATAAGAGCTGAAACAAATGAATTTTATATGTTAGTTAAATCTATCAAAATTTTGGGGATTTACCTCCAGGTTTGGTGGGAAGATTTTGTCTATTCAATCACACTAACTCACATTTGAAAGACTGGTGCTGAGATTTGGAGGGCCAAGGCTCATGCTCAAGCTCTGATGCATCTTGCCCCTGGAAGACCCTGCACTGCCCTGATTTTATAGTTTTGGCAGAAATAGGGTGGTGGTGGTGGTGGTGGTGGTGGTGGTGGCAGCAGGCCCCCTGGGGTGGGGGTGGGTAGTGAAGGAGATATGATAATTGGTGGGGGGGAGGGCAGAAAACCTTGCTCCATCCTTCCACATTTGTGTGTATATTTAAGAAAGAGTGCCAAAATGTCAAATTCTTTAATGGCAGCTCTGCATGGAACTGCCGTTATAGTATACTAGCATAAATCCACAGTTTCTTGCCCAAATTACTCACTTTCCAGAAGGGATTGCCTGAGGCTTAGGGTGAGATTTTGGAGCATGCAGCATGCAGGGGAAATATCACATATCTCATGGGGGTCATAGACTCGACCCTACTGCTCCCCCTCCAATTCCTTTCCAGGTGGCAGAAACAGACTTTGAAAATAAGCGCCACAGTCATCTAGACTGAAGTCTCCTATTTTCCTTTATAGAATAGGTACCACATAGTTACACTCTGGGCCCCTAAATATAGGCACACTATTGTAGAATTAACTTTTCACATTACACACCTACCAGGTTCCAGAAGAGTCATGGCTGCAGTAACTCGGCTATGTGAGGCAGAGGTTAACAATTTATGAAAAACAAAATAAAACAAAACAAAACTTAGGAACATGCAAGTTAAGGGTCATTGTACCAAATCCCTGAGTCATAGTGTTATGTTCCCTTTCTGACCTAAAAGCCCATATTTTTCAGGATGCCTTTAAATTTTAGGTCTTAGATCTTCTGTTCATACCCGTATTGCTTTTTGTCCTGTTCCACTGTCGTGAATAGGTTGTAAACTCCACAGGGCAGGGATTGTCTCTTTATGTGTACAGAGCTGTGTGGGTCTATTAGTGCTGCAGCAATGATAAACAGTAGCAGTAAATAAATACACATAGGACCAAATTCCATAAATGGCACCTAAAATAATCGGTACAAAAAAAATGCACTTAGCGCTATTCTATAAACCAGTGTTTCCCAAGTCCAGTCCTGCAGTATTCCTTGCCAGTCAGGTTTTCAGGATATCCACAATGAATATACATGAAAGAGATTTGCATTTAATGGAGGCAGTGTATGCAAGTCAAATTCATGCATTTTCATTGCAGATATCCTGAAAACCTGACTGGCAAGGAATACTCCAGGACTGGATTTGGGAAACACTGCTATAAACCTCGCCTAAAGTTGGGCACAGTTTATAGAATATATGTTGCACCTATCCCCGTGACTAAAATGTAGGTGCAACCATTTACACCAACTAAACCTGGTGTAAATGGCCATGCCTAACTTAGGCGTGGATTGGGCGTATTCTATAATACTGAGCATAATTTTTTAGGAACTCCCATGCCCTGCCCAAGGCCACACCCTCTTTTGTGACCCACACATTACAATTTACGCACACTACTTTACAGAATTCGCTTAGAAAGATACATGTAAATTCTAATTAGTGCCGATAATTGCTTGTTAGTGGTCAATTATTGGCACTGATTGGCTTGTTAAGCAATTGAATTGCGCATACAAATCAGCTATGTGCGTTGATTTGAATGCGCAACATTAGTCGTCATTTATAGAATCCTGGGGTTAATGCTGAATTGACTGGAAAGAATATCTAAAGAGCAATGTGTTTCCTTGAATCAAATATTTTGTTATTGTTGTAGTACCACTTCCAGTCTTCACTGAAGAACTGCAGAACCTAGAGCTGAAGGAAGGCGACATGGCTCTCTTGAGCTGTACACTCTCCCAACCTGGGATCCGAGTGAAGTGGTGTAAGGGGCCTCTTCTGATTTCCCCTAGTGCCAAGTATGAACTCAGACAAGAAGGAACAGTCCACACATTACAGATACATGACTTGAAGCCAGAGGATGCTGGAGAGTATAGCTGTGACAGTGGAAATGAACAAACCAAGGCAATGATAACTGTCTCAGGTAATTGGGAGGGGGGGATGAAATGTCTTTATTGTCACTTAACACACTCTCTGCTTCTTCAGGGTGGTGAACAACAATAAGTTTAGTATCTTCAGTGCTGCCTTTGATACTGTGACCACCTGATTCTGCTTGAGTGCATTTCGGCATTTGGAACAGGAATGAGAATACATGCTTTGATAACCTCCTTTTTAAAAGATGGGTTTTAGTGTGTGGTTTTAGGTTTGCAGTATTCCTCATGTTTTACTATTTGAAGTTCCACAAGGAGCCTTGTTATCTCCTCTTCTGTACAGTTTATATATATATATATCCTTTAGCCATCATGTTTGGTGAGTATGGTATTCATTTTCAGATTTTTGCTGATGGCATTCAGTTATATATACTCTTGGGAAAAGCCTGAAGTGCTACATATCTTTGTTTATGAGATCTTGCACAATAGATGAAGGATAATAAATTATACCTAAACCCTCAAAAGACCATGCATAGATACTGGATAAGGAGTCACAGACCCCTTCTGAGACCAGTGGCATCTCATCTCACATCCCTATATGTCGTAGCAGCTGGCTTGGCAAGAGAGGGAAGTGGGAGAATGGAAATTGGGAATGGGAAAGGGAAAAAAATAATATAGTTATGGATGGAGAAAAATATGTTAATTTTCTTCATACTTCCTGTAAATAAACATGCACTGGATCACTGGAAATGGCTGTGGATAAGGTCATGTCTTGCTTCCAGACTCTGCTGGTAGGAATGGCCTGGCTCCTCCTCTGCAGTTGGGTTTGTCCTTGGTTTTGGGCCATTCCACCTCATCAGTTTCCAGAAAGGGTTGCCTGAGGCTTAGGTTTAGATTATGGAGCACGCAGCATGCTAGGAAAATGTCACATATCTTGGGGTGTGATAGACTGGTCCCTCCCCCCTCCCCCAATTCCTGGTAGAAGCAGGTTTTGAGGATTCCAAATGACCTTTTATTGCACTAGTTTGGTGTTGGGATGTGTTGTATGACTCCTCTGCCTCTGTCTGGAGTACCACTGTGGAAGTCATGAGTCACCTCCTTTATGTGTAATCTCTATTACTTGTGTGGGAGTGGGAACAAAAGAAGACAATCTTCCATTGAGAGACATGCTGGAAGCTGTCGTGGGCAGGAGATGTGCTGGGAGCAGGGAGGGGGCAGCAGGAACTTCTAGCATTGGCATGCATCAGTGTGTATGTTGAGTACTGCAGGGCTTACCTGGCAGCTATTCCAGGGTGATCTGGCCACTCATGAACTTGTGATAAATGGTAGAGTGAACCAGGATATATGCATCATGACAACAGTATGGGACTTGGGAAGGCATCTATGATGTGTCCTTAGGTATTACAGATCACTTGCATGAGGGAATAAAAGAGTTTCTGTTACAGTAAATCCCCTCCCTCCCTTGTAGTGGTCTGATGGCCATGTGTGTGCAATCTGTGATCCCTAGCACAAATGGGAAACGGGCTATTTTATAAAACTGTGTTATAGTTTGCTGTCTGAGCTGTGCAGTTTGGTAAGGCTATATAGTCCAAGGTGTGGAGGAGAAAGGCCCCAAGAAAATGTGTGATACAGGCTAAAAGTAACCAGTGGCAAGAAAGGCAAGGACTATAATAACCTTTAGGAAGACATGCATGGGCTCACCTCTCTATGTAATGGAGCAGAGTAGAAAGTCAAGCCACTGGCAAAGAAGGTGGATTGCAGCCTTATCGAAGCAGAACCTGCTGAGGCACTGCTCATCTGTGAGATCTGGGACCTGGATCTTGAGCCTATATATCCTCTGATAAGGCTGCCTCTTCCTGGCTGTTCTCTGTTCCATATGTTCCTACTGCAGCATGGCCTGCACATTCCAACTATTGGCGTCAATCATGTTGACTCCTCTGTTCCAGCACCAACACCCTGTGAGGCCTTCCACCAGCACCCAGGTGTGCAGCAAAATGGCAGTCCACACCCACTGCTACACTCAGAAGCACTCTCTGTGAGATGAACAGGTAGCCAGGGACACACTTACACACGCACTGGTACAGTCACTCCCTCACCAAACAGTCATAGACAGACAGACAAGGTGGTAAGGTGGCACACATTGAGGGGAGCTTGGCAGAGGTTGGAGGAAGACACAGCTAGTTTGAATGAGGGAACTGCAAGGGTGATGAGAAGGGCTGGAAACAGAGCAAGATATTGTGGACAGAGATGTCAATCAGATAATCAAAACACTCTCAGATCTCCTCCAGCAAGCACTAACACAAACATCAGGAGCAAACAACAAGTGAAGTCAGTATTTTGCATGATTTATAGCAGGTGCAGATGCCAATGTTTAGGTTTTCTGCCCACAAATTGTATGGCCTTTGCAGAATATGTCATAGATATGTACACCTCAGTGCTGCCTGTGCCACACTCTCTGATGCACCTCTTTTCTAAACATGGATATATCTACATAGCCAGAGCATATGCATGTAGATTGCAGCCATTTTAAAATTGTGGTTTCAATGTGGATGGTATTTCCTTATGTAAGTGTTGGTTGTTCCATGTGGAAATCACACATAGGACTTCTAAAATAAATAAAATATATTTCTTTAAAGGTACTCTAGCTAAACAGGCCTAGAGCCAGCCTCTGAAGTTTCAGAATACTTCATAGCTCATCTATTATTTGCTTTGGAAACCGTTCTGCTTTGAAACTGCATGCTTTGAAAGATTGCTGAAGAATTGATAACTAAGATAAGTCTATTTCCTTTTTCTAAAAAGAACCTGACATTTACCTGGTTGAAGGACTGGAAAATGTGACTGTAGATGAAGGGCAGGATGCAGTGTTTAAGTGCAAGGTATCTCAGGAGGATGTGTCTGATGTGCAGTGGTACCTGGAAGGCGTGCCCCTCCAGGCCAATGAAATGAATGAGATATCCATTCATAAGGGGCAGATCCATACTCTGACTCTGAAGAAGGTCACCCAAGAAGATTCCGGCACTGTCAGCTTCCGTGTAGGACAGAAGACCACACAGGCACACCTGGATGTGAAGGGTAATTCTATTAAAAGTCTGATTTTGTACTGCTGAGAGTTCAGGTTGCTACTTGGTTTCATTTTATGACCAAGATCCAAGTGTAGAGTTTGAGTGTTGAGAAGACAGTGGTCTGTACGTGTACAGTATAAGGGGTTAATATTCTGCCAGTCAGCTCACTGGAGATACAATCATGTAACAACCTTTGCCAAAGCAAGAGTACATGACAATTAAACTGCTTCCTAGAAAAGAAAGAATTTCCTTGAGTAAGAGGTCTTTGGATTATTAATATTCAAAATCACTTAGGCAATCAGCATTGGCTGTTGGCTGTCTAAGTGCTTTCTTTTAAACGTTTCCCACCTGTGAACAGATACAATTTGTCTGTATAAGTCTGATGTGTGGCCTAAAGGAATCCATTTAAGTTGAGGAGGAGTCAGAGCATTTTGGGGACAATGCTCGCAAATGCATTTTGTGCCATATATTTGATTGTCCAACTTAAATAAACATGGAGGCTCAAAATCTGCTTAAAGATATCCAATAACTAATCTAGATGTCTGTAAGTAGTGGTTGCCCTGCTGAAGATTGACCTCTGAATGTTTCTATATGTATTTTCTTTTGCTGGAACAGCAGAGGTCCAAGAGGAGGCAGGTAATCTTACAACATCCAAGGAGTGAGAGGAATGCTCTTATAGTATCTTAATAATTTCAAGTATTTATTTTAAGTAGGACAAGAACAGTGTAGTAGGCCATAGATGGGACAAAGAGGCGAAACCAAGTGTGAGAGGAAGCAGCTTTTATTGGACCCAATGATTGTGATGAGTACTGATGATCTAATTCTAGAAAAAGCGCTAAAAATGTGCATATAAATTTGGGTCCATTTGCACACGCAATTTAATTGTATAATGAGCTAATTAACACTGATTGGCTTTTTAACAAGCAATTATTGGCACTAATTAGAACTAATTAAAATGTACAGACGTAAATTTAGGTGCCATTTCTCTGACTTGTGCATGTAACCAAATTCTGGCTGTACATTCAGGTTTTTGATTTGGCGCTGCAAATTTATTTCATTTTCTGTATTTTATCACCCCTCAGCCATTGCTCTGGCTTTCACAAATCAGCTGCAGTCAACAGAGGGTGAAGAAGATGGTGTAGCAACATTACGTTGTGAACTCAACAAGCCCAATATCTCGGTAGAGTGGAGGAAGGAGTCTACGGTGATCGTGCCCAGTGAGAAGTTTGAAATCAGAAAGGAAGGGCCAGTCCACATTTTGAACATTCACAACTTAACACCCTCAGATTCAGGAGAATATACTTGTGTGGCTGGTGAGAAAAAGAGCACAGCTCGACTGGAAGTTAATGGTGAGGATTTGTCCCTAGAATACACAGTTTTTCCTTTATTTGCTAAGGGGATTCTTTTTACATTTCTTTCTGGCCCTGTAAACTTCCCTTGGATCCTTAAGGGTTAATTTTGCAAAAAGGCTTTTTATGTGCATTCATGTTTATTTATTTATTAAAGTGGTAATATTCAGCTTCTTCCAGCCGCTAACCAGGGCCGCTGAGAGACACAGTCTTGATAATAGGTACAACATAAGAGTGTCATTAAACATGCTCACACTGGCCTATCAGATGCATAAGGTACTAGCATTGAGGAGATATTCTCAGATATTCCCTAAACTGATTAACATTTTGTATTTGATTCATTACACAATTGGAAGCCAATGAAGTTCCAAAAGACCAGGTGTGATGTGATCAAGATGAGTAGGTTTCCCTGATTATCTTTCATGCCTCACAATCCCTTATTCACCAGCTAGAGTTCTACATTCTATGAATGATCTTCATCTTTGTCACGAAACACCTGTGGGTCAGAAGATTCTGCCTTTTTAAGAAGGACCATGCTTTTTGGAACATAGATTCCCTTACAATCTCCAAGGGCTGAAAGAGATGTCTTCTACATGGTTGAGTTTGTTGATGATTAAGAGCCCAAGCCAGGGTTCCCTCTATCATCAGAGAAGCAACTGAATCAAAAGTCTTCTATATCATATGTCACCCCCTAGTGGTGGGATGTCACCAGGATCCTGCAGGTTGGACCAGCTGTGACCTAAACTATCCAGTGGTAGATTCCCTTAAGATGAGAAGACAGTTGCCCAGTGACTCTTGAAATGTTACTGGCCTCTTAATAACAGGCTCCCAGACTAGAACATTTACCCTTAGTTGCATGTACTTTATAACATCCTATCTATGGGACTTCTGTGCTGGTTTTCACTGTGCCAGCTTGAGGTCTCTGCAGCTTTAGGGCTCAATGCCTTGAGTAATTTTAACTATGGGTTTCTCCAGGTAAACAGGCTTTCTTCTATCCTGCTTCTCTTCTGGCTTCCTTATTTAGAGGTGTGCGCCCCATGATTCTCAGTCTAATCCATCTCTCCTTTCTTCATTATTCCCTCTAATCCCTTTTATACATCCCAGCTGAGTTCAGGAATGTTGTTTCTTCCACCCTTTGCCCTAGTTTTGTGGTAGTGGTACTCCCTCTGAGTATTTAAACCCACTTCCTGCTATCCCACTTTGTCTTAGGTTCATTTCCTGCCTCTGACCATGCAACCACTGGGAGATCCCTTCACATATGCCTTAAGCAGCAGCCTAACTGAAAGAATCAGCCAGTTCATACCTTCACAGGTTGGCCATTAAAAGCACTTGCTAGAGGAATAAGGATTCAAGAGAGATCAGTGACAAAATAAATGCTTTCATGGGTTCTGATATTGTTTTTTTCTGTATCACCTCCACTGAATGCACTGTTCCATGTATTCACCACTCCTTCTGTGAAGAAATCCTTCTGCTACTTTTGAATTTGCCCTCTCCAGCATCCTATCACCACCTCTTATTCTAGAACTTTATTCCCTCTGGAAACAGCTCAACTATGTTCCCATAATGCTGAAATCCATCCAGCCACATTGAGCCTGCAAAGAGGTGGGAAAATGTGGGATACAAATGCAATAAATAAATAAATAGATTTGTAGAATACAGTGCAATGCTAAAGCTCACTCTCTCTTTTGTTTCCATGTTAAAAGCCCTGCCAGTGCTCTTCCAACGCTGGCTACACAATGAAGAGGCTGACGAAGGGAGCACAATTGCACTGCGCTGTGAGTTGACGAAACCCAACGCCCCTGTGCTGTGGAGGAAGGGCGAGGTGGTGCTGCGCTCCAGTGACAAGTATGAGATGAAACAGGAGGGTCCTGTGGTGGAGCTCCATATCAACGATGTGGAACCTCAGGATGCTGGAGATTACACATGCGATTCGGGAGACCAGCAAACCACTGCAATCCTGGCAGTAAAGGGTAAGGGGATGCTGGCTTGATGCGCATTCCTGTAACATCCAATAATGTTTCACAGGATAAAAGAGAAGGGAGGGGCATAGGAGCAGGTCCTTTTTTTACTGTGGGGCTGCAAGCTCATTTGCATAGGGGAAACTCCTGGCACTGTTTTTCTTTAAAAATTTGTCCCGCACGCACAGCATGTGTAGAAAGTAACATCTCCATGTACTTTGCAGCTGGATTGTCTTATTTTGCAGCTACCATCTTTGAAATGTGTAAAAAATAGATCGCTATATGGTCAATCTTTAGTTTTCCATGCCTTTAAAATTTGGAACTTTCTTCCACAGGTTATCCATTCTTCTTATTATTATTTGTTGTTTTGTAGAAAACTGAAAAGTTAACTTTTTGCAAAGTATGTTCTGTGAATTCAGGAGATTGATAAGTTCTACTTTTTCTTTTGGTACCTATATGATTGATATGCTTGGGTGTTTTTGTTACCCGCTGTGCGCCTTTTTTTGTAAGGGATATGGCGAGATACAAGCTTCTAATATAGTACAGTATAAAAGCAGGTGTAACATACAAACTGACAAGGATGCAGGAAGATTTAAAATGCAGTCTCCTTACTTACTTTCCTTTCCCTGACTTGTCTCTCCTCATAAGAAGTATTTTTTCACACAGCATGCAGGAAAGCTATGGAGTGTGTTGCTGGAAAGCCTGCTCAAGGCAGCTAACTTAGCATGGTTGAAGAGGTTTGGATAAGTTCCTGGGACCAAGTGCTGTCTCCGCCTCCAGAACCCCTCCCAAATAGCTAGTTTTCACGTATTTATTTATTTGGATTTATTTACCAGCTTTTTGAAGGAATTCACTCAAGGCGGTGTACAGTAAGAATAGATCAAACATGAGCAATAGGCAATTACAGCAGTAAAAATATTCAAGTAACAATACAAAGTATGGAATGGTATACTACCCGCAATGACCACACAATACGCAATAGAACACTACGATTGGCAGTGAAGGGTAAGGCAAAGTTGTAACACATAGATGAGCAAGAAATCGGGAAGAATTAGAAAGTAAGGTGATTGATTTGAAGAAAGTTGCACATGAGGTCAGAGAAATGGTTAAATGTTATCTCAGCTGGAGTAGGAGTACTCAGCCTGAGTACTCCTTGTGTGTGTGAGTGAGACTAGCGAGTTAGTTATTTCTTCCAGTAAAGGCCTGGTTGAAGAGCCAAGCTTTCACATGCTTCCTGAAGTAGAGATAGTCCTGTGTTAAGCACAGACTTTCAGGCAGTGCATTCCAGAATGTGGGGGCTACTCCGGAGAAGGCTCGCTTGCAGGTATCACATCGTGTAATGTCTTTTGGGGAGGGTGTAGTTAGTGACAGTCCTTGGGAGGACCTTAGTGTCCTTGGCGGTGTGTGGAGGATCATCCTATTCTTCAGATACTCGGGGCCAGTTCGTTTAGACCTCTTTTGTCAAGAACCGCATAGCACTACTTGATTTATGTATCTCGAATGTTTATTTAAAGGGGTTGTCATGGAACGCTGATAATGTTGTTCTGAGCTTTATTTAAGCTTATTTACCATGGAGTGTTGTTTTTGATTGCTTTTGTGTTTACTTTTCTGTCTTATGTTCTGAAAAACCTTTAATAAAAATATGGAAAAAAAATAATTTAAAATATTGAACAGTGTAATAGCTTATGCTGCCAAATGTGCCATTATAGAATACTGGCTTAGCATACAAATGTTTAACACCTAATTTTTAGCATCCTTTGTAGAACTGTCCCCATAGGACACAGAAATTCTCCCCCCCCCCCCCCCCACAACGTCCGCCAACATACACACAGGCACAGACACACACACATTCCTGAGAACCTGGGGAACTGGGTTCAATTCCCACTGCAGCTCCTTGTGACTCTGGGCAAGTCACTTAACCCTTCATTGCCCCAGGTACAAGACTTAGGGGCCCTTTTACTAAGCAGTGGTAAAAAGTTGCCTGCGGTAGTGCAGGCACGTGTATTGGGCATGCGCCTGGCCAGTTTTTACCACATCCACAAAAAAAGTTTTTTTTTTTTTTAATGGGACGGGAAAAGGGCCTTCACTAAAAATGAAACCAGCGCATGCCTAAAACTGGTCTGAGCCCTTAGGCTCACGTTCTACATGTGCGGTGAGCGGTCGGCGCATGCCAGGTGCCGATTACTGCCGGAACTGGTGCGTGAGCATTTACGCCTGTGTGTGAAGGTTTATAGAACAATGCCCCTCACTGTTAAGAATAGTCCTTCAGGTAGTCTGAACCATCTTAAAACTCCTAGTCCTACCCAGAGAGGAAGTGAGATGGGAGGGGTGGAGCCGGAGGGACAGGAACCGGGAACTATAAAAGGAGGGCCAGAGTGAGAATAAGGAGGCCCAGGGAAGGAAGAAGTGAAGCCCCAGCATACATCTATACTGCATACTTCTAGCTACTGTGGCCTGGCTGAAGTAAGCCAGTCTTTTAGTTGAAGACTTGAGAACCTTATTCTGAGGTCTGGCTAGAGCCAGACCTGGAAATCTAGAGAGAGAAACTTACAAACTGTGTTTGGGGTGTGGCAGTCATAGGCCACAGGCCCATTCCAAGAATTTCCCCCCTCCAAGTAAAAATACTTTTTCTTTGTTCCTGGACCTGTGAAGTAACAGGTCTTAGGTTTAAATTAATGGAGCACTTATGTTCATGTTTACAACCTTGTCTGGCTGTGTTATTGTGAAGGCCCACTTTCAACCCTCACTCATAGTATCACAGCTTGCCAAAGGCTGGTGTAAATGCCAGCATCCAACTGATGGCAGTTAGGCGCACAAATGCAGCTATTCTATAGCGTTGCACCCAAATTCTGGGAATGCCTTTGATCCGCCCATGCTCCTTCCATGGCTACACCCCCTTTGGAGTTGCATATTATGAAATCTAGGCACGTATGTTATAGAATAGGGTGCAGGGCAGATCTGCTTGTGACTCCTAATTACTGCCAGTTAAGTGCTTGTGAACTGCAATAATTGATTGCTAGAGCCTAATTTGGTCAACCTATATTGAATCCAGGGCCTATTGTTTGTAGTAATACGTGACATGGACTTGGAAGCGCCAGCCACCAACAAACATTGTGCTTTGTTTATATTCAGAATATATTTAGAATTCTTCTAATTCTATCAGCAATGAGTTTTTGAATATGACAGACCGGATAACGTTTTATGACCACACAAAAGTTCTGCTTATAATTGGGCATATTTGCAAACAGCATGTACCACTCGGTGTCTTGCGACTACATAGATGATATTCCTGCTTATAATCGAACGAGAAAAACGCCCAAGTTCCGACCTAAATCGGGAGATGGACGTTTATCTCACAAAAACGAATAACGCGGTATAATCGATTGCCGAACTTGGACGTTTTCAACTGCACTCCATCGCGGAAGCGTACAAAGTTGACGGGGGCATGTTGGAGGCGTGGTGAAGGCGGGACTGGGGCATGGTTATCACCCGAACAGAGATGGGCGCCTTTCGCCGATAATGGAAAAAAGGTATGCGTTTGTAGCTAGAATTTAGGGCACTTTTCCTGGACCCTGTTTTTTCACGAATAAGGCCCCAAAAAGTGCCCTAAATGACCAGATTACCACCAGAGGGAATCGGGGATGACCTCCCCTGACTCCCCCGGTGGTCACTAACCCCCTTCCACCACAAAAAATGATGTTTCACAACTTTTTATTTTCACCCTCAAATGTCATACCCACCTCCCTGGCAGCAGTATGCAGGTCCCTGGAGCAGTTGTTAGGGGGTGCAGTGGACTTCAGGCAGGTGGACCCAGGCCCATCCCCCCCTACCTGTTACAATTGTGCTGCTTAATGCATAGTCGTCCAACCCCCCCCCAAACCCACTGTACCCACATGTAGGTGCCCCCCTTCACCCCTTAGGGCTATAGCAATGGTGTAGACTTGTGGGCAGTGGGTTTTGAGGGGGATTTGGGGGGGCTCAACACACAAGGGAAGGGTGCTATGCACCTGGGAGCTCTTTTACCTTTTTTTTTGTTTTTGTAAAAGTGCCCCCTAGGGTGCCCTGTTGGTGTCCTGGCATGTGAGGGGGACCAGTGCACTACGAATCCTGGCCCCTCCCATGAACAAATGCCTTGGATTTATTCGTTTTTGAGCTGGGCGCTTTCATTTTCCATTATCGCTGAAAAACAAAAACGCCCAGCTCACAAATTGTCGAATAAAACATGGACGTCTATTTTTTTCCAAAATACGGTTCGGTCCGCCCCTTCACGGACCCATTCTCGGAGATAAACGCCCATGGAGATAGACGTTTTCGTTCGATTATGCCCCTCATTATCTACTACATGGACTGTACCGCTAAATGTGAAAAGTTTACTGATGTAGGAATCCTAAACTATTGCTAAAAGTGATTATTACAATACAGTCAGAATGTAATTCTTCTTCTCTTTTTGTTTGCTTGTTTCTTTTGTTCTGCCTCTCACTTTCTAATTGAATGCACAGAACGGGAAGTAGAAATAGTTACTGGGTTGAAGAACATAGATGTTTTTGCTGGCGAGTCGGCCACATTCTCCTGTGAGCTCTCACAGCCAAGCATGCGGGGTGTCCATTGGTGGCTGGATGGTTCTCTCCTGAAGAACAGTTCTGTAAATGAGATTTCAGTGCAAGATGGGAAAGTGCACACCTTGACGTTGAAGGATTTGGGGACAGATGACTCTGGGACTGTGACCTTCAAAGCTGGATCTCTCATGTCTTCAGCTAAATTACTAATCAAAGGTATGTGCTGCTATGTGGCTGAGCATTGTGCTCAAAGAGGAGATTGTTCTCTGGGAATTTGGTCATTTTGGCAGCAAGAACATGTAACGACTGTTTTGTTGTGCTACAGGTACATATCAAGGGCCTTATTCTGTAAAGGTTATGCTCTAAAATTTACCCTCCTAAAATTTATGCTCCTAAATTACAAGCGTAAGCTATTTTGGAGCATAGATTAGGTTTGTAATGCAGGAGCATACATTTAGGAGCATAAACTTTATAGAATAAGGCCCCAAGTGTCTGTCGAATTGATTTGATTTATTAATTTTATATACTGCCTTTTACCAAAGTGTAAAAGCAGTTCACAACCAAAGAAAGAACAAAGAGAACCCATAGCCTCACTAATCCACCTCACCAAACCATCCAGTTAGGAAAGGCCACCTTCTATACTTACCCGCCTAATCACTTCCTTCTTCCTCCCCTTACTTATTCTCTACACATTACTAATTGTATCTGATATCCTGGAGTGACAATGTCATAACTAAACTATGTAAGCCACATTGAGCCTGCAAATAGGTGGGAAATGTGGGATACAAATGCAATAAATAAATAGGAATAATGTTGATACTGTATAACATAAAATAAAAAATTACTACTTCATCAGTAATAAAATCCCCAAAGTAAAGAAAAAAAGCTTCTAGTATCATAATTAAACAAAAAACTACTGAAAAAAATCATATTAAAATTTTTTTTTTAATCAAGATTAAAAAAAAAACTGTTGAGTCAAATTTTCACAATTTTAGGAGACTTGAGGCTATAGGCTGGTGGTCTTCAGCAGTGGCATACCAAGGGGGGGCGGTGGGGGCGGTCCACCCCAGGTGCACGCCGCTGGGGGGTGCCGCAGCGCGCGCCTGCTCCGAGTTCGCTAAATTTCGTCGCTCGTTCGCTGCAGCTCTCTCTGCCCCGGAACAGGTTACTTCCTGTTCCAGGGCAGAGGGAGCTGCAGCGAAGCGAAGTTTAGCGAACTTGGAGCAGGTGCCCGCCGTGGCACCCCCCCCCCCAGCGGCGTGCACCCGGGGGGGGAAGGTGTCATTTAGTGGGGGGGCACATCGGCGCTCTGCCCTGGGTGCCATCCAGGCCAGGAACGCCACTGGTCTTCAGTCCCTGAAGTAATAGTTTATCTAATATTTTCTATACCACCCTAACTGACGAGCAGAACTGAGCGGTGCACAATTCTAACAGTATAGATAATAGAAAAGAACTCCAAAAATGAAAAGAACAGAAATACATCCATACAAGAAGATAAAATCAATCATAACAAAGTTCAAGCAAAATTTAACTTTATATATCATCAGGTCCTGGCCCCAGGTGCTTTATTATTGACTATTCACCCTTCACTTTGGGACCTGTTTGCTAAGCCGTGTTATAGGCACGTTAGCGTTTTTAAAACACGTTAACCATGTATGCACGTTAACCGTGGACATGCCTATAATATCCCTTTAGGCGCCTACACGATTAGCATGGGTGCTAATTGTAGTTGCGTTAAAACCGCTTATGCGCCTTAGTAAACAGGGCCCTTTATTTAAAATTCTATATATTGCTCCGAAAAAGTGCTATTCTATAACCATGCTTAAAGTTAGGTGCGGTTTATAGAATAGCGCTTAAGCCTGGGAATTGCACCTAACTTCAGGCGCGGCCATTTGCACCAACCGAAACGTGGCCCAAGTGTACATGCCTAAATTAGGCATGTATCCCTATCATTCTAAAACAGCACACATAAATGTTCGGAATCATCCCCTTTCTGCCAATGACCCTCCAGTATCTACGCTCCCTTTTTGAACTCGTGCGTAAAATTTAGACACGGATCCCCATCTAATTTTACACGCACATATTTCAATTAACTCTAATTAGTGCCCAAAGATTGGTTGTTAAGCCAATTATTGGCGCTAATTAGCTTGTTATTCAATTAAATTGCTTGCGTGCCCAAATTTGCACACTCAGTTTTTTGCGACTTTTATAGAATTCGGGGGAATAGGAGGACCTAAGTTCTACTCCAAGTATAAAATAGCACAAATATAAAAACAGGGATTAATAATAAAATATTAAAAAGGAATCAACAACATGAATTAAATAAATCTAGCTCCATATTAAAAGCAAAATTAGACACTTAAGGGAAGTAAGGACATGCATAAAGGTGATCAAGTCAGTGAGACATAACAAATAGTTGCCAGACAAGATACCAGAGGGCTATCCCGAGAAGGAACTCAAGTATTTGTAGAAAGAGCTGTGACCGAGTTTCTGTTGGGATTCTGGGAAAGATTAACACTGCAGTTTTATCAATGTTTTCCAGACCAATTGTCTGAGTAAATGAGATTTTTAAGATTTGTTTATTCCGCTCTGGTCGCTTGCTCAAATTTGGGCATGCGCCCAATTTTCTTGTGCAATTTAAATGACTTACCCAGGGAAGAACCTTGGTGTCTAGTGAGACAGGGCTATGGTGGTCTCCTTTCTGTACTTGCCCCATTGGCTACTGGTCTAAAAATGGTGGCGCCCATAGCAATAGTCCTGCAGTTCTACTACCAGGGGTCAGCATCCCTAGCACATAGTACTGCAAGACTACTGCTAGAGGCACTGCCATTTTAAAACTGGAGCTGATAAGACAGGAGTGGAAAGAGAACCACCTCAGCCCCATCCCATTACATACTAGGAATCTCCCTCTAGTAAGTTCTGGAGGTGAAGGGGGATTCTGGAGAGGTCCACGGGGGTGGTGAGTGGTAGATGTTGTGATTGTATAGGGGCTTCTGGTTTTGAGAAGAATCAGGGTTTGATTTGAATCAGGGGGTTGGGGGATTGGAGGGATGATTCTAAGAGGATTGGTGGGGGGGGGGGGGGGGGGGGGAAATCAGACTGGCACATTGTTTTATGCGGGTTCCAGCCAATATTCCGCTGGGACTCACATAAAAGTCTGATATGGGTCCCGGTTGAATATTGGTTGTGATCCAAATAAGTAAGGGTGGTACATTCTTGGCCAGTCATGCCTTGACATTCGTTGTTGGCACCAAGTTATGGCCTGGCATAAAATATCTGCCCACGGTGGTCAGCATTTAAAATTGCTGACCTCCGCTGGCTGAATATTGACTGGTAGATTAACAAAGAAAAATAAGAGTACTTGTATTTCATGACCTTGTTGTCATAGAAACCTTTCTTGTATTGAGAACACGTGCAAAAAAAATTCTTTTTGTTTTTCCAGCTTCGTAGGTTTTGCCAGTTTAGGTGATATGATAGTCCCTCAGTTAAGAAAATATGTCTGTTTTCTTGTAGCAGAGAGATAGTCAGGAGTACTGCGAGAAATGTTGCTGCATTCATGAATATTTGAGAAATGTGTATGTTAAAATAATGAATATGTGCAGAAGAGTTTTGTGGTAGGATAAATGTCACATGCATTAATATGATTCTAACTGTGCTTGTCTTAATCCCCTGTAAAGTTGCTTATCATATCAAGTCATCATAAGACTTGAGTGGAGGTCTGCTGATAGTACATATTCTGGGCCCTGTTTAATAAGCAGCGTTATAGGCGCGTTAACATTTTAAACGCGCGTTAACCATGTATGTACCTACAATATCCTTATAGGTGCCTACATGGTTAGCGCGCACTAAGTGTAGGCACGCTAAAAACACAAACACACCTTAGTAAACAGGGCCCTCTGTGTAGCAATCGGTTTCAATGTCCAACTTTTCCCCAGTTTCTGAATCACCACCCAGGAGTGTAATGTGGGCAGGGTACAAATCTGATAAATAAAAGATAAAATACATATGGTGATTAGTTTGCCAATACTGGGTCCTTTGCATAAATTCATCTGGCTAGATTTAACTCCATGAAAAATTTAGCATTCCCTTTTTTCCCCATAAAGAATACCATGATGAAAATATTGACATTTTAAGTATGAAAAATACGTTTGATGTGAGCTTCTTTTCATTTCATGAATTGCTTTAAACTGCTCCTTCAGTAACCAAGTCTGTTCATTATGATATACAATTATATACATATAGGGAGGGAGTCGATAATTAGCACCACTTATCTCAGATAAGTGGTGCTGACTGGAGCTAGCCACTGATTTTCAGCGATAGTATTCGGACCCAGCACTCATTTTATTGAAACTGTGAAGGGAGATTCAGTTTTGGGATGGGGGTTGGGAGGGGTTGGGACCTCAGCACTTTTTGTTAATGCAGGGAGGGCAGATCCAGTCTTTATGCATTTTTTTAACAGAACCACGTAGCTCTTAATTTCCAAGCTAGCCTGCTAGATTTAGAATATTCAATTAAAAATGTAATATAATAACGTAGTAGATAATGGCAAATAAAGACCTGCATTGTCCCTCCAGTCTGCCCAACATTCATATTCTTTATCAATTCATGATTAAACCAACAATCCCGCAGTGTTATTAACTAATAATATGTCTCTAGTTAAATTCAACTTTAAGATATCCTCCCCTCCTCCACTGAGTTACACAGTATCTTCACTCAGAGCATATGATATGAAGGTCTGGAATTCTTTGCCAGAGAATGTGGTAAAGGCAGTTAGCTTAGCGGTGTTTAAAAAAGGTTTGGACGGCTTCCTAAAGGAAAAGTCCATAGACCATTATTAAATGGACTTGGGGAAAATCCACTATTTCTGGGATAAGCAATATAAAAGGTTTTGTACTTTTTTGGGATCTTGCCAGGTATTTGTGACCTGGATTAGCCACTGTTGGAAACAGGATGTTGGGCTTGATGGACCTGTGGTCTGTCCCAGTATGGCAATATTTATGTACTTATGTCTTTGAATATCCACTTCATAATTTTTATTATAAATGTCTCAGCAGGCCTTCAATCACTGTGGCTTGTAGCAGCTTTACAGGGAAACTGCTTCTCTTCAGCAGAGCTTTAAATCACTGCAGCTTTCACCATAGTTTTAACAAGGCACTGCCGGTCTCCAAAATAAGTCTCCTTGCTTCCCGATACCATTTTTGTCTGCATACCGCACCCCATTCTGTCTTCTTCCTCACTTGCCTCCTTACTCCCCATCTATGTGCACTTAGAGGCCCTTATACAAAGGCGCGTTAGGCACTATGTGTGTGCAGCGCACACCCAAATGAGACTACTGTCAGGCTACGTGCCCCCCTAGCAGTAATTTCAGATTTGGTGTGCGCCAACCGGTCACCATTCATGTAGCGCATGAGCCCTTACCACTACATCAGTGAGTGGTGTTAAGGGCTCAGGCCGGTTTTAGATGCACACTGGTTTCAGTTTTGCCATATGCCCTTTTCCCGTCCCATTAAAAAAAAAAGCCCTTTTTTTCAAACGCGGTAAAAACCGGCCTGGCACGCGCCCAAAACATGTGCCTACACTGCCGCAGGCCATTTTTACCTCAACATTTTTTTTGTTACATTTGTACCCCGCGCTTTCCCACTCATGGCAGGCTCAATGCGGCTTACATGGGGCAATGGAGGGTTAAGTGACTTGCCCAGAGTCACAAGGAGCTGCCTGTGCCTGAAGTGGGAATCGAACTTAGTAAACTTAGCTTAGTGAAAGGACCCCTTATTTTTTACTTAGCCTTCTATACCATCTTCACAAACTGAGGGGCCCTTTTACAAATGCATGTAAGGGCCTACACATGTGCAGTGCACGTCAAATCGGCATTTCCGCCCAGCTAACATGTGCGCCTGGTGGTAATTCTGAGTTTGGTGCACGCCAAAAACACATGGTTGAAAATAATTTTCTATTTTCTACTGCAGGGGCGTTCCCAGCTGTAATTGGAAATTGGCATGAGCTGGATGGCTACCGCATGGGTAATGCGTGAGCCCTTACCGCTAAGTCAGTGGGTGGCGTTAAGGGCTCAGGCCGTAAATAGATGCACGCTGGTTTCATTTTGGTGCGCTTCTATTTCCTGGCATCCCCCAAAAAGTGTTTTTTCCGGACACAGTGTAGAAATGATCCAGTGAATATCCAATACACGCGTCTATACTACCGCAGGCCACTTTTTGGTGCACCTTTGTAAAAGGGCCCCTGAACCAGACACAAAATATATAATGATCATGAAAACAAAATGACAAACACACATAGCACAACAGAACCCAACAGTACCCAACCCAATTGAAAGCTCATCTTCAAGAATATACTATGGACCAGATTCAGTAAATGGTGCCCAAATTTGGGCGCTGGGAAAAATCAGCGATCTGCACTGTTTTATAAAGGTTGATCTGGGATGAGTGCCCTTTATAGAATAAGCTGAGTGCCAATTCCCGTGAATAAAATTAGTTGCCAAACTAGGTGTAAATCCTGGTGTGCAAGTTGGGAATGCATCTCCCCAATTCTGTAACATAGGGCCAAATTCTATATATGGTGCCTAAAAAATCCGCATAGTAAACATTTCTGGCTAAGCATATTCAATAAGTGGTGCCTAGATTTAGGCACGGTATATAGAATACACTTAATTGATATCCCAGCACGTAAAACTACACGCCTCCATTTACACCAACGAAAACATGGAATAAATCCCTGCACGTAGATTTACGCACACTGGGCCATATTCCATAGCTATGCACGTAAATTTTGGAATGCCCATGAAATGCCCATTTCTCCGCCTATGACCATGCCCCTTTTGAACTGCACACATTAGAATTTAGGCGCAGTTCATTACAGAATTCTAATTATTGCCAATTATTGCTTCTTAAGTGCTGTTATAAATGCTGATTAGCTTGTTAAGCCAATTAAGTTATAAGATGCATTGTTATAGAATACGCCTGGATTTCAGTGTGGAACACTAGGTGCCATATATAGAATCCAGGGGATTGTGTGTAACTTATGGGAATGCCATGACCCTCCCATGCCCCCCTCCCCATGGCCTTGCCCTCTATTGGGTTGTGCGTGAGAGAATTTAGACATGGTTCTTTATAGAATCACACAAAGGCAGTTGAACACGCAACTCCAAATTAGCGCAAATTAATGCCAATAATTGATTATTGAGTGTTAATGGCTCATTAACTAATTTAGTTGTGCACACAACTCAGGATCATGCCCAAATTTGGGTGCACAAATCTGGGCTCCATATATAGAATCCGGGGCTGTAAGGGCAATTCTATTATCTAGACTAATATTTGCACACCCATTGCACATATGCGCCTAAGTGCTATTCTATAAGTACACAACTATCTTGCAATAATGTAAAAGAAATGAAATCCATGGTATTATTCCTCAGGAAAAGAAAGAAGAGACAGTAATGAAGAAATGATATGAGAAAAAAGAAAAAAAAAATCAGACATAAGGACTGATTCATTAAGGATTTTCTACCCTTCAGTGCCTAGTGATTCTGGCCTTTAGTGGAGATGATAGTTTTTGTGGCAATCTGAGATTTACCATGCGCCCTGAGGGTGGAAAGGTCTAGCATACCATTTTGATCAACTGGGTATTCCTAATATGCCTGGCACTTGTTTTTTCAAAGCCACAGAAGATAACATTTGGACTTTTATACTAATACAGGGAAGCCCAGAGATATGGACACTGTACACTCTTTACTAAGAATGCCTTCCCCCTTTTGAAAACAAAGTGGTTGGTTGCTTCTATCCAAAATATGTGTAATTTAGAGGCTCTTTCCTATCTCTTCAAAAATATCACTTTCTCTATCCCCAGCAGCATCTTCCTAATCCATCACTTTTGCATTGCTAAAGCCTGTTGCTGACACAAGCAAAAACTAAACCTGCTAACCAAGGCTTCCATAGGTCATTCCCCATGCTTGCAGGTTCATGTCATTTGCTTCCAAGCAACCTCTATGCTTGCCAAAGAGCTTAAGCCGCCATTTTCACCCAGATCCGCTAATGCATGTCCTTCCTGACGTGTTGGTTGACAGATCCAACCATTGAAGTGGTCAGTCCCATGGGCGACCTCACCGTTGATGAAGATGGTACAGCAGAGTTCATTTGCCAGTATTCTAGGCCGGTGCAGGCCACATGGAAGAAAAACGACCAGGAGGTCCTCGCTGATGGGAATCGAATCACTATTGAGCAAGACTGGAATGTAGCCAAGCTAACAATTAAGCCTGCAGTTCCTGAAGACAGTGGCATCTATATGTGTGAAGCGGGTGGCACGAGTGTGATGGCTGAGCTTGATGTTGAAGGTGAGGTCTTCCAGCAGCAACAGAAGGAAGCCTACCTCAGTACTCGTGACAACAGACCAAATCACAGCAACATTTTGGCTAAATATAGAAAATCTCGAATCAATTCTAGATCATTTTGTTTATCTAGTAATTATATAAATGGTGCTGTCTCCATTTGATATTTACATGTGTTGACTATGAAAATTCAGTGTAAATCCAGTATCGTCTAATCTTTAACATGAGCATGACACCTTTTTTTGCCAGTTTCTCTTAATTCTGTATTTTTTGTTTATTTTTCCCAATTGTATTACAGTTCTTCTTGTCCCTACCCCCACTCCCAATAAAAGAATAAAATTTCTGATACGATATAATTACAGGAAACAGAATAGGGTCTGTGCCACTTAACTGGAGTAATCTTCTATACAATTATAACTGTTGCTCAAAGTGCTACCAGCCTAAAACACAACATTTCTGCTAGTTTTAAATTCCTTGAGCTCTATAGTAAGTCATTGATCATTTCTGTTGTTTTGTCTTTTAAATAGCCAAGAACACAATTGTGAAGGGGCTGGAGAATGTGGAGGCTGTAGAGGGGGGCGAGGCTCTCTTTGAGTGTTATCTGTCCAAACCCGAATGCTATAACTATAACTGGTTAATCGATGATGTACCAGCAAGAACAACTGAAAATATTGAAATGGTTTTTTTTGAAAATGGTCAGAGGCACCTTCTCCTCCTGAAGAACCTGACCTGCAAAGACAGCTGCAGAGTGACCTTTCTGGCAAGTGATGCGGTATCCTCAGCATTCCTGACTGTGAAAGGTAAAACTGGAAGGAGGAAGGAAGGGCAATTATGATTTTATTAGTTCTTAATCATTTCTCTGTTTGGTGACCATTGGCTAGTTTTCTCCCTCTCTTTTTCTCCATTTTCCCTCAGATCTGACAATCACCTTCAACTGGGGAAAGGGGGGGGGGGGTGGAGAGAGAGTAGTAATAGTAGACTGGGAAAGAAATATTGAGTAGACAAATATTTTCATTGATAAAGTAAGTAGGTCAGACTCCACACCATTTAGGTAGACCAAGGCCTCCAGCTGTGAGAGGACATGCAGTGAAGACGTGATCCAGTTATCAGCAAGTTTCTCAGGATAGCCAAAATGAATGTGCATGAGATAGGTTTGCATACGCTACCTCCACCTATCTCATGCATATTCATTGAGGATATCCAGACTGGCTAGGTGCTACTTCAGGACCAAGATGAAAACCCTGGGATTCTGTATCGGTCCTTTGGCTTCCCTAGTCATTTTCCCCCTCATTCAATAACTTTAGCACATAAATGTAAGAGCCATTTGTTTGTTAAAATTATAGAATACTAGCACTTACGCAGATGAATGTACATTTGTGTGTAAGTGTTAGCGAGCACTCAGCACTATTCTATAATTTAGGCACACAATTCATTAGCACATAAATGCAAGAGGGCATATATGTGGACTGAGCATGTGCAGGGCATAGGTGGGGCTCCTACTTAATGCACATAACTTAAAGAATACTATAGGTTACATGCTACTTGTTTCATTTAGACACTCACACTTATACCTACCTGCTATTGACATGGCATTAAATAAGCATTACTATTCAATAGGGACACGTTAGAATTGCTGGAGATAATCAATATGTTGATTACAAAAACACTCCAGCTTATTATAACAAATATCTTTATTGAGAAAATGCGCTTTTATTCTGAGCGCTTATCATATTTAAAAACAATACTAGCCACTCACTCATTCACTCGTGATACCTGACTAACATCACTCCAAATTATCTTGCTAAAATATACAGGTAATGATGTTACACTTAATTATTATATTTTACTACAATATCAAATTCTAGCATGCCTAATTCTAGAGGTGCATAGATGCCAATTTACGATATATATATATATATATATATATATATATATATATATATATATATATATATATATATATATACCGAGAGAGAGAGAGAGATTATAGATATAGATAGATATAGATATAATGTTCTATAGTGGAATCAGGTGCCCAGAGTCAGTTTCAAAATTAGTGCTCCTCACGCTACATCTAGGTGCCTGACTTTGGTGCTCAGTCATAGAATTGCCCCATTGGGCCTTGCACTAGGCCAATCACTTTGAACAGCTGTGCCCTCAATGCCTTGTGCAATATTTGAAAAGTACCTGATGTAATAATATACTTGCCATACTAGCTCAAAATTTTAACCATGAAATCACTCTTTCCTTAGCAGTCACAACAGTTCAGTTCAGGAACTTGTGGGTTATGTCCATCAATTAGCAGGTAGAGATAAAGAAAGCAGAACTGTAAGCTGTGGCCTATACTGCACTATGCCGCTCTTAAAGATCAGCATTTCTTGATCTCCAGCAGGTGGAAGATGGTTCTTGATGCAGCTCCTGGACTGCCTGGTTAAGGCTGGCTCCTGGAAAAGTTTTTGGACTGTTTTTCAGTTGATCAGGGAAAAGTAGACATTTCTCCATCCTAGTGAGGTTGAGGTCTACTTTGGGGTATACCTGGTGGTGCTGAGTCTCCCCACCTCCATCCGTGCTTCCTTCCTTCTTGTCAGAGAAAACAAGAAGATATTAAAAATATAAAGGGACAGAAAAAAAGCTTGTAAGCGACTTTTCCCCTCAAAACCTGTGGGCAGAAGCCTTGAGATATTGCATCATTCCAACCTGAGCATTCCTCTCAGCTATTTGCCCAGTAAGGGGGGGGGGGGGGGGGTGCCTGCTTCGTGAGTACTTGAGACAGTGAATTTGTGGTCCCGGCATCACTTGTCATGCCTGTAGTACTTTGCAGTGAAAGGGAACACATGTCCATGGCACTTCCTTCTGTGGTTGCACAGGCTGAATCAGTAAAGTGATGTTCCCGCTGTGGCAGTAGAATGACTGCTTTGGGCCACTGCTGTGCATGCTGGCTTTCTGCCTTGTCTCAGTCAGAGAAGGAGCATAGTATGGAGCACAGCCCTGGACCTGGTTCCCGATATGTGGGAGAAAACTTTCAATAGGCCCAGTTCCTGCAGTCCCCACAGAAAGTTTGGGAGTGGCGGCCATTATGCCTTCCTGCACTTCTGCCCCAGAGTCAGATTTCAGTGCTTCCTTTCAGCTGCTACATGCTCCTCTGGAGGGAGAACAATGTCAAACTGGAGAGGGTTCTGTAGAGCATGTAGATATTTTGCCTCAGTGTACCCTCTTTTCTTCAGATTTCATTCTTCTCCTTTATCAGGCATACTTAATGAAGCGGGCTCAGTCTTTTCAGGATCTGTGCTCCACTTGTGGGAAGCTTCAGGAGAACTTGACTGTTAAGTGCAGGCACTTAGACCACCTAAAACAGTTGGGTGCCTCATCCCAAGATTCGGTGGGATTTTCTGATCTAGCCCCTTCCTTAGCTTCCAGGACTTTATCTTAAAGATTTTTTGGAGGATGGAGAGATCCCAGGGGATGAGACTGATGATCCCATGGCAGGAAGTTGTTTCATAGGGATGAGATATTACAGTTATTCTTCCTACAGTGTTCTGAACATCGAAAAAAAAAAAAAAAAAAAGGATTCAATGTATGAAAAGGCTGAGTGGCTTCTTGGCGTCTTCTTGGACTCGTAAGGAAGAATATTAGTAGTCATTTGTTCCTTTAACTAGTTACACTGCTTTGTCATCAAAATACTGATCTGCAGGAGCTGTTTGGTGCCCTTTAGGGAGGAGCTTATAGTTCTATATTCTCTATCTCCACCTGCTAGTCAATGGAAATAACCCACAAGTTACTGGACTGGTCTGTTGAGACTAAAGGAAAGAAAATTAGCAGGCAGACCTAATTTCTCCTTCTGAAATTCTTTAAGCTGTTCGCTTGCTATGGACCTGAGCCAAGCAGCCAACCTAGCAAGAGGACCACAAATTGCATCACACTCAGTGGCTCTAAGCAGCAGGGGTATAGCCACCCCTTCACTTTTGGGAGCACCCAAGAATGGACTAGGGGGGAACACACTGCTCCCTCCTCCTGTCCCCTCCCCCACCACACATGCGCTAAACATACCTTTGCTGGTGAGAATGCCAAAGCCCCGCCAGCCAATTAAATAGTGCCACTGCTCCCCTCTTCCTCATGCTGCTTCCTTTCTGCAGATGCCAGGGGCGTACCTTTAGCCGCCAATGCTGGGACTTCTCACACCATGGCACTATTTATTTGTCTGGCAGGTCCTTGGCAGACCCACCAGCAAAGGTAAAGGGATGCTGCAGTTCTGGGGGGATGTGCATTCATTTTAAAAATAATGGTAAAATGCAATAAATGAGGCTCTTTACGGTTCATGTCCCTTTAAACAAACCAAATGAGCTACATTGAGGCACTTCTATTGACTAATTTCTATTGGTGTATTTAATGAAATGTTCTTATTCTGAAAAGTTTATTTTATATTTTTAACCTCTTTCTACATTGTACACAAGATATTTTACATTTAAAAGTTTCTTAATAGGCACTGGTATTACATGTTTCCTTTCACCATTTGGGGGTTTTGATCATGCACTTTTTAACTGCAGGATGGCGCCTGACATTTTTAAAGCCTCTGGTTGACACCGAAGTCACCGCAGGAAGCCAGGCTACATTTAGCTGTTCGTTAAGTGAAGCAGTGCCGATGAGTGAGGTGGCCTGGTATTACAATGGCTCCAGTGTCGAACCTGACAAAAATTGGGCAATGCAGGTAGATGAAAACTGTTACAAGCTTATCTTGAAAGAAGCCCAGCTGCATCATTCTGGAGAAGTGACATTTGCTGCAAGGGAAGCAGTTGCATCAGCAAAACTTTCCGTAATAGGTAAGTCTACATATAATGAAGGCTTTGCATGAGTGATAAAAGTCGCTTGAACTTGTTGGATTATTTGTAGTAAATAATTAGCAGATTTTAGTACACACAGCTTCAGCTTTAGAAATGTTAATTTCTTTCTTCATCTCTCTCTCATTCACCCCAGAATAATTCACTGCTGAGTCACTTTAAAGTTGAAGTAACAAAACATCTGTTTACTCACAGTTTGTAGTTAGATTATAATCAGACAGGCTTATATATACATATTACTATACATTTGTATTATCAGCTCCTTCCATGTGCTTAGATGGTAATGGATGCTCACACCACCATAGATCCTCTCAGGTTAGGAGAGATCATGAGCTCCATGTGCTCCATGTGCTGCATCTGCTGCATCTAACCCCCAACAGGAAGTTGCATAGCTGTGTGACCTCTCTAAGTAATTCACATCAGAGGTCACAGAGTAATCACAGAGAAATAATAGGTGACAGGCAATGCATGTAAAAATACAATTACATTCCAACAAACCCCTTCTCATGCATAACTGTCATGCAATTATTTATTCATACAAAGTCCAAACTTTATACGCAGATCCTCAAAATGTTCTCTGGGTAACGGTTTGGTCATGATGTCAGCTGTCATCTCACTGGTGTGACAATAGTGTAGACTGATGACCCCTTCTTTTGCCAACTCTCGCACGTTGTGGTATTTCGTTGCGATGTGCTTGGTGCGTGACTGAACCTTGTCATTCTGTGACAGTCGGATGCAGCTCTGATTATCTTCCATTATCTGGATTGGTCTCTTTTCAGCTATTCCGAAATCCAGCAAAAGTTTTTCAATCCACATCAGTTCTCTGCACGCTTCCGATACGGCCACATATTCAGCTTCTGTAGAAGACAAACTCACAATACTTTGTTTATGACTGGCCCATGAAATTTGTACATTTCCATACATAAACACATATCCACTTGTGGATTTATAATCAGAATGATCCCCTGCCCAATCTGAATCACAGTAACATATTAGTTTTGGATTACTATTGGCTGAAATCTTTAATTTACAATCAATGGTACCCTTTAAATACCTTACCATCCTTTTAACTGCAGTCCAATCTGATTTGGTAGGTGAGCTGACCCTTCTGCTCAAAATTCCTACTGCATTTGCTATATCAGCCCTGTATGTGGTAGCTAGATATGAAAGCTTACCTATGGCTGATCTATATTGGATGTTATCTGGTAAAGGTTCTCTTACTGTTTCATCCTTCAGAAAATCAGTGATCATGGGAGTGCTTACAACTTGGGCATCTTGCATACCTAAACTTTCAATAAGCTCATTTATTTTCTGCTTCTGGCTTAGAAGATAAGAACCATCATTTTGTTTCTCAATTTCTATACCAAGATAGTATGACACATTACCCAGTTCTTTTATCTCAACATTGAGGTTTAAACACTTTACAATGTCCTTGTACTCTTGCTCACTTTTGCTTGCAATGAGCAGATCATCAACAAAAGCTAAAATGTATGCATATTGTCCATTTCTGCACCTAGTGTACAAGCATTTATCTGCTTCACCTTGCTTAAATCCTAAATTTGTCAATATTTCATGCAATTTATCATTCCAACATTTTGCACTTTGCTTTAATCCATAAAGACCTTTGTTTAATTTACACACTAGCTGTCTTTGTTTTGTATTTATGAAACCTGTTGGCTGTTCCATGTACAAGTCTTCAGTTATATCTCCGTGAAGAAACGCTGTTTTCACATCAATGTGTTTGACTTGCATGCCTTTTGAGACTGCAATGCTCAGAAGTGTTCTTATTGTCGTGTGTTTCACTACAGGTGCAAACACTTCATCAAAATCTTCTCCATATTTTTGAAGATATCCCTTTGCGACTAATCTGGCTTTATACCTTTCCACTTTTCCTTGTGCATTCCTTTTTAACTTGAATACCCATTTGCATCCTATAGCTTTCTTGCCAGGAGGTAATTTTGTAAGAATCCAAGTATTATTTTTATCCAATGCATCAATTTCTTCTTGTGCAGCTTTATGCCATTCAGCAGCTTCTTCTGCTGGCATTTTCTCAATCTCATCCCATGTTAAGGGCTCTTGAGCTTCTGCTGACTTTGTTAGGTAAGACAGTCTTAGGGGTGGAACACCTTTGTTTTCCCTGGATGAGCGTCTGACAACAGGTTGGTCCGACCTTTCTGCATCCTCTAAATCTGAGAGTTCTTCTCCAATTGATTCCCCTTCTCCAACTGTACTGTCTTCTTCAATGATCCTTTCTGTGTCTGTTTCCTCTGCCTGTTCCTCGTTAGATACAGATGAGTTGCTTTCAGACATCTGCCTTGGTATGGCATTTATATACACTGGCATGTCTATTATGGTTCTAGTTTCATATTCTGGATGATAAGGCTCATCTGGGATAATCCAGCCTTTATCAACCCTTTTGTTTTCATCAAAATATGTAACATGTCTTATGCCAACAATCCCAGTTTTCAGATTCAAAATTCTATATCCTTTGTGTCCTGGAGCATAGCCAACTAAAATGCCCCTTTCTGTTGTGGAATCCAGCTTATGCCTTCTTTGCTTTGGTACATGAGCATATGCTGTACTTCCAAATGTTCTTATGTGTGACAGGTTTGGTTTCCTACCATGCCATGTCTCATGTGGTGTGCGCTCAGCGCCTTTAGTTGGCATTCTGTTTTGTAGGTACACTGCTGTGAGAATGGCTTCCCCCCATAGTCTTTTAGGGAGATTGCTATCTGACAGCATACACCTGGTCATTTCCACAAGTGACCTAAATTTTCTCTCTGCAACAGAATTTTGCTCTGGTGTATAAGCTACTGTTGTGATATGCTGAATGCCTTCTTGTTCTAGAAATGTGCGCATGCTTTGTGAAGTGAACTCACCACCATTGTCGGTCTGAAGAACCTTTGGTTTTCTTTCAAATTTATTGCTCACCATGGTTACGTATTTCTTCAGCATGTCTGTGACTTGACTTTTTTCTTTCAGCAAATAGGCCACACAATATCTAGAGAAATCATCCAAGAATATTAGCACAAATCTGTTATTTCCCAATGATGGGATATTAAACGGTCCACATAAGTCACTGTGTATTAAGTCCAGTACTTTATTACTCCTATTTCCTGTGTATGCAGGAAATGAGGGTCTCACACCTTTTTGAGTAACACAGTCTATGCTTTTCTCCATTTTACCAGCATCTGCACTTATCTGAATGCCGGTGGCCAGTTGCTTACTGTAAAGATCCTGGATCACCTTAGAATCACGATGTCCCAGGCGGCGATGCCAGATTTCCAGACTACATTTACCATCATTCTTCCTTACTTGCGCCATATGTGAGGCTTCACCTGAAATGCTCAGTTTATAAACATCATTATGCATAAAAGCTTCAGCATACACTTCATCATTTTTAGAGATTGTGCACTTACTGTTTTCAAAATGAATCGCAAATCCCTTCTTATCTAATGTAGATACACTAAGCATATTGCAAACTGCTTGGGGAATATACAAGACATCACTTACAGGAATTTCTTTAACTTCATTAGACACTTTGCATTTTAAGAATCCAATACCTTTTGCTTGGATCTTAGCAGTCCCTGCGTTTGCAGTTTTAAGAATACCTTCCTCTGGACACATTTCCTGAAAGAAATTCTTACAATTGGTTAAATGGCATGTGCTCCCTGAATCCAAAATCCAAGTACTTTCATTTGAATTATTATTTACCATAGTCAAAGATTTTTCTGCCATTAGAAAGCCCTGGTGTTTATCTTTGTCCTTCATACATTTCCTGGTTTGAAAATTCTTTAGTTCCATTGGCTTAGGTGAGCTAGAGGGAGTGTTTTGTGTTTCCTTACACCATTTAGATACATGTCCCTCCTTTCCACATGAGTAGCAAATCAGCTTGCCCTTGGGTGGAGTTTTCCCATAGCTCCGCCTTCCTCTGTTCTTTGCCAAGAAATTTGTTTCATTTCTCTCTGACTTGCTTTGAGAACAGATCTCCTCAGAATCATTTATTATGCATTCCTGCCTTAGTTTTGATGTTGCCTGTTCAAAAGATTGCCCTTCAATGGCCTCATTTACAGACCTAAAAACATCAAACTTCTTTGATAGTGAGGTAAAAAGAAATGCTCTTTTCAATGCATCACACATGGGAATTCCAGAAAGTTCTAGCTTTTGAAATGAAGACATAAGATGCATAATGTGATCATTACATTTACTTTTATCCCTTAATTTGGTTTCATTCAACTCTGCCAACCAAATTGGTTGCTGCTTTGCATATGTAGTTGCATACATAGTTCTCAGTTTATATAAAATGTCCTTTGGTGTATCTTTTCCCTCCACTAATATGGCTTGTTTCTCTGAGAGAGCTTCCAAAAGCATGCACTTCACATAATAGTTTGCATTGTCCCATTCAGCCATATTTTCAGCTGTTCTGTCTTGGTCTAAGCATATATTTAATCTTTTGCTCGAAGGAGACATATGAATCTTAATTCCCACTGCTGATAATTAAACTCAGTTAATTTAGGCACCTTGAGAGAATAGAAAAATGGTGAATTTCTTCCCTCAGCCATTTTCTTAGCCTTCTGTCTGCTGTGTGGGGGGAGAGAGAGACAGACTGAATCTTTCCTTTAAAACTTAAGAGAAAAATGTGGCCTTTTTTTCTGCCTGGTAATATTTCTCTTCTTTTTCAATTCCTGGACCCTGGGCCCGTAACCCTTTTGTTGGATTATTTGTAGTAAATAATTAGCAGATTTTAGTACACACAGCTTCAGCTTTAGAAATGTTAATTTCTTTCTTCATCTCTCTCTCATTCACCCCAGAATAATTCACTGCTGAGTCACTTTAAAGTTGAAGTAACAAAACATCTGTTTACTCACAGTTTGTAGTTAGATTATAATCAGACAGGCTTATATATACATATTACTATACATTTGTATTATCAGCTCCTTCCATGTGCTTAGATGGTAATGGATGCTCACACCACCATAGATCCTCTCAGGTTAGGAGAGATCATGAGCTCCATGTGCTCCATGTGCTGCATCTGCTGCATCTAACCCCCAACAGGAAGTTGCATAGCTGTGTGACCTCTCTAAGTAATTCACATCAGAGGTCACAGAGTAATCACAGAGAAATAATAGGTGACAGGCAATGCATGTAAAAATACAATTACATTCCAACAGAACTGCACACGTCTTGCAAAACTCCTAGACTAAATCTACTTTAAGCTGTGTCAGGTTTACACACAGTTTGCTTTATTGGGTATGAAGCGAGTTCCCACCTTGACAGTTCCCACGAGAAAATTCCTACCTAGGACAATTCCCACTTAAGGGGAACAATTCCCAGCAAGGAAGTTTCCCTCTTGGTCATTGCCCACCCTCCATAGCCTTTTTTTTTTTAACTGATCATAGCTTCTTTCTCATATTGGGTCTCATAAGTCCTGGCAGTGCATTGCATTTCAGATGCTGACAGCTTACGGAACAAGCAGCGTATGACACCTGGAACAAGGAGGTTAGATTGGGAGATATGCGGTGAGTTTCCACGTGGCCGTACACAGAGGAAGTATACCGTACTTGTACAGCATGTGGCATCTGGAACAAGGAGGTTTGGGGGGGCTGTGGGGGGGGGGCATTGCCCCCCCTCCACATGAACTGCAGATTGTATTTATCTATTTATTTACTTACTTATGACATTTAGATCCCGGATTAAACATAAGTTAGGTTGAAACCTAGTTTGGGGGGGATATTGCCCCCCCTACATGAACTACATGTGTGGAAGGGGAACGGGATGTGTAAAAGATAATGTTGTAGGGGGTGTGAGGGGGGTACTGGCCCCCTAAATGATCTGGAAGAGGAAAGGGAGGGAGATTACTTGACCTAGTATGTTTTGTATTTTTGGATTATGGGTGGGAATTGTCCTCTCTGGTGTGGTGAGAATTGGTTCAGTGGGAATTGTCCTAGGTGGAAATTGTCCAGATAAGAACTGGTGGGTGGGAACTGTCCAGGTGGGAATTGACCTAGAACCCTGTATTGGATAGTGTGTTCTATATAAAATGTTAATTCTTTCAAATATGTTATGATGTAGGAAATGGTTATTGTCAAGGCCAGTTTTAAGATTTTGCCACCCAAGCCCAGTCAGCAGATCCCAGGGACCAGGGAGTGAAAGGGTCTCAGAGATTCCCCAGATTGGAGATTAAAAAAGAGAAGCAGTGGAAGACTGCAGTGCCACAGTGGCGCTCCTTGAAGTAGCAGATGCACATGGCCCTTAAGTACCTTATGTTCCTTGTTATTTGCCACCTTCAAAATCTGGCTTCATAGGCAGTTGAGTATGTCTAACTCTGGGCCTGGTCTCAGTCATGTATCCTCAACACTATCTCATGTGCTGCTCAAGCTACATTTGTTTCTATGCTGTTTTCCCTACTTACACCCTCACCCCCAAATTCTATAAACTAGCAAGCAAAACTGAACACACAAGTTATAGAATAGTGCTAGTTACATGCCTAATTTAATTGTACAATTAGGTGCCAGTTGGCTTTGAGTACCAATAATGGCTGGTGACATTAATTGGCTCTACATTTTGATACCTATCTTTTAGCACCCTTTATAGAATTGAGACCTCAGTGTGGACCCTCCTCCCCCCCCCCTTCCAGCCCAGCAGCCCAAATTCTCTCTCTCTCTCTCTGGTAGATTTGTGATCTACTATTACTTATTATTATTTCTGTAGTGCTACTAGAAAAATGCAGTGCTGTACTCAAAAATGTAAATGACAATCCGTGCTCGAAAGAGCTTAAAATCTATTCATATCAAAAAGGTAAAATATGAGATTAGGGAATTTCATTTATTATGGGATTATTTGAAACAACATGGATATTGAACAGGTGAATACGGGGTTTAAGATTTAAAAGCAGCCTCAAAAGGTGAGGTTTTAGCCGGGATTTGAATAGAACTGGAGATGGAATATGACTTACCGACTCAGGAAGACTATTGCAGGCGTACGATGCAGCAAGATGGAAGGAACAGAGTCTGGAGTTGGTGTTGGACAAGAAAGAACACAGATAAGAGTGATTTATCTTAGGAACAGAGTTCCTGGGGAGGAGTAGGGTCACGTCCACATTTTAAAAAATGTTTCGTATCTGGCTCTGAAGCTTATCTCCTCAGCCAAATTTTGCATTCTCCGAGGACAAGCAGGCTTGCACATTCTCACAAGTGGGTAGACGCCGACCGGGTGACATGGATCGGCGTCTACCCGCTTGTCAGAATATGAAGCCTGCTGTCCTTGGAGAATACCTGCTACAGGTAAGTATCTTTGCTTTATTTGGAATACTTTCTTCCAGCTGTATTGTGCTGCTTTTGTTCATAAGGTACCTTAGGATGGTGTCAAATAAATAAGCAAAATAATAAAGAAGTTCATATAGGAAAAGCCCACGTGAGAGAAAAGTTTCCCTAATTACTTTATTAGGAGTTTTGGCAGTACACACCCAAATAAGTATAATTTACTTTAATTCAACATTTCTAGCCTATTTAACCAGCAAAATGCTGGATTATATAATAATTATAAAATACAGTTAAATAGTGCTGTTCAGAAACAGTGCCCTAAAAAATAGCACTAGAACAGCATGGGGAATTAACTCCCCAATGATCAATGCTAATAACATGCAAATTTATGCACATTATTAGCACTGATCATCTGGCAATAATGCGGAAGGATTGTGCCTATGCATGCACTCAGGCACAATCCTCCCGTACTTATTTAACAGGTCTGGACCATCTAAAGCCCGACCTGTCAAACAGGAGCTGGAGGTCCATGGGGCTTCCAGACCCCCCTCCAAAAGTGAGGCCCTGATTGCCTAAAGTGCCCCCCAAGCCCCCTGCCCCCCCCCCCCCCGACATGAGGGCACGGGGGCTAGAGGTCCAGTGGATCTCCAGCCCTCCTAACCCCCCAAAAATCACCTGTAGCCCAAGTGGGCTGCCACACCAACCTCAGGGCTGTGTGCCACCATTTTGAAGGCTAAACTGGAAAGAGGAGGGAGTGTGCTACTCCCTCCTCTAACATGGAGGTACAGGTGGGAGGGGGGAGGGGTCCGCTACACCACCAGGGCAACCCACTTGGGCCACCAGAGATTTGGGGGGGTTAGGGGCTGGAGATCCTCCAGACCCCGTGTTGCTGTTTGGGGGTGTGTGTGGGGGATTGGGAGAGTACTTTAGACCACCAGGGCTTCACTTTTGGAGGGGGTCTGGGGGTCCAATGGACCCCCAGGACATGGTGGCATCCCAGGCTGATAGTGACAGTCTGGGCTGCCTGACGGGGGTGGAAACAGAGCCTTAACCCCAATGCCAGCTCTGAGCTGGTGTAGGTTAAGGCGCAATTCTGCACCTACAATCAGAGCACTGTTCTCTGATCATAGGGGCAGAATACAAGCAAAGTTCAGTTAAATCTAACTTAAATGAGATCTGTACTATTGATGTGCCCGGGCACTTTTAGCCTGATGATCACGGGGGTGCAGGTAAATGCGGGCACTAGTCCAGCACTGGTGGCCTCTAGTGCCTGCATTTAACTTTGATCATCGGGCTGTGAGTGAATGTATAGGTTGCACTGTATTTATTTGTGTTGTTTAAAACATGTATACTGCATTTTTTCATTAATCTTCCCTTCCAACTAGGTTTAAATCTTTGTTTGCTCCCTTCCCGCCAAAGAAAGATGCAGTATAAGGATAAAAAAAACCTTTTTATCATAGATGCTTCTTGGTGTCTTCTGCATTTTCTGACCCTAGTAGAAATGGTTATGATGTGTCAGCCAGTCAGTGTTGCTGTTTCTGTCATTCCAGAGCCTCCAGTCACCACAACTCACCCCTTAGTGAGCAAGCCAGTCAGTGAAGGGGGAGATGTTCTCTTGACCCGTGAATTGGCCAATGAAAATCAGGAGGTAAAATGGGCGAAAGAGAAAGAGGAAGTGCATCCTGAAGAAAAGTACGAAATCATCTCCGATGACAAGAGCCAATCACTTATTATCCATCAATTGAAGCCTGAGGAGCAAGGATCTTACATCTGTTTGGCATCATCGGATACTCGGACATCTACTGACCTGTCTTTGGAAAGTATGTTGAGCTTTATATATATATATATCACAGAAATGGCAGATCTAAAACAAACATGTAGACACAAAATTGTTGCATCATCACTCTTGGTGCACAAAACTTGGCATTAGTGTGAAGCTAAAGGTGTACTGTTGAGCATATGGTTTTTTGTACATCACCTTGATTTGCTATGTAAAAAAAGGTAATTTTAGCTAATTAACATAAATGTCATCGTAGAGTCTGGACCTGGCATAAAACTTAATTTCTTACACTTTAATGAAAAAAAGAAACTTTGTTTTTGTTTTTTTTTCTGTTTGAAACACAAACAGGCAGATCAGAGGAAACATGACACTATTGACCGCCACCTAACACTTGAGACTCACGCGAACAACACAACCAAAAAGATGTTCTACTCCATGTGGAAATTGAAAAGAATAAAACCATTCTTCCCAAGATCTGTCTTCCGCGGCCTAGTGCAATCACTCGTACTCAGTCACCTGGACTACTGCAATTCACTATACGCAGGCTGCAAAGAACAAATACTGAAGAAACTTCAAACAGCCCAGAATACAGCAGCCAGACTCATCTTCGGAAAACCAAAATACGAAAGTGCAAAACCCTTACGTGAGAAACTACACTGGCTCCCACTCAAGGAACGTATCACTTTTAAAGTATGCACCTTAGTCCACAAAATCATTCACGGTGAAGCCCCTGCATACATGTCTGATTTAACAGACTTGCCACCCAGAAACGCTAAAAGATCATCCCAAACCTTCCTCAATCTCCACTTCCCTAAGTGCAAAGGCATAAAATACAAAGTACTGCACGCATCAACCTTCTCTTATATGAGCACGCAATTCTGGAATACACTACCACGCAACCTGAAAACGATATACGAACTAACCGACTTCCGCAAACTATTGAAGACTCATCTCTTTGAGAAAATTTATTGCAAGGATCAAAACGCATGAAGTCCATACACACTAATAAAAATGCATCAATACACTCTCTTCTGAATTCTCTTCCCCCGCATTTTCACCACAGATAAAATTGTAATACCATAATGTTCTCTTGCTATTGTCTTATCGCCCTATCAAATCCCCATTGTTAGCATTGCTCTATTCCCAAATGATATCTTGAGTTTGACTTTGTCTTCCCATAACTCTTCACAATGTAACCCATAATCGTACCACAACAAATTGTATTTCCATCACTCACAATGTATTGTAAGCCACACTGAGCCCGCAAATAGGTGGGAAAATGTGGGATACAAATGCAATAAATAAATAAATGATGAACTGCAGTATCATAAGCTTCTTTTTCATACATAACAGCTGTTTTAAGGGGAAAGGACCCTTAGAGCTCTCGACATTCTACAATTGCTCAAAAACGTAAGGATTCAATGTTATACTACACATAAATACAAAATGCCGGATAGTTATTCTTTAACAACCAAAATTGAGTATTTCTTAGAAGCAACTTATCCTGTCATGCTAGTTAGACACCCTTTTATAAACACGTCATCAAAGTTGTGATCTCCATCTTGCTCCACAGTTCTTACCCTCAAGAAAGATCTCTCCCACAGAGGAAGGGAAGGGAATGGGACTTGATGTACTGCCTTTTTGTGGTTTTTGCAAGTACATTCAAAGCAGTTTACATATTATATATAGGGACTTTATTTGTACCTGGGGCAAGTGACTTGCCCAGAGTCACAAGTGTCAGGATTGCAGGAGGTCAAAATTATTGCTGGACATACTTATATTAATATGAAATCAGTTGGACAATATTAAACCACCTTCTGACCTCTGATAAACTCTCCCCCCTCCCCCTCAGGAACCATTGAGGATGAAATGGACCAAATGGTGCTCAGAGAGGCCTGATAGCCCTTAGGTTTCTCAATTACTCCTGATTAACATACCTTTTGTTCCATCTGGGAGCAGGGCTTCAGAGCAACCAAAGCCAGACATACAGGCTCCATCACTAGGGATTTCAAACAGGACAACCTGTGAAAGTTGTCACCTTTCCTGACTTCAGAAAGTATCTGGAGAGCTGCAGTGGGAATCAAACCCAGTTCCCCAGGGCCACTGCACAAACCACTAGGCTACTCCTCCACTTAGTACATGAAGACTCCCACATCTAGGGAAGACAAGCTCGTCACTGAATCTTTCTGGTAGCGTTATGGACAACACTCTGACTTTCAGCAGCCTTCAGTTGCCAGGATTCCCATTTATAACTGTGGTCAGTGGACAAAAACTTTATTACCACAATGTTCCATAAAAACAGATGAAAAATAAACTTAAGAAAACTAACTTTCATGTTCTAGTCGAATTTGATTGTTGACTCAAACTGAATTTGTTTTATAAGACTATCATTGCTGGCCACACCCAGAGAACTTTTTTTTTGATACAGCACCTTTCTGACTCACTGGGACTCAAAGCCTGGTGTCACGAAGAAGGTCACGAAGAAGGCTTTAGGTACATAGGAGGATGGGGCAATAAATAGAAAAACAAAAGACTAAGCATCTCACTGTGGCAGGAAAAAGAAATCCTTTTGGAGAAATTTAGACAAAATGTTTCTAGGCATTTAGACTAGATGGCAGGGGTGGCATATGGAGGCAGATCACTTCAAGTGATCACCCCCAGCTAAAGCTAAAGACGTGACAGTAGAAAAGAAAGCAATGAAAACTACAATCTTAGCAAATCACTTCTTACCAACACAGCAGGAAGTGAGACTAAACAAAAAACTAAACAGAAGAAAAAAATGCCACTGAAATGTAGATAGAAAACGATGACTACAAATGCTTGCAGTCTAAGCAATAAAGTTCATGACCTACAAGCCCTGTTAGAGGCAGACTTAGACATTGTTGCAATCACGGAGACATGGCTCAATGGTTCCCATGAATGGGATGCAAACATACCAGGCTATAATCTATTTAGGAAGGGTAGAGATGGTCGTAAAGGTGGAGGAGTAGCTCTGTATGTGAGAAATGATATTGCAGCGCCTGAAATGACAGGGGACTGGGGAAAGGAAGAAGTGATATGGATCACCTTAAAAAGAGATGATGGAACCTCTGTCCACGTGGGTGTTGTCTACAGACCTCCTACACAATCAGAGGAACTAGATAAAGATCTGGTCACAGATATCCATAAGTTGGGAAAGAAAAGAGAGGTGCTGTTGCTGGGAGATTTCCATCTGCCAGATGTGGATTGGAAAGTTCCATCTGTGGAATCAGAAAAAAGAGAGATCATGGATGCTTTTCAAAGTGCTCTACTCAGACAAATGGTGATGGAACCCACGAGGGAGGAAGCGATGCTGGATCTGGTGCTCACAAATGAGGGAAGTGTGTCAAATGTCCGAGTAGGTGCCCACCTGGGCAGAAGTGACCATCAAACAGTTTGGTTTGATATAACAGCAGAAGTGGAGGGCAGCCACTCAAAATTCAAAGTTATGGATATCAAGCATGCTGACTTTAGTAAAATGGGGGAATACCTGAGGAAGGAGCTGATAGGTTGGGATGACGTACAAGAAGTGGAAGGGCAGTGGTCCAGGCTGAAAGAAGCTATAAATATGGCTACAAACCTTTATGTAAGGAGAGTAAATAAAAGCAAGAGAAAAAGGAAGTGGCTGAGAAAATAAAGGCTAAAGAGTTGGCATTCATGAAATACAGAAAAACTCAAGAAGAAAACACAGAGAGGAATACCATATGAAACTGAAAGAAGCCAAGAGAGAGATACGTCTGGCGAAAGCGCAAGCGGAAGAACAAATGGCTAGAAATGTAAGGAGGGGTGACAAAAATTTCTTCGAGTATATTAGTGAAAGGAAGAAGACTAAAAATGGAATTGTGAGACTGAAAGATGATGCGAACCGCTATATGGCTAATGATGAAGAAAAAGCAAATTTGCTAAACAAATACTTCTGTTTTCACTGAAGAAAATCCTGAAGAAGGACTATGATTGACTGGCAAAAGTACATATGAGAATGGAGCGGATATAGCACTATTCACGGAAGAGAATGTTTATGAACAACTTGAAAATCTAAAGGTGGACAAAGCCGTGGGACCGGACGGGATCCATCCCAGGATATTGAGGGAGCTCAGACAGGTTCTGGCAGGTCCTCTTAAAGATTTCTTTAATAAATCCTTGGAGATCGGGGCGGTTCCGTGGGATTGGAGAAGAGCGTATGTGGTCCCTCTTCACAAAAGTGGTGATAGGAAAGAAGCTGGAAACTACAGGCTGGTAAGCCTCACTTCGGTTAATGGAAAAGTAATGGAAGCGATGCTGAAGGAAAGGATAGTGAATTTCCTGGAATCCAATAAGTTGCAAGATCCAAAACTACATGGTTTTACCAAAGGTAAATAATGCCAAACAAATCTCATTGAATTCTTTGACTTGGTGACCAGAGAATTGAATCAAGGACGTGCGATAGATATAATCTACTTAGATTTCAGCAAAGCCTTTGACACGGTTCCTCACAGGAAGCTCTTGAATAAACTTGAAAGGCTGAAGATAGGACCCAACATGGTGAACTGGATTAGGAACTGGCTGACGGACAGATGCCCCCCACTGTGCCCCCTTCACCCATAAGGACTATGGTAGTGGTTCAGGAAATGTCAGTAAAGGGTTGTTTTTTTTTGTAACATTATGTTGAGCTGTCCAGAGCCATGGTCAACCATCACACTAAATAAAATAATAGGCATTCAGGATGATTAGAGGGATTCACTATAGAATTCTGCATCACTAACATCATCAGTCATGAGTAGTTAAATTATTACTATCTCACAAGATCAGGATTGAAAGAGGCTTCCTTCATACAATGCAAGGTTTAAGTAGAGTATTAGCAGTATAGTTAAAGAGATCGAGATAATGCCTAAAATACACTGGTTTAAGAGTGAAGCTCATTCTTGTCATGGTATGTACAAAACAAATTTATTTGGAGACACTACCTCAGGAGGAAATAGGAGAAAGCATGTTCCAGGAAGTAGTATGTGGTGTGTGTGTGTGTGTGGTTGGGGTGGGACTCCAGGTTAAAGAGAGGTTCATCTCACTGAGGACCTCAGAGGCTGCTATTTTATTTTTAATCTGAGTGCCTGTTATACTGTAGATGCCTCAGTATTATGTATCTAAAGTAAGGGGGAAAAATTGGAGCTGAGGTTAGGAACCTAAGAAGTGGTTTGAAAACAGATGCCTAACGTTAAGTTCGTAAAATTGAGATGCCTACATTTAGGCTGAGCGTCTTCCCTTTGCCTAGCTCTATACCTCAGCGCATCTATGTTTTAAGCACCTCAATTTAGGTGCTCAGCAGGGAAACATTTTCATTTAGAAAAATCTTGAAACCTAACTCTTAAGTTAGACCCCTGAATATTTTCCTCCTCGGAAGGGAGCTGCTAGTAGCTCTGGAGGAGTTTCAGATTGCATAGGGGCTGCAATAGGGAAGGGACTTATATAGGGCGAGGCAGAGTCCTCTTCTTGTTCGTTGGTTACCTAACAACCCTTCCCAACTTTCATGTGGCTTAAAGGGATAGGGCTTGAAAGTGGTCCCCACTCTCTAGTCTGGGATGTAACAGGCAAAAGAAATATTCTAAGCCAACACCGAGTATATTTATTGTAATAGGTGAAAAAATATCAGAGGTCAAATATCTTTTGCTATTTGGCTGTTTCCATAGCTCCAGAAATTTGCAGAATCTAGAAACTATAGGAATGAAACCGAACCTAAGCAAGAAGACACCTTATTTTCTCTCACACAAACTGCTTGTCATTAACTCAACAGTTTGGGCTTTAACCCATCAGTACTATTTAAGAATCAAACACTACATACAGTCAAATGTTTCATCATTAAAAATCTTAGGATATGAACAATCTATTCTGCTGCCAAATTGCATACCTTAGCAAATGCTATAGGCTACTCCTAAGAACAGAACAGACTTTTGCAGGACATAAGGCAATATCTGGTAAGTTTGCTGATTTTTATCATGGGGTAGTTTCAGTGATGCTGACCTCTGAGGTAAAAAATAACCCCATATATATGTGTTTGCCATACTGGGACAGACCAAAGGTCCATCAAACCCAGTATCCTGTTTCCAACATGGCCAATCCAGGTCACAAGTACCTGACAAGATCCCAGAACAATAAAATAAATTTTTTGCTGCTTATGCTAGAAATAAGCAGTGGACTTTCCAAAGTGCATCTTAATAATGGCTGATGGACTTTTGTTTTAGGAAATTATTCAAACCTTTTTTAAACCCTTCTAAGCTAACTGCTTTTACCACATTCTCTGGCAATGAATTCCAGAGTTTAATTACTTGTTGAGTGAAGAAATATTTTCTCTGATTTGTTTTAAATTTACTACTTAGCAGCTTCATTGCATACCCACTAGCCCTAGTACTTTTGGAAAGACTAAACAAGGACTTCCACTCCACACTACTAAATGCATGTTTTTTTATCACCCTCTTTTCTCTATCCTTCTTGCCTTGCCTTTTTCCCTATCCCTAGCCTCCAGTATTCTTCCCTTCACTCCCGCCCCAGTGTTCACCCTTTGTTCATGCTTCTCTCATCTGTTACCCACTTGCCTACCCTCCAGCATTCAGTCCTGCCTTGTGACTCTTCATATCTCACAAATTTTCACTCCTCGTTTGTGGCAGTTACCCACCAGCATTCATTCCTTCATCACCCTGCCTTCTCCCACATTCACCCCTCTTGAATCCCCCCAGCATTCAGCCCATCCTTTGGACTTGTCATCACCCCAGCATTCACTCCCTTATCCTTCCCAGATTTTACCCATTCCTTGTCTTCGGTCCCCCTTCATTCACCCTATTCTTATTATTCATTCTCCAGCATTCACCTTCATCCTCTCCCCTCTAGTTTTCATTCTTCCTTGCCACTCTCTTATCCTCATTTCTCTAGCATTTATCATTTCCTTATATCCCATAACTTCTCCCTAAGCAATCACTCCCTCCTCATCAAGACCTTGAATATCTACTCCCTCCTTCAGCATCAACTCTCTCATAACCATCCCCCACCACATTGCTTTCATGGTTCTGGGAGTGATTTCCTTTCCTCCTATCCCTTTGCTGTGAATGTGGATGCTCAAAAATAGAAAAAGCTGTATTTGTATCTCTTTTATCCTCTTCATTATTTTTAATTTTGGTGTTGTGAGCTGTGTGTTGTTTGCAGAAATGCTGTGTATTACATTTTTGGTCAATTTAAATTTCAGCAAAAATATCATCTGAAGTGCTGACAAAACAAGAGATTTTGGAAGAAGTAAAGGAGATGTCCAAACCTGAAGAAACTGCAGAAGGTTCTGTCCAGCCCAGTTTGCCACTTGAAGCTGCTCAAGAAGGTGATCTCCATCTCTTATGGGAAGCTCTAGTGCAGAAACGAAGAATGAGCAGGGAGCCAACCTTGGATTCCATCAGTGAAGTACCAGAGGAAGATGATAAACTTAAGCAGAAAAAAGAAGTAGAGATACGGACAGATTTCTCAGAGGGATATACCTCTGATGAACAGGCTAAGATTGGAGAAGCTGACATCTCTTTTACAAGTTCAGATGATGACTCCAGGGCAGGAACCCCATCACTAGTTTCGTACCTCAAAAAAGCCGGAAAGTCCACTATTACTGTAGGGAGCAAGATTCAGTCAGTGTCCACTACCAAATTTGTGAAACATTGGGAAACAGACATTAGTGATACAAAGCCTGAGCCACCCATGCCAGCTGCTCAACCAGCTGACTTAGACATCATAGATGATAATGACCCGTCGATGAATAATGCAGCTGTGAAAATTCAGGCGGCTTTCAAAGGCTACAAAACAAGGAAGGTGATCAAACAGCAAGAGTGTCCAGTGTTTGGAGAGAGCTTCAAAGATGTTACTGGTGAACCTGGAGGCACTCTTCATCTTGAGTGTGTGGCCATCAGCAAGACTGATGTAAAAGCCCGTTGGCTAAAAGACGGTGAAGAACTTTTTGATGGGCGCCATTATCATATTGACAATTACAGTGATGGAACATGCTCCTTAATCATTACAGGCCTTGAAACAAAAGATAAGGGAAAATACACATGTGAGGTCTCTAATAAATTTGGTGTGGTTTCTCACAGTGCGAGGATAATGGTGTGCAGTGAGTCATCAGAAGCTATTGAGAAACCTAAACCAGGCCTTTCAAAGTCCAGCACTGATAGTGAGACAGAGAGCTCTTCTGGAAGTGAAATTGATGATGCATTCCGCAAAGCAGGTAGACGACTTCACAAGCTCTTTAAATCCCAAATCTCCCCTGATATATCAGACGTGGAAGAGTTTGTCAGTGCTGATGAAGGGGAGTTAGAGACTGTAGATCCACAGACATACCGTGAAGATGATAAGTACATCTACATCAAATTTGAAGTGATGTCCGAGGCTAAGATCGCTGCCAGTAGGTTCAGAGAAATGTTTGGAGCTATGGGTATTCCAGTTGACATTGACATCTTGGACCAAGATACAAAGAAAATAGAGTTACGGATAATGAAAACAGCACAAGTGCATGAGCTGCCAGCAGAAAAAAAACCTCAGACCACTCTTTTGACTTCAGATACTGGTAAGTGCAGTATGTTTTTTCTGTCTTTTTGTGAGCTCATATGGATGTAGAATTATTTCAAGTATCCTAAATATGAGCTTAGAGAAAGATAACTCAGTCTTCTAGAAGATATAGGGGCCCTTTTACTAAAGTGCATTAGGATTTGCAGTTACTGCACCTTTAACACAAGTATTAAGATGCAGTAATTGCAAAGCTTATGTGGCAAATCCAGGGGGCATGTTCGGCATCTGCCATTCATTTACTACACAGGGCACAAAGTTAAAACACAACCATCATATTACATGTCTGACAGCTACCTGGGACAGCAGCACTACAATTTCCCTCCCCCCAGTTCCCCCATGGAGAGGTCCAAACCTTCAGATCATGCCCCTGATCATCCCCCCCCCCCCCGATCAGGTCTCCAACCCCCCAATTAGAGACCTGACCCCTACTCCCCCATCCAAACCATGGTTTCCCCTGACACCAACCCAAGCTAGCTCTGATACATTAATCCCACCCTCCACACAGATCCTGTCCCCAACACAACCCTAACCTTGACCCCCCTCCCTGACCAACTGTCTGACACCCCCAGAACTTGATTGTCTTGTGGTACTACTGCTGGGCCATGATAATACTGTAAGACAACTGCTAGGGGCCATCAGCACCATTTTGGATTGAAGTGCCAACCCAAGTGCAGTAGAAGGGGATCCCTACTGCCTGGGGACAACTGGACCACCAATACAGCTTGCAGGTAAGAACTGGGGAAGGGGATCAGTGGGAGGAGGGGAGGATAGGGCATTGTGGTTGGGGTTTCTATCAGAGGCTTCCTCCAACACTAGGGTGTCAGAGTTGTCATGAGAAGGGGGGTTCTGGAGGTGTCACAGTTGATCGGGGGGGAGGGTGGAATTGTCTCAGGGGAATGATCTTATGTCAGGGTGGGTTAATGTGTCAGGGCTGACTCAGGTTGGTTTCAGGAGGATTGCAGTGTGATATTGGGAGGGGTCAGGCTTCTGATCGGGGGGGGGGGGGGGAGTCAGGGTGATCATTGCTGCATCTTCTGTGCCAGCATGCTGCACAGCTTCATGGTAGCACAGCTGCACTTACTGCCTCCTCTTGAGGTAGCAGTAAGTTTGGCTGCGCTATCAGCAGTTGGGACAACTAGGTCACAGTAAAGACATGTTCTAGCTGTCAAAGCCAGCCATACCTCTGCGTATCCCTGTCTTGCTCAAACCCAGCCCACTCCCATTTTTGACTGCCAGCACCAGGTTTGTAATGCAAACCTCCTGTTTTAGTGCAGTAGACAGTAGCATGGCCCTGTGCTGCTGTCTACAGTGTTGAAAACCCCATGTTAGCTGCTTAACACCGCCTAGTCAAAGGGCCTCATAATTATATTCATTTTAATTCATGCAAAGTCAACATTAGATTTCCTCAATGGAACCTTCCTGAGGGCTCTATACCATACTAAATTTTTAGACCATACACATACTGTAGATATTGCAATACATTTAAGTTTAATTCAGAATGAGCTCTCAGCACCCAGTACTAACTTTAAACAGAATAGTACTGTATTTGGCAAGTTATTGGTATTCTGTAAAAAAAAAAAATATTTGAGTGTTTATTCCATTTTCACAGTACTCTGTTATGTTATAGCAGACTTATCACCTGCCAACTCCCTCAGTTTGAGATTCAGGGCGAGATACAAATTAAGAAACTGATATAAAACATCAGGAAATTACAAAAGAAATTCAAAATAAATAAAATAAGAATAAAAACTACATTACTTAAAATCTAAAATTAATCATGTTTTAATTCAAAATAAATAGGTTTTCAAAGCTTTATGAAAAGAATAATAACATTTCACCAAACATATTTCTAAAGGAAGATTGTTCCATAATCGAACTGCTAAAAACAAAAAATAATGAGAAAATAAAGCTTTGAATCTAACAGACTTATGGGCTCATTTTCAAAAAAGAAGGACGCCCATCTTTTGACATAAATTGGAAGATGGACGTCCTTCTCACAGAAACGTCCAAATCGGTATAATTGAAAGCCGATTTTGGACGTCCCCAACTGCAATCCATCGCAGGGATGGCCAAAGTTTAAGGGGGCTTGTCAGAGGTGTAGCAAAGGCGGGACTTGGGCGTGCCTAACACTTGGACATCCTTAACCCATAATTGAAAAAAACAAGGACGTACTTGACGAACACTTGGACGTTTTCACCTGGTCATGTTTTTCTTATGACAGAGGCACAAAAAGGTGCCCAAAATGACCAGGTGACCACCGGAGGGAATCGGGGATAACCTCCCGTTACTCCCCCAGTGGTCACAAACCCCCTCCCACCCTCAAAAAACATCTTTAAAAATATTGATTGCCAGCCTCAGATGTCATACTCAGGTCCAAGTCAGCAGTATGCAGGTCCCTGGAGCAGTTTTAGTGGGTGCAGTGCACTTCAGGCAGGCAAACCCAGCCCCATCCCCCCCTATCTGTTATGTTTGTGGAGGAAACAGTGAGCCCTCCAAAACCCACCACAAACCCACTGTACCCACATCTAGGTGCCCCCCTTCACCTTGGATTTGGTCAGAAACGTCCATGTCTAGGGACGTCCAAATCTAGGGACGACTAAATTTAAGAATTTGGACGTCCCTGACAGTATTTTCGAAACTAAAGATAGATGTCCAACTTGTTTCGAAAATACAGATTTCCCCGCCCTGTATCGGGATGTTTTGCAAGGATGTCCAAATCAAAACTTGGACGTCCCTTTCGAAAATGCCCCTCATTATCATCAGAACAACATGAAGCAGTTGATTACACCTCCTAGTGGTCACAGAAGAGCTTAGAATATCAAATAATTGAGACAAATCCTCTGCACAATTACCTTCCAAAATTTTAAAAACTAGACATAACACCTTAAAATGGATCCTAGCCTGTATTGGCAACCAGTGCAGCTCCCCAAGTAGGGGTGTCACATGGCGGGGCATTTTCAAAAGAAACGTCTAAGTGTGAATTTGGACATTTTACAAAGACATCCAAATTCCGAAGCGGGGAGCAGGTCATTTTCAAAAAAGATGGACGTCCATCTTTTGCGTTTGAAAATACCATGGTCATCCTGCAATTTGGACGTTTTGCGATTTGGACGTCTTTGATTTTCGGCCATTTTCGAAAACAAAAACATCCAAGTCTAAAACATCTAAAGTCAAGCCATTTGGACGTGGGAGGAGCCAGCATTTGTAGTAGACTGGTCCCCCTGACATCCCAGGATAGCAATCGGGCACCCTAGGGGGCACTGCAGTGGACTTCATAAAAAGCTCCCAGGTACACATCTGACCATTGCTCCCTTACCTTGTGTGCTGAGCCCCCCAAAACCCACTACCCCCAACTGTACACCACTGCCATAGCCCTTATGGGTAAAGGGGGCATCTACATGTGGGTACAGTGGGTTTCTGGTGGGTTTTGGAGGGCTCACTGTTTCCTCCACAAGTGTAACAGGTAATGGGGGTATAGGCCTGGGTCCACCTGTCTGAAGTGAACTGCACCTACTACTAAACTACTCCAGGAACCTGCATGCTGCTGTAATGCACCTGGGTATGACAGCTGAGGCTGACAAGTAATGTTGTTCATCACAATTTTGGAGGTTGGGAGGGGGTTAGTGACCACTGGGGGAGTCAGGGGAGGTCATCCCTGATTCCCTCCTGTGGTCATCTAGTCATTTTGGGCTCCTTTTTGTGCCTTATTCGTAATAAAAACAGGTCTAGCTGAAAACGTCAAAGTTTTAGTCCTGGACGTATTTGCTTTTTTCCATTATGGCTCAAAGATGTCCTAAGTCTTATGAACGCCCAAGTCCCGCCTCGAACACGCCCCTGATATGCCCCCTTGAGATTTGGACATCCTTCTGATGGACTTCGGAGAAAGATGTCCAAAATCGGGTTTTGATTATACCGATTTGGACATTTCTGTGTGATGGACATCCAAATGCCAATTTATGTCACTTTTTGGACATCCATCTCTTTCGAAAATGAGCCTGATGGTCACTAAGAGACATAAAAAATAAGTCTAGCAGCTGAATTTTGGATCAATTGAATTTTATGAGACAACCTAGCAGTTATACTTAAATATAGAAAATTACAGGAATCTAGTAAAGTTAAAATCAAGTGTTGCACAATAATTCTAAAATGATCCCTCAAGAAATAGGAATGCAGAAGGTGAAGCTGCTTCATCTTACAGTAGGCCTTCCTAACCAAGCTATTAATCTGAGGTTCTATAGTCGAGGAATCCAACAGTATCCCCAAAACCTTTGATACCCTTTCAATATTTAGCTGAATACCAACAAATTAAGAGTAAACCACAAAATTCTTGTCTTGTCAGCATTTTGTTTTAAGTGTACAGAAGTGGACCAGTCTCGCCTGGATTCCAAGAAATTCATCCAAGTGAGCTCATATATAAATTATATAAAAGAGGGGAGATGGGAGAGCCCTACGGTACCCCACAAGGGGATTTTCATGATGATGAATAGGTATCATCTTTCAACACCAAGTACTGCCTGCTTTTCCAGAAAGATGCAAACCATCTAAAAACAGGGCCTACTAACCTTACGCCAGGAAGTAAGCTTAACATAGTCTCATGATTGAATGTGTCGACAGCTGTAGAGATATCAAATTGCAACAAAATTACCTCACCACCTCAGCACAACACCCGCTTTACCTCAGTGGTTAGCGACAACAAAGTTTCAGTACTATGGAAAGAACGAAAATCATATTGAAAATATTTTTGGCTGTTGCAATTTGCATATTATTTAAATTGTTTTATGTCTTTTAAATTTTGCAAATTAAGCTCCCATCTTTATAACTGAACTGCAAAACCAAGAGGTGCAAGATGGCTACCCAGTCAGCTTTGACTGTGTTGTCATTGGCATGCCCATCCCCACTGTTCGCTGGTTCAAAGATGGAAGAGTGATTGAAGAAGATGACCATTTCATGATCAACGAAGACCAAGAAGGTTGCCATCAGCTGATTATTACGGCAGTGGTTCCCACGGACATGGGAGTATATCGCTGCTTGGCAGAAAACAGGATGGGAGTCTCGTCAACCAAAGCTGAACTGCGAGTAGACAGTAAGTATGGAACATAGCCCACAGGATTGTACAAAATCATAGCTGCAAGTATACCAAATACTGCAGAGCATTTTAAAGAGTGCATATTTCTTTGAAATTTATATAATGATGTTACAGCTCAGGCGCATTCAGTGTAACTTTTTGCAGAACATAAACCATATTTGTAAAAGCAGTAGATTCCATTGGTTTACTCTTCTGTGGTTAGGCTAGTTGCTTCTAATGTGTTAATAAATTTGGTTATCGTTTACTTTGAAGCAATTTCCATTATCTCCTGTATTTATATGGTAAAAGTTCAATCAACTTTGTTAGACGATATGGAGAGTCAGTTGAAATGCTCCAGTTTAAGATTTATTGCAATACCTGAAGCAATAGATCAGTGAGATCTGATTAAATTTTTGCAAGAATGGCTACCATAGGTAGATGAAATATCGGGGCCAATGCAGATTGAATGCACACATCAGTTGGGTCCTAAGCGGAGTGATGAAAATTGTCCGAGCACAGTGATTGTAAAGTTTATGAACTATGCTCATAAGCAGAATTAATGCGCAAACATAATTCACAATAAAAAGTGAAATGTGAAGGGAAGAATATACTCATGTTTCAAGATTACTGAATGAAGCTCATAGTGCCAGTGGCATACCGAGGGGCGCTGACACCCGGGGCGGATCGCTGATGCGCCCCGCCCCCCCCCAGGTGCAGCGCCCCCCTCCCCCCCGTACAGCGCGACACCCCCCCACCCCGGCGAAAGAACCCCCCCTGGGTACACGCAGCTGGGGGGGGGGGGGTGCCACGCGCCGGTCAGCGTCGTTGGTTTCCATGCTCCCACTGCATAGTGCAGCACAAAGGGCTCTCAAGAATGATACAATTCAGCAAAACAACACTGAACACATGAGTTGCTGCTCAAAATGTAATGCCCAGCGTTTTCACAGTCCGCTCTGGGAACAGAACTACAAAGACTTGGTGAGGAATAAACCGCCATAAAAACATGTCTATGTTTTGGCGCGTTTTTAAGGCAGTTTAAGGCACGCCGCTGTTGATCTAGTGGTCTCAGTGGGGGGGAACATGTCCTTTCCTACCTGGCCCACTGGGCTGCCATTATTCTCCTCCCCCACCCCGCCCGGCATCACCGTATTTTAAAAATGGTGGCTGAGACTCCCTGCGAGACTGAGACCTGCGAGACTACCACGGGAAGTCTTGGCCACCATTTTGAAAACATGGTGGCGCTGGCAGGTGAGGGAATAGCAGCAGCACAGTGAGCAGGAAAGAACATGCCTCCCTCCCCCTCCTCACCCCCCCCCCCCCCCCCCCGCAGAGGCCACCAGCCTACCAGGACCTCTCAGGTAGGACCGGGGCGACAGGGGGGTGTCAGGCAGTGGCCAAGCAGGGGGCCCAGACCACCCTCAGTGCCTGGGGACCCAGACTATCTCTCAGTCCATTCCTGAAAGGGTATTAAGTCCCTTAAGCTTTAAAATGCTTTGGGCCTGGGTGCTATAGCGCATAATTCTTTTTTTAATTATGCAGTTAAAACATTTAGGCCCCTTTGAGAAATATTATGAGAAAGTTATGGAACAAGAGGCGTTTCTAGAACATACACATGTAGCTTTAATAACTTTGAAAGTAATATTCAGCCCAGGATGGTCAGCTGTTTTAAGCTACTTACAACTGTGGGTTGAATTAAGTCCAGATATTCATTGCTTAATTTGACAAAATCAGAAGCATTGGCCTTGCATTACCAAAATTAAAGATAAATGGGTGGGGAGCTTCCCCTTAACCTGCGCTTCTGGATGTATACATGCCATCAAAATTGAATTAGATACATTAGTTAAATATGTGTAATAAATTATTGAGCAGGCATGCTTTTCCATTATTGTTAATGCTATTCCATTATTGTTAATAGGATAGATACACCTGTATAATATGATACTAGTGCCCAAATGGCTTGTTCTTCAGCTTGGAAAAAAAGACGGCTGAGGGGAGATATGATAGAGGCTTATAAAATAATGAGTGGAGTGGAACAGGTAGACGTGACACATCTGTTTACTCTTTCCACAAATATTAGGACTAGGGGGCATGCAATGAAGCTACAAAATAGTAAATTTAAAACAAATCAGAGAAACTTTTTCTTCACTCAATGTGTAATTAAACTCTAGAATTTGTTACCAGAGAATGTGGTAAAGGTGGTTAGCTTAGCGGGGTTTATAAAAGGTTTGGACGGCTTCCTAAAGGAAAAGTCTATAGGCCATTATTAAAATGGACTTAGGGAAAATCCACTGCTTATTTCTGGGATAACTGTCAAAATTATATATGGCTATAATCTACAAATATAACGATAATACTCACAACATCCACTAGTGGTAGAATATAAAGAACACATGCGGATATGAACCCAAGCAAAACACTCTTAATCATCCACTGGCTCACCCTAACCCTACACACATATACAACCTTCGATACAGATAACAACAACCACACAACTCACAAATCATACATCACTCTCATACGCAGAATGCCGTCCCAAATAAGCAACAAAAACCACGATGAGCTTAAAGCCCATGGACACCAACAAAGAATATCAATAGAAGACTCCAAACCAGCACACCAAAACAACAGACCAGCACACCAAAACAACAGACAACTGATAAAAATCACCACAAACCTGAACCCAAGAAAGAAACTCCAATTAATACAAATAGGATACACTAATGCCAGATCTATAATCAGAAAAACCACTTCGATAACCGACTGGATAACGGCAGATCACCTCGACCTCCTTCTCATCAATGAAACTTGGATACATGACGCTAAAGACCCAATAATCCTAGAGCTTTGTCCACCAGATTACAAAATCATTCACTGGACGAGAGAAGGAAAAAGAGGCTATAATCTATAAATCCCAATTCATAATCACAACTACAGCCGAATCGATCCTCCCTCAACTCGAAATAGCCTCAGTCAGAGTCACACACCCTAACCTACAGGACCAACTAAATATAATCCTATTTTACAGACCCCCGGCTAGGTGGCAAGAAGCACAGATACACTTCACGGACTTCATATCAAACACTTGTCTATCATCCCAAAATATCATCATAGCAGGAGACATCAACCTCCATCATGAAGACACCAACTCAAACAATGTACATGAATGCAAGGAATTCCTCCAACTCTGGGAGTTCCACTGGCCTAACATACAGCCCACCCACAAACACGGACACACACTGGACATCATAACTCACAAATTTTCATCAGACGCGAACCTCACAATCAAGAACACAAAATGGACAATCACACCATGGTCAGATCATTACAAAGCAAACACTTCCCTCCTCTGGAAAACAAAAGAGAAACAACAAAAACAGGAAAAAAGAACCTACAGTACAAGAGGCAAAATAGACCCTTTAACATTCTGGCAACAAATATATACCACCGAATGGACAACAACCACAGAATCACCCCAATTCTTACAAGAATGGGATAACAGATGCAGAACAGTTCTAGACAATATAGCTCCGCTCCAAACCAGAACTTCGCATAGGATTATCTCAATCCCATGGTTCAACGAAGAACTGAAAGAACTAAAAGCACAGGTCAGAAGACTAGAAAGAGCATGGAGCAAAAAAAAAGATGAACACACACTTAAAGAGTGGAAACAGTTACAAAGAAAATACAAATACAGCATCAGACATACCAAAAGAATGTACTACAAAACAATAATAGGACCAGACTACAAGGATGCACACAAACTCTTTTCACTCGTAAACAATCTCCTAAACACCACACGAGTCACCTCGAACAGCACAGACACCCCATCGGCAGCCAACCTAGCGAAGTATTTCAACGAAAAAATTACAAAGCTCTGACGCATGATACCAAGTAACACCATTGAATATTCAAGTATCCTTGAATGCCTAGACCCAACACCCGGGGAATACCCAGCTGACCGATCATGGACCAACTTTGACCCAATTTCAGTAGATGAACTCACATACTGGCTTAAAAAATACGCCAAATCTCAGTGCAAACTTGACATTTGCCCCACCAGCCTAATAAGAGCTGCACCCAAACAATTTAAAATAGACCTCACGAACCAAGTAAACTATAGACTCCAACATGTTCTCTTCCCCACGGAAAATGGAAACATACTACTCACGCCGCTGCCAAAAGATGCCAAGAAAAGTACAATGGACTTAACCAACTACCGACCAGTCACCTCTATCCCACTCACTACAAAATTGATGGAAGGCATAGTAATGAAGCAGCTCATGGACTACCTGACCAATCACTCAATTCTACACGAATCACAGTCAGGATTCCGATCAAATCATAGCACCGAAACCGTACTAGTGTCTGCAATGAACTCCTTTAAAAAAAACAATTGCAATCGGCAAGAGCATTACTCATATTACAATTCGACATGTCCAGTGCCTTTGACATGGTGGATCATGAAATACTATTACACATTCTAGAATACTTCGGAATCGGAGGCCCAGTTCTCAAATGGTTCAAAGAATTCCTCACCACTAGATCCTACCAAGTTATAACGAATACTGCCAGATCACTGCCCTGGACACCAGAATGTGGAGTCCCTCAAGGATCCCCCCTTTCACCTACAATCTTCAACCTAATGATGATACCACTAGCCAAACTCTTGGCCAATCAAAACCTTAACCCTTACATATATGCCGATGATATCACAATCTACATCCCGTTTAAGAAGGACTTAAACGAAATAACCAACGAGATCAACCAGAGCTTCCAGATCATGCACTCATGGGCAGACTCATTCCGGCTAAAGCTCAATGCTGATAAAACACAATGCCTAGTTCTCACCTCCCAATACAATGCAAACAATTACTCCACTATAACCACACCTTACTGCACACTGCCTATATCAGAAAACCTGAAAATTCTTGGAGTCACCATTGATCGAAACCTCACACTCGATACCCACGTGAAGAACACAACAAAAAAAATGTTCCAATCGATGTGGAAACTCAAAAGAATTAAACCTTATTTCCCAAGAAATATCTTTCGCACCCTAGTGCAGTCACTAGTTATAAGCCACTTGGACTACTGCAACGCCTTGTACGCAGGCTGTAAAGAACAGACCATTAAAAAACTCCAGACAACCCAAAACACGGCAGCCAGGCTCATCTTTGGAAAACCTAAATATGAAAGCGCGAAGCCCCTAAGAGAGAAACTGCATTGGCTTCTGCTCAAGGAACGAATTGAATTCAAGATTTGCACAACCGTGCACAAAATCATTCACGCAGATGCCCCACTCAATATGCTAACCCTAGTGGACCTACTGCCCAGAAATGCCAAAAGATCGGCTCGCAAATTCCTAAACCTGAATTTCCCCAGCTGCAAAGGAGTGAAGTACAAACAAGCTTATGCTACGACCTTTGCATACAAAAGCACACAGTTTTGGAATGCGCTACCCAAAACCCTGAAAACCATGAACAATCTAACCAGCTTCCGCAAAGCTCTGAAAACACACCTCTTTAACAAAGCTTACAATAACCACCCTCAATGATACAATTCATCCCCCAAATCACCCAAACACACCTAAAACATTTCTCATACAACCTACCCAACATCAGCCCATCAATCACCTCTCTTACTTCAGCTTATGATCAACTGTATTTAAATCATGTACTGACTTTATCATAACCTCACTCTGTAAGCCACATTGAGCCTGCAAAAAGGTGGGATAATGTGGGGTACAAATGCAATAAATAAATAAATAAATAAACACGGTGCTCATCCATATTGGATGGAATGGAGAAGTCTCATTCAGTCACTTCAACTCCTTAGGCTACTGCTTTTAACACCCTTCGGGTGAGCCTGTATAGTGTGACAGTTTATAATCATTGACACCCTCCAACCATCCGTGATACGTGTAATTGTGACTAGTGATCTCTTCTTTTGTCTGATTTACTTTATATTTTTAAAACCTTTTTGTTGAATATCACTCTTCATTTATAACTCAAACCTCTTCACAACATAGCACCCAAGTGGTCTTCACACTTTACACTTTCAAATGCTGGAGGCAATTTCAAACAATTGTGGTCCCGGAAATGGGACAGGAGATCCAAGCGGATGGAGCGAACCTGTACACGCTGGTTATTCCCTTGACAAAGCATTGTATGCGAAACAGGCACCTGTCGGGATTAGGGATTACAGCCATACCTGGGAGCGTGTAAAGATAAATTGTATTAACTCAGCTCCTATGTCTCCTACATGCAATAAGTGTAATTTATGGCAGTTGTAAAACCTGAATATAAGACAGGTAGATAGACACGTAAGCCATTTCCGGGACCACAGTTGTTTGAAATTGCCTCCGTATGAATGAATGGCAGTTTACAATAAGAAAGAAATGTAATAGCAGAAATTTCAAAGTATGTGGGAGCCTTTTAGGAATACACTTACTGATAGAGCTAGAAACAATACATTGAATGGACAGTATACACTTTATGTGTCTTAATATATAAGACTCTAAGGGGCTCATTTTCAAAACAGAAAAATTTATTTAAAAAACCAGCACAAAGTGGCACATAAATGTTTTTTATTCAAAAACGTACAAATCACCATTTTCAAAACTCACTTTTAAGACATTTTTCTCCACAGTTTGTCTAAATCTCAAGGGGGCATGTGTTGGGTGGGACAAGGGTGGGCTTCTGATGTGGACATTTTTCTGCAATAAAGGAACATTGTAAAAACGTTCAGGGGAATAAAAGTAGAACATTTTTGGCTAGACCTGTTTCAGTAACAACTAAGTGCCAAAAAAGTGTCCAAACTCACCAGATAACCACTGGAAGAATAAAAGCATGACCCCCCCCCCCCCCTTCTCTTTAATTCCCAAGTGCTTACTGACCCCTTCCTATCCCTCTAAAGGTGAAAGCAACAGTACGTACCAGACTCTATGACATCTGCAAATATAACGGCCCGTCCTCTTAGAGAAGCAAGCAGGACCCTGGAGTAGCCTAGTGTTGATGCAGTGGACTGTAGAGAAGGGGACCCAGGCCCACATCTCACTTTAACTGGTACACTTGTGGTGGAAAGTGTTAGCACCCCACAAAACACAAAATACCTACTGAACCCACAAATGGGTGACACTTGCTGGCATAAGGGCTATTGTAGTGGTATACAGTTGGGTACAGTACATTGCTGTTCCTGGAGGGCTCATAATGCAGTATAAGGGGGTTATGATGTGATGTGTACCTCACACTTATGTACTACTGCGGTGCCCCTAGGCAGCCCCACTGCTCTGCTGGGATGTGTGTGCGACCAGTCTAGTAAGACTGCTGGCCCTCAAACATCTCAATGGCTTGTTTTTGTGTCTTTTCCTTGGACCTTTTTTTTTTTAATGGCCCTTAAAAAAAGACACACTGAGTGCAAAACATCTAAAATAGGGTGATTTTCATACCAAAAAGATAGACGTTTTCCTGGTTCAAAAATGATCATGTTGGCACTGCATTTTTAGATATTTTTTGCAAAACGTACAAAATCGGATGTGGACACCGTATCGAAAATGCCCCTCTAAGTTTTCCCCATTCAGGGCATTTATACTAGGGGAAGGGGGGTTGGTTGGGGGGAAGACTGTCATATTCTTGGAATATGATGTAAGAAATTTCTATGAACAGATGGTTAACTGACATTGACTATATATGTGGAGTGGAGGAGTGGCCTAGTAGTTAGAGCACCAGTCTTGCAATCCAGAGGTGGCCAGTTCAAATCCCACTGCTGCTCCTTGTGATCTTGGGCAAGTCACTTAACCTTCCATTGCCTCAGGTACAAACTTAGATTGTGAGCCTTCCTGGGACAGAGAAATATCCAGTGGACCTGAATGTAACTCACCTTGAGCTACTACTGAAAAAGGTGTGAGTAAAATATAAATAAACTAGTAAAAAAAGGCCCGTTTCTGTTTGAAAGGAAAAGGGCGCTAGCAAGGTTTTCCTCTGAGTGTGTATGTTTGAGAGAGTGTACGTGAGAGTAACTGTGTGAGAGAGTCTTCTGTTCCTGCTGCTGTGCATGCCCAGTGTTGCGCTGATTCGCTGCTCCCTGTATCGTGGCTCCGCCTCTCTCCCTTCTACTGGCCAATCTGGTGTGGGTTGTGTGATGCCACTATTATCTACTACATGAGGGACACCACCTCCAGCAGAAACAATTGTTCCATGCAGCCTCAGAATGTTGGAGGTGAGAATTATTATATAGGATAAACATGTCAAAGTTCCCTCATGCTGCCTGAGTGCATTTCTATATGTGTCAAATTGCAGAAGGTATCTTATTGGCTCTCAATTATAAAATATTAGCCTAATGTTAGTACCTTCTCCACACTGAGCATTAGTGAGTACATCTGAGCTACTCTCTGAAGTGATGAAATTGTAAAGCACAGTCAGTCTCGATGACCCTATTATTTTATGTTTGGCAGTGACCAGTTCGGACTATGACACTGCAGAAGCAACGGAAACCTCCTCATACTTCAGTGCTCAAAGCTATCTGTCAAGGTACAAAATCAGTGGAAGTGTAACCATGAAAACTTGAAGTTATTGTGTTGTGCATACTGAGATCAATATTTTAAAAGATTTATCAAGACCACCTTTACCACCACCACTGTGCAGCTAAATTTTATCTGGGAAAATCATTGCCTGCACAAAATTTACATGCATAAAAAGAGGCAGGGCTAGAGACATTCCCAGGGTGTAGTTAATCTTTGTGTGTGTGTGTGTACTATTTTTAGAATTAGGGGCTCCTCTAATAAATGATTTCAAAGTTTATTCACAGCAGTATTCTTGCAAAAGAAAGTGTGGTGGTCCTCTTTAAATGGCTTTTGTGAATATCTTACATAGTTTAGCTATATAATAATGCTTGCCTCTTCTTGATGAGTTCTGGAAGGTGTCTTTAAGAGTGGAATCTTGAATGCATGAAGATGCATAAAATACAGAGAAGGTAGTGCTGCTGGTGGTGTCTTGTTCGTTGGTTAATTCATTCTGTCTTAATCCAGCTTTATCAGCAACTCTGTATTTACCCAATAGAGAACAAGAAGGCGAAGATTCAACCACAGAAGAAGGGCAACTGCCTCAGATTCTAGAAGAACTTCGGGATCTTCAGGTGTCTCCGGGAACCCCTTTGGCCAAATTCCAGATAAAGGTGAAAGGTACAGAGTACTTGTTATGCCGTAGAAGTGTGAGATCCTTGTGAGCAATTCATATTACGGAGAGCTAGCAGACCTTGGTCCAATGCAAATATTCCCTCTCTTCTCCAGGACCACTGTGGCTTCTGGAACTCCTCTTACTCAATATGGTAGGCTGATATATTCTTGAAGCTATGACTTGTTTAGTGCTAGCATTTCCCTACTTCATTCTATCCAGTGTTTATACAACACCCACATAAATCTGTTTTACAGCAGATATGTATTACTTAAAAGATGCAGTGAGTCCAACTGAAATCCTATTTTGAGAGACTTGAGGAGCTCAGACTGTATTCTCCAGAAGAGAGGAGGGCAAACTTTCTACACAGACTCGCGTTAGGGGCTGTTGTGCATCAGAAAAGTAAGGGGAGGTCCCCCTTGGAGCTCCAATTGGGGGGAGCCCTATGTGAATAAATAACTTTGTCCACCCCTGCCCTTCACTCGTCACTCCATTATTTCTGATCCTTCCTTCCTAACAGCAGCCTCTTCCCTGTTACCCCTTCATCTTCTGGTCTCAACCTTCCTTTCCCAGTAGTTCTTTCGCTGCCTCACTCTGCATTTCTTTCCCTAAAATGAGATTTGACTATCTTCACCCTGCTGCTCTTTCTTCACGTGAAGGGCATTTCTATAACAAGGCACATAGTAGGAATCTTGGTGAAGGAACTTAGGGGCCTACTATCCGTTATAGAATACTAGTCTATCCGGATATACATACACTAGACATTTAAGCGCAAGTTCTTGTGCCAGCCATAGAGCTGGTATGTTAGCGCATAAGTGCTGCAGTTACCTATCAGGCTTATTTTCGAAAGAGAAGGGTGCCTATCTTCCGACACAAATCGGGAGATGGGTGTCCTTCTCTCAGGGTCACCCAAATTGGCATAATCGAAAGCTGATTTTGGGTGTCCTCAACTGCTTTCTGTCGCGGGGACGACCAAAGTTCACAGGGGCTTGTTGGCACCATAGCCAAGGCGGGACTGGGACGTGATTAAGAGATGGGCATCCTCAGCCGATAATTGAAAAAAGAAGGGCGTCCCTGACGAGCACTTGGCCGACTTTACTTGGTCCATTTTTTCTTGTGACCAAGCCTCAAAAAGGTGCCCGAACGGACCAGATGACCATTGGAGGGAATCGGGGATGACCTCCCCTTAGTCCCCCAGTGGTCACCAACCCCCTCCCACCCTAAAAAAAAAAATTAAAAAAAACTTAAAATTTTTTTTTTACCAGCCTCAAATGTCATACCCAGCTCCATGACAGCAGTATGCAGGTCCCTGGAGCAGTTTTAGTGGGTACAGTGCACTTCAACCAGGCGGACCCAGGCCCATCCCCCCCGTTACACTTGTGGTGGTAAATGTGACCCCTTCAAAACCCACCCGAAACCCACTGTAGGTGCCCCCCTTCACCCCTTAGGGCTATGGTAGCAGTGTACAGTTGTGGGGAGTGGGTTTTGGGGGGGTGTTTGGGGGGCTCAGCACCCAAGGTAAAGGAGCTATGCACCTGAGAGCAATTTGTGAAGTCCACTGCAGTGCCCCCTAGGGTGCCCAGTTGGTGTCCTGGCATGTGAGGGGGACCAGTGCTCTACGAATTCTGGATCCTCCCACAACCAAAGGGCTTGTATTTGGTTGTTTTTGACATGGGCGTCCTCGGTTTCCATTATGGCCGAAAACCAGGGACGACCATCTCTAAGGTCGACCATCTCAACATTTAGGTCGACCATCTCTAAGGTCGACCTATATGTTGAGAATTGGGCGTCCCCGACCATATTATCGAAACGAAAGATGGACGCCCATCTTGTTTCGATAACACGGGTTTCCCCGCCCCTTCGCGGGGACGTCCTGCGAGGACGCCCGCAGGAAAACTTGAGCGCCCCGTTCGCTTATGCCCCTCCACATAATTTACAGTATTCTATTAAATTATGTGCATAAATTTGAGCCCCATCCCTGCTACGCTCATATATACACTCCCTTTGCAAATACATGCTATGTAAGTTGAACAGAAATTAACAGAATAGCCTGAGGTGGAATTTTGGCATTTAATGCACATTATTCTAAACATTTTTATGCATAACTTACTTATCCGTTAACCACATTAATTTTGTGTTCACCACAAACTGTATATTCTTCTTACGACTTTGTAATTCTTTATATTGTTACTATGTAAGCCGCATTGATCCTGCCATGTGTGGGAAAGCGCGGGGTGCAAATGTAATAAATAAATAAATAAATGGTAGCACCTGTGTTGCAGAAGTGCCCTGTAAGCCTTAACCTCCTTACTTTACCTCTTCCTCCATTTCTGCTGTTGAGATACTTGTATTTTCTTCCCCACCACTGCTCTGCTCCCTGTGATCAGCTGTTCACAAGTTATTTTGCTTATATTGAGTTCACTGCCATTGCTATCTGTCTATAGAATGGCGTTGAAAAAAAACGGAAAACTCTTTTGTTCCAGAAACGCCTGTCCGTGGATATATGTTGAAGAACTTACCTTATGTTTCAATTTCTATGATTGTTACACAGGAAAGAGATCTGGGCATCATTGTTGATGATACGCTGAAACCCTCTGCTCAGTGTGCAGCAGCGACTAAGAAAGCAAATAGAATATTTGGTATTATTAGGAAAGGAATGGAAAACAAAAATGAGGATGATATATAATGCCTTTGTATCGCTCCATAGTGTGGCTGTACCTCAAATATTGTGTGTAATTCAGTCACCGCGTCTCAAAAAAAATATAGTGGAATTAGAAAAGGTACAGAGAATGGCAACGAAAATGATAAAGGGGATGGGACGACTTCCCTATGAGGAAAGGCTAAAGCGGCTATGGCTTTTCAGCTTGGAGAAAAGACAACTGAGGGGATATATGATAGAGTTCTATAAAATATTGAATGGAGTGGAACTGGTAGATGAGAATTGCATGTTTACTCTTTCTAAAAATACCAGGACTAGGGAGCATGCAATGAAGTTACAAAATAGTAAATATAAAACAAATCAGAGAAAATATTTCTTCACTCAGCTTGTAATTAAACTCTGGAATTCATTGCCAGAGAATGTAGTAAAAGCAGTTAGCTTAGCGGGGTTTTAAAAAGGTTTAGCTAGCTTCCTATGAGAAAAATCCATAAGCCATTATTAAGGTAGACTTGGGGAAAATCCACTGCTTATTTCTAGGATAAGCAGCATAAAATGTTTTGTACTTTTTTGGGATCTTGCCAGGTGCTTGTAACCTGGATTAGCCACTGTTGGAGACAGGATGCTGGGCTTGATGGACCTTCGGTCTCTCTCAGTATGGCAACACTTTTGTCTTTATCTGCCACCAGTTATTATGATAATAGATAACCCAGTGTGAACTCAGAAAGGAAGCTATAATGCATAGCTGTTCAGGAAGACCAGTGAATAAAAAAAAAAACGTCATTCAAAGCAGTAGTAGAAGCTGTGTGGGAGGCTGATAGTGGCAAATTAAGTGATAATGAGCATAAAATGAAAAACTGTAAGCCCACCATCTCTGAGTCATACAGTGCATTAGCTCATTGCTTCTCTACCTTCTCTATGAGGCTTGCCTTGCAGTCAGGTTTTCAGGATCACCACAATGAATATACATGAGATATGTTTGTGTACAATCGGGTCTTTCCTGTATGTAAATCAATCTCATGTATATTCATTGAGGTAATCCTGAGAACCCAACTGGTAGGTTTGCCTCCAGGAAGGGGTTGAGAAGTTACATAGAGGGGCATAATCGAACGGGGCCGGCCATCTATATGGGCGGCCATCTCCAAGGCCGGCCCTGTAAAGTGGCATACCCGACCGTATTATCGAAACAAGATGGCCGGCCATCTTTCGTTTCGATAATACGGTCGGGGCCAGCCTTAGAGATTGCCGGCAGAGATGGCCGCCATTGGTTTTTGCCGATAATGGAAACTAATGGCGGCCATCTCAAACCTGGCCAAATCTAATGCATTTGGTCATGGGAGGAGCCAGCATTTATAGTGCAGTGGTCCCCCTGACATGCCAGGACACCAACCAGGCACCGTAGGGGGCACTGCAGTAGACTTCACAAATTGATCCCAGGTGCATAGCTCCCTTACCTTGGGTGCTGAGCCCCCCACCCCCCCAAAACCCACTCCCCACAACTGTACACCACTACAATAGCCCTTAAAGGGTAAAGGGGGCAACTACATGTGGGTACAGTGGGTTTCGGGTGGGTTTTGGAGGGCTTCCATTTACCACCACAAGTGTAACAGGTAGGGGGTATGGGCCTGGGTCCGCCTGCCTGAAGTGCACTGCACCCACTAAAAACTACTCCAGGGACCTGCATAGTGCTGTGATGGAGCTGGGTATGACATTTGAGGTTGGCATATAAGCTGGCACAAAAATGTTTAAAAATTATGTTTTGGGGTAGGAGGGGGTTGGTGACCGCTGGGGGAGTAAGGAGAGGTGATCCCCAATTCCCTCCGGTGGTCATATGGTCAGTTGGGGCACTTTTTTGAGGCTTGGTCCTAAAAATAAATGGACCAAGGGAAGCCGGCCAAGTGCTCGTCAGAGCCAGCCTTCTTTTTTCCATTATCGGCTGAAGCCGGTCATCTCGTAACCACGCCCCCATCCTGCCTTCCATACTCTGCCGAAACGCCCCCTTTAACTTTGGCCGGCCCTGCGATGGAAAGCAGTTGAAGCCGGCCAAAATTGGCTTTCGATTATACCGATTTGGCTGGCTTTAGGAGAAGGCCGGCCATCTCCCGATTTGTGTCGGAAGATGGCCGGCCTTCTCCTTCGAAAATAAGCAGGATAGTAACATAGTAGATGAAGGCAGAAAAAGACCTGCTCGGTCCATCCAGTCTGCCCAACAAGATAAACTCATATGTGGTACTTTTTGTGTATACCTTACCTTGATTTGTATCTGCTATTTTCAGGACACAGACTGTAGAAGTCTTGCCCAGCACTAGCCCCACCTCCCAACCACCAGCCCTGCCACCCAGTTGTTCGTTATCTGTCCCCCTATGCACAAGGCTCATTTCTCCTTTATGGAAGAGTATGGTCACCCGGGTGATATCGAGATGGCAGTACTGAGGCTGTGTGAGCTGTGACATCAACACAAACTAAAGGAAAGAAGCCAAAAATACCTTCCCAAACTTAAGTCTCCTTTCCTTCTCATCAATCAGTACAAGTCACTCTTTTCACTGTGAATGTGTGTGTCTTTCAGGATTCCCCTGCCCTCGTGCGTACTGGTTCAAGGATGGCCAACCTATACGAGCATCGGACAAAATCCTGATGACTGACAAGAAAAAGCTTCATGCCCTCGAAATTCTGAATGTTTGCAAGGAGGATGCTGGTGAATATTCAGCATACCTGAGTAATGCTTCTGGCTCAGCATATACCTCCGCCAGACTGGTTGTGAAAGGTAGAGTAAACAACTTGTCATTTCATTCTGATCTTGACTGAGACTGGTAGTTCTCATATTTTTAAGAAAGTAGACCTACAGGTTTGTGAATGGAAGATCAGAGTTTTAAAAAATTCCAATCATACTTTGCCTGTCTGTGATGACACAGAATTCTGTGTAGATAAAAAGATAGAAAGAACAGCCTGGTTCATATCAAAATAGGTGGAAAACAGGAGTTATATGGGTAGAATGGCTGAATACACCTATATAATATTCATCAGGCTGCAAGTATGTATCTACTTTAACAACGTGTATTTGTAGTCACATTAAAAGGGACACTGAGAGAAGTGTGAATTAGTCAGAAGGGAAAACATGTATTAAAGTTCAAAAAGTATGTGTCTGTAGCCAGTGTACTTACTTTATACCCTGAATGCGTGTATTTTTGCAGATACCTTGTGTTTGAATATCAGGTTGGTTTTTGTGTGCTGCAAAATGATGTGTGTTGCCTTGGTTGTTCTCTGCTTTACTGGACCTTAAATGGATATAAATAAATAGAGTTTATAAATGTTTTTTAGACACATAAGAAAATTAAATGAAAACTATACTATATGAACATGTGTGTGAGCGTGTTTGTATATATATGTGTAAATAAATATGTATTTATGCTGTAAGGTCTCCACCTCCTCTTGGAAAAGTCTCCTGCACCGGGAGACTCTTGTCCCTCGTTCCTTTAGCTGAGCTCTGTGCTGTAATCTACTACTAAGGAGCACACGGCAATCCACAAGGTCAGATCATTATACTTTATTGTAATCCCTCTGTGTCAACTGCTCCTCCAAAGGTAGTTCCCACCACAGCATTTCCCAATAAGCATAGCAGTTCAACAGCATAGTATTCAAAACAAAACAACAAACAAACAAACCAAAAGGTTCCAAAATCTCAGCAGTTCATATAAAGCAGTTATGCAAAGCAGTTCTTCAAACAAAGTAGCTCAAAAAAGGCTCAAACTCCCAGCAGTTCATGTGTAGCAGGTATGCAAAGTAATTCTCCAAACACGGTAGCTCCAGAAAGGGTTCAAACCTTCCCCGGCAGTTCATGTCAGCAGTTAGGGAAAACAATTCCCCAAACACAGCAGTTCAGAAAGGGTTCAAACTCCCAGCAGTTCATGTATAGCAGTTATGCCCAAAACCACCACTCCTCCTCTCTCCCTTTCAAAAGAAATCAACCTAGGGAGAGTGGCAAGGGTCCCTCCCCAACCAGCCCAGCATTATACCCTGACAACCACCCACATGACCCTTCCATGGTAAACCTGTTCTCTCAGCTCCCCTCGTGGGACAGCCACCTTTTCCCTTCTTCTACCAGGCTCTAATCCCAAGCAGCCCTCTGCTGTTTCCTCCTCCTTTCCTTCCAGTTTAGTCAGAGCAGCAATCTCCATCGGCTCCCCTTGCTCTAGTTCTTCCTCCTTTTCTTCCCCTTGCCTGTCCATAGGTTCCTCCCCACACCCATTGCTCAGCTGCTCTCCATTTGCTTGATTGGGCAGGTTCAGAACTCCTTCCCTCATCCTGGCTCTCTGGGACAGGTTTTTCCAACTCCCTTCTCTTGTCCTTCTCCTGACCTCCTCTGGGGGCTGTTAGGGATTGAAGTCCCTGTTTCTACCATGGGACCTACTCAGGGGCTGCTGGGAATTGTAGTCTTTTCCTTTTCTCCAATCCCCCCCGGGGAAAAGACTCTTTCCTTTCTCTACCCAGTCTCCCTCCCTCTCGAGCCTCCTCATTCCTCCATGTGCCTTCATTCTCCCTCTCACCCTCATATTCATCACAATGTGTGTGTCTGTTCATTCATGAACATGAATGAACACACACACACACACACACACATTATATATATATATATATATATATATATATATATATATATATATATACATACAGTGGTGGAAATAAGTATTTGATCCCTTGCTGATTTTGTAAGTTTGCCCACTGACAAAGACATGAGCAGCCCATAATTGAAGGGTAGGTTATTGGTAACAGTGAGAGATAGCACATCACAAATTAAATCCGGAAAATCACATTGTGGAAAGTATATGAATTTATTTGCATTCTGCAGAGGGAAATAAGTATTTGATCCCCCACCAACCAGTAAGAGATCTGGCCCCTACAGACCAGGTAGATGCTCCAAATCAACTCGTTACCTGCATGACAGACAGCTGTCGGCAATGGTCACCTGTATGAAAGACACCTGTCCACAGACTCAGTGAATCAGTCAGACTCTAACCTCTACAAAATGGCCAAGAGCAAGGAGCTGTCTAAGGATGTCAGGGACAAGATCATACACCTGCACAAGGCTGGAATGGGCTACAAAACCATCAGTAAGACGCTGGGCGAGAAGGAGACAACTGTTGGTGCCATAGTAAGAAAATGGAAGAAGTACAAAATGACTGTCAATCGACAAAGATCTGGGGCTCCACGCAAAATCTCACCTCGTGGGGTATCCTTGATCATGAAGAAGGTTAGAAATCAGCCTACAACTACAAGGGGGGAACTTGTCAATGATCTCAAGGCAGCTGGGACCACTGTCACCACGAAAACCATTGGTAACACATTACGACATAACGGATTGCAATCCTGCAGTGCCCGCAAGGTCCCCCTGCTCCGGAAGGCACATGTGACGGCCCGTCTGAAGTTTGCCAGTGAACACCTGGATGATGCCGAGAGTGATTGGGAGAAGGTGCTGTGGTCAGATGAGACAAAAATTGAGCTCTTTGGCATGAACTCAACTCGCCGTGTTTGGAGGAAGAGAAATGCTGCCTATGACCCAAAGAACACCGTCCCCACTGTCAAGCATGGAGGTGGAAATGTTATGTTTTGGGGGTGTTTCTCTGCTAAGGGCACAGGACTACTTCACCGCATCAATGGGAGAATGGATGGGGCCATGTACCGTACAATTCTGAGTGACAACCTCCTTCCCTCCGCCAGGGCCTTAAAAATGGGTCGTGGCTGGGTCTTCCAGCACGACAATGACCCAAAACATACAGCCAAGGCAACAAAGGAGTGGCTCAGGAAGAAGCACATTAGGGTCATGGAGTGGCCTAGCCAGTCACCAGACCTTAATCCCATTGAAAACTTATGGAGGGAGCTGAAGCTGCGAGTTGCCAAGCGACAGCCCAGAACTCTTAATGATTTAGAGATGATCTGCAAAGAGGAGTGGACCAAAATTCCTCCTGACATGTGTGCAAACCTCATCATCAACTACAGAAGACGTCTGACCGCTGTGCTTGCCAACAAGGGTTTTGCCACCAAGTATTAGGTCTTGTTTGCCAGAGGGATTAAATACTTATTTCCCTCTGCAGAATGCAAATAAATTCATATACTTTCCACAATGTGATTTTCCGGATTTAATTTGTGATGTGCTATCTCTCACTGTTACCAATAACCTACCCTTCAATTATGGGCTGCTCATGTCTTTGTCAGTGGGCAAACTTACAAAATCAGCAAGGGATCAAATACTTATTTCCACCACTGTATATACACACAGTGCACTCCATTTAAGTGCACATCGGATAAGCGCATGCTATATTTAACTGTATGCCGTACTTTGGTCCTGTTTTTGGCACCATCAGTTTCTATGGGGACAAACTTCGGTTTAGTGCACCACTGATAAGTGCAAGATTCGCTTACAGTGGGGGAAATAAGTATTTGATCCCTTGCTGATTTTGTAAGTTTGCCCACTGACAAAGACATGAGCAGCCCATAATTGAAGGATAGGTTATTGGTAACAGTGAGAGATAGCACATCACAAATTAAATCCGGAAAATCACATTGTGGAAAGTATATGAATTTATTTGCATTCTGCAGAGGGAAATAAGTATTTGATCCCTCTGGCAAACAAGACCTAATACTTGGTGGCAAAACCCTTGTTGGCAAGCACAGCGGTCAGACGTCTTCTGTAGTTGATGATGAGGTTTGCACACATGTCAGGAGGAATTTGGGTCCACTCCTCTTTGCAGATCATCTCTAAATCATTAAGAGTTCTGGGCTGTCGCTTGGCAACTCGCAGCTTCAGCTCCCTCCATAAGTTTTCAATGGGATTAAGGTCTGGTGACTGGCTAGGCCACTCCATGACCCTAATGTGCTTCTTCCTGAGCCACTCCTTTGTTGCCTTGGCTGTATGTTTTGGGTCATTGTCGTGCTGGAAGACCCAGCCACGACCCATTTTTAAGGCCCTGGCAGAGGGAAGGAGGTTGTCACTCAGAATTGTACGGTACATGGCCCCATCCATTCTCCCATTGATGCGGTGAAGTAGTCCTGTGCCCTTAGCAGAGAAACACCCCCAAAACATAACATTTCCACCTCCATGCTTGACAGTGGGGACGGTGTTCTTTGGGTCATAGGCAGCATTTCTCTTCCTCCAAACACGGCGAGTTGAGTTCATGCCAAAGAGCTCAATTTTTGTCTCATCTGACCACAGCACCTTCTCCCAATCACTCTCGGCATCATCCAGGTGTTCACTGGCAAACTTCAGACGGGCCGTCACATGTGCCTTCCGGAGCAGGGGGACCTTGCGGGCACTGCAGGATTGCAATCCGTTATGTCGTAATGTGTTACCAATGGTTTTCGTGGTGACAGTGGTCCCAGCTGCCTTGAGATCATTGACAAGTTCCCCCCTTGTAGTTGTAGGCTGATTTCTAACCTTCCTCATGATCAAGGATACCCCACGAGGTGAGATTTTGCGTGGAGCCCCAGATCTTTGTCGATTGACAGTCATTTTGTACTTCTTCCATTTTCTTACTATGGCACCAACAGTTGTCTCCTTCTCGCCCAGCGTCTTACTGATGGTTTTGTAGCCCATTCCAGCCTTGTGCAGGTGTATGATCTTGTCCCTGACATCCTTAGACAGCTCCTTGCTCTTGGCCATTTTGTAGAGGTTAGAGTCTGACTGATTCACTGAGTCTGTGGACAGGTGTCTTTCATACAGGTGACCATTGCCGACAGCTGTCTGTCATGCAGGTAACGAGTTGATTTGGAGCATCTACCTGGTCTGTAGGGGCCAGATCTCTTACTGGTTGGTGGGGGATCAAATACTTATTTCCCTCTGCAGAATGCAAATAAATTCATATACTTTCCACAATGTGATTTTCCAGATTTAATTTGTGATGTGCTATCTCTCACTGTTACCAATAACCTACCCTTCAATTATGGGCTGCTCATGTCTTTGTCAGTGGGCAAACTTACAAAATCAGCAAGGGATCAAATACTTATTTCCCCCACTGTATATGCATGGTTTAAGACCGCTCCTCTGCAGGAAAGACTCCGCATAAGCGCACGCATAGAATATGGAAGCCGATTGGCACATGACAAAGGAGCGGTAAATTTGAAATCTCGTTGGTTAACTGCCACAGGCAGAATAAGTGAAAGAATGTTGTTAGAGTGTACACTGGAGTCTTCGTCGTCGTCGCGCAACTGTAAGACTTTAACACTGGCTGAATGAATAGAAGTTCTTAAAAAATTAGAAAACAAACAAAGTCAAGCATCTATTGCTAAAGAATATGGTGTCAATCCCAGTCAAATTTCATGTATCTTGAAGCAGAAAGATCAGCTTCTGGAAGACTGGCAAAACAATACAAATCCACACAGGAAACGAAAATGGGCGGGAAAAGCTGAGGATGTAGAAGATGCTCTTCTTCGGTGGTTTTCTCAAGCCAGGAGCAGACAGTTTCCTGTCATTGGTCCACTGCTTATGGAGAAAGCTAATCAGCTAGCTGAAAGTCTTGGACTAACTGAATTCAAAGCCACTGTTGGATGGTTGGAAAGATGGAAGGAGAGGAACAACATAAAATTCAAGAAACAGCATAGTGAAAAACAAGATGCTGATGACTTTGGTGCTGAAAATTGGGTTGTTTCAGTTCTTCCTACCACCTTGAACGAGTTTGCACCTCGTGACATTTTCAATGCTGATGAAAACGGTCTCTACTGGCGAGCGATTCCTGAGGGAACACTTGCATTCAAACAAGCCGAAACTACTGCAATATGGATGGGAGTGAGAAGTTGGAACCACTCGTCATTGGAAAGAGCAAACAGCCCTGTTTCTTCAAGAATGTTAAGCGACTTTCTGTGTCATACAAGGCTAATGCAAATTCATGGATGATTGGGGAAATTTGGAAGCTGTGGCTAAAGAAGTTAGACACTAGAATGCGGGCACAAAAGCATCAGATTTTGTTGCTTTGTGAAATTGTGCTGCACACAGTGATGATGTCAGGCTGTCTATCGTCAAGATGGTCTTCTTGCCACCAAACACTACCTCTCTGATCCAACCTATGGATCAGGGCATAATTGCCAATTTCAAACAACATTATCGGCCTCTTGTGCTACGTCGTCTGATGAGCATTATGGATGACCAGACTGGCAAGGATAAACGTGCTGTTGAACTGGCTGGTAATCTATCACTGTTGGATTCCCTACATATGCAGAATGAAGCCTGGAATCATGTTACACAGGCAACCATTGTAAACTGCTACAAGCGGGCAAGCTTTGTTAAGGATGTGGAGAGGGACGAAACAGATGCAGCTGTTGCAAAAGCGTCAGATGAACAGGCTATTGACATCCCAGCCGGTGTTACTGAAGAGGAGTTTCATCACTACGTAGCTGTTGATTACGATCTACAAACAGCTTATGATAGCACTGATATTGAGATATGCGTCTACACGCAGGCAATGGCTGATGATGAAACAGATGATGAAATGAGCAGCGAGGTGCATGCTGACGAAATGCAACAACCTCCTGTCACTTTTGCAAGGGCGCTGGAGGGTCTCAACACCGTGCGGGCCTATCTGGAGGCCACTGGATGTCAGTGCTATGACAGTTTTTATCGTCTGGCAGATGTAGTCTATGGAACTCACAGGCACAAGAGTGTACAGAGGACTATGACTGATTACTTCAAGTAAGCCTAACGTCAGGTAACGGAGACTGTATAACATCAGTTAACAGAGACTGTATACTGTACGTGTAATAAACAGTACTGTACATATGTTTATCAGATGTCATGCTTCTTTGGGTCACAACGGTTAAGTGCATGCTCTGGTTAACTTGAGTCCCAGACCCTTGGTTAACTTTGGTCCCAGACCCTTGCACTTAAGCGGATTGCACTATCTATCTATCTATCTATCTATCTATCTATCTATCTATCTATCTATCTATCTATCTATCTATCTATCTATCTAGATATAGAAGGGGGTCATTTATTAGTAGTTAGTATGTGTTATTTACCACAGGGCCCTGGGCCCTGTATAGAATTCTGGGTTATTTCCAGTCTTCAAGACACCCCAGCACCCTGGCAGATAATGTGCAATAACAGCATTATCATGCAGTAACGTCTTGTATGTGACTTCCAAAATGTGTTATTTAAAATGTTTATCTGAAGTAATACTCCAGAGTTGGCTGTGTTTCCTCTTTGTCTTATACACATATTTGCATTATACTATAAAAGGCAATATTTAGAAATGTAGTTCCTAATATTATTTACCACCTTTTTGAAGGACCAGACGAACTGGAAACTGAGAAGAAACATGATGCAGAGAAACCAAAAGGTGAGAGATAAGATTGCGCATTTCAGTACCATACTGTTCAAGGTCTTTGCATTACATTTCCAGTGTCATCTGTACAATACCACAAAAATCAAAGGACTTTTCTCCAGGAGTGCAAACCACCACACCATGTGGATGAGGAGAAAACTTAGAGGGGCATTTTCAATATGATGTCTAAGTTTTGCCAAAAACGTCTCAAAAATCTAGCACACAGCCATAATTGAACCAGAAAAACGTCTAAAATTGTGGTTTGATTATGGCTTTTGGATATAGACGTTTTCAGGTTAACATGTCCATCTGTTAATACTAATTTTGAAAAAAAAAGTCTCAATGAAAAACATAGAAAAACAAGCTATAAGGACATCTGTCAGGCAGCATTCCTAGTAAACTGGCCACACAGACATCCCAGCAGTGCAGAGGGGCAGCCTAGTGGTCAGTGCAGTGGACTTCACATAAAGGGACCCAGGTACGAATCCCACCTAAACCCCTTCATATTATATGGTGAGCCCTCCAGGAACAGAGAAAACCTACTGTAACTAAAGGTCCACCTCTACAATAGCCCACAGGTATGCAGGTCACTTATATATTTAGGTATAGGAGGTATTTCTATGTTCCAGGAGGACTCACATATTTGTATTGAAATTAAAGAGTTAAAATGGGAACTGAACATGGGTCCCATTGTTCATTGTCCACTGCATTGACCACTAGGCTACTTCATCCACTTGTTTGCTGCTTTTTAGGAATGGCTATAATATCTGGAGCTGTCATAGAGATTGGTATCTACTGTCACATCTGTGGGGGGTGAAAGGGAGTCAGTGACCAATGGGGGATGAAGGGGGGTCTTGCCTTCATCCCTCCAGTGGTCAGATGGTCAGTTAGGGCACTTTTTTTCTGACTTAGTCGTGACTGAAACAGATCTAAATAAAAACATACTTCTTTTCTGCCCTGGACCTTTATTCGGTTCCATTATCACTGAAAAACATCTAGATTGTAAGCCCACCCAAGTTCCACCTGAAAATATGCCTCCAACATGCCCCCTTGTTATTTGGGTGCACTCAGTGAAAAACGTCCCAATTCTGCCTTTTGAAAATCATGATTTAGACATTTTGGTGAGAAAAACAGCCATCTGCTGCTTTGTACCACTTTTGAGACATTTTTCTCTTTGAGCGTCTTAATGGCCAGCAGGATATAGTCTCAATCCTTGGTCACAAAAACTCAAGTGACTTTTCTAATATATATATTTATATATTTCCCCCCCCCCCCCTGCTGATATTCAGCACTATTTAACTGGCCAGGAATGGCTCCTGGCCAATTAAATAGCATTTAAGGTGGCTAACTTCTAATATTCAGCTGATTATCTCCGCTGAATATCTGCGGTTAGGTCAAGCATCTAACTTGCTATATCACGTATATCACCGGTTAACGCCAATATTCATCACTGGGTTAAGTGGTTAAATAGAACTGCATAAATAGCAGTCCTGTCTTTGACCACTAGGAACTTAACCAGTTAGCGCTGAATATTGGCTTAACTGGTTAAGTTCTGGCAGCCAAAAATGAAACTGGATATTCATTGCCGGTCACCGGAAATGGCCTGGCATTTAATATCGAGAGTCAGTACTGACCCCGGAACTTATGCGGCTGCCTCCCACTGGCTGAATATCAGCTCCTTTAGGTTCAACAATCTATAGTAGTGCTTGAAATATTTAAAAGATTGAAACTTATTTTAAAAACTGCTGTTGCACTTATAAATCCATTGGGTGCTTCCATATCTCTATTCCAGTTTTATAACATAAATCCCAAATCAAATGGCTCTGACACGACCCCTGTTTGCACCTCATAGCAAGAAACGTTCTGCACTGCACTTGTAAAAATGACAAAGTCCAAGAAAACAACAGGGTAATCGATCTGCAAACTCCAAGATAGAAAACAGACAAAACAGATACGTATGTGAAAAAGTACAATATTTCATGAATAAAATTAACAAGCCCGACACAAGCCGTGTTTCGCCCAACTGGGCTGCATCAGGGGCTACAAAACAAAGTTATATAACAATTAGAACAGATTTAAACAATTAGAGATAAAACAATAATTGAGTTCTATAACCATGATCGAATGCTCGGCTGATAATCAAAAAACACCATGATAATAAAATCTAGTATATAAATGAATTAAAATGAAATATCAAAATGACAGAACAAATTACTATGAGTGTATAAATTAGATATACAAATATAATTAAACAATCTATTTTTTAAAAAATAATATATGTTAATAACATACCTTCCAAAGACAAACCAAATATGTATATCATAATAAAGAATGAATAATAAATAAATTATATTATCAGCCAAGCATTAGATCATGGTTATAGAGTGTCACTTGATAATAGATAAGAATTAGCAATAAATGATGATTATTAAAATATTGATTATTAAAATATATACTGCAAAAAGACCCAATATAAACTCTAATTGTGCTTGTATTTAAAATAAAATTGACACCTATCTAATATATATATAAATTGCAGACAAAATTTAACATGGACAAGTGCGAAGTGATGCACATAGTATATAATATATCTCTCTCTGTATGATCATATGATTTCCACTTAAATATCTAAGAAGTAATGAATAGACATTAAAAAATAAAACAATAAGATAAATAAAAAGGTAATCAGAAGAAAAAAGTGTAGTTAATTGCAAAATGACTAATGAAAAATAATAAACAATAAAAACCAAAAAATCAATCAATCAAAACATCAAAATTTAAGATTTTTTGGGTTTTATTATTTATTATTTTTCATTTGTCATTTTGCAATCAACTACACTGATCATGGTTATAGAACTCAATTATTGTTTTATCTCTAATTGTTTAAATCTGTTCTAATTGTTATATAACTGTTTGTTTTGTAGCCCCTGATGCAGCCCAGTTGGGCGAAACATGGCCTGTGTCGGGCTTGTTAATTTTATTTTGATTTTTATTCATTAAATATTGCACTTTTTCACATACGTATCTGCTTTGTCTGTTTTCTTTCTAAAAATGGCATCCAGAAGTGACTCCATTTAAAGTTCTAGCATTGCATATCATCAACCAATCTTACCTATTCCACATTTGATTAGCTCAAAGAAAGCATCACAGTGTATCACTGAGACCCTTTCATCAAGTCTTTGTGAAATCATCTAAACTTTGTTTAGCATCGTAACTCAATCATTTCATCAAATCTGAAATGTATACTATAGATTTGTCTCACTATTTTTTTGGATAATTTTCCAGTGTTATGTATAGCCATTTTCTTCTACAGATGTTCCAGAGGTGTTGGTTCCTCCCAGGTTCCTGGAAAGATTTACAAACAAGAAAGTGAGGAAAGGTGCTAGCATCACCCTATCTGTGAAAGTTGAAGGTAAAGAGAAAACCTGATTTATATAATCATTTCAGCCTTGTGTTCCAAGATGTCAACCCCATTGCAGAACACCAAGTCTAGCATATGGCCCTTTTCATGGGTTGGAGATTTTATCACTGAATCAATCCTAGAGCTGCCATCATATCAAGGAAGGTAGCAGTTGTGGTGTCTGGAGTTTTGATGTGTAGGTTAAAGTCTCCCATGATCAGTAACCTAGGGTAACTCAGGGTTACCTCAGTCACCAGATTCAACAGTTCTTGCACAAATGTTTTGTTGCGATGTGCTCTGTAGACCATGAGCAGCCACATTGGTTGCTTGTCTCCCAGCTGGATTAGCAGGCATTCTGACTTAGACAGGTGGGGGATGGAAACTCTCCACACTTCGATTGTCTCTCAGATCATGACTGCTACCCCTCCACCCCGCTTCCCTTGTCTTGGTTGGTGCAGGATAGTGAATCCTGTGGGGCATAGTTCACCCAGTAGTACTCCTCTGCTTTCATCCAGCCAGGTCTCAGTTATTGCCAAGATGTCTAAGTGGTATTCATTAATGACATCATGGATCATTTACTAGTTCCAAGTTTCCAAGTACTGGTCTGTTTGTGGTAGTAGTTGTAGCTTTAGTGGTTACTTGATGATGGTAGGCAGGTATTCATGTGGGTATAGCTAGATAAGAGATTTGCCTCTTGAATTTGTGTCTGGATGGGGAAGTCTATTGTTTCTTTTTCTCCACCTTACTGGGATGTCTGAAGATTTTTGGTTTACTAGACCAAAGCACATTCTTGTTTAAAGTAAGATTGCAGAGCTCTCTAGCTATTCAGTATAACAAAAAGCCAGCTTGTCTTTTGCAGCAATTAACAGTGGAGTGTTAATTAGGTAGACAGTGCTCCACTAGGGTCTGAGTCCCTTTGAAGTAACAGCTTCCTAGGAAGAAGAGCTCTGTTGTTTGCTTCAATAAAGACTTCTTGTTTAAAATGAGATATGCAGTGGCGTTCCTAGGGGGGGCGCAGTGGGTGTGGCCCGCCCCGAGTGCATGCTGCTGGGAGGGTGCCACGCGCCTGTTGGCGCCACTCGTTCCGTGCTCCCTCTGCCCCGGAACAGGTTACTTCCTGTTCTGGGGCAGAGGGAGCATGGAACGAGCGAAGCAGACAGGCGCGCGGCACCCCCCCCCCCCCCCAACAGGTAAAAATGCACCGGGGGGGAGTCGTTTTGCTGAGGGGGGAGGCGCTGCACCCGGGGGGTGCATCGGCAATCCGCCCCGGGTGTCAGCCGCCCTAGGAACGCCACTGGAGATATGCAGTCAGCTAATTCTACCTATATGTTGTGCTTTTACATCTTGAAACAAGGTAAAATAGTTGTTAAAGTCCAGTATCTAATATTTAGCAGATACTTCTGTTCACTAGAGACATAAATCAAATGGCTGTATTTCACTCCTGTGGAATTATTTAGAAGTTTTAATGCAGAGGAAGATTTAGTAAGATATCAGAAATTTGGAGATAATATAAGTTAAAGATACGGAACTTCAACTCAAAAACTGTAGTGAAGGTTTCAGTTTGCAGTTTCGGATCCTGGTGTCCTTTGATCCAATTGATGCAGATTCAGCTCATATCACAAGCAAAGAGAAAAAGGTGCTTGCTTGAAAAGTGCAGGGAGGCAAAAAGTTGCATTTATCCAAACAAAACAAATGAAATTAACTAAGTGAAGGAAGGAAACTCAAAATAAAACTCAGGACTAGTACCCCAACATAGACTGAGCAACTAGACATGTTACTCTTTTTTCACATGCAAAGTAGAGAGGTGTGGTAGCCGTGTTAGTCCACTCTTAAAGGTTATCAATAGAAATCAAACAAAATAAAACAAGGAAAAGACAATAAGATGATACCTTTTTTATTGGACATAACTTAATACATTTCTTGATTAGCTTTCGAAGGTTGCCCGAGGAAGAAGGGCAACCTTCGAAAGCTAATCAAGAAATGTATTGTTATGTCCAATAAAAAAGGTATCATCTTATTTATTTTCCTTGTTTTATTTTGTTTGATTTCTATTGATAACCTTCACATGCAAATAAATATATATCCAACCCTTATGCTAGTGTTTTGTAAAAATAGAGAAGATTGTAGTATAGTTTTCTTATGAAGGTGGTAAACATAAAGCCCAAAACTGTCTGGTGACAAGTTTCTATAACTATAATTAGAAAGTGCCTTTTTTGGAACAATGTTTGTTTCTTTTCATAGGTTATCCACCCGCAATGATTACCTGGTTGAAAGAAGAGTCTCCTGAAAATGTCCTTTGGATCAAACCAGAGACACCTGGGTACAAAGTGGCCAGCTCCAACATGCACCACAGTCTGATCTTGCTAGATATTGAGAAGGCGCACGCTGGAACGTACACATGCATTGCCACCAACAAGGCTGGGCAGTCCATCTGCACCTCATCTGTTGAGCTTCTGGAAGGTAATTTAATGCCACTGCTATTAGAAATGTGGAAATTCTGTTGCTGTTTGCATCAGACGACCAATCCTACCCAATGCTGTAGAAATTGAAGCCCTGTTTTAATCGATTGATTAATTTGAGCTTCCTTGCTGGTAGGATCTTCCAAGGCGCAAAAAGAAGTAGTGGAGAAATGCTATAAGACCCTTCCACAGTATTCCATTAAAATAACAAGTTTTATATTACTTTCTTGCCAGATGTATAGCTGAACAAGAAATGAGTGGATAATGGTGATCCAGTTTTGCTATAGTGTATTTGGATTTTCAGAAGGTGTTGGACAAAGTCCTTCTTGAGTGACTCTTTAGGAAATTCGAGAGTCGTGCGATAGGAGGCAATGCTGTTTTGTGGATTGCAACCTGGCTAAAGGACAGGAAAAAAAGAGAGTAGGCCTAAATGGTCAGTTAGCCACATTGAAAAGGGTTGCTAGTGGAGTGCCCAAGGGCCTATGCTGTTTAGCATTCATTAATGATGTGGAGATAGAAATGATGAGTGAGGTGATCAAATCTGCAGATAACAAAATTATTCAGTCATTAAGGGGCCCTTTTACTAAAGCTTAGTGCACGCTAATGGATATTATTGCACGCTAAGTGGGCCATATGGCACTTAGCACATGCTAATGTCGGTTAGCATTGCTAAGCTTTAGTAAAAGGGCCCCTAAACTAGCAGACTATTTTGAAAATTTGTAGAAAGACTAGAAAAATGGGCATCTAAATTGCAGACAAAATTTAACATGGACAAGTGCAAAGTGATGCACATAGGGAAAAATAACCCCAGCTACGTGTACAAAATGCTGGAATTTGAATTAAAAAAAAAAATCTCCACCCAAGAAACAAGAGTCATTGTGGATAATACATTTAAATTTCAGCCCTGTGTGCAGTGGCTGTTAAAAAACAATAGAATGATAGAGATTATTTGAAAAAAGATAGAGAAAGCAAAACTGAAAACAACATTATGTCTCTGAATAGGTATCTCATGCATATTTATTGTGGATATCCAGAAAATCCAACAGGCTGGGTGTGTCCCGAGGACTGGGTTGAGAAACATTGTCTTATGGTATGGGTGTATTTGAAAATTGAACGTATGTAAAAACAGCCATACAAGTCAATAGAGGAAGGAATGAAAACTTGTTAGACTTCAATGCCTTTTAGTGTAGAGTTCTAACAACTTCTGGATAATCACAGAGAAAGGGGCAAAGACAGTATGACCATATTAAGATGCATTATTCTGTACGTATGATGTAAAGCACAGGGAGAGTTTAGATCTGCAGTAAAGAAACCGATAAATGAAACAGATCTCTCTCTTTGAAAAGCATCCTGTGAATATCTGCACACCAGCCTGCTGGCTCTGTAGTATTTTTGTGTCCTTGGGAATTGTTATCTGTATTGATTGCATGTCTGATAGCTAAGGATATTTCATACTGTGTGGATTAGTGAAGGTTTGTGACTCCAGAGTGCAACAGAAACCAGTTATGATTGCGCTAGAAATCCAAAGGAGCCAGAGCAAACTGACAAACTGAAAAAAAAATACAATATAAAAGAAGATACATTATCTGCAGGTGTAGTTCATCTTCTTTAAGCCATGGAGTAACTGGATAGTAAAAAATATTGTTTCACCTGAAAATTCTTGAAACATTGAACTGTAGAAAGCGCATTAACCTTGTGTCTGAATGCATCTACCAGTGAAGCAGAAATGCCGTGTGAATGATAAGGATTAAGATTTATTGATTTATAGTCTGCCTAAAATTAGGCAGATCACAATTATCACATACACAATAAAACAAAGACATAAAATAGCATAATTACAAACATTAAACTTAAAAAAACCCAAAACAATATTAAAATAAAAACAGTATAATGACACGTGCTATCAGGAGATAAAGGGCCCTATTTACTAAGCAGCATTATAGGCGCGTTAACATTTTTAACACGCGTTAACCATGTATATGCCTACAGTATCCCTATAGGCACCTACATGTTTTTGTTTTTGTTTCAACAATTTTTATTGATGAAATAACAGAATTAACAGTCAACAATCTCAGTATATATCCACATGAGAACAAAACATCCTGAGTACAAGCATGGTGATAATCTCATCATCAAAGTTTTTAACGTTTACTCCCCCCCCCCTTCAATTCCACACCCCCCCCCCCTTCAGGTTTTTATTTTTGTAAAACTGTTCTTCTTATGGAACATTTATGTAACACCATAACCATTGTGGTACAGATTCAGCAAAGAGCCAATCAGACCTTCTCAGAAGGTCCTATATCATAGACCTCTAGTGTTTCCAGTTCAATATCCATAATTACATTATAGAACTTTCTCTGCTTCCCGCCCCGTCCCTTCTTCCGACACACCCAGGACTGATAACAGTAGCCACCCGAATGGCTAGTAATAAGTTCTCCAACCTCATCCACCTAGGGACTACTTCAGTTAACTGATAACACTTTTAGTAATATATCATGAATCTGGTCCTTTAGGATTATTCACATTTTACAGGACAACCTTCCCCCCCACCCCCTCCATGCACTCCACATTCAACCACATTCATCTTAATGTGTTCAACACTTGGCTACGCGCTCTAGGTGAAATTCTTTTTAAATACGCACCCCAGACTCTAATGAAAAGTTGTCGCCTTTTTGCCATGTATCGGCCTCACACGCCTCCCAAAGCATAAGTTCATGCAGTTTATTTCTCCAGTACCAGTAGGATGGTGCTTTATCATTGACCCAATAATTAAGGATACATTTTTTTCCCCAGGATGCAAGATTTACTCAAGAATAATTTCTCTTCCTTTGTCCCTCTGTCCCACACTCCCACCGCACTAAATAACACCTTTTCAAAAGACAGATTAATCCAACCCTCCAGGATCCTAGAAAGAAAATGGGAGAGAGCTGACCAGAACGTCCGTATGACCTCACATTGCCAGAGCCCATGTGTTAGCGTTGCAGTCTCCACTCTGCACTTCTGACATAGTTCGGAAGCTAAGACTCCAGCATACCAGGCTTGCTTACCCGAGAGGCACCTACATGGTTTGTGCGCATGCTAAGTGTAGGAGTTCTAAAAACACTAACACACCTTAGTAAACAAGGCCCAAAGCTTCCTAATATGTGTTAAAAGTATAGATCGAGGGAAGGAGGAGTGGGAATGGATAGGGGGTGGGAAGATGAAATTTCAAATTAGGTTAAATGCACAGATGTTTATATAGTTGACAGAGCAGTAATATTTTTGTTCACTTGCTAAATTTCTGTTATTTTCTGCTGTATATTTTTCTGAATAAAATACGTTGAAATATAAAATAAAAACAATCTTCATAGCAAAATCAAACCATCAAATTCTTCAAACCCAATTATTTAAAAACATTATATAGCTACCATATCTCTCTGTACAGCATGCTTACTGGAAGTGGTATCTGTCGGCAAGTGGCAAAATGCACATCCCACCAAGGAACTGGTGCTTCAGCTTGCTGGGATGGAAGGAAAAAAAACTCTTGCATCAGAGGCCAGCACCTGCTCCCTACCTGATAGCACCAGCGCTTCTTTCCCATTCCTCCCACTGTCATGATGTGCCTACTGCTGCCTCCTTCTCCTCCTCCTCCATCTGTATGGATGGTTGAATCTAGAAGACACTTGTTTCACCTCACATAAGCTGGAGAAAATAGCAGTAGGAACACTACAGGAGCAAGAGGAAGGGGACAGTGGCCAGATGGAGGAGAGGGGGTGTTTGTAGTTATCTGCTATATTAAAAAATTATGTACTAAGAATATAGGAGGGTATAGACTATGGACCCTGTTTACTAAGGTGCGCTAGCATTTTTAGCGCATGCACAAAATTAGCGTGAGCTAATTGTATAGGTGCCCATAGGAATATTGTGGGCGCTTACACAGCCTGTGCTAAAAATTGCTAACCCGCCTCTAGCGCGGCTTAGTAAGCAGGGCCCTGTGCTTATTCTTGGTTATTTTACTATTGTTATGCTGTTAACAAAATTGTATGTTTTATGTTAAACTGTACCTGCTGCACACTGCTTTGGGCGAATCTCTTCATAAAGGTGGTTAATGAATCCCAATAAATAAATACATAAAATAAATATGAAAATATGAGAATCTTTGAAGTATGTGAAAAGGCATTCTTTAATTAAACTCTGTAATGTTAAGTGCATTCTACTGATTTTGTTCATCTCTTGTTAAAACTGAGTTGTTATTTTACAGAAAAAGAGGTTGAGTCTGTGACAGAGGAAGAGAAACTTATGAAGGAAACTTTATTAAGGACATTACTTCATGGGTAGGTACTAGGGAGATATGTCTGTATAAATCCCTGATGATGTCAGAACGGTACACTCTCTTTTTCTGGATGGCAAATATGTTACTGTGCTTGAATCCTAAGAAATGTTTGGAACATGGTTACATTTTCTTCGGGATAATGTAACCTATTGAACTTTTAGACAGACAGGACTAGTTTATTAAGCTGTATTGACCTGAGAATGTTAAATGAGTACCACGGGTACCAAACACGTAAAGAACTCTGGATCTAGTGGGGGGAAAAAAAGTTTTTAAATAAATGATAAAACAGACTTCTTAACACAATTCCCAAAGCTAATGATATGCAGAGCCCAGCTCTCCTTTGCATGTCACTAGTTTCACAGTTTCCCTTGCACTAATTGGCCAAAGTAACCAGGCCAGTTACTATGGGGAAAATTTCCATCTGAGTGCTGCACAACATGGAAAGATCACCGAAATTTAGGCACCAGGATGATGGGTGCTAAGGGCCTGATTCTATGTATGGCACCTAAAATTAACCCCCACTTGGCAACTATGCCTAAGCGTATTCTAAATACCGCGTGTAGATTTACACGCGGTATTTAGAATATGCTTAGACATAGTTAATGCGACTGAATCTATGTGTGTCCACTTACACTAACGAAAAGCTGGTGTAAATCCCTGCTCGTAGATTTACACACACTGGCGCCATATTTTATAACAACACGCATAGATTTTGGAACACCCACAAAATATCCATTTCCATGCCCCCTAACTATGCCCCTTTATGCCTGTGCACATTAGAATTTAGGCACAGTACATTGCAGAACACGCTTAGCAATGTTTGCATGTAAATTCTAATTTTTGCCAATTAGTGCTCGTTATTGCTTGTTAAAAGCTGTTAACACTTAAAAGCTTGTTAAAACAATTAAGCTACGTGTGTAGTTATAAAATATGCCCGATTTACTCGCGGAATCACACGTAACTCTAGGCGCCCTATATAGAATCCGGGGTATAAGTGCAAATTCTGTAACAGCAGTTATGCGTGCAACTCTCATTTGTAGAACACTAGCATAAGTTTGCATTTATGTGCCTAACTTTAGGAACAAGCACTTAATCTGGCTCGATGGCTGCTGTAAATGCCTGTGACTAACTGTAGGCAGTTAGGCACGTAAATGGTACTATTCTATAAGAACACAAGTGTTGCCATACTGGGAAAGACCAAAGGTCCATCAAGCCCAGTATCCTGTTTCCAACAGTGGCCAATGCAGGTCACAAGTACTTAGCAAGATCCCCCAAAAGAGTAAAAAAGATTTTATGCTACTTATCCTAAAAACAAGCAGTGGATTTTCCCAAGTCTGGAAATTGCGCCTAACTTTAGATGTGGCCAATTTGCACCAACCTTTAAGTAGCTAATATTTATCTTCCTTTGTTCTAGGCTGAAAAGATTAAGTAAACGTAAATCTAGACAAATTAATTTTAGACCTAAAGGGAAAGCTTATGATGAATTTTTGTTTTTTAATTAAATTAAAATAAAATTTATCAAATAAACCCTGGTCTCTCTTTTGTCCCAAGTTGTAAGTACCAAATTTCCAAGCAGAACAATGTTCACTTACCCTCAGAAGCTTCGTCTGCTCGCAGCATTTCTTTCACCTCTAGCCGTGCCTACTCTTCAGATGCTTAAATTTAGATGCTTAGTACAGAGCTGCAAAGAGGGTCCCGATTTTTGAGAGGGAGATTTTAGTACACATCCCAGCCCCACACCACTCTGCCTTTGCTCCGCCTACTCTACCTCATGGCTACACCCCCTGGCACACCTCAATCCCATGGCCATTCCAGAAAATATTTTATTAACACCAGTGACAGCAGGGATGGATAAAAGGGAGTGTTTTAGTTCACTCTATTACACCCCCTATCCAGCATCTATTCCCCAGGGACATAACCGCAAGGGGGCCTCGGCCCTCCCCCCCATCCACTTTGAGTTTAAGCCCACTCCAAAATTGTAGCACTGGTTGAATCGCTGGTGGAGCTGCCCAAGCCCTGCTAGTTAAAGATGTTCACTGCAGGAGCCCCCTACCGTGCTGTTTGAGCAGTGCAGAAGTTGGCAGCGTGCTTCAGCCACTGATGCCGGCCCTCCCGCATATGCTCAGTTCAGGCATTTCAAAATGGAAAATAAGATGATACCTTTTATTTTACTAGCCTAATACCCTTTTCAATTAGCTTTCAGAGTCCAAAATTTTCTGCCTCAGGTCAGGCCAGGATAGTATACTGCTGTTATGGTATCCTCTCCTGACCTGAGGAAGGAAGTGTTGGTCTCTGAAGGCTAATCAAAAATGTATTAAATCAGTCCAATATAAAGGTACCATGTTTTCAATTTTATGTTTTATTTGCATTTATTAACCGTTTTATGCTGCTTATCCTAGAAATACTGTAAAACTTCTATATGGCACTCTACTTACTCTGTGTGAACAACTCAAAAAATCAACAAAAGTAGAAAACAATAAACTGATCACTCAATATATGTGTTTCAGGGGAAGTCTCATATTATCGCTTTAAATAGCCGGTTCTGCTGCCGGTTTCCTGCGACTGTTCTAAACATAGACAACCCCCTACCATCCACATAAAAATTTTTTATGTTTTTTTTCTTTTTCTTTTTCTTTCTAATGTGTTCAAAATAATGACCAAAACTTGTGCAATCGAGTGACCACTATTAAATCAGTGGAAGTTTGATTGTCTTGCTTTACATTTATACAAGACGCTTTCAAACACTTATCTGTATGAATCTGTCTTGAGCGATCCCAGGAGCCCTTATTGTCCCGACAGGTCCTGTTTTGCTATGGAGCTTTGTCAAGGGACAGTCGGTCTCATTTCCTAGGAATCTTATCGCGATAAGCATTCCTAGGAGATGAGACCGACTGTCAGAGATAGTGTTTCCTTCCTGACGCAGCAGTGAGAGCAGCGAAACGAGATGTTCTTGTTGAAGGGACAGAAGGAATTAGAGAACATCAGAATGGGAAAGAGGAAATAAGCAGTGATACCTGCAGCTTGTAGCTGGCAGCTCATGGACAACCCTGACCTGAAGCTAAGTACAGACTGTTTTTGTTTGGGGTGGATAGAGATCCATAAACCAAATGCCAAGAGAAATCTGGGTTGGATAATGTGAAGATTGAGCACTGCATTTAACCCTATTCAAATGTAACGAATGACAGAATCAGTTGCAGAAAATATTCTGCTTGGTACAAGGGGAAGCTGTTTTTCATATCTCCCCTTAGCCATCTTTTCTCCAAGCTGAAGAGCCCTAGCCACTTTAGCCTTTCCTCATAGGCAACAATAAAGTAAGATTCAAGAGGTAATCGCTGACAAACATTGCAGAATAAAATGTTCAATGTTCTCTTACTATTGGTTACTAAAGTTATCCGTTCTTATGTTCCTTTTCCATTCTGCAGTGAAATTGATATCTCCGTTCAGTCTCCTGAGCCTGAGGGCTCTTTCACTGATTTTGAAGTTGCAAAGAAAGGTAAGAGATTGGAGGTTTATAGAGCATGCAGGCTTGCTAGTGATTATAATTTCTCATTTTTTCCTGGTGAATTAGCAAGGGGGTACACCAAGATTCTTTATATTCAATATCTGAACTTTTAGTATCTGGGTTTATTGGTCAAGTTGATATCAGCTTTGCCTGACTCTTCATTTAGTTCTTTTTTTGTCCCGTTTGCCATTTAATTATATCCTTCCGCAGATTATTGAAGACCCATCTTTTCGAACAAGTCTACGGAAAAAAACAAAACACATAAAGTCCATACTTACTGTTCACTAATGCATCGTACATTCATCTCAGAACTCCCACTCCCGTATTATCACATCACTCATACCTTTACTCACAGAAAGTTATATACCATATGACTTCATGTCTTTTAATCGCCCCTAAGCTACCATTGTTTCCTTCCAAAGTTGCAATGCCTATGTTCCATTATTACATCCCTTAACGACACCTCAATTGTTTCGCTTAACCCTGCATAATATAATCCCTAACTATCTGTAACAAATTGTATTTCCAACATTCAACTCATATTGTAAGCCACACTGAACCCGCAAAAAGGTGGGAAAATGTGGGATACAAATGCAATTAATAAATAAATAAATAAATAAAATATTTATATATAAAATGCTATATAGTGGTGGTAAGCATGCAGATACAATCATTTTTCTCTACTATGAGCTTTTGATCTAAGGTGTACCTGAAGCAATAAGAGATAGTGACTTGTCCAAGGTATGTTGTAGACAGAAGCAGGATTACAACCCTGGCTGTCATGGCTCTTGCCCATTGCTCTAACCAGTACGCCACATCCTCTGTTTTCGATCAGTACCTAGTTTATGTTCTTTTTCTCAATCATCACTTTACTATATCTTAGACACTTTATAGGGTCTGATAGTTTTGAGTGGACAAACATAAGAATAATCCAAATATATTGGCAGTACATGAACTTTTGAGACTTCGTAGTTCAGCTCTTCTGATGCCAACTTTGACCCAGGACACTTGGCGCTAGAGGAAAGTGTAAATATTTTGCATTTGCCTATGTTCCTTTTCATGCTTTAATGCTTATTTACTACTGATTACCCAAGTTTCAGTTGCTTCTCCTCTCCTGTTTTTAAAAATTACTTAATTTTGCTCTATATTAAAAAATACCGGTCACAAAATATAAATAGTCCAACACTCATAGTTCAAATGTCTTCATCCAGATTCCAAACAATCCTTCATTCCCAGCTATGCTTGGATTACCTGTTTGAAAAATGCACTGCCTAGATTTAGGATGTCTGAGTTCCTAGAAAAATGCAAGGAATGAAAAATATCTTCAATTTCTCTGGATAGCTGTTCCAGAAGTGAATAATTTAGCTATCAGACATTGAAGTATGAAACGAGAGATGATGCTCTGAGGTGACTCCCTTTATGGAGTTTTCATCCTTAAGTTCATAGCAGGTTATTCCTGATCTAACTGTAAAAATGTACTGGTCTTCTGCAGTCAAGAAGCCAGGAGAAAGCACCCTCCAGGATTTCTCTAGCACCATGGCAAAGCTAGTTAGTTAGTGACACCATAAGAGCATCAGCATCTTCATAGACCCCCCCCCCCCCCACACACACACACACCCTTTATTCAGCTGGCTGTGAGTACCATCTAAAGAGTACTCCCTTTCACCCTTGGACTGAAAAGCAGGACCTTGCTGGCAGGGTATACCCATATTTCCTGGCCTGTGGACTGCCACCTTGCCATTGAACCGAAATATATTAATGTACCTTGTTATACTTTCCATTTCTGCCTTTGCTTAACAGTAATATTAACTCATTAAGAATTCATATATATTTCTTCATTGTATGCACAATGTGACATGCCTTCTGCTGCCAGTTTCTGGCATGCACTAAACATGATCGACCCTCTCTGAAGAAAGAGAAATTAGATAGGACCGTCTCTGCCAGTTATTGTCTGATTCTAATCTACCAGTAGTTATGAAACTTTTAAATAACTGTGTGTTTTCCACCAATTTATCCCATTGAACCTCTGCTACTGCATTGAACTCCCCCCCCCCCCCCCCCCAAAAGATTGAGCATGATGGAGAAGCCAAAAGAACCTTCAATAAGAAGGGAAAAAAAGAGCTATGAAAAATATTGAAGGTGTACAATGAAACCAAAAGATAGGGCATGCCATAAAGCCTGCAATGCACCACCTCCCAGTGCCCCTGGTTATCATGGTACACATTAATCTTCTCAAAAGGCATAGCTTTATTAATCAAGATCAGTGTCCCTGCTCTCCTGGGATTAGGAAAAGTGGAATGATAGCTATACCCCACCTACCCCACCCCCTTTTTGGCATGCTCAAGATCACTCAAATAAGTCTTCTGGAGAAACGCAATGCCAGCGCCCCAGCAATGAATTGTCTGAGCTATCTTTTTACACTTGATCGGGGAATTTACTCCACAGTCATTCCAGTTTCACTACATTAAGTGATGTCATCGGGGAGCTGGTATTTCCCACTCTTACTCTGAAAAGCGCAACAGCACCATGCAAAGAATACCCTATAAAGACTCAAACCGCACACACTCATAGTACACTCACACACGACTCACTCCCTGGCCCAAAACAAATGCACCACCTCCCCCTCCCCTTGCACCCCTTTGAAATTGGAGTAACATTACAACTGTGTAGCCCTTTAGCAACTATACAAAAAACTTCTCAAATGCATACACTATCGAACATAGCAAAATACTGTGATTCAAAAGAAAATGCAGTCAAAAGTCCCAAATCAGCCAAGACTCCTATTCTGAAGATGTGCTCAATCAGGCACGAGATGCCAGCATGGTGTCAGCACTGCTGTAATCAATGGGGTAGGTTCCTCCTGTTCTGGCTCTTTCCATAACCCAGCCTTGCACAAATATGACCAGACCTCTAATGGCGTTTTCACTCAATAGGTTTTTAGAAATGAAAGCCCAAAAGGAAAAAGCCATTTGTAGCAGATATGCTCTCTGCACAATCAGTGGCATAGCCAAGGGTGGGCTTGGGTGGGCCCATGCCCACCCACTTTGGGTTCAGGCCCACCCAGTAGCAGCATACCTATGATGTGGCTGGCAGGGTCCCCAAGCCCCACCAGCCGAAAACTCCCAACAAGTGTCCCTCCTGCATACCTTGTAAGTAGCAGATCTTCGCCTGCAGTGAGCAGTGACATACATACTGCTCGCACCAGCCCCACAGCCTTCCTTCTGATGTATTTCTGCCTAGTCGGAAACAGGAAGTTGCCTCAGAGGGAAGGGTGTGGGGCCAACATGAGCAGTGTGTATTAGTTGCTGCTCAATACTGGTGAAAATCTACTATTTAAAAGGTATATGGGAGAGGGGGGATGTTTGAGAGACCATATGGCATGCAGGCGAGAGAAGGAGAGACCAAATCACGTGTGGGACGGGACAAGGTTCTTCTGCCCACCCATCTTGGGCCCAGGCCCACCCAAAATTGGGTGTCTGGCTACGCCCCTGTGCACAATAAGAACGTAATGTCCTTAAACTCCACCATTTTTGAAGGATAGCAACATTGCGGTCCATATAATTCATATTTCCCAGCTTGCAGGCCGCCATCAGCACCTTCTCTTTTTTCCCCAAAAAGAGTGGAAGCAAGCCACAATATCCTGTGGCCTGTTATTAGTAGAAGGGCCCAAGGCCCGATGAGCTTGATGCAGGAATATATCCACCAAAGGCCCGGAAGCAATGTCTGCTTTCTGGAGGAGAGCAGAGCAGATGGTAGTCACAATTAGGGAACAATTTTCGACCCCCTCTGTCTCTGGGACTCCTCAGACTCTGATATTGAGACTCCTCACCCTATTTTCTAGGTCATCAACCTTAGAGGTTAAGGCATCTAGTAAGGCTGCAGTTTCAGATTGCTTGACATCGAGATTATCCCATTTTTCCCCAATAGACCTCCGTTTCTTCAACTCTAGTGCCTAAGTCCTTAAGACCTGCACACAGGTCCTGAAGCAATGTTTTTAGTCCAGATGCTTTCTCAGCAGTATCGTGCTGCAAGTCCAGCTTCAAGTTGTGGAGCAGTCATTTTAGATCTCTTGTGGTCACAGGGGCATTTTCCTCCTGAGTGATCCGCTCCTCAGTCAGGAACTCAACAGACTCTGAGTCACTGGCAGTGTGTGCAGCTTGTTCCACATCTCCCTGACTATACAGTTCATCATTGTCATGGCAGGGCATCTGAAAATAATGTTTGATTTTGCCGGGACGTCACTGAGTCATTAAAAATGTGTACAGGATTACTTCCGACTCCTTTACAACACCAAATCAGCGAGTTGGGTCGAGAAAAGAAGGCTGAACTTTCTCCTTTTAGTGGAGCACAGCCAGAGCTTCATGCTAAGGCTTCCATCATGGCGATGACTTCACTAAAAATATGATACATTCATTGTAAACACTTCCCAGATTTCACAATGTCTTTCTTCTTCATATCAAACAAGTACTTTTAGTGACAGTGACCACTGGACCTTCAGTAAGAAAATCTCAAGTTATTCCTTAGAATATCTACTTTGGGCAGTAACAAGAATAGGGAAAAATTACTGGGTCAATCCTTGTTTATAATATGAGGTGTCAAATGAATTAGGAAGTTAACACCTGTAAAGATGTGTTTATTAGTGCATGATCTTGGACATGCTTAACAGCAAAATACAGGATTCAGTTTGTTTTCTTTCTGCTACGTACACTTTAGGTCTATTCTCAAAAATTACATCCCCTAGATAATCAAGGGTGAAAGTCTTAGTGTCATGGCTGTACCCAATACAAGTTGTACATAGAGCATGTGACCATCAACTGTGCCTAAGGACTTGGTGCATAATCTGCATAATGAATCTGAACTTCCAGTGAGCAAACAAACTGAACTCAGACCTTCACAAAGTCTTGGTCCATTTCTGTTAAGGAGATTACCTTAGGAGTATCTTCAGTGTTGAGAACATCTGTTCCCACTCAGAGTCCTGTAATGGTATCAATAGGCTTGGTTTTCAGACGTTACTTGATCTAGCTTGGACATGTCTGTTTTTCTGCAGAAACCAGAGCTGCTGAAGAAGGACCTAGACCTCACGTTTCTTTGGCCGATGTGGGAACGGAAGATTTTTTACAAAAATTGACTTCCCACATAACTGAAATGGTATCTGCCAAGATCACACAAGGTAAGCCCTTAGTCAAACGAACAATAATCCAGTGTACCAGCAGAAACAGAGAGCAGTAATACAAAAACGTTTTTTAAAAAGCTTGGAAAGACATCAGGAGAAAATGTTTTCTTCTGTAGTTTATTTTTGTGGGGAAATGAAGGGTAAGGTGCTTTAATTACAAATATCCATGCCTGTTTCCTTTGTTTGATTCTACTTTGTGAGGCTAGGTCATGGAAATGTTAATCAACTTAAAAGAAAATACATTTTTTTATACGGTGGTCAGTTAGTGCTATTAGGCTCTTGACAAAATAAATCTAAACGAGCTGATTGTCTAAGGGTATTGTCATGGAATGCTGATAATGTTCTGTTTTTTTCATTTATGCTTATCTTATTTGCTATGGATTGTTGTTATCGTTTGATTTTTCCTTTCTGTTTTCTGTTTTGAAAAACCTTAATAAAAATATGAAACAAAAAAAAAAAGAAGAAAATACATTTAAAAAAAAAAAAAACTGGAAATAATCCAAAGGTTTAGTATTATGTACATTTTGTAAATAATATAAGATTGTAAATGCTAGACTTCAGAAGGCTCATATGTAATCCTTGTGCTTGTGAATAGACTCTCTGAATATCAGATTCTGAAATATTGTATCTGTAGTACATTTAGACTGAGAGTCCGTTTTTGATTCTTGAGTCCAACATCTGGTCAATGGGCCAACTAGGAGTGAAGATGGTTGTTGCAAATGAAGGCCAATTGATACTGGGGTCCAGCAGAGGATAGTTTTAGTTGATCTGGAGAGCCCAAATTGGTAATAAGAATCTGCAAGGCCAAAAAGACAAAAACAAATTGGAAAAATAAATGCTTCTTGCATAACAGAAATAAGGTATATTCTCTCATTTCTTGGGGACGATATTCAGCAGGCAGTATTTTTAACTGCCGATTGTGTTATTCCTGGATATGCAATACCGGGCCTTGTCTGGACACTGGCATTGAATATCCAAGTTTACGCGGCCAGCTATCTCTTATGCAGTGCAATATTCAAAATTTAACCATATAAGCGACACTATAAAGTTAAGACTGACTTCTAACTAGTGAGGTAATTAAATTCGCCGATGACACAAAATTATTCAGGGTCGTCAAGTCGCAGGAGGAATGTGAACGATTACAGGAGGACCTTGCGAGACTGGGAGAATGGGCGTGCAAGTGGCAGATGAAGTTCAATGTTGACAAGTGCAAAGTGATGCATGTGGGTAAGAGGAACCCGAATTATAGCTACGTCTTGCAAGGTTCCGCGTTAGGAGTTACGGATCAAGAAAGGGATCTGGGTGTCGTCATCGATGATACGCTGAAACCTTCTGCTCAGTGTGCTGCTGCGGCTAGGAAAGCGAATAGAATGTTGGGTGTTATTAGGAAGGGTATGGAGTCCAGGTGTGCGGATGTTATAATGCCGTTGTATCGCTCCATGGTGCGACCGCACCTGGAGTATTGTGTTCAGTACTGGTCTCCGTATCTCAAAAAAGATATAGTAGAATTGGAAAAGGTACAGCGAAGGGCGACGAAAATGATAGTGGGGATGGGACGACTTTCCTATGAAGAGAGGCTGAGAAGGCTAGGGCTTTTCAGCTTGGAGAAGAGACGGCTGAGGGGAGCTATGATAGAAGTGTATAAAATAATGAGTGGAATGGATCGGGTGGATGTGAAGCGACTGTTCACGCTATCCAAAAATACTAGGACTAGAGGGCATGAGTTGAAGCTACAGTGTGGTAAATTTAAAACGAATCGGAGAAAATTTTTCTTCACCCAACGTGTAATTAGACTCTGGAATTCGTTGCCGGAGAACGTGGTACGGGCGGTTAGCTTGACGGAGTTTAAAAAGGGGTTAGATAGATTCCTAAAGGACAAGTCCATAGACCGCTATTAAATGGACTTGGAAAAATTCCGCATTTTTAGGTATAACTTGTCTGGAATGTTTTTACGTTTGGGGAGCGTGCCAGGTGCCCTTGACCTGGATTGGCCACTGTCGGTGACAGGATGCTGGGCTAGATGGACCTTTGGTCTTTCCCAGTATGGCACTACTTATGTACTTATGTACTTATGTACTTCTATGCAGTCTGATTTGACCGCTATAGACTGTTAAGTACTGAATATCAGCGCTTAACTACATAAGTGCCGACTCCACCCATAGACAACCAACAGAATAGCTAGCTTTGAGTTTAGCCATCTGTGACGATAATCGGTGGTACTAACTGGATAAATGCCATTAAATATCAGCAGATAGTCCCGAACAAGTGATCTGACTGACCAGGAACTGTTTCTGGCTGGTTAAATCACTTTGAATGTTGACCCCCCCCCCTCCCTTGTATTTAACATGCCTGTTCCTAGCCACGCCTACCCATCCATGATAGACCTTTTCTCCCAGCATGTACATGGATTTTGGTTGAAATTTCACAGGAGTGTTAGTATGTCAGCAAGAGGAGGAGTAGCCTAGTGGTTAGTACAGTGGACTTTGATCCTGGGGAACTGAGTTCAGTTCCCACTGCAGCTCCTTGTGACTCTGGGCAAGTCACTTAACCCTCCATTGCCCCTGGTACAAAATAAGTACCTGAATGTACGTAAACCACTTTGAATGTAGTTGCAAAAACCTCAGAAAGGCAGTATATCAAGTCCCATTTCCTTTTCCCTTTCCCATTCTACTACCAAGTTTCAGCCAAATTCTGGAGAGAGGGCCAAAAGAATGCATATGAAGGACAGACAGACAGACACAAAAACAGTGCATGCTTCACCCTGAAGAAACATGCTTTGAAAGAGTAAGAAACCAAGCTGTGTGAGAAAAATTTATTTAGTATTTTATTATATAGCGAATGATAAATGTTAAAAATGGTCATTTTAGTTTTGATAACGAAATTGTCCTTTGTGGCGAGAGATGTTCACCTTTACAGTTGGTGATCACCGTTGCATTATATTTACTTACAGCCTCACTCCGAGTCCCAGGAGCTATTGGAGTGGATAGTGATGATGAATCAAAGACACCATCTGCCTCTCCACGACATGGCAGGTCCAGACCTTCATCCATAGCAATAGAGTCCTCTTCAGAGTCAGAGGATGGAGATTCCAGAGGAGAGGTATAAAAATACATATCAGAGAATGAGCTGTATATAAACATTACAAGGCTTATAGAAAGTGTGATGCTAGAATTAAAAAAAAATAAATGTAGTATCTACTAGTAGAAGTGCTCATCTTAAATGACAAAATGGCAGGGCAAAATAGCATCCAAACATGTGCCCTCCCCTCCCCCTTCTCTGCCTCCAAGATACTTCCCACTCAATTCTTCCACTCACTGATACCCCTCATCCATAAACACAATCCTTCACCACCCTCCATCCTACTATCTTTCACCACCATCCTTCTAAAGCAGTCTCACAAAAAAGGCACTAAATAGGACCCCGAAAAACTATTAACCTTGAAGTCCATGTGTTCCATCCTTATCAAACAGCTAACTAAAAATAATTTTAAAAGGACCAGGTAGGTCATATTTACAGCTATTATAACAGTTGTGAGCGAACAGCTGAAGCCTCAAGTTACCCTGCAACTTTTTTGATAATGGCATTTTGGGAGGAAACAGGCAGCCAGTCTTCAAATTTGTGTAGTAGTGGGGAAGCACTTGGGAGAAATAAATCCAGAATAAAATTTCTGATATGAATAAAGAGATTACAATCTTAGGGCCCCGTTTACTAAGCCGTGCTAGAGGTGTGTTAGCGTTTTTAGCACATGCTAAGCATTAGCATGCGCTAACCATGTAGATGCCTATAATATCCCTATGGGTGTCTACACGGTTAGCGTGTGCTAATTCTGTAGCATGTGCTAAAAATGCTAGCACACCTAGTAAACAGGGCCCTTAGTAAACACTGAAGTCTCTAGTATAGGAATGTTAGGAAGTTCAGGATATATCTAAGTGTGTATTTTAAATAAACATAAGTTGAGTATGACTGATTACTATAACTTTCCCAAATTCCTTCCATCTTCAGATTTTTGATATCTACATGGTCATGGCTGACTACACACCCTCTGGAACTGACAAGGAAGCTATTACTTTGAAAGAAGGGCAGTACGTAGAAGTTCTTGACTCAGCTCATCTTCTTAAGTGGCTTATCAGGACCAAACCTACTAAATCCAGTCCCTCGAGACAAGGATGGGTACCTCCAGCATACCTAGACAAGAGGCTAAAGGTAATAATAAATCATCTGCTTTTGAATTAATAATTTTGTTATTTCCTTGTTTCCTGCACAATATCTGAAGGGAAAGGTGAAATGGGACTTGATATACTGCCTTTCTGAGGTTTTTGCAACTACATTCAAAGTGGTTTACATATATTCAGGTACTTATTTTGTACCGGGGGCAATGGAGGGTTAAGTGATTCACCCATAGTCACAAGGAGCAGTAGTGGGAATTGAACTCAGTTCCCCAGGAACAAAGTCCACTGCACTAACCACTAGGCTACTCCTCCACTAGCAACATTCCATGTAGAAGCCTGCCCTTGCAGATCAGTAATGCGGCCGTGTAGGCTTCTGTTTCTGTGAGTCTGACGTCCTGCACGTACGTGCAGGACGTCAGACTCACAGAAACAGAAGCCTGCGCAGCTGCGTTGCTGATCTGCAAGGGCAGGCTTCTACATGGAATGTTGCTAGTGGAATAGCAACATTCCATGTAGAATCTCAAATAGTAGCAACAGAATCTTAATAGTAGCAACATTCCATCTAGAATCACCAATAGAAGCAACATTCCATATAGAATCTCCAATAGGGAAAGGGAAATGGGACTTGATATACTGCCTTTCTGAGGTTTTTGCAACTACATTCAAAGTGGTTTACATATATTCAGGTACTTATTTTGTACCGGGGGCAATGGAGGGTTAAGTGATTCACCCAGAGTCACAAGGAGCAGTAGTGGGAATTGAACTCAGTTCCCCAGGAACAAAGTCCACTGCACTAACCACTAGGCTACTCCTCCACTAGCAACATTCCATGTAGAAGCCTGCCCTTGCAGATCAGTAATGCGGCCGTGTAGGCTTCTGTTTCTGTGAGTCTGACGTCCTGCACGTACGTGCAGGACGTCAGACTCACAGAAACAGAAGCCTGCGCAGCTGCGTTGCTGATCTGCAAGGGCAGGCTTCTACATGGAATGTTGCTAGTGGAATAGCAACATTCCATGTAGAATCTCAAATAGTAGCAACAGAATCTTAATAGTAGCAACATTCCATCTAGAATCACCAATAGAAGCAACATTCCATATAGAATCTCCAATAGGGAAAGGGAAATGGGACTTGATATACTGCCTTTCTGAGGTTTTTGCAACTACATTCAAAGTGGTTTACATATATTCAGGTACTTATTTTGTACCGGGGGCAATGGAGGGTTAAGTGATTCACCCAGAGTCACAAGGAGCAGTAGTGGGAATTGAACTCAGTTCCCCAGGAACAAAGTCCACTGCACTAACCACTAGGCTACTCCTCCACAGGTGTCCTACAAACAAAGGGAAACAAGAACAAACAAAGTGACTTATATCAGTCTCCTCTAATACATCCTCTCAGTCATTCAAGGAAGCCTTCAAACACTGTTAACTCTTTCAAGAGGGAAGCATGCTTCTAACTACATGAGTCTTCTTAGACTTTATTAGGCACGTTTTAGTTCTTAAAAAGGAGTGCAGTAGTGATTTTTAGAAGGGCTCTTCATATCTTAGACATGCTTAAACTGGCACTTAAATATTTAGCTAGCATAATCATCTAAGTTCCCAGTTTACAAGGCCAGAAAATTGATGTCTGAAACCTGAGTGAGTGCATGCAAATGGAACAGGGGTATGGTTTGGGTGAGTTTTGGTTGGGACAAGGGCATGCGTAGAAGATACAAGTTTATTCCCCATCTGAGAAGGGGAATAAACATCTGTACTTAGACACTTGGATGTTTGGGAGTTGCACCTTCTTAGACCCATGAACAATTTCTGACAAAGCGTTAGTTTGTGCAGGCTTGAAGGCAGCACTTACAGTGGGGGAAATAAGTATTTGATCCCTTGCTGATTTTGTAAGTTTGCCCACTGACAAAGACATGAGCAGCCCATAATTGAAGGGTAGGTTATTGGTAACAGTGAGAGATAGCACATCACAAATTAAATCCGGAAAATCACATTGTGGAAAGTATATGAATTTATTTGCATTCTGCAGAGGGAAATAAGTATTTGATCCCCCACCAACCAGTAAGAGATCTGGCCCCTACAGACCAGGTAGATGCTCCAAATCAACTCGTTACCTGCATGACAGACAGCTGTCGGCAATGGTCACCTGTATGAAAGACACCTGTCCACAGACTCAGTGAATCAGTCAGACTCTAACCTCTACAAAATGGCCAAGAGCAAGGAGCTGTCTAAGGATGTCAGGGACAAGATCATACACCTGCACAAGGCTGGAATGGGCTACAAAACCATCAGTAAGACGCTGGGCGAGAAGGAGACAACTGTTGGTGCCATAGTAAGAAAATGGAAGAAGTACAAAATGACTGTCAATCGACAAAGATCTGGGGCTCCACGCAAAATCTCACCTCGTGGGGTATCCTTGATCATGAGGAAGGTTAGAAATCAGCCTACAACTACAAGGGGGGAACTTGTCAATGATCTCAAGGCAGCTGGGACCACTGTCACCACGAAAACCATTGGTAACACATTACGACATAACGGATTGCAATCCTGCAGTGCCCGCAAGGTCCCCCTGCTCCGGAAGGCACATGTGACGGCCCGTCTGAAGTTTGCCAGTGAACACCTGGATGATGCCGAGAGTGATTGGGAGAAGGTGCTGTGGTCAGATGAGACAAAAATTGAGCTCTTTGGCATGAACTCAACTCGCCGTGTTTGGAGGAAGAGAAATGCTGCCTATGACCCAAAGAACACCGTCCCCACTGTCAAGCATGGAGGTGGAAATGTTATGTTTTGGGGGTGTTTCTCTGCTAAGGGCACAGGACTACTTCACCGCATCAATGGGAGAATGGATGGGGCCATGTACCGTACAATTCTGAGTGACAACCTCCTTCCCTCCGCCAGGGCCTTAAAAATGGGTCGTGGCTGGGTCTTCCAGCACGACAATGACCCAAAACATACAGCCAAGGCAACAAAGGAGTGGCTCAGGAAGAAGCACATTAGGGTCATGGAGTGGCCTAGCCAGTCACCAGACCTTAATCCCATTGAAAACTTATGGAGGGAGCTGAAGCTGCGAGTTGCCAAGCGACAGCCCAGAACTCTTAATGATTTAGAGATGATCTGCAAAGAGGAGTGGACCCAAATTCCTCCTGACATGTGTGCAAACCTCATCATCAACTACAGAAGACGTCTGACCGCTGTGCTTGCCAACAAGGGTTTTGCCACCAAGTATTAGGTCTTGTTTGCCAGAGGGATCAAATACTTATTTCCCTCTGCAGAATGCAAATAAATTCATATACTTTCCACAATGTGATTTTCCGGATTTAATTTGTGATGTGCTATCTCTCACTGTTACCAATAACCTATCCTTCAATTATGGGCTGCTCATGTCTTTGTCAGTGGGCAAACTTACAAAATCAGCAAGGGATCAAATACTTATTTCCCCCACTGTACCTCCTACCCAAATTGACACCCTCTCAGAACATGTTCATGAGCCGTTTCCCTACAGCATGCCCCCTGGCACTAGAGTCACCCAAATAGATGCTCCCCCTAATTGAAAGCCCCCCCCCCCAAACCAGCCCTCCCTGATTGAAGCTTTCTCCACCCCCGGACCTGCTCCTGCCCCGAACTAGCTCTCCAATTGGTAGGCCCCCCAGCATCAGGGCTTCCTCTGGATCTGTTCCCCCTCCCTAACCCCAGACCAGCTGATTATCCCATTCCTCACCCTTCAGGCAGCCTCAGAACTCCCACCTACCTACCTCTGGGGCTATACTGGAGGATACCCTGGTAGTCTAGGGTGTGGATACATGAATGGTCCCCTTCACTCTAGCCCATGTGGCAGCCCAGGAAATAGCTCCCATGAGCTCTTGCTGTAGTCTCAGAAGGGGAATTTAGGGGGTTGTGATTGGATGAGACTGTTGGGGAGGATGGTTAAGTATGAAAGTCATCAGATAATGGTCAGTTAGCGGAAGAACTGAGGCAGAGAAGTTTGAGAGTGTGCAGTTGGAGAAAAAGAAAGATTGAGGCATTGTTATGTTATACAGGGCTTATTGTCCACAAATACCATTATATGGTTCATTGTGGATCACAGATCAATAAAAAAATGAGACGTGGAGGGGCATTTTCGAAAGGGATGTCCACGTTTTGATTTGGATGTCCTTGCAAAACATCCCAATCCAGGGGCAGGGAAACCCGTATTTTTGAAACAAGATGGACATCCATCTTTCATTTCGAAAACACCATCAGGGACGTCCAAATCCTTAAATTTGGTCGTCCTTAGAGATAGACGTCCCTAGAAATGGACGTTTCTGATTGTCAGCGATTTTTGAAACCAAAGACGTCCAAGGAGCCAGCATTTGTAGTGCACTGGTCCCCCTGACATGCCAGGACACACCGGGCACCCTAGGGGGTACTGCGGTGGACTTCAGAAATTGCTCCCAGGTACATAGCTCCCTTACCTTGTGTGCTGAGCCCCCAACCCCCCCCCCCCAAAAAAAAAACCCACTACCCACAACTGTACAGCACTACCATAGCCCTAAGGGGTGAAGGGGGCACCTAGATGTGGGTACAGTGGGTTTCTGGTGAGTTTTGGAGGGCTCACTGTTTCCTCCACAAACGTAACAGGTAGGGGGGAGGTGGATGGTGCTGGGTCTGCCTGTCTGAAGTGCACTCACCCACTAAAACTGCTCTAGGGACCTGCATACTGCTGTCATGGATCTGAGTATGACATCTGAGGCTGGCACGACATATTTTGAACGATGTTTTTTGAAGGTGGGAAGGGGTTAGTGACCACTAGGGGAGTAATGGTAGGTCATCTCCGATTCTCTCTGGTGGTCATCTGGTCATTTCAGGCACCTTTTTGTGCCTTAGTCGTAATAAAAACAGGTCTGGGTGAAAACGTCCAAGTGTTTGTCCTTCTTTTTTTCCATTATAGGTCAAGGACATCCAAGTATTAGGTATGCCCAAGTCCCGCCTTTGCTATGCCTCCAACACATGCCCCCTTGAACGTTGGCCTTCCCTGCGATGGAGTGCAGTTGGGGACGTCCAAAATTGGCTTTCAATTATACCAATTTGGACGTTTCTGCGAGAAGGACGTCCATTTTTTGATTTATGTTGAAACATGGGTGTCCTTCTCTTTCAGAAATGAGCCCAATAATCTCAAGAATTATCATGAAAAAACATCATAATCATATTTATAAAAATACATTATAGATACTCCTAATCAATCCAAATATTCATGGAAAAAAATCATTTTAAGAGCTTTGCGAAATGTCTCATAATTCCTGAGCATACGTATTTCTAAAGGTAAAGACTTAGATTGTAAACCATCTGAGACAGGAAATACACCTACTGTACCTGAATGTAATTCACCTTGAGTTACAACTGAATAAAAGGCATGAATTAAATCCAAAATTCCTTCCTTTCCCTTCCCTTCCATTATAAAACTAATTCCAATAATATCATTGGAATAGTTTTATAAGGGAGGGATTTTGAATTTAATTCATGCCTTTTTTCATTTGTAACTCAAAATGCATTACATTCAGGTACAGTAGGTATTTTTCCTGTCCTAGAGGGCGTATAATCTAAGTTTGTACAGAGGCAATGGAGGACTGACCAGATCAAACCTCAAGACCCATGAGACCTGAATATTGTGCTTCCTTATCTCATTAAACCACTGTTTGAACTGATGAAACCCAAACCGATGTTCCTAGATCTGTATTGACTTGTACTGCAGTGCATTAACCATTAGGCTATGCTTTTTCCAGATAATTTCTAGCTTACCTGGTTGTGTTAATAACCAATGAAAACCTTGACTCTCCTTGCAGAGAAACTTATTGTTGTTCTGTGTGCTTTAGCTCTCACCTGAATGGGGAGCAGGAGATGCCCCAGAGTTCCCAGGAGAATCTGTCTCAGGGGATGAATACAAAAGGAAACTGAGGTATTTATTTATTTATTTTCACATTTATATCCCGCTTTTGACCAAAACAGGTTGTTACCAGTCAAACCAGTGGCGTACCAAGGGGGGGCGGTGGGGGCGGTCCGCCCCGGGTGCACGCCGCTGGGAGGTGCCGCAGCGCGCGCCTGCTCTGAGATCACTGATTTCGCGCGTTCGCTGCAGCTCCCTCTGCTCTGCCCTGGAACAGGTTACTTCCTGTCCCGGGTCAGAGGGAGCTGCAGCGAATGCGCGAAGTCAGGGAACTCTGAGCAGGCGCGCGCTGCGGCACCCCCCCCCCAGCGGCTGCATCGTGGGGGGTGCTGCACCTGGGGGGGGGGGCCGCGCTGCATCGGGGGGGGGGGGGGGTGCTGCACCCGGGGGGGCGTGGCGCCGCCCCGGGTGTCCGCCCCCCTAGGAACGCCACTGGGTCAAACAAGCATAATAAAATTAGCAGTGAGTTCTTCCATAGTATCTGAAGTTACACAATAGCACAGTGGGGACTAAACACAAGGATCGTGCCTTGTTAAAGGGCAGGTAAAGATGGGGAAGTACAAATATAACAATAGTAATTTTAGCACTCTGGGATTAGATCACAAACTTCCCACTCATGCAATCCAAATTCAGAACAGTCCAAATTGTAAACAGTGAGAGGAAAGGACACAACGCTTAGGTATTAGAAAAATAGAAAAGCTGTTTTAATAAAGATAATGGCATCAAAGATATAAAATGTGATCGGAGACAATGTACTTATACAGAATCACACAAAATGATGGTAAAGTACTGAGTGTTAAGTACCTGTCATGGGGAAGTAAAGAGGATGCACACTAGCCTCTAATCCTGAAATTTATAATATACCTGACATCCCAAGCACTATGAAGAAAACAGTTCCACCTGACAGATGATAATACTCATGAACACCAGATCCCTAGGATGTCAGGGACTGTAAACAGAGGCAGGGAGGTAAGGATCAGCAGGAACTCAGGATGGTCAGCAGGTAAGCTCTTCCCAGCCAGGCAAGAACATGCAGGCAGATGATGCCACAGATTAATGAGCCTTCATCATGTAGCCAGCTTGGAGCCAGCTGATAGCAGCTCTTGTGTGAACTGCTGAAAATAACAGCCAGTTGATACCAGCTTCAGGGAAGGGGGTCTTATACCCTTTCCTTTGGTTTTGGTGCCATGCTGATTAGAACAACAAGGTCTGATGTTTTACAGTGTTGTGTCTTTGGGGCCTAAGGACCCAGCTCTCGGCACCATAGGTATTTTCTTCTTGTCCATGAAGGTCCCCAGCACAGTAAACTAAATTTGTTGTGAACAGTTGTTTTGTCTCTGTTAGCCTTGATTTGTCAGCAGTGTATTGAGGCCTATTACAGGAACGAGCCTCTGCATGGGAGCTGACATGGCCTAAGTCTGTGAAAAGTCAGATTTATAATGTAGAATAATGCTTCACTGAGTGCCAAAGGCTTTGTCCCTACAGCACAACCTCTTAAAATCCTTATTATAGATACAAGCCTTTGGTGAACCCTAGTCAACAGGACTCATAGTGATACTAAGATGTTACCTTCTTTTTTTCTTCCTCTTCTTTTAGATCTCTATCCCTCAATATTATCTTATTGGAGTTCACTTTTCCTCTCATTATTTGTATTGAAAATCACTTTGATTTATGTGGCATGAAAGGCGGTATATTGAACTTGAATAAACATAATTACAAAAACTGGTCCTTGCTTAGCTTGAGAAGATACTGGATTTGCTTGTAAATAAAGTTAAAGTAGCAATATGATGCAGTGCCGTAGCAAGGGTGCCTGACACCCGGGGCGGGTCGCCGCTGCCCACCCCCCCCCCCCGGGTGCAGGGCACGGCGCTCCCCCCTCCGGAGCGCACCCCCCCGAAACGCACCCTACCTTTCAGCGGGGGGGGGGGGGGGGCAGGCGGGAGGGCCGATCCGCCCCAGTGCACGTCATTGGGAGCTGCGTTGGCTCTGCTGCTTCCCTGCTTCCTCTGCCCCGGAACAGGAAGTAACCTGTTCCGGGGCAGAAAGAGCAGGGAACCAGCGAGCTGACACCCCCCCAGTGCGTGCACCCGGGGCGAACCGCCCCACCGCCCCCCCTTCCTATGCCACTGATATGATGACACTGGTAAAAGTGATGCATATCATTTCATTTAATAATACACTAGCCGTTGTGCCCGTTAAAATGGGCGAGATTTCCAGCTACCCTCCTCGCCAGGTCGTTGTCGTCGCCGCCCCCCCCCCCATGTCGCCACTTCTGTTCCCCCCCCCCCCCCGGAGTCACCACCGCCGCCTCCCCTCCACCCGGGCCGGGCATTCTGTTCGCTACTGAACTTACAGCGTCGAAAACGCAGCAGGCAGGCAGATCAGCTGAGCTCCCGTCAGCCTTCTCTGCCTGTGTCCCGCCCTCGTGTGATGTAATGTCGGCGAGGGCGGGACACAGGCAGGGAAGGAAGGCCTACGGGAGCTCAGCTGATATGCCTGCTGCGTTTTCGGCGCTGTAAGTTCAATTGCAAAGAGAGGGCCTGGGCCGGGTGGAGGGGGTCGGTGGCTGCGACTCCAGGTGGGGGGGAGCGGTAGCGACGACCTCAGGGGGGGAGCGGTGGCGACCTCGGCGGTTCCCTCCCTCCCCTTCACGCAGTTTCCCTCTCTGTCCCGCCCCCGTCATCACGTATTGACGCGGGGGCGGGACATAGAGGGAAAGTCTCTACTGCGTATTTGCGAGTGAGTACGGTCACTCGCAATTTATATGTTTGATTCTTCTTCTTCAGCACTGCTCTCAGTGATTTGCCAAGTTGTCTGTACAGTCATGGATTAACTTCAAAGCCATTTATCCAGATAATAGTAGGCATTATACTACTACTACTACTACTTAACATTTCTAAAGCGCTACCAGGGTTACGCAGCGCTGGACAATTTAACAAAGAAGGACGGTCCCTGCTCAAAGGAGCTTACAATCTAAAGGACAAAAGTGCAGTCAAACAAATTGGGGCAGTCTAGATTTCCTGAATGGAGGAATAATGGTTAGGTGCTGAAGGCGACATTGAAGAGGTGGGCTTTGAGCAAGGATTTGAAGATGGGCAGGGAGGGGGCTTAGCGTATGGGCTCAGGGAGTTTATTCCAAGCATAGGGTGAGGTGAGGCAGAAAGGGCGGAGCCTGGAGTTGGCGGTAGTGGAGAAGGGTACTGAGAGGAGGGATTTGTCCTGTGAGCAGAGGTTACGGGTAGGAGCATAAGCGGAGATGAGGGTAGAGAGGTATTGAGGGGCTGCAGATCGAGTGCATTTGTAGGTTAGTAGGAGAAGCGAACTGTATGCAGTACCTGATCGGGAGCCAGTGAAGTGACTTGAGGAGAGGGGTGATATGAGCATATCGGTCAAGGCGGAAGATAAGACGCGCAGCAGAGTTCTGGATGGATTGAAGGGGGGATAGATGGTTAAATGGGAGGCTAGTGAGGAGTAGGTTGCAGTAGTCAAGGTGAGAGGTAATGAGAGAGTGGATGAGAGTACGGGTGGTGTGCTCAGAGAGGAAGGGGTGAATTTTGCTGATGTTATAGAGAAAGAAGCGACAGGTCTTAGCTGTCTGCTGGGTATGCCTATGGAAAGACAATGAGCTCAGTCCCTGGATTCTATAAATTTGTGCACCCAAAATTTCTGACTTGCACACAAATTTGGGTATGCAAGTTACAGAATAGTGACAGTTATGCGCCAAACTTAATTGTTAAATTAGGCACCAATTATCCTTAATTACTAATAATAGCCCTTAAGAGGCATTAATTGGTGGTAATTGGCAGCAATTTGTAGTAATGCACCTTTACTTAGACTGCACCATCACTTTCTGTATCCAGTACAAAATTTTAGTTTTGACTCGCAAAGTACTTTTTTTCTGAAATTGCAGCTTATTTATCATCTTTGATTATTCCATACAGACCAGTATGCAATTTGCATTCCTCAACTCAGAATCCAGCTATCCATTCCTACCTAATACCTTTCCATCTAAACCCTCATCTACCTTCAGCTTATTATCGACTGTATCTAAGTTTATGTAATGACTATATCATATTAACATCCTGTAAGCCACATTGAGCCTGCAAAAAGGTGGGATAATGTGGGATACAAATGCAATAAATAAATACATTGGCACGTACTAGACTTCAGGCTACTCATCACTCTACCTTTTTCTCCATAAGCCCATCCCTATGAAATACCTTGTCTTTTGCCCTCCATACTGAGCAGTTTTACCAATGTTTTAAAGTTGCTTTGAAAAGTTACTTATTTACTAAAGCCTTTTCTGCTGAATCCTGAGTTGTTATTATTATTTATTTAGATTTTGCTCACACCTTTTTCAGTAGTAGCTCAAGGTGAGTTACATACGGGTACCACTGGGTATTTCTCTGTCCCAGGAGGGCTCACAATCTAAGTTTGTACCTGAGGCAATGGAGGGTTAAGTGACTTGCCCAACATCACAAGGACCAGTAGTGGGATTTGAACCGGCCACCTCTGGATTACAAGACCAGTGCTCTAACCACTAGGCCACTCCTCCGCTTATTATTCTTTAGGGTTCTACATGGAATGTTGCTACTCTTTGAGATTCTGCATGGAATCTTGTCACTCTTTAGGATTCCAGAATCGTTGCTGATCTGCAAGCGCAGGCTTCTGGTTCTGTGAGTCTGACGTCCTGCACATATGTGCAGGACGTCAGACTCACAGAAACAGAAGCCTGCGCAGCCACGTTGCAAGGTACACTGGATATTTCTCTGTCCCAGGAGGGCTCACAATTTAATTTTGTACCTGAGGCAATGGAGGGTTAAGTGACTTGCCCAAGATCACAATTGAGTTATTCTTTATTCTCTAGCTTTTGCCAATTTCTCTTTAACGTCTTTAGTTGGAGTTCCTTTCAATTATTTTATGCTTTTATAATGTTATTTTGAACAGCTTTGATTGTATGAAAGGCAGTATATTAAGTTATAATAAGCTAAACTAAACTAGCTGCCCTTAGGCACTAGTTTGTAACCTTAGCACCTAAATGCTGTAGCGCGCATGGGCAGGTCAGAGGTGTGTCTTGCAGTTATACTATCATGCGTGCAACTGCCAACTTTGGTCACAAGGGTGTACAGCAACCTATAACAACGGATCCAAAGAAGCTTAACAGAGATTAGGTAGCATCACCGCTAATTGGAAAGCAAAGCCAGTGCTGGACAAGACTTCTACAGTCTGTGCTCTGATCGTGGCTGAATAGATTCAGATGTGCTGCACTGGAGCTTTTCAGGGGCTTTGACAACTTCAGAAATTTAGAACAAGGACAGTGCCGGGCAGACTTCTATGATCTGTGCTCTAAAAATGGCAAGGACAAATCAAGATCAGAAGTATCACATAATACCCTATGTAATGAGTTTCTCTTATTGGGCAGACTGGATGGACCATACAGGTCTTTATCTGCTGTCATCTACTACGTTATTGTGTAAGTGCTCGAGTCTAAAGTTAGGTGTACACATGCCGCTTACATTGTATTCTGTAATGGTAGTTTCATACACAATTGCCATTATAGAATTGGTGCTTAGCACCCATATTTGTTGTACCTAACTTTTGTTACCATTTCTTAATTGTCTTAGATGCTGTTAGCTGGACAGAGTTGCTGAACATCCTTACAGATCACCTCTGCACTGCTCAGATAGTGCTGGAACGGTGTGTGTGCGCAGAGCTGGAAGTTACCCGGAGAGCAGCAATATTCAAACTACTCTCTAGATAGCAACCTGGATAAGGCTTGGCCAGAAAAAGTGCTCTCCTAAATTTATCTGGGTAGTGGTTTGAATATTGCCGCTATCCAGGCCAGAGAGTGGCAGCTCTCACTGCTCTACCTGGATAGTCAGTCTCCCTCGGTTTGTGGAGAGTAGCGCTGAATATCTGAGTTTAATTTAACTGCCTAGGCCAGAATTTAAAAAACAATGACCGTGTTGGCTGAACTTTGTCTGTTAATTTGTTTAGATATTTAAATGACAGGGTTAAGCATTTTATTCTGGGAAGGGTTGTCCATTCCTGACAAGAGGGGAGATGACGTTTCCTATCATTAGCAGAGATCAAATATGCTGAAACCTATGATAGTTCCCTTTGCGTAGATATGGCTATAGTATCCCTGCTGATTAGGTTCATCAGTATAAGATTTTAGATTACATATTTTATTAGATCATCTTATTCTACACTACCCAGAACATTTCTGAGGTAATTCTGTTAAAGTAATTGCTAACATTTACATGACAGTTATGTGCATATATATATTTAAAATACTAATACATATGTATGTACATGCCAGATACACACCTATGCACTATTCTCCTCCTCACCAGTCTTCATGCTCTCCCTTTTTTGCTGAATCTATCTCCCGGTTTCCATCTCTTTCCTCAGCCTTTCACTAACTATCCCCCTATCTTCCCCCCCCCCCCACCACCACCATCCCCATGCCCAGCATCTCCTCTCCACACTCTCTCTCCTTGTGTTCAGCATCTCCCCTACCTCTCCTCCCCTTCTTTCTCTCCCTCCTTCCCTGTGCCCAGCATCCTTCCTCTCTATCTCTTCCTCCTCCCCCCATGCCCAACATCACCCTTTCTTCTCTTTAACAGCACATATTTTACAGGTAGGCGTGCACATGAGCTCTGGATAGGGTGCACATTTATTGAAGTTTATAGTTATAGTTTATTGCATTTTCTATCCCACTTGGCTTATAACAAGCATGATAAAAGTGGTGTACAATTTAAAATTATTAATAAAACCCCAGAAAGGAACACCAATCAATGGATAGGAAAGATTCAACCACACAAGAGAAACCTATATGTTGTGCTCAAGTCACTGAAAGTTAAGTGGACACATTTACAACAGCACCTACAGCTGTAATTTTTATAAACCTAGAATGTAAACCGCACTTAACCCTGGAAAGGGGACATTAGCGGTATACAAGAATTGATTTGATTTGAATTGAATATTATTCTTGATTTACAGGTCACCATCTCCACATGGGGAGTGATTCTATAACAGTGCACCTATGGCAACTTATAAATCGATAGTGTAAATAATGCAAATGTATAAATTTACTATAGATACCTCTAAGTTTATGAAAATTACAGTTTCTTCCCCTTTGATCTGCCATGAAAAAGCATAAATGGGGAAGCAACCAAACTGCACAAAAGCAAAGGACAAAGAGTGGCTGGGAGTAATCACAGTAACCTAAAAAGCAGGGAGAATTTTTTTTTCCTTAACACTTTGTGCAAACAAAGATTAAGGAGGATAGTTACTAAAGTGTGTTAAGGAAATAGTGCACAATATTTGCCACTTAACACGTTCAAATGGCAAAATTGTACATTATTATACCACTAGTAAAAAAGGCCCGTTTCTGACACAAATGAAACGGGCGCTAGCAAGGTTTTCCTCGGAGTGTGTATGTTTGGGAGAGTGTATGTGAGAGTGAGTGTTTGAGAGTCAGAGTGAAAGTGTGAGTCCAATCCATGCTCCTCTGTCACCTGGCCCCTCCATTCATCCCTATCCAGCAATTTCGCTGTCTCCCTGAGGCCTGCCCTGCAATCCATATGCATCCATGGCCATCTGTTCCCTCCATTCATCCGTATTCAGCAATTCCCCTCTCCCTGAGTCTTGCCCTTCCAATCCATGCCCATCCATGCTCCTTTGTCATCTGGCCCCTCCATTTTTCCCTATCCTGCATTTCCCCTCTCTGCCTGAGGCCTGCTCTGCAATCCATATCCATCCATGGCCATCTGTCCCCTCCATTCATCCCTATCCAGCAATTCCCCTCTCCCTGAGTCCTGCCCTTCCAATCCATGCTCCTCTGTCACCTGGCCCCTCCATTCATCCCTATCCAGCAATTCCCCTCTCTGCCTGAGGCCTGCCCTGCAATCCATATGCATCCATGGCCATCTGTGCCCTCCATTCATCCCTATCCAGCAATTCCCCTCTCCCTGAGTCCTGCCCTTCCAATCCATGCCCATCCATGCTCATCTGTCACCTGGCCCCTCCATTTTTCCGTATCCAGCATTTCCCCTCTCTGCCTGAGGCCTGTCCTGCAATCCATATCCATCCATGGCCATCTGTCCCCTCCATTCATCCCTATCCAGCAATTCCCCTCTCCCTGAGTCCTGCCCTTCCAATCCATGCTCCTCTGTCACCTGGCCCCTCCATTCATCCCTATCCAGCAATTCCCCTCTCTGCCTGAGGCCTGCCCTGCAATCCATATGCATCCATGGCCATCTGTGCCCTCCATTCATCCCTATCCAGCAATTCCCCTCTCCCTGAGTCCTGCCCTTCCAATCCATGCCCATCCATGCTCATCTGTCACCTGGCCCCTCCATTTTTCCGTATCCAGCATTTCCCCTCTCTGCCTGAGGCCTGTCCTGCAATCCATATCCATCCATGGCCATCTGTCCCCTCCATTCATCCCTATTCAGCAATTCCCGTCTCCCTGAGTCTTGCCCTTCGAATCCATGCCCATCCATGCTCATCTGTCACCTGGCCCCTCCATTTCTCCCTATCCAGCATTTCCCCTCTCTGCCTGAGGCCTGCCCTGCAATCCATATCCATCCATGGCCATCTGTCCCCTCCATTCATCCCTATCCAGCAATTCCCGTCTCCCTGAGTCTTGCCCTTCGAATCCATGCCCATCCATGCTCATCTGTCACCTGGCCCCTCCATTTTTCCCTATCCAGCAATTGCCCTCTCTCCCTGAGGCCTGCCCTGCAATCCATTTCCATCCATGCCCATCTGTCCCCTGTATTCATCCCTATCCAGCAATTTCCCTCTGTCCCTGAGTCCTGCCCTCCCAATCCATGCCCATCCATGCTCCTCTGTCCCCTGTCCCCTGCCCCCTCCATTCATCCCTTTCCAGCAATTGCCCTCTCTTCCTGAGCCCTGCCATCCCAATCCATGCCCCTCTGTCCCCTGCTGCCTCCATTCATCCTTTTGCAGCAAGTCCCCTGTCTCCCTTTCATGACCCCCCCTTGCATCCATGCTTCTCTCTCTTCCATGTCCCAGCCTGGTCCGCCCTCTTCTCCCCCCCCCTCCCCCCTTCGCATCCATGCTGTCGTTTCTCCCCTGCCCTCCCGCTCCCATTGTTGTTGTTTAGTGGCCACCCTCTTCTCTCCCCCCAACATGGTTGTTGTTTTTTTTTTCTTGTTTTTAAATTTACCTCCGTGGCAGCGAAGCGTCAGGGAAGGAGGCGGTGCTCCCGACGTCTAGGTTTTCCTTCGCTGTGTTCCGCCTTCTTTTGACGTCATCCTTGACGTCAGAAGAAGGCGGAACACAGCGAAGGGAAGGCTAGACGTCGAGAGCGCCGCCTCCTTCCCTGACGCTTCGCTGCCGAGCGTTGCGATTGGTTGAGTGTCATTGCTCCGCCCTCGACGTCATCACGTTTGACGCGTGGGCGGGGCAGACACAATGCGATCTCACCCCCTTCACTTTAGAATGTTGGCTAACAGAGGCTTCATTAGAACGTTGGAGGTGCGTTTTATATAGAGAGATAATGCACGTTACTACTACTACTACTATTTAGCATTTCTATAGCGCTACAAGGCGTACACAGCGCTGCACAAACATAGAAGAAAGACAGTCCCTGCTCAAAGAGCTTACAATCTAATAGACAAAAAATAAATAAAGTAAGCAAATCAAATCAATTAATGTGAACGGGAAGGAAGAGAGGAGGGTAGGTGGAGGCGAGTGGTTACAAGTGGTTACGAGTCAAAAGCAATGTTAAAGAGGTGGGCTTTCAGTCTAGATTTAAAGGTGGCCAAGGCGTTAGTGTACTGGAGTGCATGCGATAGCAGCAGTAGGTCTGGAGATGTCTAAAGGGTAGTAGAATTTTTGTTACATTCGTACCCTGTGCTTTCCCACTCATGGCAGGCTCAATGTGGCTATGGAGGGTTAAGTGACTTGCCCAGAGTCATAAGGAGCTGCCTGTGCCTGAAGTGGGAATCGAACTCAGTTCCCCAGAACCAGAGTCCACCACCCTAACCCCTAGGCCACTCCTCCACTCATGGCTTTAAGTGGGGTGGAGGATGTAATGAGGGTTTCTTTCGGGGTTGGAGGATCTGTTTTGTGGGGGCTATGATCGGGGTGGGTCTTTGCTACTGCTATTACTACTGCTACTCTTATTTATCATTTCTATAGCGCTAATAGACATACACAGTGCTGTACACTAATATGTAGGAGACAGTCCCTGCTCGCCAGAGCTTACAATCTAATCAAGACAGACAAACAGTACAAATAAGGGAACTTCTTAAGGTGGGAATGATAAAACAGACGTGGGTGCTGAACAAGTGAATAGGGGTTGCAAGGGGAAACAGCATGATATTAAATAGCGTTGGAGAAATTGGCATTAATTGAAATTTACATGCACAGCTCACTAAGTGTATTCTATAATGTGGTGCACCTAAATTCTAAGTTGAAAGGGGGTGTGGCCACGGGCGGGGCAAGGGTGTTCCTACAATCAATGCATATTATTATAGAATACACCCAGTCTGCTCCTAATTTAGGCATCAGGATTTATGCCAAGTAAAACATGGCTTAAATTGACTTGACCAAATTTAGTTGCGTGGAGAGACACTCGGCGTATTCTATATAGTGCTCGGAAATTTAAGCTGATTCTATAAAATTTAGGCATACTTTAGAGAATAAGCCTAGGCTTGTAATTTTTCCATGAGGATTTAGAATCTAGCCCTATGTGCTAACTGCGAATATTCAGCAGAGATAACCGACTATTTCCCACTGAATATTCGTGGTTAGCTGGCTAAATGCTATTTAACCAGCCTGAAGCCATTCCTGGCCAGTTAATAGCACTGAATATTGGCCAGTAGATGCCTTAGAAAAAATAATTCTCAGGTAACTAGTTATTCCTACCTCATAATTTTTGTCCTTCCCTGAAAACCCACTAGCTCACTGCAGCTGGCCAGCAGCATAGATTTGCCAGGCATTTGTAACTTGGAATGGCCACTGTTGGAAACAGGATGCTGGGCTTGATGGACCTTTGGTCTGTCCCAGTATGGCAATACTTACGTACTTATGATTTATTGTGTTTTCCCTTCCTTCTGTTTTCCATTTTAGCATCATAATTAAGGAGTTGCTTAGCTCAGAGAAGGAATTTGTCAAAGACCTCCAGTTCCTACAGAACCATCACATTCAATATACTGAGAGCTGTCCAAACCTCCCAGCAGCTGTAGCAAGTCAAAAATCTATCATCTTTAGAAACTTCAGTGACATCACCAATTTCCACGCCAAGTGAGTATACTAGAATGTTGCCACTATGCAAAGCATCTGATGTGTGAACTACTTTATGAATGATTGCAAAGTCGTATGGAGTTTCATGTTGCCAGAAAACTATTTATTTATTTATTTAAAACATGAGCAGCTCAAGATAAGGCAAGGTATGCGATTATGCACCCACAAAGGCCCCCAGAAGGGAGGCCTTCCTCAGAGCTCTAGTCAGGGAGCCAGGTTGGGGACCTCTCTCTCACTCAGGCAGTTGCCTCAAGGAAAAAAACAACAACAGCATAAGAATAGCCATACTGGGTCAGACCAATGGTCCATCTAGCCCAGTACCCTGCTTCCAACAGTGGCCAATTCAAGTCACAAGTAGTAGCAAGAGTCATGATACTGATCTCGTGGACAAGCAGTGGCTTTTCCTATGTCTATCTCAATAGCAGACTATGGGCTTTTTCTCCAGGAACTTGTCCAAACATTTTTTTAACCCAAATACACTAACCACTGATACCACATCCTCTGGCATCGAGTTCCAGAGCTTAACTATTCTTTGAGTTAAAAAAATATCGATTCACTTTTACCCATTCTACACCACTCAGTATTTTGTAGATCTCTCTCTTATTTCTCAGCCATCTCTTTTCCAAGCTGAAGAGTCCTAACCTGTTAAGCATTGCCTCATATGAGAGGAGTTCCATTCCTTAATCATTTTGGTTGCCCTTCTTTGAACCTTTTTCTAATTCTGCTTTATCTGTTTTAAGATATGGCAACCAGAATTGCAAACAGTGCTCAAGGTGTGGTCACACCATGGAGTAATGCAGAGGCATTATAATATTCTTTGACTTATTTTCTATCCCTTTCCTAATAATTCCAGGCATTCTATTTGCTTTTTTTGGCCGCTGTCACACACTGCACAGAACATTTCAGCATATTGTCCACGATAACACTTAGATCTTTTCCTTGGGTGCTGACTTCTAAGGTGGAACCTAGCATCACATAACTATAATTTGGATTATTCTTCCCAATGTGCATTACTTTGCACTTATTCACAATAAATCTCATCTGCCATTTGGATGCCTAGTCTTCCAACTTCCTGCAATTTTTCATAATCATCATACGTTTTAACTTATGTTTCCAGAATATATAATAGAGATAAAACTCTGCAATCCCTGCACATACTCAGCAAATACTATAGCATTTAAATCATGTAGCCTAGGACTTTAATCTAAAACATAGTGGTCCCCACCTATAATAAAATTGTGTTCCCCAGCCCTGCACACTAGACTGCGTTGGTGTTAAATGTAAACATGCATTCTGCAGCCTCAGAAGCCCCCCCCCCCCCCCCCCATTTCAGACTACAGTGTCTCCCCATAGAACTTTCCATACAAAAAAAAAATTCTGATTTTGGTGTCATTTCAGTAACAGCAACTGGGTATATTGTGAAGTAATAATGCAAGTCATTCAGGACTGGCAAAACAGCATTAACTCCCAGAACTCACACAAGCACTTTACCTAGGAGAAGCTAACACTGTGAATACCACTCCTCAAAAAAACATCACTTGACCCTACCTGTCCCTTCAACTACCGCCCCATTTCCCTCCTACCCTTCCTCTCCAAGATACTTGAACGCGCCATCCACAACCGCTGCATTGATTTTCTCTCCACTCATGCCATCCTCGATCCACTTCAATCCAGCTTTCGCCCCCTACACTCAACAGAAACGGCACTATCTAAGGTCTGCAATGACCTGTTCCTCGCCAAATCCAAAGGTCACTACTCCATCCTCATCCTCCTCGACCTATCCGCCGCTTTTGACACTGTCAATCACAACCTACTTCTTAACACACTGTCCTCCTTTGGGTTCCAGGGTTCTGTCCTCTCCTGGTTCTCCTCTTATCTCTCCCATCGTACCTTCAGAGTACACTCTCATGGTTCGTCCTCCTCCCCTATCCCGCTCTCTGTTGGAGTTCCTCAGGGATCTGTCCTTGGGCCCCTTCTTTTTTCAATCTACACCTCTTCCTTAGGCTTCCTGATCTCTTCTCATGGTTTCCACTATCATCTTTATGCTGACGACACCCAGCTTTATCTCTCCACACCAGAAATCACTGCGGAAACCCAGGCCAAGGTATCGGCCTGCTTATCCGACAGTGCTGCCTGGATGTCCAACCTCCACCTGAAACTGAACATGGCCAAGACTGAACTTATTGTTTTCCCACCCAAACCCACTTCTCCTCTCCCTTCACTCTCTATCTCAGTTGATAACACCCTCATCGTCCCCGTCTCAACTGCCCGCAACCTCGGTGTCATCTTCGACTCCTCCCTCTCCTTCTCTGCACATATCCAGCAGATAGCCAAGACCTGTCGCTTCTTCCTCTGTAACATTAGCAAAATTCGCCCCTTCCTCTCCGAGCACACCACCTGAACTCTCATCCACTCTCTCATTACCTCTCGCCTTGACTACTGCAACCTACTCCTCACCGGCCTCCCACGTAGCCATCTATCCCCCCTTCAGTCCATTCAGAACTCTGCCGCACGTCTTATCTTCCGCCTTAACCGATATACTCATATCACCCCTCTCCTCAAGTCACTTCACTGGCTTCCGATCAGATACCGAATACAGTTCAAGCTTCTCCTACTCACCTACAAATGCACTCGATCTGCAGCCCCTCCTTACCTCTCTACCCTCATCTCCCCTTACGTCCCTTACGTAACCTCCGCTCTCAAGACAAATCCCTCCTTTCAGTACCCTTCTCCACCACCGCCAACTCTAGGCTTTGCCCCTTCTGCCTCGCCTCTCCCCATGCTTGGAACAAACTCCCTGAGCCCATACGCCGGGCCCCCTCCCTACCCATCTTCAAATCATTGCTCAAAGCCCACCTCTTCGGCACCTAATCACTACATCTCTTCTCAGGAAATCTCATCTACCCCAACTTGACATTTCGTCCTTTAGATTGTAAGCTCTTCTGAGCAGGGACCGTCCTTATTTTTTAATTTGTACAGCGCTGCGTAACCCTAGAAATGTTAAGTAATAGTAGTAGTAGAATACTACAGGCGGCTCCAGAATATCAATACACCTATTGGAAAAACCTGAACAAGCCAGACTACTAAAGAGTTCGAGTCCCACTTCAGGCACAGGCAACTCCTTGTGACTCTGGGCAAGTCACTTAACCCTCCATTGCCCCATGTAAGCCGCATTGAGCCTGCCATGAGTGGGAAAGCGCAGGGTACAAATGTAACAAAAATAAAATAGATACTATTGGAGATTCTACATGGAATGTTGCTACTATTGGAGATTCTACATGGAATGTTGCTATTCCAGTAGCAACATTCCATGCAGGGCCGGTCTTAGCAAGTGCGGGGCCCTATGCAGACCAATTTGATGGGGCCCCACCCTAGCCCTGCCCCCACCTAACTCCGCCCCCACCCTAGCTCCAGGGCTGGCTACCCCTCCCTCTGAGTTCCCGGGCTGCTCCCTCTGAGCTCCAAGGCCCCCAGCTCCAGGGTGTCCCCCCCTAGGGCTCCCAGCTTCAAGGCCCCCCTCCCTCCCGGTCATTTTTTAACACCCCCTCCAAAATCCAGTACTAGGTATGCCGAGAATACAAAACACTCTAGGACCTATTGAGCAATTCTACCATACCATAAGCAGTCATTTCTACGAATCACACAAAGAAAAGGAAAACATCTTAAAACACTACAGTGAGCACTAGAACATCAATTCACCTATTGTAAAATGAAACCTGACAGAATAGTACAGATCGTCGATCCTGCACAGTCAATGCCAACTGAAAGCCATGTCTTTTTCACAAACACAGATACACCCTAATCCACTATAGAATAAGTAGTAATATTTAAACTTTCTATTTAGACAAAAATTAAACTGAACCCCCAAGATGCCAGACTCTGCATACAATTCAACACCATAGAAACAGAAAATGACCCCTAGTACTGTGCAAAATATAAAGACAGCAGATGTAAATTTGAAAAAACTAACAAATACCAATCACCACTTTACAAATTAACAAATAGAAATAAAACAAATACAGAAAATAAAATAATACCATTTTATTGGACTAATACATTTAGCTTCCAGAGGCCAAAATCTCCTTCCTCAGGTCAATACAGTATAGTGCTGTTACAGTATCCTATCCTGATCTGAGGAAGGGGGTTTTCTTCTCTTAAGTCGAAATGTATTAAAATTAGTCCAATAAAAAGATTACCTTATTTACATGTTCTATTTATAAACATTTATTAACACAGCTACAATACTATATCCTAAAGCAAAAAAAATAAAAAAATATATTTTATTTACCGTTTGTTGTCTCTGGTTTCTGCTTTCCTCATCTTCTTTTCACTGTCTTCCTTCCATCCAGCATCTGTCATCCAGTGTCTGCCCTCTCTGCTGTCCCCTCCATCCAATGTCTGCCCTCTCTCCCTGCTCCTTCCATCCACATCTGCCCTCTATCTCTGCCCCTTCCATGATCCATCCACCATCTGCCCCTGTCTGCCCTCTCTCTCTCCCCCATCCATTCGCTGTCTGCCCTTTCTATCCCTGCCATCCACTGTCTGCCCTTTCTCTCTGCCCCTTCAATCCACAATTTGACCTCCCTCTCGCATCCATCCGGGGTTTGCCCTCCCTCTCGCTACCCCATCCAGGATCTGCCCCTCTCTCCGCCCCTTTTTCAGTCCCCAGTTCCAGCCCCACTATCCCACCAGTCCCCCATTTCAGCCCCAGCCCTTTTCTCCCACCAGCCCCGAGCTTCAGCCCCCCAGCCACTTCTCCCTATCCCGTTTTCAGCCTCCAGTCCCAGTACTAGCCCCCTTATCCCACTTACCCTCCTTTTCAGCCCCCAGTTCCAGCCCCCTTCATCCACATGCCTTGTATTAGGGCCCCCTTTTCAGAACCATTCTCCCACCTGACCCACGCATGCCCCATTTTCCCACCAGCCCCAGGCATGGCCCCCATTTTCCCATATGGCCACTTCTCAGACCCCAGTGCCTGCCCCCTTCTCCCATCCGAGAAGCCCCTCCCCAGTCCCCTTCTCCCATCCAAGAACCCCAGTCCCCTCCCCACCCGTCCCCTTCTCACATCCGAGAACTCCCTCCTCAGTCCCCTTCTCCCATCCAAGAACCCCAGTCCCCTCCTCACCCGTCCCCTTTAACCATCCAAGAACCCCCTCCTCCCATCCATGAACCCCCTCCCCACCTTGGTCCCCTTCTCCCATCCAAGAACCCCAGTCCCCTCCCCACCTGTCCCCTTTAACCATCCAAGAACCCCCTCCCCACCTCCTTCTCCCATCCGTGAACCCCCTCCCCACCTCAGCTTTAGAAATGTTAAGTAGTAGTCTCCTTCCCATTTGAGAACCCCCTCCCCACCCTTCCCCCCACCTGAGAACCCCCACCCCACACACCCTTCTCCCATCTGAGTCCCCCCCCCCCAACCTACCTACTAGCTTTGTTCTCCGGTCCCCACCACCCTCACTGGCTTTAAAAAAAGAATTTGGAAGTGCCAGAGGAACAGGCAGCACCTCGTGTCTGCCCTCCCTGCTACTAAAAATATCTTCGACGTCGTCATTGGGCCTTCTCACATTGAGTCCCGCCCACCCTCGCAGTAATTGGAAGTTACCTCAGAGAAGGGCGGGACTCAATGTGAGAAGGCCCAATGACGACGTCGAAGACATTTTTAGTAGCAGGGAGGGCAGACACGAGGCACTGCCTGTCCCTCTGGTGCTTCCACAGTCTTTTTTTAAAGGTAGGACAGGGTGGGAGCAGCGGGTGCAGGGCACCCCCCACCCGCTGACAGCCGGGGTGGACCGCCCCCACCACTCCGCCGTCGCGCGCCATCCGAGGGAGGGAGGGAGGACTGGAACTCGGGCGGTCGGGGCGGGGCGACCTTAGGCGCGCCGCCCCCCTGAGCGCGGGGCCCTATGCGGCCGCCTCGCCTTAAGACTGGCCCTGATTCCATGTAGAAGGCTGCGCAGGCTTCTGTTTCTGTGAGTCTGACGTCTTGCACGTACGTGCAGGACGTCAGACTCACAGAAGCAGAAGCCTGCGTGGCCACATTGGTGATCTGCAAGGGCCGACTTCTACATGGAATGTTGCTAGTGGAATAGCAACATTCCATGTAGAATCTCAAATAGTAGCAACAGTGGAGGAGTGGCCTAGTGGTTAGGGTGGTGGACGTTGGTTCTGAGGAACTGCGTTCTATTCCCACTTCAGGCACAGGCAGCTCCTTGTGACTCTGGGCAAGTCACTTAACCCTCCATTGCCCCATGTAAGCCGCATTGTGCCTGCCATGAGTGGGAAAGCGCAGGGTACAAATGTAACAAAAATAAAGTAATAAAAATCCTTACATAGAAACAGGGCCATTACAGATACCAAGGGCAGAACTTTGAGGGGGTACACCAAAACCAGTTTGCATGCTGTGACCTCTTTGTCAGCCCATGGTTGGTAATCAAAAAGACAAAAAAAAAAAAAGGAACGCAGAAGGAGAAATGTCTCCCAAGCAATGAATCTCAAAAAGAAGTATGGGTGGACAATGTACTTCCACACATCAAAAATTTATTCTGGAATCAATTATTGTAAGGCACTGGTGCCTTAAAATAATTGATTCCAGAATAAATTTTGTATGTATGGAAGTACATTGCCTGCCTCTACTTTCTTCTTTTTGAGTTGCCCTGCTTGTACACCCTAACACCAGACTTTCCTAGAAACCACATGCTAACAGAGTACACACGGATAGTCCTTACCAAGTATAGAATAAATGACAATAAACTGAAATGCTAAGAAGCCACACCAGAGAAATAGAAATGTATTTCCTCTTTTAATATGCTTATTATAAGCTGTATCTTTTTTTTTTTTTTTTTACATTTGTACCCTGTGCTTTCCCACTCATGGCAGGCTCAATGTGGCTTACATGGGGCAATGGAGGGTTAATTGACTTGCCCAGAGTCACAAGGAGCTGCCTGTGCCTAAAGTGGAAATTGAACTCAATTCCTCAGGACCAAAGTTCACCACCCTAACCACTAGGCCACTCCTTTAAATACTGACATTCTAATCCCTAAATTGAATGCAATTCATGTTGGTTCCAGTCATCAAAGCATTCCAGTCAGGCATATAAGAGTTAAAATTCATGCTAACATACCTCCATTTAGTGAGAAAACAATCTCTGCTCCTTTGGACTGACAAGCTGCTGAGCTCTTGAGCAGCTGGGAGCACTGATTTCTGATATGGAGATTCCCTATCATCATGTCTGCTCTCCTGGCCAAAACCTGGACTCTCTCTGTCTGTATCACACAACTTGTTCCTCTGGGACTGTTTCTCTGCATCCTGCCTCTTTTACTTTGTACCTCAACTAATTACTTCTGTCTGGCTTCCCATACTGGGTTCCCTTAATACTACACCTCCCAGAAATCTTTGTCCAGCAGTGACATCATTACTTTTCTAGTTTAAGATCACTCTTCCGCCACCCTCTCTTGATGCCTGCTTTCCAAAATTGAGGAAAATTAGAAAAATAAAACCAGCAAGGTCATTTAAATGTAGAATGATGAACCAATAGTAACTTTCTATTAATCTAATTTAATATGATGTGATATGAGAGGACCATCAATGTAATTCAACAATGGAATAGCAGTACAGTCTTTTACCACTTAATCAAAACTTGGTACTGGGGGCATGGCCTGATCTTTTTAGCTGTATTGCACCATTGGATGTGGAATTGTCTACCCCTAGAAGCCCGTTTGGAAACCTCCACTCAGAAATTTAAAGTATTAGTTAAGACATGGCTATTTAGGCAAGATTTGTTTGTAAACATTAATTTTAATGTGTAGGACGGAGATTTTGTTATTATCATTGTAACTTTATATGTTTATCCTTTTGTACCTCAGCAATTTATACGTCTCTGTTGATAACTGAAACATGGAAACAGAGAAAAATATAGAAAATTTGTTGTGTTGAGCATCTCTTCCTAGTGTTCCTGTCTATATATTTTGTTTTATGGTCTTACTGCAATATTTGTCTTATGATTGTACACCTCTCTGATGTTTTTACTGAAGAGCAGTATATTAAGTAATGCAAATAAATCCTCAGAACCCTTCCTTTAAAAAAAATGTTTTAAGAACATTTTTTGAAAAAATAATGCCAAAATCATGCTAAATGTGTCCAAGATTAAAATATAAAGTCATATCACTTATCCAAAAAAATAGAAAATCATTTATCTGTAGTCTCAATATTGAAAGCTCCTCTGACTACATCATCCAGACACCACTTTATGCTTTTTCTTCACTGTTACTTCACCTGTCACCTCATGCAACAAAACCAAACCCCAAATTGAGGAAAGGCATGTATGCTCTCTTGCAGGGTTACTCCCGTATTCTAGCAGGAAGCTCCTACCCGCACCCTCTCCCATTAGAAGTATATCATAGCTATTGTCTCTGATTATTAGTTTGTGCTAATCCTTTCCCTTGATCTCAGTTTTTGTCAGGTTTTCTTTTTGCTGTTGTTTCTATGTTGCAGTATTCACCTGAGAATTATAAACCACTATGATGTCCCCACATGAATGGCAGTCTATCAAATAAGAGGATTATAAAAATGAGCAAACCACCATTCCAGTAAGATTTGTTGCTACGCAGGCAGGCAAAAATTGGCAGACTGGGTGGATGAGAAGTCTTTATCTGCCAACCTCTCTGTGTTTGTCAAATCTGCCTATACCATATCACCAACTCCAGATTACCTGAGACACAAAATTGAGGCCCAGGAATCAAACCTGATCAGCATTCATCACTGCTATTGAGCTATGTCAGGTCCTTCTGTCTCTTTACAGTTAGCTGTTTTGATTGCTTCAGAAGGGCTTTTTTTCCTTTGAGTGAACCCACTGCCTATCACAACTGATGTCCCAGTGTTTTCTCACTCCTTTTCTCTCTGTCTCTGCAGCACCTTCTTGCCAGAGCTGAAGAAGTGTGACACGGATGATGATGTTGCCATGTGTTTTATTAAGAACATGGTGGAGTTTGATAAGTACATCATGTACCTTGTGGGACGCATACAGGCTGAGTCTGTCATTGTCAGTCAAGCTATTCAGGAGTTCTACAAGGTAAAATCTGAACTCTTCCTTTTGCCTACTGAGCACAGGCGTTTCTACTGCCAACTCTTGATTGCCTTGTGTTTGTTTTGCCTAAATCGCAAGCTAAATGGAAAGGTACTGTTTCTTTTGTATCTAAGGGAGGAGGAGGGGTTCTAGCTGTGCGGTGGTCCATAGATGGCTTCACATTCCATGGTGTAGAGATCCCTGAAAACAATCACTCAGAGAAAGGTGTGGAGGGGCATAATCGAAAGGGACGTTCAAGTTTTGCTGAGGACGTCCTCGCAAAATGTCCCGATGGAGGGGCGGGGAAACCCGTATTATCGAAACAAGATGGACATCCATCTTTCGTTTCGATAATACGGTCGGGGATGCCCAAATTGCAAAATTTAGGTCGTCCTTAGAGATGGTCATCCCTAGACTTGGTCGTTTCTGATTTTCGGCGATAATGGAAACCAAGGACGCCCATCTCAGAAACGACCAAATGCAAGCCCTTTGGTTGTGGGAGGAGCCAGCATTCTTAGTGCACCAGTCCCCCTGATATAACAGGACACCAACTGGGCATCCTAGGGGGCACTGCAGTGGACTTCAGAAATTGTTCCCAGGTACATAGCTCCCTTACCTTGTGTGTTGAGCCCCCAACCCCCCCCCCCAAAACCCACTACCCACAACTGTGCACCACTACCATAGCCCTTATGGGTGAAGGGGGTTACCTAGATGTGGGTACAGTGGGTTTTGGAGGGCTCAAATTTACCACCACAAGTGTAACAGGTAGGGGGGGATGGGCCTAGGTCCGCCTGCCTGAAGTGCATTGCACCCACTAAAACTGCTCCAGGGACCTGCATACTGCTGTGATGGACCTGAGTATGACATTTGAGGCTGGCAAAAAAAAAATTTACGTTTTTTTTAGGGTGGGAGGGGGTTAGTGACCACTGGGGGAGTAAAGGGAGGTCATCCCCGATTCCCTCTGGTGGTCATTTGGTCAGTTTGGGCACCTTTTTGTGCCTTGGTCGTAAGAAAAACAGGACCAAGTAAAGCCGTCCAAGTGCTCATCAGAGATGCCCTTTTTTTCCATTATGGGTCGAGGATGTCCATGTGTTAGGCACGCCCAAGTCCCGCCTTCGCTATGCCTCCGACACGCCCACGTGAACTTTGGTCATCCCCGCAACGGAAAGCAGTTGGGGATGCTCAAAATCGGCTTTCGATTATACCGATTTGGGCGACCCTGTGAAAAGGACGCCCATCTTCCGATTTGTGTCAAAAGATGGGCGTCCTTCTCTTTCAAAAATGAGCCTGATAGTTTTATTGCAGTTGCCATCATATGAGAATCTCTGAAATTGTGACTTCATATTCATCAAATAACTCTGCAGTGCTTCAAAATCATGTGTGCTAGCTATTTAGGCAATACAATTTTTTTTTTTTTTGCTAAAGAGAGCCACGTCCCAAAATCAGGTGGACCACATTTGTTCCACCATCTACATGTTGGACATCCCTGTCATACAAGTTGTGCATGTCTATTTAGGTGTCTGAAAATCCACTTGTGTGCATTCGAGCTGCCTATGGGATCCCTTTACTAAGGTGTGCTAATGGATTTAGTGTGCACTAATGATTAGCTGTCACTAATTGATTAGTTGCCCATTATATTGCTATGGGTGTCTTATCATTTAGCGTGCATTAATTGTTAGCACACCTTAGTAAAAGGACACCTATATATATAATTCCTTATTTGATGTATATGTGTTCCATCTAACTTTTTGCAGATTTACCATATAGGGCTAGAATCTGTATATGGCACCTGAAAAATCCACGTGGAAAAAAATTATGCCTAGCTGTATTCACTAAAGTATGCCTAAATTTTACAGAATAGACTTAAATTTCCATGTGGTATATAGAATACGCAGAGCAGCTCACCACAGGACTAAATTTGTTTGCGTCCATTTAGGCCATATTTTACCTGGTATAAATCCTAACACCTAAATTAGGCACAGATCATGTTTATCTAATATAATAATTTGTACCGTCAACGTTCTACGGCTGGCTGGCTGTCTGGGTTCGTAACATCCTGACCATAGCAAGCCTCCAGCGTTCCATTCACTCTCACTGTCATGCCCTCGCGTAAAGATGAAATGACGTCAGAGGAGGGCGGAACAGTGAGAGGGAAGGGAACGCAGGAGGCGAGCTGACGTCAGGATGTTACCTACGCAAGGCAAGCAAGTGAAGGCAACGGAATGCTGGGAGGGAGGGGATGTGAGCCCGACCTGCCTGCAGGGAATGCTGGTTGGGAGGGCAGAGGAGAATCGCTGGGGAGGGCAGAATCGCGGGACACAGATGGGAGGGCAGGGCAGAGGAGAATCGCTGGGGAGGGCAGAATCGCGGGACGTGGATGGGAGAGCAGGGCACAGGACAGTCGCTGGACATGGAGGGGAGGACAGAATCGCGGGACATCAAGGGGAGGGCAGGGCAGGGCAGAGGAGAGTCAATGGACATGGATGGGATGGGAGGAGAGGAGAGAATCGCGGGACATGGATGGGAGGGCAGGGCAGAGGAAAATCACTGCACAAGGAGGGGAGGTCAGAATCGTGGGACACGGAGGGGGTGGAGGGGGGGGAATAATCGCTGGACATGGAGGGGAGGGCAGGGGAGAGAAGAGAAATCGCTTCGCCGAGAGCCTTAAAAACATAATCACCATTACAAGATAGACTTGCTAGTGCCCATTTCATTTTTTTTGAGAAACGAGCCATTTTTACTAGTTCTATAATAATGTGCATAGACTTTAGAAATGCCCATGCCCCACCCATGGCCATGCCCTGTTTTCAACTATGTGACTTAGAATTTAGGCGCACCATGTTATAGAATACATTGAGCGAGCTGTGTGCGTAAATCTCAATTAATGCCAATTATTGCTAATAATTGCTTGTTAACATCTAGTTAACAGCACTGATTGGCTAGTTAACCAATTAAGTTTTGTTCATTGTTATAGAATACACTTCGGTTTTTGCATGGATTTTCAGGCACCATATATAGAATCTGGGGGTAATTTCTCTATTGTTCTCTCTTTCTCTGCTTTCTTTATCTCTCTCCAGTGTGATACAGTGTATCTTGGGAATATAAGGCTCTTGAAATAGTATATGACACATCTCTTGATCAATTTGCATTACTTGTAAAACGTGATTCTCTTTCTTTTCCCTCTGTGCCTCTCTAATGAATCAGCAGACAGTTATCAAAAAATAAAAGAAATCTTCAATGGAAAATTATATATTTTTATTTTTTAAGCTTTGTGATTTGTGACAACACTGTTTTAAAGGTAATACTTTTGTTCTTCACCTTTCATTTACTTTTCTCTTTGGTCAAGATTGTGCTGGTGAATGTATCTCTGAAGGGGATTTCGGTGTGATTGGGTATTATTTTAGACGTAACTTTTCTCTCTCCCCCTCCCCAGAATTATTCTGAGGACACGTTAGCCACTGCTGATCCCACTCAACCACCAGTACCTCCATTGCAGCATTATCTAGAAAGGCCTATAACAAAGATCCAGCAGTACCAAGTCATAATCAAGGTAAACTGTATCCACTATTTTATTTTATTCCCTATCTCCATGATATATGATGAAACTGTAAATGATGCTGAATGTATGTCCTGTGGTGCAGCAACATATTTTTGAGGGGGGAGAGGAAAATATCATGCATATTTCTTAGCTTCAGCTTACACTGTTCTGACCCAGAGGGTGTTATCCCTTCCCACCAGCAGATGGAGGTAGAGAAAATGAATTCCACCAGTAATATCAGCGGTTATAATCTGTGGCGCTCTCTGGAATAATCCAGTATTTTTCTGTACTTTCCAGAAGGTGGTAGGTTGTGCTGTGGTGCGCTCTTCCTGGCCTCACTCCCCTCTCTGCTGGCTGCAACCACACAGGGGGGTTCAGCCTAACGGCCACTCTCAGCCATACCAGGTTGAGCTCGGAGCTTGGCTCCACAGCCCCCAGTCACACTTCATAGTGCCATTGGGCGAGGCTTTTGCTTGGTCTCAAGGAATCTCACCTGAGGGTTGTGGGTCCCCATCCCCCCACCCCTCTTGTCCGTTCACCTGTTTGGGTATGTCATAAAAACAAAAGAGCATAAGAATAGCCATATTGGGTCAGACCAATGGTCCATCTGGCCCAATATCTTGCTTCCAACAATGGTCAATCCAGGTCTCAAGTACCTGACAGAAACCCAAATAGTAGCAACATTCCATACTACTGATCTCAGGGCAAGCAGTGGCTTCCCCATGTCTATCTCAATAACAGACTTTGGATTTTTCTTCCTGGAACTTGTCCAAACCTTTTTTAAACCCAGATACGCTAACCACTGTTAACACATCCTCTGGCAATGAGTTTCAGAGCTTAACTATTCTTTGAGTGAAAAAATATTTCCTCCTATTTGTTTCAAAAGTATTTCTATGCAATTTGAGTGTTTCTGAAAGAGTGAAAAATCGATTCACTTTCACCCATTCTATGCCACTCAGGATTTTGCAGACCTCAATCGTACCCCCCTCTCAGCAGTATCTTTTCCAAGCCGAAGAACCCAAATCTCTTTAGCCTTTTCTCATATGAAAGGAGTTCCATCCCCTTTATCATTTTGGTCACTCTTTTTTGAACCTTTTCTAATTACGCTATATCTTTTTTGAGATACAGCAACCAGAACCAAACACAATTTCTCAAGGTGAGGTTGCACCGTGGAGCAATACAGAGGCATTATAATATTCTTGGTCTTATTTACCATCCCTTTCCCAAAAATTCCTAGTATCCCTAGTATCCCGTTTACTTTTTGGGTCGCCGCTGAACAATAGGCAGAAAATTTCAGTGTATTACCTACAATGATACCGAAATCTTTTTTCTTGGGTGCTGACTCCTAATGTGGACCCTAGCATCAAGTAACTATTTGGATTATTCTTCCCTATGTGCACATTAAATTTGTCCACATTGAATTTCATCTGTCATTTAGAGGCCCAGTCTTCCAATTTCCTAAGGTCTTCCTGAAAATGTTCACAGTCCACATATTTTATTTTGACAACTTTGAATAGTTTTCTGTCCTCTGCAACTTTAATCACCTCATTTGTTGTTCTGATTTCTGGATCATTTATAAATATGTTTAAAAAAAACAAGCACCGGTCCCAGTACAGATCCCTGTGGCGCTCCACTATTCATGTTCCTGCATTAAGAAAAATGACCGTTTAACCCTACCCTCTGCTTTCTGTCCAATACGCAATTCCTAATCCACAAAAGAATATTGTCCCCTTTCCCATGATATTTTAATTTTCTCAGGAGTCTCTCATGAGGAAACTTGTCAAAAGCTTTCTGAAAATCTAGATACATTACTTCAACTGGCTCATCTTTATCCACATTTATTCATGCCTTCAAAGAAATTAAACAAATTGGTGAGGCAAGACTTCCCTTGGCTAAACTCATGCTGACTCTGTCCCATTAAATCATGTTTATCATGTGTTCCATAATTTTATTCTTTATAATAGTTTCCACTATTTTGCCCGGCACTGAAGTCAGGCTTACCAGTCTGTAATTTCCCAGAACACCCCTGGAACTCATTTTAAAACTTGGCGTTATATTGGCCACCCTTCAATATTCAGGTACTATGGATGATTTTAATGACAGGTTACAGATCACTAACAGCAATTGAGCAACTTATGAGCTATTTAACTGGCCAGAAGCCATTCCTGGCCGATTAAGTACAGTTGAATATTAGGAGGGGGGGGGGGGGTCAGGCCACGGGAGACTCGGAGTCTCAGGCTCTCCAGTCTTGAGAAGCTGAAGAAGTGTGGTCCCATGTGATTCCTCTCTTTTGGTGAGAGGAGCTGCCTCGTCTTGTTGACGAGGTTAGTAATGCTGTTTCTTTACTTCGAACTCTGGCTGTGTACTCTGTTGAGGGAAATATGCTACTGGAGGAGCTCGCTGGGCCCCCTAAATATTTTCCTCTTCACAAGACTCTTACCTGCATGATGATGGCAGAGTGAGAAAATCCTAATGGTCTCCTTAGAGGTGCCAAGGCTGTGGATCACTTTTATACCTTCGTTCCGGAGGAGGCTGAAGGTATTGGTCCTTTCCAAAGATGGACACTGTGGTCACAGCGGTCACTAAGACAACTGCTGTACTGGTCCAGGGGGGCTCGACTTTGGAGGAACTCCATGACAAGAAGGTGGAGCAGCAGCTCCACCTGGCCTTTACCGTAAGGATGTCCAGTGTTCAGGCTGCCACTTGTGGTGATTATGTGGAGGGGCCATGCTACGGTAGTTGCAACAGTTCCCGGAGTCCCCAGAGGTAACTAGCCTGGAGTCGGGGACAGCCTTTTATGAGATCTTAGCTTCCCACTTAGTGGCCACTTCGGTGATTGGACGCTGGTAGTTGTAAATTTGCCTCTTGGTTGCGGATGCAGCTTTCAAAAAGCTGTTGAGTCAGCTGCCCTTTAGGGATGGTTGCTCTTTTCAGAGGACCTGGAGAAGCTGGTTAAGGATATGTGGGAGGCACAGCCTGTCCGGCTCCCTCAGGTGCAGCAGAAAGGTTCTCAACGTTACTCTGCTTCCAAGAGACACACTAGAGGGTCAGGGTGGTTTCAGCCCACCTGCCACTCTACATCTCAGGAGGGTGGCCAGAGCACGTCCTTCTAGCAGGATTCTTTTCTAGGTCCCACAAGAGCTGATTCTGCCAATGCCTCCAGTGGACCATGGCCCCCGTTCTGCCCAATGAGAGTGTGCCGGGCCCCTCATCGATGTTGGTGGGAGGCAGGCTATCTTTCTTCTGGGAAAAGTGGGCACATATCAGTGGGTTCTGGAGGTGGTGGTTAGTAGGGGTATACTCTGAAGTTAGCCCATCCACTGACTAATACCTTCATGGCCTTGCCCTGTGGCTTAGTTCTGAAGCTAATATTATACAATTAGGGACTCAATAGAGCTGCTGGAGCACTCGTATTATCAATCACCAAATAGCTCCAGTCTTATTGAATACAAAATATCTTTATTAAACACGTGTGCTTCAAAACCTGCTCACGTGTGTTTAAAACCTTTATTCACAAACAATGTTCTCTTATATCTTTCATACTCATTCACACCTTATAGTACCTGCATAGAAAATCTATAACAAGGAGGATTTATATATACATGACTTTCTTGAATATCATTACACACTGTGTCAGAGTTCATAACTTCTTGTCTCTCAAAGAGACTTCACAGAATTAGAAATACGGGACCTTTGCATGTGTCCATTCACTCTGCTCTTCCGGTTTCCGGTTTCACATAAAGTTTCATGAAAGTTCAAGACAAACCCCAACACACTTCTCTGGGCTATTGCTTCCGTCCTTCAGCACCAGTGTGCTCTTGTGGCAGTGGAGGCTGCCTCCAGCAGAGTGCAGCCTGGACAGTACTCCATATATTTTGTAGTCCTGAAGAAAGATGACTCCTTCCATTCCTCTTGGACCTGAAAGAGGTCAATGCTTGTCTCAGGGGTCAACAGTTTTGGATGGAGACATTGCAGTCAGTGATACCCTCGGTACAGCCAAGGGAGTTCCTGAATTCCCTGGATCTCAGGGAGGCTTATCTCCATGTCCCTACTGTAGATCATCAAAAGAGATATCTGCACTTCTGTGTGCTGGCCAAACATTTTTCATTTCAGGCTTTGCCCTTTGGCCTGGCATAGACACCATGCACGTTTTAAAAGGTGATGGTGGTGCTGGCAGTGCATCTTTGGCACCAGGGGTTCAGGATCAACCGCACAGGGGTGACTAGATGATTCAGGCAGACTCAGTAGCAGAGGCCAGTCAGGTCATCTCCCCCTGGAGTCCCTGGGTTGGGTTATGAATCGTCCCAAGAGCCATCATTACAAAAAGAGACCTTTCGCTGCTTGAGCCGGTGCATTCTAGATTGTTCCAGAGAGCAGCACATATTATAACTGGTGATGTCACTTTTGGAATTCAGTTTTCTCTACCTCCATCTGCTGGTGGGAAGGCATAACACCAGCTGCTTCAGAACAGCAAAACTGAGTAAAGAAAATTATTAGGTAAGACACAATTTCTGTTTAATTAAAATAGTGTGGGGCTTCACATTGTTATTTCTTCAGTGGGAGCGTAACACCCTAGAGCAACGGTTCTCAAACCTGTCCTGGGGGATCACCAGCCAGTCGTGTTTTCAGGCTATCCCTAATGAATATGCATGAGACAGTTTGCTGTCACTTCCATTGTATGCAAATCTCTGTTATGCATATTCATTAGGAATATCCTAATAACTCGACTGGCTGGTGGTCTCCCAGGACAGGTTTAAGAACCACTGTTCTAGAGTTTACCCAGAACTGGGAATATATATATCTTATTTTGAACAGTACTAGAGACTATGCAGGGCAATCTAGCTGGATGAAAGGAGTGCTGGTGGCAGCTGTGGCCTTCAGCTCATGGACCAGAATGAATGTCAGTGTCAAAGAACACATATGATGACACAGTGGTGATCTCAAAGATCTTTCAAAAGTGTTTAGCAAAGAAGGTGTGCGCTCTTAGTTTAAAAAACTGTGGGTTCAACCCTCAGAATATAAGTTGTTGCAACAAGTTATTTGATAAAACTGGTATGAGGAATCTGGAATTTATTAATTTTGGAAATTACATAGATTTCTGTTTTGGACTGTTTTTAACTTTAGGAGTTAATTCGCAACAAAGCAAGAAGTCGGCAAAACTGCACCCTGCTAGAGCAGGCATACGCCATCGTGTTTGCACTCACTCGCAGAGCTGAGAACAACCTGCATGTTTCACTGATTGAAAATTACCCAGGGACGCTGGAAGCCCTTGGAGAGCCCATCCGACAAGTAAGCAGATAGAGCTGTTTCCCTGAGGAGAAGAAGGTGTTGAACTAGTGATGTACTTAGGCTCTCAAAGCCTGTAGGGTGACATTTTCCTGTTGCTGTACTTGCTCCAAATATATGACGTTAGTTTTGTGATTGTAACATGGGATCCTATTTTCTTTTAGTGATAATATAGACAGTGATTGATCTAAATCCTCAAGCACTGGAAGTGAATTTATATATTGTGCTTCTTCTAAAAAAAAAGAAAAGAAAGTATTTGCTATTTTAAGATCATTTTAGAACTGGCTGCATAAGTGCGTGTGACTGGTATACAAGTAAAAAGTTTTGATTTTAGAAAGGGAAGGTACACTTATACATTCCCTTCTAAAATTACCACTAAAACATGTAACCTGTGGCAGCAAGCAAAAATACACACACGTATATCTGGCAGGTTATGCACCTATCCTTTCAATGTGCACCTATCCTTTCAATGTAGCTAGCTTACTAATTCTAATATTTCTGCCGTGAATTCATGAAGGGGTAATTTTATCATCAAAAAAGTGCTTATTTTAAGGCTGTTTTATACAGGCACCCATGTGCCTATATAAAACTGCACCCAGATTCATAAGCAAGAACTGACACTTGCTCTGAAGATAGTGCAAATCTGTATGTGTGTCAGGACCGGTTTTAGAGATGGTGGGGCCCAGGGCAGAAATTAAGAAGGGGGGGGGGGCTGTTCCCCTCTCCTCCTCCCCTCCCCTCAATCTCTCCACCTGCATTGCTAATACATGGACTGGGCATGTCTTACTCTTCTCCCCACCACAGTCCTTCTCCTTCCCTTCCCCTCACCTTGCGGTCTTCTTTAAAAATGTATTTCCCTTCTTGGAGGGGCATTGACGCAGCAGCCATCCTCACAAGTTGCCTCAGGCTGCCCTGAAGCTTTCACTCTCTGCTGCAATCCGCCCAGGCAGAAACAGGAAATTGTGTCAGAGAGGGAAAGCTTCAGGGCAGCTGGAGGCGGCTTGTGAAGATGGCTGCTGCACCGGGGCCCCTCTGAGAAGGAAAATAAATGCTTAAAAAAGATCAGGAAGGTGAGGGGAAGGGAGGAGGAGACATCAATTAACTTCCCCATAAGTTCTTGGAAGGTCTGATGTGTTTTCAACCCCACCCTGCTCTATTTACAGAGGCACAGTCTGAGAAAATGGGTCACATTGCTTGAGAGTTGGTATTTTGGGTGAACATGAGTGGCTGCTCTCTGTAATAAACAGGGGTGTGGGTTAGATTACATGCACAATTGGCGCCTAACTTTATCTCTCACTGTTTCAAATACTCAGAAAGTTTAACTGCCTTGAATTAAAAATAAGAAAGATGGTGTAGAAATTATAATGAGAGATCTGAAAACAATTATAACTCAGCACCCTCAACAGAACAAAGAGACATGTTCAGAAAGATGTATGTTATGTAAGGGTCTTGTCTGTCTTTTGCATTCTAGGGTCACTTCATAGTGTGGGAGGGGGCTCCAGGGGCCCGAATGGCATGGAAAGGTCACAATCGCCACGTATTCCTCTTTAAGAACTACATCCTGATCTGTAAACCCAAGAGAGACAACAAGACAGACACTTTCAGCTACATCTTCAAAAACATGATGAAGGTCTGTAGCTCACAAGTTGCTGGATGTGTTCTCTGTGTACATTAAAATGAAACAGGATACTGTGATGACATTGAAATGGCAGACTTTTCTGAAATGCTACACAAATCTTTCTGTGCTACTTGACGTGAGCAGGGTCTCTTGGGAACTGTGAAGTAACTGTTACACTATGGGGAAGGGGGTGCTAATACATACTGGGTCATAGCACTGGTTCATCAAGCCCAGCATCCTGTCTCTGCTAGTGATCAATCCAAGTTTCCAAGTTGCATGGAAAAAGTGCCCAACACATTTAGGTTAAGAGATCATTCCCCTTTGTGGTGTTCTCCAAGTCTACCTACGATTGCTCTAATGGAGCTTGCATCCAGAAACCTGTTCAGATCTTTTTTAAAAACCTAAATATGCTACTGGGCATGGCCAAAGGAGGGGGCAGACCAAAGTGGTTCATTTTAATTGTCATCCTTCAGTAAACCACCTGTTTTGGAACACATTGGTCTGCCTCCTCCTTTGGTTTTGTTTCTGTGTTGTGGACTGTCATTAGGGGGACACTTCTGCTCTTTTTTTGTTCTACTGGGCTTGGCAACATGTTCTGGCAAACTTTCCTCAGCCTACTTGTGTAATCACCAAAAAATACTTTCAGAAATAGATGCTTAGTTTAGTGGAACATTGTTCTGACCCAACATAACATTAGTATGTCCTTATAGTAAATAACTCTCCCTATCAACTTGTTCCACACCTCTCACGATTTTATAAACTTGCTTCTTATCTTCTTTACGCCAACAGCTCATTTGCTAGGGCAAAAATCTCCCTTAGGAGCCATTGTAGCTGCACATCTAAGAGGGCCTCTCCTAAATATTTGAGCCCTACAATGACATCACTCATTGTTGGGTGGGGAATGAATATTGTGCAACAGCAAGAAAGTTGTGCATATGCCATTGACACAGGTGTAATATCAAACACAACAAAGTCATCAAACCCATGATATGCTGATGAAACCAAACAAAGATTTCCGTTACCAGTGGGGAATGCCTTCTACTAACATTCTTGAAATAATGCTACCCTACACAGCTAAATTTTACTGCATCTTGAACATACAAATTAGAGGTAGAAAATCAGTGTAAACCTTTTTAATACAGCTTCCTTTTTTTATTCAATTTTCTTATGAAGGGATAATTAATTTTCAGAGTAATAAATTAGTTATTACCTTGGCCAATTAAAATAATTGCTGCCACTGGACTAACATTTTGGGCATTGGGGTGATTCTTTGTGCAGCAACGCTATTATTGGACAAACCAGGGCCCTTTCACAGGTGCTCAAAAAGTCACAGGTTTTTGCTCAGGAAACCGAGTCTATTGCCTAGGAAGTGCATAATGCAATATTTGACATCCTCGGACCCTCCTAACTGTTGACACTGGAAGAATCAAGTGCACCTATTAGCCACATGGGAGGTTAGGAATGCTAGAGGTAATCCTCGGAGGAAGAAACAATTTTTATTATTATTATTAATTACATTTGTACCCCGCGCTTTCCCACACATAGCAGGTTCAATGTGGCTTACATAGTAAATAGAATTACAAAGTCTTGAAGGAGAATGTTACAAGTTGTAGTAAACATAGTAGTAGTGGGGTTTTGAGGATATGTAAATTCAGCATGGAGTGGTAAACAAAGATAGGATGAGCAAAAGGAGAAGAGATTGGGAAGGGTAAGGAGTAGGAAGGATGGAGAGGAAGAGATTGAGGAATGAGCATAAGGAGATTGTGAGACAAGGTCAAAAGTATAATAATCGTCGGGGCAGGAATCATGTGGGTGGGCTTAAAAAGTTAAGTTGGGTCATTAGGGTAAGCTTTCTTGAAGAGATGGGTCTTCAACATTTTTCTGAATGGTAAATGGTCTGGGAATATTATATGCAGAGCCTGCACCCACGAGGACGGAGTCTTTTGCTCAATACCTTGTAGTTGGGCATAGTAGCTCGGTGGAGCCTTTTTTGTTCAGAAGCACATCCTGGGAGGGTGGGTAATGGGAGGGATATGGGAATGGAAATATTGTTAGCCCCACGATCTGGAGGGTACAAGAATATGGCCCCCTAGTACTGCAGGGATTTTTATTGGTTATATAGTGTTGGGGTACTCATCATTGGGTTGGAATTGAAGAGGGTAACACAGGGGGGAGCTTGGGGGTGATGGAGTATAATATTTTGTTTAATAAGATACTAAAAATTACTACTGTACAATTGTTTGATGTCTTTCGTTGCCTTGATAAAAAAATGTTTTAAGTACAAAATAATTTCTGCTAAGGACACAGTAAAGAAAGGCAGAAGAGACCATGGTGTCCATTCACTGCCTAATGGGAGTGCCAGGCTGCTATAGCAAATCTGGTGCTTCCGGTGCAGTAGTAGTTAAACAGGAAACCTTTGAATCCTCTGAGCTCATGTGTATGCTCAAGGTCCTGCTGGGTCCCCGCCTCCCCATAACAAGGAGTATGTGTGAATAGGGTGAGACCTTGATCATGCGCATAAGCTCAGAGGCCAAATGTGTTCCTGTTCTTTGGCTGCAGCTTGCAAGTCCAGGGTCCTAGCTAAAGAGTGGGAAGGGGAGATGCTGGAAGGAGCGCTAGAGAGGTTAACATGAAGATATAAGGGGGAGATTTCTGGGAGAGAGGAGAGATGCAAGGTGGGGGGAGGAAGGGGCGATATTGAGGGGAAGAGAAAGAGTCAAAATGCAAGATAGGGGAGTCAAATGCAGAATGGGAGGAAGAGAGAGTGGGGAGATGCTAGACTGAGGGCTGCAGAAAGAGGGGAGCTTAAATAGCTCCCCTATGGAGAAATGCTAACTAGGTTGGGTTCTTCAGCTTGGAGAAGAGACAACTGATAATTAATATGATATAAGTTTATAAGTTCATGAGTGGGGTGGAACAGGTAAAAAGAAATTTTTTAACCTTTCAAATAGTACTAAAACTAAGGGATACTCCATGATAATCAATGTTTCCTCCCTGTGGAATTTCTGAAATCTTGACTAGCAAGGATTCTGCTTATCTACAAATTCCTGCAGCTGAGGAGCAATTGGTCTCCCTATCTACTTGCTTAAGACTAGCAAATTTGTCTTTGTAATTTGCCTTATTTTTGGACTTTTATATAAAATTAGAAAATAAAGAAAAAATGGCAAATTTAAGAGAAGGCTTTCGCTTTCCCCAAAATTCTGGATTTAGCAAGACTATTGCAATAATGATTGTATCTGTCTTCTTCCAGGCCTGCACCTTAATCATTTCAAGTTCAAGTTTCAGGTTTATTAGGTATTTGCTGTACTGCCCATCAAGAACCATCTGAGCAGTTTCCATAGTTTAAAAACAGAGAGTAGAAAAATACTTAGAGGTAATGGGGGTAGCAGAAATGTCGAAATTGAACTATAATTGTCAATAGGTCTGAGGAAGGGACAGATGAGTTATGAATTTCCTGTAAGGACTGCAGAAAGATCACGTTTTCAAAATTTATTACATTAGATGGCCAAGGATCTAGCCTATGGTTGTGTAATGTACTGAATAGAGAACAGGTTCGATTTCTTGCATATAAACCTCTCTAAACTCATACATCCTAATCCCTTCCCTGAGTCTGACTAATATTCTGCCATTGCATCTGCCTTCTTTCCATATTCTCTAACTTTAACTCTCATCCAGGATAAAAGTTTGATACCTATTATCCTTCACATCCACACAATCTAATTCTTGATGAATTATCTGAGAACTTTTGACAAAACCTCACAATCTAGTTTCAGCATTGCTGGAGGACCTTTATCCTTGACAGATTGTATTACTGATTTAACCAGTATAAAGAATTCTATTTGTTGCATTTAGGTGGAAATTTCATAACTGTTCGCCTCCATTTAAGCTCTGTGAGGCCTCATACTAGGAGCCTGTTCTATAATGGAACCAGGGTGTATATGTTTCGTTATAGAACGCTAGTATGATCTGGTATTGGCTTAACATTTAGGTGCCTACACTTAACATTAGTCATAGAGCTGGCATTTTTGTGAGTGCTTAAGTATTTGGTAAGTTATGTTCATAAGTGGGAACCCTTCCTATGTCCTTCCCATCAGACCTGTCTTGCCTTTCGATCGCGGTAAATACCTGGGTGATCCTTGCACTCTTGGTTAATGTTAATAGCTTGCTCATCGCTTTCACCATTTGCTTGTTCTACAGCTGACCAACATAGATGTGAATGAAGTGGTAGAAGGAGACGATCGCTCCTTTGAGATCTGGCATGAACGAGAGGACTCAGTACGCAAGTTCCTACTGCAGGCCCGCACTGTTATCATCAAGAATTCCTGGGTGAAGGAGATTACTGTTATGCAGCAGCGCTTCAGCCTCCCTGTGTGGAGTAAGTACACCTACCATGAGACAAGGTTCCTGCCTGCAGTGATTCTTACAGTAGTTCACTATATAGGGAAAATAGCTAGTCTTCAGTGTCAGCTCAGATATTAACCAAACACCAGAACATTTCTTATTTGTCTTATTTACCTTTATTAAGTGCCATTACTAGCAAATTCACAGCAATTTACAAGGAAAACAAAATTAAATGAAACAATTTCCTAAAACACAGAACGAAACACTATGGGGTCAATATTCAGCTGGCTGTGACGAGCGTCTGCTATTCAGTGCCAGGCATGTCTGGGATTTGGCATTGAATTTCCGATTTATGCAGTGCTAGCACATAGCTAGTTAATTCAATATTAAGAACTTAACTGGCCATGGGTTGCCACGTAAACATAGGATTGTGCTTAATGCTGTTACCCTAGCTGGTTAAATGCTAAATATTGGCACTTAACTAGCCAAGTGCTGACTCCACCCTGGAATGCCCCAAAATACCTGGTTTTCACTTAGGCGCTAACTGCTAATTAGTGGATAGCCCTGAACAAGCGATTTAACTGGTCAACGGCCATTTCTGGCCGGTTAAATCATTTTGAATATCAACCAGCATCTTTTAAAAACCATATTTCCCCTGTTAAAACTGGGGTAACTTATGTGCATAGCTGCCAGGCAAGTTAGGTGCCTTGTTATAAAATAACCTCCTTGAATAGTTATTTATGGATATTATTCTACTGGAGTCTTCAAAACTACCTGAGGGGCCCTTTTACTAAGCTGCGTGAGCATCTACGTGCGCCCAACGCACACCAAAATAGAGTTACTGCCCAGCTACCATGTGTCTCTTATGGTAATTTCATTTTTGGCATGCGTTCAATTCGCACACCTGGAAAATAATTTTTATTTTCAGACATGCATACCGGACGCACGCAGGCAATTACCACCCGGTTACCGCGTGAGACTTTACCGCTAGGTGAATGGCTGGTGGTAAGGTCCTAGACCTAAAATGGATGTGCGGCAATTTTCATTTTGCTGCAAGTCCATTTTTGGCAAAAAGTTTAAAAAGGCATTTTTTACAGGTGCGCTGAAAAATTGACCTGCGTGCCCCCAAAACACGGTCTACATTACCGCAGGCCATTTTTCAGCGCTCCTTTGTAAAAGGACACCTGAGTCTCTTATTATGTGACAGAATTTCTTTGTTTGTTTCTTTGTTACATCTGAAAAGGACCTGTGTAGTCTTGAAAGTTGATGTTGGGTTCAAATTTAGCTTTGGTTAATTCTGGACCAATAAAAAGAATCACAATCTGCAAAGAATTTGGCTCTCTCCAGAACAAATATAATTACTACAAATTTGTACTATCAAGGAGATCTATCGATTTATCCTCTTTCTTTCTCTCCACTGAGAAATGAACACATTTCACACAGATAAAATATCACATCACAATCTGCAGGAAGATGAGAACTTCACTTCTTTGTTTTTCAAAATCCCTTCTAAATATAAAAATTTACATTTATTCAGAGTACCATCAACATCTATTTTTTATTTTCAGATCCACCTGACTTTGAAGAGGAACTGGCAGACTGCACAGCTGAGCTGGGAGAGACAGTCAAACTGGCCTGCAAAGTGATAGGAACCCCTAAGCCTGTGGTCAATTGGTATAAAGGTAGGGTTAATGCAGAGCCTTTGGGTAAAACTGCAGAGTGACAGGAACCCCTATGTTTGTGATTAACTAGTATAAAGGTATGCTTAATTTAATGTATTTTCATGTATTGATTTCTCAAGCATATAGAGACTGACTCATAGACCAATATATATATACCTTAGAAGAAAGAAAAGAGAGACAGGAGATATGATTGAGACATTTAAATATCTCCATGGCATAAACGCACAGGAGGCAGGTCTCTTTCAACTGAAAGGAAGCTCTGAAACAAGAAGGCATAAGATGAAGTTGAAGTTGGGTAAATTCAAAGTAATCTAAGGATCTGCTACCTTAGGGGAAAGGTTCTTAGGATTTTCCCATTTATTTAAAGATACAAAATTTAAAAAAATTCTTCAAAAAGATAAAAAATAATTCTTGCATCAGTATTGGAGTGGGCTTTTGTTTTTTTTGAGTTCTAGATCAGTCCCTGAACTTTCAGCCTTTCTTCTCTCACATTATCATGCAATGCTTTTTCAAACTTAGGCTGATCTTCATATGACATCTTTTTACCAAACCTGTTCTTCGCATTTTTGTCCATTCTCTAGTCACCTCTAACCTGGACTACTGTAGCTCCCTCCTGTATGATTCTCAAAGTCAGACGTTTGCAGACTGCAGCTAGTTCAAAAGGCCGTGGTGAGGGTGATAACAGCCTGAACTAGGTTTGATCATATCACTCCCCTTCTTTGCAAAGAGCATTGGTTTTCAATGTCCCACTCGATCACTTACCAGATCCTTCTTTTGGTTCATAATCAGGCTTATTTTCGAAAGAGAAGGGCGCCCATCTTCCGACACAAATCGGGAGATGGGCGTCCTTCTCTCAGGGTCGTCCAAATCGGCATAATCGAAAGCCGATTTTGGGCGTCCTCAACTGCTTTCCATCGCGGGGACAACCAAAGTTCACGGGGGCGTGATTAAGAGATGGGCGTCCTCGGCCGATAATGGAAAAAAAGAAGGGCGATCCTGACGAGCACTTGGCCGACTTTACTTGGTCCATTTTTTCTTGCGACCAAGCCTCAAAAAGGTGCCCAAACTGACCAAATGACCACCGGAGGGAGTCAGGGATGACCTCCCCTTACTCCCCCAGTGGTCACCAACCCGCTCCCACCCTAAAAAATACTTAAAAATTTTTTTTTGCCAACCTGCATGCCAGCCTCAAGTGTCATACCCAGCTCCATGACAGCAAATCTAATTAACACGCAAATTAACAACAGAGGCCACAATTCTTATTATCCATTTGGCGACAGAGATAGGCAATGGAGCATTAAAGGGAAGAATGCCCTTGTACCCTCCTGTAAAGGGCTGGTCCAAATGAGTATTTGCAGAAACCTATATGTGGAAAGGAGCAGTTGCAATGTTCAGCATTGAAATATTGGGTCAAACACATGCATTCCCATCCCATTATGAAATACAGAATATACAATATTTTTTCACTCAACAAGTAGTTAAGCTGTGGAACTCTTTGCCAAAGGATGTAGTAACAGACGTTAGCATATCTGAGTTTTAAAAAGGTTTGGACAAGTTCCTGGAAGAAAAGTCCATAGTCTGCTATTGAGACAGACATGGCAAAGCCACTTCTTGCCCATGGATTGGTAGCATGGAATGTTGCTATTATTTGGGTTTCTGCCAAGTATTGTGACCTGACTTGGCCACGCAAACAGGATACTGGGCTAGATGGGCCATTGGTTTGACCCAGTATGGCTGTTTTTATGTTCTTATCTGGTATAAGGAGATGGTAGGTGTAGAGACTTTTTGTAAGACTACAGAGTGTGACTCTCTGGTATTAGATTACGGTTAGTGAAAGGTCTTTGTGAAATAGTACTGAATTTCAGGAACCTCTAAGCCTGTGATTAACTGGTATAAAATGTGGTTGAACTTAACCTTTGAGAATTAATACAGAGTCACAGGATCCAGAAGCCTGTGATTAACGGGTATTAAGGTGTGGTTAATGCAGAGCCTTTGTGCAACACTGTGGATTGACAGGAATCCCTAAACCTGTGGTTAATTTGCATAAAGGTATGGCTTATGGAGAGCCTTTGTGAAACATTGAAGAGTAACGGGAACCCTAAGACTGTGGTTAGTTGGTAGAAAGATAGTTTTAGTGCAGAGCCTTTGTGAGATAAAAACGAAACTTACCTGGAGCAAAGATGTGATTAGTGGAGAACCTTCATTTTAATACTGCAGTGTGACAGGATCTCTGTGACTGTAATTACCTGGTATAAAGACATGGTTAATGCACAGTCATCATGTAATATTACAGCTTGACAGTTGGTATTTCTGTCTGAACTTGAATTGAGGCATGTCAAAGCAGAATTGCCAACGATACAAGTTCCTTTATGTTCCACAGCTGTTCATGTGAGTAGACGCCCCCATCATAGGTGCCCGGTATAAGAGGCTTGGAGAGGCTAAGCCTCCCCTGCTGTGCTCTGAGGGGTTTAAATTGTTAATTTACCTCCATCCTCACAGCAGGAGCTGCAGTGAAAGCCCTCTAGCCTTGTGTAACCAGTTGTAGAAATTGGTTTATGGTTTAATTTGTTTACTTTACTGCTGGGAGAGAAGGGGGGGTTGGCTGGAGGTGTCCTGGGTTGCCAGGGAGATATTTAATGAGGATGACTTCCTGACCTGCACTGAGGACAGATAGCAGCAGAATCGGATACTGGGCCAGCATGATCAGAAAAAGTCACCAGACAACAAAGGTAGAAAAGATCATTTTATTTTCATTATAGTGTTTGGAATATGTCCACTTTGAGAATCAGGTGCTCAACATTAGAAACTTATATTTATTTACTTATTTATGGCATTTTATCCCACATTAAACATGAATTTGGGTGTTTTGTGGCTCTACATGAGAATTATGATGATATGATCCCTTGTTTCATATTGTTGACGGTCTGCATTTTCCGTATGGGTGGTATATTGGTGTATTAGGTTCTGCCCAGTGTAATATTTATGGTACAGTAAGGTTCTGAGTGTGTTTATGCACAAAGTTGTGCATAGTGTTTTGCAGCTGAGCGATTGTGCTTAGATTATGCTTTGAGCAACCACTTTATTCTTTGACATATGATACATATCTAATATCTAAATTTAATAAAAGGTATTAATTGTGACTTTTATTTTTATTTATTTTTTCTGTGTGTTATCAGACAATTATGGATTTAAGCTCCACCCCTGGCCCCACCCCTAACCCCGCCCCCTTTAGCATCCCCAAACAGTTGGGCCACCGACCGCCTATGGCCCCCATACCCTCTCCCAGCAGCTGCTCATGTGAATAGATGCCTTTTATACCCTCTCCCAGCAGCTGCTCATTGAGTGGTTATGCTTATACCCCCTCCCAGCAGCTGCATATGTAACGAGATGCCCCCTATACCCTCCCACAGAAGCTGCTCATGTGAATAGAAGCCATCTTTACCTCCTCCTAGCAGCTGTTCATGTGAATAGAAGCCCCCTATACCCTCTCCCAGCAGCTGCTCATGTGATTAGATGCCCCCATACCCTTTCCCAGCAGGTGCTCATGTGAATAGAGCCCTCTATACCTTCTCCCAGCAGCTGTTCATGTGGTCCTTATATCCTCTCTCAGGTTGGTGTACACAAAAGCAGACTCTGGGCAGAGCATGAGTGGGACTCTGACGTATATTTATAGAATACTGTAAGCGAACACATGTATCTCTGACATTTAAGTGTGAACACTATGGCTGGTGTAAGTTTTTGATCCTAAATTATAGGCACACATTTCACCTATTACCAGTGGCGTACCAAGGGGGGGGGGGGGGGCGGTGGGGGCGGTCCGCCCCGGGAGCACGCCACTGGGGGGTGCCGCGGCGCACGCCTGGCTCCAAGTTCGCTATCTTCGCTCGTTCGCTGCAGCTCCCTCTGCCTCGGAACGGGTTACTTCCTGTTCCGGGGCAGAGGGAGCTGCAGCGAATGAGCGAAGTTACTTGGTGTAAATGCCAGCAACTAAGTTTAGGCGAGGAGCAGGTGTATTTTAAGAAACACCCACGATCCACTCATTCCACACTTATAGCCATGCCCCCTTTTTGGCAGCGCGTGTTAGAATTTACATGTATCACTTTATAGAATACACGTAGTACATTGTGCGTGCAAATTCTAATTAAAGCCAATTAGTGTTGATAATTGATTGTTAATTGCCAATTATCGGTGCTGGTTGGCTTAAGATAATTAAGTTGCGAGCGCAATACAGAATACGACCCGAATTGCATGCGCAACTCAATTCGTACTATATAGAATCTGGGGGTATATGCCTGGGGGACAAATGATTATTTTCTAAACAAGGTCCTAGGAATGTACTTGAGATAGTACTACAGGAAACAGTGGGATTTTCTTTTGCTACTATCTTCCTTCCATCCCCTTCCTCCCCCCCCCCCCAAAAAAAAAAAAACTTACAATGTTATCTACTGTACCAAAACGGCAGGCTCTGATTTTGATGCTAACTTAATATTTTTAGTCATGACATAATGATGAAATTCACTACACTGTGTATAGATTTTCTTGCCAGACTTCTGCTCCTGTTCCTTGTGTCATTGCATTGAAATTAAAAAAAAGCAAAAAGTCTGGCATTTTTTCAATAGGCAAGATGTTCTAGAGGATGGTAATATCTTGTGTTGACAAATGTGATGGGGGGAGGGGGGGAGGTGTGTATGGGTGTTTTAAAAAGACAGATTGCCATGCAGCATGATGTACTGATTCCCTCTGACTCTGCTACAGCATTATATGCATGTTAAGGAATTTTGGGTTTTTTTGTTTTTTGAGATGGGAAATCAGTGGAGGTGGATCCCCACCACATTATCATTGAGGATCCTGATGGTTCTTGTACCTTGATCCTGGACAACTTGACGGGAGCAGACTCTGGGCAGTACATGTGCTTTGCTACCAGTGCGGCCGGCAATGCCTCTACGCTGGGAAAGATCCTTGTTCAAGGTAACGACTAGTCCAGCTTGTCTTGTGTTTTTGATCCGTAGCAGCTCGCTTTCTCTTTACAGTCTGATATTCATGTCACTGCTTTTTCTGTCTTTTGATTTTACAAAAAAGATTCAGTGATTCTGAATCATTCTGAAACCCTTGAAAAGCTGAAATGATGCCATTTAGATTTGAGAGCCTGCTTCGAAATATGTGTTTTGTGTTCCAGTATCTTCACTGATTTCTAGTAATACATTATTCCATGTCACTGACAGAAGAGGAATTTTCCCTATATTACACTGTCAGAAGATGATTGCCCATATGTCCTCCAGGGTGTGTCAGTCCATCTGTAAGACTTACCATGTCGTCTTGAAGGTTTTGTGTATTATGGTCAAATCACTCTTGCTCTCTAGCTGTTGAACAACTCCCTCCTATCCTCATCTCATATTCAGAAAACTTTATCAGCATGACAGTTTTACATGCATTAATGAAGTAATACATGTGAAGGAAAATTCTCTAACAGGGCTTCTGCATTTACACATCACTTACATGCATACAGGGCTGGCTTAACCATTAGACCAGGTGAGGCATTGCTCCAGGGCACCAGCGATTAAGAGTGCCAAGATTACCAGCCTCTGTCCTTGCCTTGTCTACAGGTTATGCCTTTTCTTTCCTCTCTCAGTCCAGTCTCTTCCCTTCTCTCTTTCTCCTCCATGTGGGTCCTGCACTGCTTCCTCACCTTTCTCACTCACCTGTAATCCTGTAAAGTTTAAGTTAGTCGTTGGTGACCGATGCAAACTTTACAGGATCGTGGAGAAGTGAAAGAGGTGAGAGGGAAAGAGAGCTTCCATGGGGGGGAGGAGATGCTGGCCCTAGGGCGGGAGAGATGTCAAACTCGGAAGGAGGGAGGGGGGCGCCTCCAAAGCAAGTTGGCTCAGGAAGTCACTATCCCTTGAGCTGGCCCTGCATGCATAACTGTACAGAATGCCAAGCATGTTTTGTGTGTAAGAGGCAGCAAAGCAGCTGGTGCTATTCTGTGAGGGCAAGCATTTGTGGCATATCGTGAAAAAGCAAGGGAGGGGTGTGTGCGGTGCTGCCATTTACATATGTCCTTACAGAATATAGTAAGTTACACGCCCCCTTGTGGCATTTTGGACACCCACAGTTAGGCCAGATCTGTGGCTTGTGTAACTATGGATGTCTGGACCTGTAGGTGCCCTGATACCGGGTTTTGCTAGTATTCAATAATGGAATCTGGGTGCCAGAGGCGTAGCCAGGTTTTGACGTCAGGGGAAGCAGACCTTTTGTAAAATAGGCGCTGCTGCAAGGCTGAAGGGCTGAGCCACATAGGCGCCATTAAATTCAGAACCCATTTGGGGGAGTGGCTGCTCCCCTTGCCTCTGCTGGGTGCCCAGATGCCTTCATCATGCAGCATCAATACGCCTAAAAGAGAGCACCCACTTATAGAGTCATCCATTTAGGAGATAGTTTGATAACCCACTTTTCATGTGAAAAGCATATTTTCCCCACAGAAAATGGTTCTTCTAAAAATGGATTGTGGAATACAACTTTACAAGTAAAATCATAGGCTCTTCTATATATATGCATTGGGCATAGTGGAGTACCCCAGGGGATGTAATTTGGGTGGAGCAGAGTGGAGTTGCGATGTACAGAAGCATTTTATAAAATAATAGCCGTTAAGCCCGTTAAAATGGGCGAGATTTCCAGCTATGCTCCTCGCCGCCGCTCCCTCCCCCCTCCGTGCCGGGCCCCCTGCACTGACTTGACAGCGCCCTTCACCTCCGTGTGAAAGCGCTGCAGGGAGCAGCAGATCGCTCTGCTGCTGCCTGCAGCGCTTCCACACGGAGGTGAGAGGTACTGTCAGGTCAGTGCAGGGGGCCCGATACGGAGGAGGGCAGGAACGGCGGCGGGGAGGGTGGAGGTTGGTGCACACGATGTTCGTTTGCAGGCGGCGTCAGCGTCCGACAGTGACTCCGACTCTGTTTCCCTCTCTGTTCCGCCCTCTGATGTCATCACATCTTGACGCGAGGGCAGTACAGAGAGGGAAGTTTCTACTGCACATTTGCAGGTGAGTCGGTCACTTGCCGTTTATATGTTTGATGTGCACACTCTCATAGGCTATGCAGTGACACACACACATTTACACCTTCTCTGGAGCACCGATTTGTGCATGAGTATTTCTGCGGTGTTAGGGATGGCCTGGAAGTCTGTTGCTTTTTAAAGTAGGTGCTGTTTTGGACATTCCACATAAGTGCCTTTTTAAATTTTATAAAATTACCCCAACGAGAGATTAAGCTAAAAAAAAATAACTGAAGGGGATAATTTACAAAATGCTAATAGCATCAATAAAATAAAATCACACTGTTGGTGCAATACAGATACACTCTTTTTGGGGTGTTATTGGGGTACCTGACACTTAGTATAAGTTCTGGAAGAAATGGGTCCCAAACGAGACTAATAACTGATAAAGAAAGTGTCAGATGCAAATGTATTCCTTTTATCCTTAGATCTAAGCCCACTGAGCCAAAAATAAAAGGAACTAACTCCACACCCAAGTATTATAAAAAAATAGGGCATTTATTTTATTTACAATAGCAGCAAATAATATAAGGAAGACAGGAACAAAGATGAAGCCAATCTACAGTGCCGTAGCAAGGGCGGCTGACACCTGGGGCGGGTCACCGCTGCGCACCCCCCCCCCCCGGGTGCAGCACGGCACGCACCCCCCCCCCCATGGCGCACTCACCCCCCCTCCGCAGCACACCCCCCCCCCCCCCCGGAGCGCATTCTTACTTGCGGGGGATGGGCAGGAGGGCCAATCTGCCCCGAGTGCACGTCGCTCGGAGCTGCGTCGGCTCCGCTGGTTCGCTGCTCTCTCTGTCCCAGAACAGGAAGTAATCTGTTCCAGGGCAGAGGGAGCAGGGAAACCAGCGGGGCTGACACCCCCCCAGCATGTGCACCCGGGGCAGACCGCCCCTCCCGCCCCCCCTTCCTATGCCACTGCCAATCTAATTACAGAAATAACTTAGAGTAAACACATGTAAATCCCTAACTAGACTCTGACATGCAAAGAGTCACTCTGACCCACAGAACGCTACAAAGGTACATGGCACATACAACCTGATGAAGTCCTTCAGAAATCAGCGTGTCCCTCAGATGTCAGGCGGTCCAATGCAGGTCTGCTCTTCAGGGTGAGATGTTGACACTGCAGCCCCTAAAAGCCTCTTTTTATAGAGAAATCAGAAGCTGTAGCTGTACTGCTGGTACTTTCTGTACTGGCAATGATGTAAATTCTGATAACAAACTTCTTTTCCTGGATCATTGGGAACCTTGTCTGCAGCATTCTGTCCCAAAGTACAGTAAACAAAAGTAGTTGTTGCAAACAGTTGTTTTGCCTTTATCAGACTCGGTGTCTCCATATTGTCCTGGAGATGAAACCTCTGAGTCTGCATGTTGTAATAAGGTTGTTAATGCTGGATCGTGCCATATATTTGTGAAACAATATATCTGGCCATATAGGTACATGCAGGTCTCTACATAGTGCTTCATAGTGCTTGTTTCCCTTCAACACTATACAGAAATGATAATAAGGACAGTTTCCAGATTCTGGTGCTGATCCATACTGCTATAGACTTTTTATGTCAGCTTTGGGAACTGGAATAAGTGACAAAACAGCAGATAGTGGGGATTAAAAACCAAAACTATCTCTCTATATACAAGGCAAAACCAACGTTCTATGAAGCCTCCAGCCGGAAGTGTGAAGGGGGCGAGATATCCGGTTTCCCTATGAGTGTCTGTCCCGCCCTCTCTGTCAGTGAAGGAAAACAGCAGAGCACGAAATCAAATCGCTGGCTCTGTAACAGTGAAGGACTCAGAGGGGGGAGGGGAGAGAGGCCAGAGGGCAGGGACACACACACTCCCACATGCACACAGAAGAAAACATTGCTAGCCCCCGTTTCATTTGCATCAGAAACGGGGCTTTTTTACTAGTATATATATAAAACAATAAATACATAAATATTTAAAAGCCCGACACGGCCATGTTTCACTGTACCAAGGGCTTCGTCAAGGTCTGTTAAAAGACTGTCAATAAATACATAAAAATATGTTAGTATAAATCATATAGATGATGGTACAGATAGTACTGTGAATCTTGGACATCTTTGTATTTATATAGTGCAAGAGGAAATGGAGTTCTGTTTTCTGATGCTGTGTTGCATGTACACAGTCTGGCTTCTTGGAGTTTCAAGTTCAGGCTTTGTCTGGAACTATTTATTTCTAATCTGTGGTCACTTAGCCTACGTTTGGTGAGGGTCTGCCAGTACTGTACATGTCTTCTGCTAACATTTTGTTTCTGCATAGAGATTAGTAGCAGTCCACCTCTTCTCCTTTCTAATCTGCACATCCCAGCTGGGATATTGGTATTCTACAACATTGATGCTTATTTGCATTGCCTGCTTTTTGTAGGCCAGATTGTAGCAGCTTGTATTTTGAGTGTTCATGCCGGTTTGGTAGGGCAGGTTTACTACATATGTGTTGAATGTCTTTTTTTTTCCAGTAGTTTGTGTTACTTCATAGAATGTCAAATAGAGGAGGGAGTTTATGTTGCTGTTGCTGAGGTGCCACCAATATGTGTATGTCTTTTGTTGTATGATGAGTAGTAAGAGGAAGCGTCCCAGTTATGTTCTATGTCCATTATTGGAGTGTTTTTGTGGACATGTAGTATCCATTTGCAGATAGGAAGTGCAGGATTTCCATTGGGATTCTGCCCCATTCTATATAATTTGGGATTCATGATAGACCCCCAGCTCTCATTCCCATATAACAGGATTTATTGATTGATGCTATGGAATAATAGTGATGTTATATGGAGGCTGTATTTGTCTAGAGATAAATTTACATGCACTACATCTATTGTATGTAACTCTATCTCATGCATATTCTTTGTGGGTAACCTGAAAATCTGACTGGCTAGGTATCGCAAGGACAGGATTGAGTGTGACGGGTCTAGAAGGTTCTTTGTTGTATATAGGGCTCTTAAAGTTTTAAACTGGTCATAAAGAACTACAAGAAAAAGCTCTTTCTCAGATAAAAATATTTTAAGGTGTACACAATTTCCTGTTCGTTGAGCAAAGTTTGAAGCTGTGTTGGAGATGTTTGGTCCTTTCTGGAAAAATCATAAGTTTTCCCTTGTCCAGATTTACTTATGGCACATGATTTTCAATAGGCCCCCAGCAGGTTCAGGTTCTTTTGTAGACTACACTGGCTCCCACTTAAAGAATGCATCACGTTCAAAATATGCTCCTTAGTTCACAAAATCATTCACGGAGACGCACCAGCCTACATGTCAGACCTGATAGACCTACCACCCAGGAATGCTAAAAGATCATCCCACACATTCCTAAATCTGCACTTTCCCAACTGCAAAGGTCTAAAATACAAACTAATGCATGCGTCTAACTTTACCTACTTGAGCACACAGTTTTGGAATGCACTTCCACGCAACCTAAAAATGATTTGCGATCTAACCAACTTCCGCAAACTACTGAAGACCCATCTCTTCAATAAGGTATACCACAAAGATCAACTAATGTGAACATCCACCACTCCTCCACACACAGCCAGAACTTACTTATAATATCTGCTTGTAATATTACTATCATGTTTTTTCATTATCATGTTACCCAAGATCCTTCTGTAACTCTAAATGCCTATTTTCTAATATATTTCCACTATTCATGGTGTATTGTAAGCCACATTGAGCCTGCAAAGAGGTGGGAAAATGTGGGATACAAATGCAACAAATAAATAAATAAATAACCAGACCATCTTCGGTGGGGATCAGAATGGTCAGATCATCTCTATGTAATAGCATCTGATTTTTAAGTCACATCTATTATGCTACCGCTGCCCATTTCATACACATCTATGCCATGTACCTGTTCAGGAACTGGACATACCTGGCCTGGAGTTATGAAGTGGAGGTCCAGACAAGGGATGTAACCCAAATGCCCCAACCTAATCTCGCCAACTTCCACCCCCAATTCTGTTCTGACTTAAATACCAACCTCCCATCCTTCTCTTTCCATCTCTCGTTAATTTTATCCCTCCTTACCCTTTCTCCCAAATTACACTATCCTATCCTGTCTACCCTCTTTTATCCTAGTCATATATTATCTAGCTCAACTTATCATACACTACTAAGCCCAACTTTACATTGTTTTACTACTGTTTTATTAAAATTCTATTAACTTTGTATTTCAAATTACTATGTAAGCCGCATTGAGCCTGCATTGTGTGGGAAAGTGCGGGGTACAAATGTAATAATAATAATAATAATATATTTAAGAAATTTAAATTTGCCTCTTTTGCTCCTTAAACCTCCTCCTAAGGATGCCTGTCTGGTATTCTCTCCTAATGCTGAGAGAGAGAACCAGTCATTGATTGTCATTCTTTTATCCTGTCACTCATATAATTTATGTCAGTGACTTCGCCATCTGATTTCCAAAGGTTTCTTTTGCAAGCCTTTGTTAGACATATGCAAATTCTTGTTTCGTGAAAGTGAACATGACACATTCTACTATATTTGCCAAATGATTTCATAGAAAAATGTTTGATGAAACAGGCAGAAATAATGAAATTTGCTGCACGTATTTGTGGCAAGTCTGCAAAATGCTTAAGAATTATTGGTATTTTTCCCCATTTCCCCCAGATCCTATATATGGTGCTTTGAGTTACACGCACAATTTAATTGAATAACAGCACTATCTGGTTAAATGCTGACATGATTTAACTGGTTAAATTGTTTTGAATATTGGGCCCTTTAATTTTATTCCATTTCCGAACATCAGTGGAAATTTAAATTGAATATGAATTTGGTTTAAAGGGTACTTGGTTCACAGAAACAGTTAAAAAGACATTTTAAATAAAATAAATAAATGAAGATGCAAGCCGTTTGTGAACGTGGACAAATCTCTGGAAATGAAGCCTGTTGTGGCTGGGGGGGAGAAGGGTATTTTGGAGTGAAGAAGAGAGGCCTAGTGGCTGAAGCAACAGGCTGAAAACCAGGGAGGTCAGAATTCAAAACCCAGTTCTCCCAGTGAAGCTCCTTGTGACCTTGGGCAAGTCACTTCATCCTCTATTGCCTCAGGTGAGCTTGTATTTGGAAAAGGCAAGTAAATATAAAATCCAAACTGGAATTGTAAAAATAAAGAAAGTGAGAACAAAATCATTTCTTAATCCGCTTTGGGATGCAAAATGATTTACAAATCACTATGTTGAAAGTGCGTAGATTATGGTCAGTTCTCACAAATGTTCAGTTTTAGCCAGTGTGGCTCTGAAGCAACAGCCAAATTGTTCCTTTCCTCATTTTCCTTGCCTTCCACCCCATTCTGCTGCAGACAATTGCTCACATTCTTACCTGAGCACTGCACTACATTTAGTGCAAACCAGCCTCAGCCATTCGATACAGAAGATCATTCCAGTATCATCAAACAAGCCAGGGCCCGTTTAAGTTTTATCATGCTTAATAGCAAATTGGTAACAATTTTGGGCTACACATTTATAAAATATAAGTTTGTGCTTCTGAATATGTTGATATTTAATGACGGCTACATATCTGGATTGTAACCAAGCTCCTTCTTGCATCTTTAGTGCCCCCACGGTTTGTGAACAAAGTTCGAAATGTTTACTTTGTGGAAGGTGAAGATGCTCAGTTTACCTGCACCGTTGAAGGAGCGCCATACCCACAGATTAGGTCAGTTATCATCTATGTTTGTGCACAAGCAAAAATTTCAGGATTGTAAACATGTACTCAGTATCCATTCAGAAATGAGACTCTCTAGTCCAGACAAATCTTGAGATTCAGCAGCATTAAGCTGTATGTGTGTGTGTGATGGGGGAGTAGGAATGTTTTAATAGTAACACTAGAGGAAAGGATACTACAAAGCAAAAGGTCTGTGAGATAGTCCGTCGGTCCATTAGATGATTGAGGTGTAAATGGGGTACTCAGGGAAGACAAGGCCATAGCTGAGGCACTAAATTAATTCTTAGCTTTGGTTGTTCTGGTGGAAGATGTAAAGAGGTACCCATACCAGAAAGGCTATTTAAAGGACAACTCTATAACCTAGGCACCCAGGTTTACATGCACATTATCCCCTGAATTCTATATATGGCACTCAAAGTTGCGTGTGCAAATTTGGGAGCACACCCAATTTGCACATGCAATTTAATTGAGTAACGAGCCTTTCAGCGCCAGTAATTGGGTGCTAACAATCAATTACTGGGACTAATGGGCAACAATTTGGATTTACGTGCGCATCTTGCTATACACTATTCTATAAAGATGCATGCGTAAATCTTTTAGGGGGCAAGGCCACGAGAGGGGCAAGGGTGGGTCAGGGGCATTCACTATAGATGTGTGCAGTATTGTAGAATTTGGGAGATCTGCGCTAATTTTTTTCGGGGCTGCCATTTACTGAATCTAGTCTTATATACGAATAGACATATAGGACCTTATTCTATAAAGGTTATGCTCATAAATTACAAGCATAATCTATTTTGGAGCATAGAGTATGCTTGTAATTTAGGAGCATAACCTTTATAGAATAAGGCCCATACTGCGTATGGGTGGTAGGAGAGGCGTTGCACTGTCCATGAAGAATCCATGTTTACAAGTAAGTAACCTAGTGTTCTCCATTGAGAAAACTAGCCATTTATGCCTACTCTCTGTGTTCTCTCTTTTAACCAGTTATTAATCCACAGTAAGACATTACCTCTTATCCCTTGACTTTTAATTTCCTCAGTAGCCTCTCATAAGGGCTTTATCAGGTGGCTTCTGAAAATCCAGATACTTGTTCACCCTTAGCTGAAAGCTTATTAACCCTTTTCTTGAAAATCGTAACAGGATGGTAAAGCAAAACTTCCATCTGTTAAATTTATGATGACTCTGACCCAGTAAGCCATAGCCATATATATCCATATGGTTAATAATTTTGCTTTTTAGCATAGCCTCTATGATTTGGCCTAGCACTGACGTCAGGCTCACAGGACTATAATTTTCTGGATCTCATCAGATCTCTTTTTAAAAGGTGGTGATACACTGACCACCCTCCAGTCCTACGGTTCTATATCTGATTTTAATGAAAGATTACTTTTAGGTCAATAAAAACCAGAGCAGAGCAACAAACTGTGATTCCATTAGCTATGTGACAATTTGTGTTGTTGCAGAACTAAAGGAAAAACTGTGAGAGAATCAACCCTTCTTTCTTCTTAGAAATATGGTGGATTCAGATTACCGGCCAAGTTCTGGTCCACTTACATTTAGACTGCTATATAAGTATATAAGTAATGCCACACTGGGAAAAGAACAAAGGTCCATCGAGCCCAGCATCCTGTCCACGACAGCGGCCAATCCAGGCCAAGGGCACCTGACGAGCTTCCCAAACGTACAAACATTCTATACATGTTATTCCTGGAATTGTGGATTTTTCCCAAATCCATTTAGAAATGCAGCATTCAGAACATTCCTTTTGTTGATGGCTTTCTGCTTTCAGGTGGTATAGAGATGGTGCACTGCTGACAAACCCAGATAAATTCCAGACATACAGCGAGCCAAGAAGTGGAGTATTAGTGCTTGTGATCAAGAATGAACTCCAGGACGATCTAGGGTACTACGAGTGTGAAGTAAGCAATTTTTTGAAGGGATTTACAGAATTGCCTCATCTTCCCTATAGCAGGATATCTTGCTGAAAATTCAGGGCGACTCATGATTAAGCTATGTGATACGTCCTCTCTCCTCCTTCCAAAAGGCAATAACTTTAAATCCAAGCAATTTGTGAACTAGCTCACCTTAATAGAAAGTTTTGGGAACATCTGTTATGTGCTTGAAACAGCAGAGTACTGATATCAGGAATTTTTTCCACTGTGGGTATTGGGACGTCGCTGTCTGATATCCTGCTGGAACAAAATGAATGCTTGTACCAGCAGTACAGAGTTCTTTTGATTCAAGCTAACTCAGTTCAGTTGGGTCCGAACTTATTGTTTATTTAAGTACAGTAAATACTTTTTATCCGGCTGAAATATAAGCCACCTTGACTTTTAAACATCAGATTTAAGAGCTTTCCTTATAGTCCCAGCAGACCCTAGATGCTTGGATTTGTACTGTCCTGCCAGCAAGTGGCAATACAACACAAACCCAAGCATCTAGACTAGTTTGGATGGACTCAAGGAAAGAAAATTAACAAGTAAGAATTAATTCACTCTTTTGTGTTAATTATTATACACAGTCCTCAAGGGCCACAATCCAGTCGAGTTTTCCACAATGAATATGTATGAGATTGATTTGAAGGTACTGCTTCCATTGTATGCAAATAGATCTTATTGTTTATTCATTGTGGAAATCTTGAAAACCTTGAGGGTTGTGGCCCTCAAGAGCCCACTCCTGCATTAGAGACATCCAATTGGATTTCATCTCATGCATGACAAGCATTATGCCTGGATCACATTAGCAGTATTTTTTCAATTAATTGTGTAGATCAAAGATTGTGCAATTTCTTGGTCTATTCCAGTTTGTCTGAATTTGCATGATGATATACCCCTATCACAAGGTTAATGCATTCCTAAGACCCTCAATACAAATGGTAATAACATGTATGATGCATGTTCATTTAGTAGCATAAATGTTCTGTGTATATTTGCACCAGTGCAAAATGTGATAAATTCAGTCCCAGAGTTCTCTAATAAAATAATATGGCAGCAGTCTTTAGATTCTTCAACCAGTCAACATCTCTATGTCTTTTAGATAAGAATGACTTTTTCTTCTGAGATACTATGTTTTAATCAGTGCACATCATTGATTGCAGCTGGTGAACAGACTGGGATCAGCCCGAAGTGGAGCTGAGCTTTATGTACAGAGCCCGGCGCTCTTGACCCAAGAGAAAAGAGGAGACCAAGCCATCACTATTGAAGGTAAGAGCGCTTCAGAAGCATTTCACGTTTCAGCACTGATACTGGTTGAAATCAGGCCATCGTGAACATCTTATGCTATCCCACTGGACAAGCAATCTTATCCGCCCCAGTTGTGGCAGCAAATTGTCAATGCCTATCATAGTTGCCACTGTGAACTACCAGTAGGTATGCTTTGATGAAAATGGCAGTGTTTCTGAGATTGTCAGTTCCCTCTCAGGACAAAATTGTAGAGTGCTCTCGTTGTGATTTTAGGTTCCTTTCCATAGACAATCGCTCTTAGGCTGGATGTGATGTGTAACACAGCTGTAGGTCAGCGACTCGTATGATAGCTGTGAAGTGCAATGAAGCTGAGGGGTTGTGGACTTATTGTAAAGTGCTGAATATAAAATGACAAGACAGAGTCCCAGAAAACAAAAGTCCTCTAGGAAGTGGATGCTCTGGGTTTGTTCATTCACTTGCCAGGAGAGCCTTTCCTGTACCAAGCTATTCGCAAACTTCATTAGCATTTACTAGTTTCCAAACAGCTTGCTCAGATTTCAGTGGTCACTTTTTGTGCCACACTCTGATTTAGTTTTAGCATACTCAGGAGTTAAATCTGTCAACAGTTTTCCAAAATGTTACCGATGGCATGTTAGCTATGCTGTAGGTTAGAAGAAATATTGTATATAGTGATATTTAATAGGAGTTCTGTGGCTACAGCTACTGAATTAATTAATAGGATGATAATTCAGGGATTCCCAAACCTATCCTGGGAACCCTACAGCTGATCAGATTTTCAGGAGTTCCACCATGAATATGCATGAAATAAATTTGCATACAGTGGAAAAAGATGCATACAGATCTACCTTTTGTATATTCACTGTGGTTGTTTTGTAAACCCAAGAGGCTGTGGGGTCCCCCAGATAGATTTTAGGGGCCCTGGTGTACAGCCTCCTGTTTAATGTCCTCTTGTTCAATGGTGATATTTATAATTTGTTTTAGTATTTGATTACCTGCTGTAAGTAATCAACATCTGCTTGGGTTACCATAAGAAATTTACAAATGAATAGGAAACATATATATTGTCCATTGCCTCGTGCACACTGTGAATCACCTCCACTTTGAGGGGCTTTGTTCTGTGTCATCACTGCTCTTTGTTTTGAAAAATGCTTAGTTTCTGCTCCCTCACTGTGTAGAAATTGTGTTATGACTAAAGACAGTCTTATAAAGCCTAATATGGGTGTAGTGGGTGCTTCAGCATCCCCCATATTGAGCAAAACCCATCAGTGTGTCCAGGAAAAGTAATTTTTATTCAGTTTAGCACTTCCAATTGTTTTCAAAAGTTGGCTCCCATGACTAAAGTGATAAAGAAGAGGCACCACGCATAATTAACTTGTTTCCGTTGTGCATTTGCCATCACGAATTTGAATCCTTTCCGGAGAATTTCCCTGGGAAGGCAGTCTTTGAAAGTTCTTTACCCAGGTAAATTTTGCCCTCTCTGAAAACTGCCCTGTTTGACCCAGCTAAAAGAACCTGAAGGCCTTCACACCAAGCATATGCTTGGCCAGATTGGGAGCAGCTGTTCCTGGGGTCTTCTTTTGGTCAAGGAATGAGGGAAGGAAACCAATGCATGTAGACCTGATTTTCAAAACTACTTGGGCTTTCTCGTCCTAGTTTTAAGTAGAGGAGTGTGGTAGCCGTGTTAGTCCACTCTTAAGGTTATCAATAGAAGTCCTAGTCCTAGTTTTGGAACTTGCAGAAAAAGCAGGAGCAAATGTCCACAGATACTTTCAACCTGTGTAACTTGTAGGTAGTTTGCAAAGATAAAATAGATGAGCAATTTCTCTTTGCAAATGTACAACAAGGTACATGGGTGCAAAGTACCTACTTATAGTTTCTGCAGTGTAAGCCCCCCATAATGTTTAGTAATGCTTTCGAGGGGAAGCTTTTACCACACCTCGATTTACCATGGGAGTCAGCAACCTGCAGTATAACAGTCCCACAGGTTGCTGACTACCAGGGCAAATGAATAATGCTGCTTGTGAGCCACCCCGCAAGCAGAATTATTCTAGAGGGGCCCAGAGCATCGGGCCGCCAAACCGCAGCCTGATGCTCCCAGCCATCATTTCCAGGCCCCATCCCCCAATCAAGAGCCTCACTGATCTGGCTCCCCCCCCCCCCCCATCATGAAGACTTCCCCTCCTGATACATATGAAATGTGACCCCTAGTGATAGTTGTATGAGCCTCTCCCTCATCCAGCCCCCTCCCCAAAGTACAGCCCCCTCATAGGAAACCTCACTATGACCAAACCCTCTCCCTCCTTCAGAGAGAGGAGCTCTACTTGGGGGGGGGGGGTCTGGATCAGGAAGAGGCTGTATATTTAGGGGGGGGGGGAGCTTGTTCAGGGGCAAATCCTGGAAGTCACAGCCAGTAGCATCAGGCTGCAGCTTGGAGGCCTGATGCTCCCAGGCAGTAAAATAACTCCAGCTAAAAGCTGGGAAGGAGCATTGGTTCAGGACCAAAAAGCCAGGCAAAAAGAAGCTAATGAGGACACTAATTATAAAGACATTCTTCTGTCAGCTATGGCATCTCAGACCACCTTTCCTAGTCTCCTGTGGTTCCAATTTCAGCTCTCTAGATTACTGCTGTAGGAGTATTGTCACTTACAGGCTCGAACACTTCGATTCTGAGGCAGACACAGAACTGCCTGACTATTGGCTGAGGTAGGTCTAACGTTTTTCTCAGAATTGGCAGTTGACTCATTTTTCTCATTGCTCAACTCTTATCACTGTTATTTTAACTTGCTGCGTTTTGGCCATGGTGCTTACACTGCTATGACTGCCGTACTTCTGCTCAGTTTTTCTGTTGCAGCCAGTGTGGCATTTATCTTCTGCTAAAATCCTATCTTTCTCCTCAGCTTCAAAACCCCTTGCTGTTGCTCTCACTAATACTTGGGAACAGCAGCCATTTGTATTGTGCATTGCTACTTTTAGGCACAGGACTTGCAGTTAGGACAGCTTGGTGATCACTCTCAGCAGATTGAGAGCTTTTGTATGCTTGTTTATCTTGGGATCTTGGCAATCTGTTCATGTGAGAAGTTCTATTTGATTCTCTGTCACACCTAGTTTCAAGTCTGAGTCTTCTGTGACTTGGAATGAAGTCCTTCTAATTTCGGAATGTCTGTGATGAATAGTGTTATTATTTCTGCCTTGTCTCCTTTGTGGTATCTAGTCTTCCAAAACATATACACTTTTGTAAGCTGATTCTGCCTCAAATTTCTTGCTTTTTTTTACCTTAAAACATGAGAATTCCTGATGTTTTACATCCTAAAAGCCTCAATAATCTTTCAACTTTGAAACATCAGTTATGCTGTATTTTATCCTCGATGCTCAGTGCTATATTTTCAACTGAAAGTTTCAGATATATTCAGTTTTGAAGTGTCAGAGGTATTTCAGCCTTGAAGTTTCAGTGATAGTTCATGCTGAACTAGCAACAGTACCTGGGCTACCTGCTGTATTTGATAGTTTCTCTCTCTCTCTCTTTTTCTCCCCCTCTCCTGCCCTGTACCCTCTTTCCTTTACCTTGGCTGTCCCACAGACAGTGACTCTCCATTGTGTGTGCTGTGATTTGGCTCTTGGCGTGAGCCACATGGTGCAGTGCAGAAGGTTCAGGGAGTCTTACAGTCTTGAAACCATGAGACCAACCCAAGCATCTTGTACTGCACGGCTCAGGCTTGGAGCGTGCAGGGCAGGGGTGGACTGACAGTGGTCTGAGCCCCTGGGCAATAAGAGTCATGGGCCCCCCTAACCACCTATCAAAAGTGATTACACTAAATGGAGGCTAGGGGAGACTGGGCCTCCTACTGCTCTGGGCCCTTGGGCGCTGCCCTATTGCCCCAATAGTCAGTCTGCCCCTGGTTGCTGTTTATGAGGCAACTATTCTTTGGGGCATGAAATCTCAGGCAGGTGGTGAGCAAGGAGGTAATTGATGGGGCGTAATTTTGGCACCCTGCCTCCTTTTGTGCCCTGTGTGGCTGCACATTCCTTGCTTTTGTCCTGGTGTCCACATAGATTTATTTTTCATTAAGGAGCTCAAGTAAATGTTGGATCTCTTAAAAAGAGCAGGTAAATCAGTTAAAACTTTCATGGGTGCAAAACAACTTCCTCTTGGTGTGCATTCCTATGTAGCTGGTTGTTCCCCAAAGTTACCTGGTTTAATAAGAGAACCTCTTTTACTCAAGTAATCAGCCTCTGTCCCTCTCCAAGTCAGTTGTTTTGTTACCATGTCAGTCTCCTTTCTTTCTCTGTCAGTGAAGAATACTCATTGCCAGAGGATGTGGAACCAGCAGTTAGCGTATCTGGGTTTTAAAAACGCTGTGGACATGTTCCTGGAGGTAAAGTCCATATTCTGTTATTGAAATGGACATGGGAAGCCATTGCTTACCCTGGGATCAGTAGCATGGAATGTTGCTACTGTTTGGGTTTCTGACAGGTATTTGTGACCTGGATTGGCCACTGTTGGAAACAGGATACTGGGCTGGATGGACCATTGGCCTGATCCAGTATTGCTGTTCTTATGTTCTTAAATTCTTGACCCCTTGCAACCAGGATTCCTTTCCAACTATAGCACTGAAACAGTTTTGCTAGCACTGATGACAAATTTAAGATGTAAATTAAATAAAGGAATGCAGACTTGGATCATGCTACTGGATATGACAGCAGCTTTTGACTTGGTTAGTCATGAAGTACTTGTAAATAGATTAAGTGCATTCAGTATTGCCAGTGAGGTTTTTAGGTAGTTCATGGGTTTCCTACAGCATCAAACTATACAGGTTACATGGAATAAGCTTATATCAGAACCATGTTTCTCCTCTTTCCCCAAATTTATTTAACAAATATATCAGTGGACTACGGTTACTTAATTCTTTAGAGGTGGTAAACTATTCTTACGCAGACAATATTTCGATTTTGTTTCCAATAAAAGGGACTATACAGGAAACATTTGTTTTTATGATTAGGGTATTTGAGGAAATTCATACGTGGATGCTGCTAAAATGGTTTGAAACTCAACCCAGATATAGCAAATATTTTATGGGTAGGAGGAAATGAAATAGATATGCCAAAACTGAAGTTAAAGTTAGATACGTTGGAAGTTTCTCTCCAATCTGAAATTACAATTTGGGGAGTCACACTAGTTTCGAATTTAAATTTGGAGGCACATCTAAATCATATAGTCAAAAAAACCTTTGCAAAGTTGAAATTAGTGCGTAGAGTAAACTAAACTAAACATGTATACTCTGGAGGAAAGGAGAAGCAGGGGTGATATGATACAGGCGTTCAAATATTTGAAAGGTATTAATGTGCAAACGAACCTTTTCCGGAGATGGGAAGGTGGTAGAACGAGAGGACATGAAATGAGATTGAAGGGGGGCAGACTCAAGAAAAATGGTAGGAAGTATTTTTTCACGGAGAGAATAGTGGATGCTTGGAATGCTCTCCCGCAGGAGGTGGTGGAAATGAAAACGGTAACGGAATTCAAACATGCGTGGGATAAGCATAAAGGAATCCTGTGCAGAAGGAATGGATCCTCAGGAGCTTAGTCAAGATTGGGAGGTGGGGCTGGTGGTTGGGAGGCGGGGATAGTGCTGGGCAGACTTATACGGTCTGTGCCAGAGCCGGTGGTGGGAGGCGGGGCTGGTGGTTGGGAGCCGGGGATAGTGCTGGGCAGACTTATACGGTCTGTGCCCTGAAGAACACAGGTACAAATCAAAGTAGGGTATACACAAAAATTAGCACATATGAGTTATCTTGTTGGGCAGACTGGATGGACCGTGCAGGTCTTTTTCTGCCGTCATCTACTATGTTACTATGAGTAAAACCATTCATAGATCCTTCTCAGCTGCAAATACTTTTATTGTATACTATTATGAGTCAATTAGATTACTGCAATATTTTGTTGCTGGGTTTATCAGATTCACAAATTCATAGATTGCAAATAGTTCAGAATGCAGCAGCAAAATTGATTCTAGGGGGTAAATCTATTGATCATGCTACTCCGTTTCTTAGAAGACTACTTTGACTCCCGGTGAGGACTAGAATTCATTTTAGAGATTTATTGTTTGTTTTAAAAATTTTTATATGCTCTGGCTCCTGGTTAACTATGTTCAACGATCTTGTAGTATTCAGCTGGAAGGTCTTTACGTTTCACTCAAAAAAATCAGGTTGACCTTTCCATCTAAACTCCAATGTTGAAAAGCTATAATTTGGAAATGATCTGTTGTGGGCTGTGGACCTCAGCTCTGGAGCAAGATACTAAGCAGCTTAAGAGAAATAAAGGATTAGTATGCTTTCCAGAAGCTGTTTGAAAACATATCTGTTTATTACTTATCGAGGGAATAAATTCTTGCTTAGGATGTTTTAGATTTTACATTTTTATGTATTTCTGGGATGTTAGCCCACTTCTTTTACGCTTTCTGATCCGATTTGAGCCATAGCATTTGGTTAAACAGAATATAAATGGCTAGATTAGATTCTTCCTTTCTCTGCTACTCTATATGTTGGTGAAATGGACCGACATGATGCAGCTATCTCTTACCACTTCAGCATGCCCACTGACACATTCCCCTTGATCTTGGAATGGGACAGCAATGCTATGCCAATCTGAGGTTTACAACTCTTCCTTATCTTGCTTCAGATTTGGCTGGAAAATTGACAAGCTCTCATTCATGATAAAAGCTGTCTCACTTCACCATCTCTGATGTGTTTCAAATGATCTGGGACCACTTAGGCAGTGGGTGATCTGCTCCCTCTATGTCTTCCAATATGTCTGGAACATAACAGAGATTACTTGTTGCAAATAGGTCTTTGAGGGGTCCTTTTACTAAGCCATGGCAAAACGTGGCCTGCGGTAGTGTGGGCGTGTATTTTTGGGGCACACTGGGCCAGTTTTTACCACATGTGAGTAAAAGGGCTTTTTTTTCAATGGGCCGGGAAAACGGCCTGCAGTAAAATTGAAACCAGCTCACACCTATTTATGTCCTGAGCCCTTAACACCACCTATTGATCTAGCGGTAAGGGCTCACGCGCTACATGTGTGGTGACCGTTGCAGATTAACGCTGGAAATGGCATATAGCCTACCGCGTCTTTGTAAAAGGGCCCCTGAGTTCAGCAGGTTACCAGGTATCTTATTACATCTCTGCTGGAGCTAAGAGTCTGGTTTACTTGGCGTCTTCATGGTTCATTTCAATATAAAGTTGTAGCCTTGTTTCAGCGTTCTGTATTGATGTTACAACTTTAAAGTTTGTGGTCCAGTCATTAATTCTTAGTAAGTTAGACTATTGTAATGCTGTCTACTTAGTTTTGCCAACATGCTTACTGAGAAAAATACAAACCATCCAGAACGTGACCGTTCGTCCGATACATTCTCTTAAAATCGGATAAAATTACAGCTTATTTCATTAAACTCCATTGGCTCCCTATTTAAGCCAGGATAACCTTTAAACTAGGCATTGTGCATGAACTAGAAAATTGTGCATGGACTAGTGCCAAGCTACTTGATATCTATTGTGCATTATTCATTAGGTGGAAAGCTAGTAATCTATTTTTCTTTGATTTCCCGAGTCCTAAAGGCATTATTATATGAAGAAATACTTTTCAAGTTTGTTTGCTTATCAGGCAGATTAATTTTGGCAATTATTACCTATTAAATCAAGGTCTCTATTTACCTATAATATGTTTAAGAAAGGCTTAAAGACTTTACTGTTCTCTGAATATGTGATTAACAAATAGTCTGGTTATCTATGCCAAATTTTTAATTTATGTGCATCTTAGATGTACTGTGATCTATATTCTTACTGTAGTCTGCTTTGAACTATGGAAATGGAACTAGAGGACTATAAGAAATCTAACTGTAACTGTATAATGAAGATTTCAATTCCATTGTTTGACAGGGATCAAGTGGTTCACTGAGCTTAATCTCAGACCATAGTGTCCTCATCCATTGTCTTTTGAGGTTTTTGTTTTGCATTTTATCGACTGTTATTGCCCTGCACTGAAGGCATTTTCTTCTGCTGATCTTTTGCAGTGCCTTCAGTCATTTAATGATGAGAATTTAGAGCCAATTTCTTCCTACATCTGCAATTATATACTCTCCTGATAGTTACATTTTTATAGATGTAGTATAACAGTTTATTCCCTTTTTATCTCAGCTCTGTGCTCCAGATTCTTATTAGCAATCCCAACTTACTTTGACTCATTACAATGCCTCCAGCTTTCCTAGCTCTTTGGTTAGGTCTTAATCAGCCAAGGGGTTTTCATCTCACCCTTTTTGGGAACTGCTGTGCTGCATCCCACGATTTCTAGACTGGTCTGGTATGGACACTTAGGAAGGGGAAATTACATCTTACCTACTAATTTTCTTTTCCTTTAGTCCTACCATACCAATCCAGAAATCCTCCCTATTTCAGTATTTCTCAACATGCTTTCATTCTGGACTGTTCTCCATTTTTTTTCCTTCACAGTTAAAAATTCTTTTACCTTGGCAATTCTGCTGTCTTATTTCATCAAATTTACTTGTAGCTTCTGACCCAGTTAGTGAACTGTGTGTCAGTAATCACTGCCTTCCTAGTACAGATAGTGCATGAATGTATCATTTGCCTGGTAGTGTCAACATGAGCACCATTACTTGGTTATTCAAAATATTGAGCATTATATAGCTGCATGGTGCCTTTAACGGGCTGAGTCACACAGAAAAACTTTGTTTCTCTATCTCCATCCTCTGATCAAGGGATGTAACCCACAAGTTCTGGACTTATTTGGTAGGATTAAAGGAAAGAAAATTAACAGGTAAGATCTAATTTCTCCATATTTGCCATGAAATAGTAGTGATAATGAAACGAAGCTGGGAAAGAATCTTGTGAGGGTCAGGACTGGGCCTTACTGCTCAGTAAAGAGTTTTGGCATTCTGTTCCCAGTCCAGTGCTAACACCTAAAAGCTTCTAACCTCTGTTATTTCAATTTGATTTCATGCTTTTCCCTTCAACTTGTTTGCAGTTGATAGTTGTCTGTTCAGATAGGTAACTGCTTTTACTGCACACCAAAACCATCGGTGATTGATGAACATTTACCTCCCAATATTCAGCACTATTTAACCAGTCAGAAATGGTCGCTGACCTGTTAAATAGCATTTTTGTGGCTAACAGCAAATATTCAGCAAGAGATAACCAATTATCTCCCACTGTGTCACGCCACTTATCCAGTTAGCTGTTAATATTAAGCGCCAGACCAGATAAGATGAGCGTTTAAATCAAACCACATAGATAGCAGTCCTAACTTTAACTGCCATAACTTAAATGGTCAGCTGCTGAATATCGACTTAACTGATTACATGTTTAGCAAACAAAAAACAAACAAACAGGTATTGAATGCCGGTCGCCAGAAACTGCCCGGCATTGAATATCCAGGTTTAACACCAGAGGTGGGCAGTCGAAGTGCTGCCCACCATCGGCTGAATATCGGGTCCTTAATTTTTCTATCCGTTTATTTTTAAAACGTATATAGATAGTATCAGGATGAACATCGCTGTATAATATGGGGCTGGGTTTGGGGCAGATTGAATACAGGCTGAAAGATGAGGTGATATTAAGCTGCTATTTGGATAATTTATTCATTTGGTTTAGACCTGCTGACTAGCAGACCTAAACTGAACAGCGCCAGCATAGTGATCGCACTGTTCATATGTTCAGCACTGCTACCTATACATGCAGTGCACTGAACATATAGATTAATATAAATGGTAGCATTTTAATATGGTCAACATGCTGGCTGAAAATCAGGCCTCATGATTCTCCATCCATCGTGATTCTCACCAAACTATAAATGTATTCTTCTGTATAGAAAATGCTCATTGCAGTGATAACACAGCCAGAAATTAAAAGTAACTGCTACTTTTTGCATACCAAGACAGAAGCAGTAGGAAATAGCAGGTGTTCTGGATTATTCTGCTTAACATAAATGCACAATTTCACGTCTACTAGTAATCCTTCAAACATCCCGGGCTTGTCATAGTTCAAAACTCAAATGCTTTTCATTTTAAACCCTATCTCCTGCTGTGCAAGAGTTCTTGTCTGCTAGTACATTGTTCGTCTGCACTTCATAACATGTCAGCAATTGGCTTTACTCGCTTTCCAGGCATAAGTGTGACTTTTTATTTTTCTTAATGCTTGGACTAGTTAACTTATATACCAGTAGCACTGGCTTTGCAAAGCTGTTCGACTTTAACTGCTTAGAAGGTTGAAATGATAAATCACAGCTTGAGCATCGTCTCAGGAATTTTTTTGAAAAGATACCGGGCCCTGTTTACTAAGCCGCACTAGCATTTTTAGCGCACGTTAAACCCATATGTTCCTATGGACGACTTAGCATGTAGCACATGCTAATCATTAGCGTGCACTAAAAATGCTAACGTGCCCTTAGCGCTGCTTAGTAATCAGCTCCCACAGTTTCAATGTACAGGAAAAAAGAAAAGAAATCATATTTGCTCATCCTACTTTTGTGTGGTTTTCTCCTTGATGTAGGATCTTTTCCCTCCTAATGTAGGTTAAACGGTATATCTCACATCAATATATTTCTGTTGCAGAAAATAATGTGATTCTAGAACAGGATAGATTTATGTTTTTATAACCTACAGCAAGACCAATAATAAATACGCACAAGAAAATATACATTGGATGCTAAAATAAAACTATTTATATTTACAAGGAACATGCACATTTTCTTCATTTTCTCATTCAGCTACTAATGAACCCTACCTAGTAGGATGTGATCTAAAAGCCTTGGTGCCTTGTGAATTGAAACAAATTGTCAGACCCCTCTGGTGTGTACCCAGTTATGTATGCTTGATCCTTCACCTTCCCACCACTGAGATTGCTCTCTACCTGTTTATTAGAACTAGAGTCACTTGTCCAGAAGGGGTAGCCATTGGAGTAACACCCATGCTTCCTCCTCCTGCTGCACAACAGCACTGTGGGCCAGCCTAGGAGTTTTCTGTTATTAAAGCAGTAGTATTCCAGCTTGTAGACAAAACATCAATTTTTCTAGTATTGTAAAGGAATGTGAAAGAGGAACCACATCATCTGATTTCTTTCTAAGGGATTCCAATTTTTTTTTTTAAGAATAGTTAAGATAGGATGGAGAAATTGGCTCAGAGGTCTTCGGTCTTCCCCTTCCACTTTTCCTGGTATTTATATATCTTTTGGATGGCACTTAATCTGAGACCAGAAGTATGTCAACCAATGTAGGAGGCAACAGATGGAGACAAAGAACTCATCTGGCACCTTCTAGAACCTAGACTCCAACTAACTCCATCTTATTTTTTTAGAACAGGGGTTTCCAATCAGTCCTTGGGACACACACAGCCAGTCTGACTTTCAAGATATCGTCTATGAATATGCATGAAATAGATCTCTAAGCCATGGAGACATGTAAATTTATCTAATGTATATTCATTGTTGGCATCCTAAGAACCTGACTAAATATTTTCTAAGGACATCATTCAGAACTTCTCTTTAAGAAGATAGTTCTCCTCCGTAACCGAAGCAAAAATTTAAAATGTCCATGCTGTTATAAGTGTTCTCTTGTAAACAATATGAAGATGGTACTTAAAGAGCCCCATGAACAAGCAGTATGTTGATGTGATGTACACCAATAAAGAGATATTCAAAAGGGCACGCTGAAGGCCCTATAGAGCTGCAGCCCCCAGATGGAAGGATGCTAGGTCAACACAATCATGCCCTGCTCAGAACAGTAGTGCAATTAATATGCATTGAAAATAAATGACAGACACTGAGAATCCATCCAGGCCAGGTAATGGGACATACACTTCCTTGAATGCATCCCCTCAACTGAGCAGGCAATAGGCATCATTACTCATCCAATATGCATTCTTGGGACACCAGGAAAAATATTTTAAGTATTTATAACCAAAATGTGCCCCTGCATTAAAAAAAATCAAACAAACAAAAAACAAAACTTGAATAGAGTTAAAAGAAACTTGAAAATCACAACACATGGAAGTCTATTTACTAAGATGCAATGTGATGTGCAAAAGCATACATAAATGTGTTATTTACCATGACCCCCATTATTTCTAATGGTGCGTATTGACTAATATCATGCAAATAACATGTGTTAATGGATGCCCACATCTACTGAATAGAACTATGATCTTTGTTTCATCTCTGCTATATCCAGAAAAGGCAGATACACTACAAATAATAGAAATGGGTCTTTTGGTTTCTCCTCAGTCATTGTTTTCAGTTCATTGTTCCAAATTCAGAAGTTTGACAGCTGTTTCAACTTTATTGCTAGGATGAAGTTATTGCCTGTAGATGTGAGGGCATTTGGGAATCATAGCATCCTAAACATACAAGCATTTTCAAGATTCTCTAAAGACTCTTGTTAGTCTAACATTTTGTGAGTCTTTGAAAGTTCAGATCACAGTTTGAACTGACCAACGTCCGTAAACTACTAAAGACCCATCTCTTTGACAAGATATACCACAAAGATCAAAACATGTGAAACTCCCACATATATCCAGAAATGTTAAGAATGCCTTCTATTATATCACTATCATGTATTCCATTACCATCAACCCAAAATCCTTCTGTAACACCAAATGTCTAGTCTCTTCTAATTTCCACTATCCATGATGTATTTTGTAAGCCACATTGAGCCTGCAAAGAGGTGGGAAAATTTGGGATACAAATGCAATAAATAAATAAATAAATAAAATAGACTGTGTAAGGCCTTGTATCCATGAAGTTCAGGTGTGTTCTAAAAAGAACTTCTACACACAATCTATTTTACTTATTTTTACCAAGGTTCACATTTTAATTAGAACTTTCTAAAATATACTTGCATTTAGACCAGTGTTTTAATTTAATCATATATTAATAATTAGCATTTATATACATATAAATCTATACACAAGCCTACAGATGAATGGATGGAGAGCTAGATAGATAAACAGTGATGGAGATCAGCAGTATATTTAATGTAGTTGTGTATGATTTTTCTTAATCATACAAATGGGCTTAGATCCAAAGAATTTCAGTGATATCCTAGTTCACAAAGAGCCATGGTGGGTATTATTGTCTGAGATCTCCTTTGATATTTATCCATCTAGATGGAATTGGCTATATAGAAAGCATATTCTATTAATCTGAAAAATAAGACATTATTTATTTCAATTTATCGTACCATCTCCAGAATAATTTCTGTTTCGTGTTACCATCTTTCATCTCCATTCCCTGCATGACTCATTAAAGGAAATATTCCAATTAAAAATGAAAGATTACCTGCATAGGTGTGGCCGGGGAAAGAAAGGGCCTTTAAACATAAGGGTCATAGATTTGATAATACAACCAAAGCGGTTTACTTTATTATATGCAGATAATGCCTGTCCCTAGTGGGTTCACAATCTAAGGGGTATGTTTACTAAGGTGTGCTAGCATTTTTAACGTGCCTGTAAATTTAATTTCTATGGGCGCTTTAGCGTTTACCGCATTTAACCATTTAGGCACGTTAAAAATGCTAGCATGCCCATAGCACCGCTTAGTAAACATAGGCGTAAGTTTTTTTTACCTGGGGCAATGGAGGGTCAAGTGACTTGCCCAGGGTCACAAGAGCTGCAGTGGGAATCAAACCCAATTCCCAGGTTCTCAGCCCAGTAAGAGGATCAGTGTTAGGAACTCTTCACACCAATGCATTTTTTTCTAGCAAAAAAGGTGCCGGTACTCAAATGCCTGGCCACTCTTCAGGGGTGGGGTGATCACTGAGGAACCCACCCCACAATAGCCAGTCCCCCTGCAACCAGTCACAGAATCTATGACATGGCAGAATTGATATGTATAGCCTGATCTCTTTCATTTAAACTTGGGGGCTATGGGTCAATTTTAGCAGACAATGGAAAAGGTGCTGGTACTCAGTACCCCCAAGTACCCCCCTTAAAAAAAGCCCTGCTTCACACAGACACAGAAAGTATCCTAGAGGAAGCGAACTCCCAAAGAACAATAAAGTGCCTATTAAGGATACAAATGTCCATGTCAAGGGCTTACACACTAGTTGCAAGTTAACACAAGGTGTTGTGCAGTATTTTACTATGTGTATTCTTTTAAATTGTAAAGAGAGTCATCCTTCCCAGTAAACCTAGTGCTGTTAATTGGAATCCTGCAACCTTGCCATGAAATATCATAGTAACCGGATATTTTATGCATATTGCTGCTGCTGTAATAAAGCAAAGATTTCATATCAGGGAGTTCATCTACAGAAAACAATCAGGGAAACATAGCAAGGACATACAAAATAACACCCCTAAGAAAAGACTTGAAGAAAAAAATCTTCCATAATTATTTTTCTATTTGGTTACTGCTCCTGAATCAATTCACACGGTCAAGATGCAAAAAAATCTACTGCAGTTTATATGCAACCAGAGAAAGGAAGGAGAGCTTCATTGTCAGATTATTGAGTAATGCGTATCTTCCCACGCACAAATCTTTTATCATAGTCAGAATCAATAAAAATCAATAAAAATGGGTCTCTTGCAGAGGAAAGAACCACAGAAAGGATGGCTGCAACATATTTTCATTTCATGGGGATTCTCTTAACAAAGCTATTTCAATCATTTCAGCTTCTGCATTTCTCTAACCCCATGCTCTCCATACTATTTTTTTTTTTTAGTCACCGAACAGGAAACTAAAGTGCCCAAGAAAACCATCATCATGTAAGTTCAGTGCTTTTTTTTTTTTTTTTGCTCCAGTTGTGCTCGTGTCCCGCTGCCTGTTGTGCATGGTTCACTAATAAGCTTGATTTCACTGTTTGTGCAAAATGTGTTCATTTGCATCTCATCCTCTGGCATCTGTTTGGGAAACACAAATAATCCTGTCACATAGCATACTCATTTCAAACCTTCCCTTCAAACTGACAAACTGCATTGAGCCAAACATTTTGGAGCCTATTTTCAACCATCTGTCTGAAGCAGAGGAAAAGTAGTGCTTCAGTATCATGTTTTCAATTGCTAAGGACAGGCTCGTTCCCTGGAGTGAAACAGCACCCCCCGCTGGCAGGACTGTAGGTGAAGGACTCCCGCTCAGTTTAGAGGGAACAGTGCTCCTACCTGGTTAACTAGCGCTGACTGGGTCAGGCACTGATATTCAGCAGCACTGAATCAGATAGTGGCACTGAGCAGTGGCGTACCAAGGGGGGGCGGTGGGGGCAGTCCACCCCGGGTGCACGCCGCTGGGGTGGTGTCGCGCACCTGCCTGCTCCGCTCGTTCTGTGCTCCCTCTGCCCCGGAACAGGTTACTTCCTGTTCTGGGGCAGAGGGAGCATGGAACGAGCAAAGCAAACAGGCGCGCCACACCCCCCCCCCCCCCCCCAGCAGGTAAAAATGCACCCGGGGGGGTGTCCTTTCGCCGGGGGTGGAGGGGGTCACGCTGCACCAAGGGGGGGTCCTTTTACTGGGGTGGGGGGGGCGCTGCACCCTGGGGGGGGCCCATTGGCGATCCGCCCCGGGTGTCAGCCATCCTAGGAGCGCCACTGGCACTGAGTATCAGCTGTGACTGCCGAGGCATAATCCAGGAGTGGAGTCAGAATTTAGCTGGGAGTTACCTAGGCACTGATAAACATAAACACCGGCTAATTATCTGGTTAGCTTAGGATAGAAAACAGACTGTCCTAATTTAGGGGCCCTTTTACTAAAGGGTGTTAATGTATGTACACGGGCTACTGCGCAACTGCGTTAAAGGGTTTTGCGGTAGTTTCCCTGTTTGCATGTGTTAAACTGAACATTGCTGAAGTTTTCATTAGTTTTCTGTTAGAGGTTATGGCATGGAAGCATTAGCCAGCTAACATGTTATACTTACTGTGCACCAACTGTCTATTACACAGCTAACCCTTTAGTGTCCAATGTTCCCATCAATCTGTTCCCATATGGCTTATTACAGGAACATTGGACACTAAAGGGTTGTTAAAATGCAAGAGTGCTTAGTGCCTCCTAAATAGGAAGCAGTAAGTGCTACCCTGTTAACTCTCAGCAGTTACTGTGCACTAATGGTAACATCAACGCATGACCTGCAATATAAAATAGATGGAATGTCCACAAAAGGTGCCAAGTTAAATCTGGGCTTAGCACATGGTACAATCCTACGTCATAACTCGTTAAACCCAGATTCTAGTTCACTTTTAGTAAAAGGGCCCTTTAAGCAAGTAGCTGCTCGAATTCCGCCATTTATGTTTAAATTCTTTTATTGATAGCAATCAAAAACATGTAGCGCATAACGAAGAGTAACAATAACAATCATCAAAGTTTTACAAGTAAATTCTAACAATCCACCCCCCCCCCCCTCCCTCCCCATAAGAGCTGACAAAATGAAAGATCAGAGAGCCTGGATTCTTATGACCCACTGAAAGAGAGCAGACCAAAAAGTATACAAGAGAAACAGGAAAAAAAGGGGGGGAAGGTGGTACACCAAGATCCCAGCAGACCGTCACAATGAGTTCAGCACTTCACTATGAGCTTGAGGGGGTAATGATTGGATTTATATATTCCAGACTGATAGGAATGCCCTCTTGCGCCTAAAGGACATGTGCGCTACCGTTTTTTTCCATTAACATTAAAGAATGGAGTTTATTGCGCCAAGCCCAATAAGAGGGTGGATCATCCACAATCCATACTCCTAGAATAAGAATTTTACCCACCATCCCCGCTTTACACAGAAACTGTCGGCCTCCTCTGCCAAGCAGCACAGAAATCTCAAAGTAGTCTAATAGAAAGCCCAGGAGAGAAAGCAGAGCAGGAGTTTGAAGGAGCCAACCTAAGTAAGAAATCAAAGCCTTCCAAAAAATTTGTACTTGTGGACAGGTTCAGAAGAATCCGCAGCCAAGCGGAGAACTCAAACTCCCCAAGGGAAAACACAAGTGTAAATGAGAGTGGGATGTTTGACCACGGAAATTCAAATCCTGGAGACAAGAATCTTAAAAAGCTTGTTCATTGATGAAAAGACTCGACACAACTGTTGTGTTTCGGCCGTCAGGCCTGCATCAGGAGTCTTGCTCAATAACGTGTCGTTTACTGAGTCTCAGACGCCAGGAAGAACGGCTGATATGTGCAGTAGGTAGCACGTCATATGATGATCTGTTGTACGGGTCTTTAGAAAGACCTTTGGTGATAAGCTTGCTAGTAGACAAATCGAGTGTCGTAAAAAGCTTTTTACGACACTCGATTTGTCTACTAGCAAGCTTATCACCAAAGGTCTTTCTAAAGACCCGTACAACAGATCATCATATCACGTGCTACCTACTGCACATATCAGCTGTTCTTCCTGGCGCCTGAGACTCAATAAATGACACGTTATTGAGCAAGACTCCTGATGCAGGCCTGACGGCTGAAACACAGCAGTTGTGTCGAGTCTTTTCATCAATAAACAAGCTTTTTAAGATTCTTGTCTCCAGGATTTGAATTTCCATGGTCAAACATCCCACTCTCACTTATACTTGTGGACAGGACCATGATAAAAAGAATTAACTGCTAACTTACATTTCGGGTAAATAGGCGAATCTATCATCCCCATTGTAAAAACTTGCTCACGAGTTATATAAGATCTGTGCAAGTACCACCATTTAATATCAGTGGTACCCGAGTAATTCCTGTTGCTGCCTGGATATTCAATGACTGTACTAGGTTAGAAGCTGACTTTGAAAAACCAATTCTAATTTAGTCAGAAGCAGTCAGCGATTAAAGAAATGCTGATCACTGTTAGCTGAATATTACCCCATATCTATCTTTTTTTCTTGTGCCTCAGATAGAGATTGATATTTATTTATAATTTATAACTTGCCTATCTTGTACAATCCTAGGCAAAAAACAATAAACATATACAGGATAATAAAACACACAGAAATGGTAAATTCACGTAATCAGAAAGTTAAACCAAAACAATTAGATATTAGCAAAAGCCAGACTAAAAAAAGGTGAGCCTTCAGTTTCTTCCTGAAGACCATCAAGTCCATTTCTCTTCAAAGTGATAACAGAAGGGCATTCCAAGCAAAAGGCCCAGATACAGAAAAAATAGACCTTTCTGGAAGCTTTACGATTTATTCGTACTGAGGGGTAAAGTCAAATGATGCTGCTGACTTGAACACAAATTACATTTTGTTTTTCATGCTGTAAAATATTTAGACTGAACAAAAAGATAACCAAAAGAAATAATCATACAAAAATAATATAACTAGTTATGGCCACAGTCCATTCCAAAGTTTCTCAGTACTTTATATGTAAAATTTGTAGGAAATCTTTCGATAGACAATTTTTGACGTTTTGGTGATAAACATGTTTTACCTTGATGATATGCACATATGGTGATATGGATATGTTGGGAGTGGGAAAAAGAAGAATAGAAAATAGTGGAATACCCCCTGGATAGTTGTGGCAAAAATGTGCAACCATTCTGGCAATCAGGGCCCAGTATCTCCCACATGTCCAACATCTCTCTCCCCTCCATCCCTGGATCTGGCACTGCCCCTCTGAGCACACCCCCCCCCCCCCCCCTGGTTTATCTCAAAAGTGCCTTGTCTCCCATAAAGGGCCCTGGCTGTTTTCTGCTGACCAGAACCTTCTCTCTGCCACAGCCCACCCCTTTCTGATGTAACTTCCTGCTTGTTCAAGAGTGGGCTGCGGCAGAGAGAGGTTACGGTCAACAGCAGACAGCCAGGGAGGACCCTGTATGGAGAAAGGAACTTTTGTGGTAAACGCAAGGTGAGAGAGCCAGATCCAGGGACAGAGAGGAGAGAGGGGGAGATGTTGGACCTGGGGAACAGAGGGAGGGGACAGGGATGTTGCATCTGTGGGGAGGGGGAGGGAAGAAAATGGATCTGTGAAGAGGAGAGGGATATAGGACCAAGGAGCAGGAGGGCCCATGACCCTCTTATTGCCAGGGGGTCCCAGATCCCTGTCAGTCCACCCTGTAGTATTCTAATTATTTTTCATGTATGTGAACACATATGCACAGAAATAAGCAGTTTCTGGCCAAATGCTATTCTGTACGTATGTAACAGTATTTGATGGCATATACTTTACAAGCAGGCATTCACATGGGTGGAATATGGGCGTGTCCTTTTAGCAATCTAGGAACCAGCATTTACACCAGTTCTATGGCTGCTGTAATGGCTTGCACATAAAATAAAGGCACATATTTAACTTGTTATGCTAGTATTCTATAAAGGAGAATAGGCATCTACTTTTCTTTCTAGAATAGGCTCCAAATAGTTGCAGTATTTTTAAGTAGACACATGAGGTTGCTGCTCGAAGCAATGACATTAAAATTCCTCCCTAATTTTCCTTTGTTTTTTAAATTATTTAAGTTCCCTGCTGATGCTCTTGAGCTAACACAACACGTCACTATCACTTGTATAAGGTGTAGCACTTTTACTAACAAATTGAGTTAATTTACCCTGCTAGTATTTGAAGTTCACTAATATGAAAAAAAATAAGTGTACATATTGCTTTTGGTACATAGCATTGTGAAAATTATGAAGGGGGTGAAACCCAAAAGTTTCACAGTTTTATAAACCGACTCATAATAAGCAGCAAAGCAATACAACCAGCAGCCTATTTCAAATATTTCCAAAACAGCTCTTTATTTTAACATTAGCAATTCCTTATTGACCAAGAGTCTTTGACTTGCAGTGAGTCCTTAGCACACTGGAAGATCTCCAAACTTGATATTGGATCATCCTAAAATATTTCTGTGAATACATGACCCTTGGTGCCTTAAGGCACTCAAGGGATTATTGTAACTATGAATCAAAGAACAGTAGTCTTAGATTGAAGAGTTGTTGGGTAGTTCCTTTTTCAAAAAGAAGAGTGGGTATATATGCATGTGTTTAGTTATCCTGGGTGTTTTGTGTTTGTTTATGTATGTGTGTGCATACAAAATAGTCCACAAATTTTGTATTTAAGTGATCACTGCTTGAATTGCTCACAAAACTAATTCCAGCTACAAATATCAACATTGACATGTGTGGACTGTGAACCCAAACAAGCTATGTTCTCATTCAAACTTTATTTCACACATTTTCATCACCAGAGAGGAGACCATAACAACTGTGGTAAAGAGTCCAAGAATGAAGAGTAGGATGTCACCATCACGTCTTTCTTCCAGTCATTCTCCATCTCGGACTCCAAGGTCAGATCTGTCTACACCAGAATCATTTTATATGACAAGAGGAAAGCAACATGCATTGAGACCTGAGCAGGAGGCAAGGAAGAAAGTTGTTCCAACACTTCTGGTGACAGAATCAGAGAGTGAGAGAGGAGCAACAGCTAGATCTATTAGCGTGGAAAGCAGTGTTGAAGAACAGAAACCTAAATGGATTGAAGTAGAAGAAATAATTGAATTCCAGGTGAAAAAATCACCAACAACCGACCTTCCAAGGAAAAGAGGTGCTTCACCTGCAAAGTCTGACAAAGATGACTTGGAAACTTTGACATTCAATCTTCCTGACCAGAGGCCCAGGCGTTCATCTGAAGATAACCAAAATGCTAATAACTCCAACAACAAGTTAGTGGAAGAGCCAGAATCTCTTTCATCCAATAATCTTTCCACTGCTGACATCCCAGCTCTTGAATATGGAGCTGTCCAAGAGGGGCCCACAGTAAGCCATGAAGACTACCAGTGTGGGTCTGAACAGTTAGAAGATAATTCCATTTTTGACTGTGGAGCTGGAGAAAAGCAGAACCCTCAAGAATCAATTAGCAGAGTTAATGTTGCAGAGGTTCCTTGCTCACCACCTATCGAAGTTGATGAGCCTCTTGTGTTTAGCATTGAAACAGTTGATGATGACAGAGACAGTTGTACTTCCTCACCAACCTGCTCTAAGACTCAGGAAGCTATTGAAGAGGTGGACACTCTGTGGACTGCAGCAGAGGAAATAACAGATCCAACACAAGACACAACTTCAGAGGTAGAAAGCTTCCTAACTGAGGAGCCAGTCGAATTAGAAACTGATGACATTGGAAATAGAGAGAAAAAAATTTTGACTTATCATGGAAAAGTGCTTACTCTAGAAGATCTTGAAGATTATGTTCCTGAAGAAGGAGAGACCTATGGATGTGATGAAAGTGATCAAAATGTTAAAGGTGGTAAACCATGCGAAATCTCAGTGCTCCAAACAGAAATTAATAAACCCACTATTGGCAAACCTGTCTTACTAAATGTGGGAAGGCCCGTGGTTCCAACGCCAACATCAAGCTTTTTCAGGAAGTTCAATGATAATGTTAGTGGAACTATGTTCATGTCAGCATCTAGAGTAAGTGGAAGGGGGTCCATGAGCCCCTCAAATATCTCCTTCCATGTAAGCGAAACCTGCACAGCTGGGGCAAGTGTTCATCTTACAACAGCTTCTCCTGGAAAGAACCCTTCATTTAATGTTAAGCCATCATTCTGTTCTGAAGTCCAGCGCCCAGTGGACAATGGACAACCCAGCTTTAAAACCGAAGTTTCTACCAGAACCCTTAACTATGGAACTATGAGAGAGAAAGTTACACTGCATATCAACAAAACAGACCCATCCCAAAGCTGAGAGGAGGAAAACAACAAAATGTATTTTGGGGGGAAGGGAAAGGGGGATTTTTGTGGGTTATAATGACATTTCTAATAAAGTGTATGCATCATGGAGAGGAAAAAAACATACATACAGGGCTACGTAGAGTTTTCTAGTCTTAATGGGAACACATCTGTCAGCTCAGTCCATGGAAGAAAGTGTATCATTCCACAGTACAACACAAAAATGCTGAACAGGAGGACAATTCGATTATCCAAACCTGCAACAAAACATTACAAATAAAACTGACAGGAAGATTCTAGTGTTAAAATATTGCGGGGGAGAAATCTGTTTCTACTGTGATTTTAATTATGCAGTGCCTTCTGATCATCCAAAAGAACTAGGATGTTTGTGCTTGAGCTTACCATGACATTTGTAACAAATAATGGGTGCCTTTCCAAACAACTGTTCACCTTTCCAAAAGCTGATACATTCTGTATTAGTTCTGGAAAGAAATTTTACCTGTAGCATTTGTTACGCTTTAGAATTTCCCTACGGAAATATACGCTTCACATCCTGAGCTATGTAAGGCCTGCAAGCCAGGCAGTCTGTGCTTAGTCCTGCTTCAACAAGAACAATCACCAAAGGACTGTGCTGTGTATGTTAATAATGTTTCTGCAATCCAAGCTTTAAAAAAAAATATCAGGTTAAAACAGAATGTTTGTGACCATTGGTAAGACAAATGGGTACAAGTTCCACATACCCAAAAGAGATAATGTGCTGCCCTGCTTTTTATAGGCAAGTGACATCATGTATAAATGAAATGAATAAGTGGTTTAAAATAACCTGCAACAAGAATGCACTGGCAAGTAAAACTTTAAATTATTGACAAAAAAACTATTGAGAGCGGTAATGCAGTGAAACCTTTTTAAATGCCTAGGCCTCTTTTATGCAAACTCCGAAGGGAGTGGGAGTGGGAACAAAGCATGTACAGCCTCTACAGGACAGAGGCAGGTATCCCCCTCCATGAGAAGAACCAAATATTTCTTTTCCCAACATGGCACATTATGCCTCAGGCTTAATCTTTCCAGCTGCTTGGCCCTTTTTGCTGATCTATGATTTTGAAGAATTGTGGATCAGAATCAGCTAAAGAATAGGTCAGTTTAATGTGCACATCAGCCTTATGGTTTGTAGCAGATTCATTGTCATCTGTCTTTTGGCTTTGCTTGAAATATGTAATACAAGGTCTGATAATCTGCCGTATGTTAAGAACAGCCATGACAAAGATCTACGACAGTATACTGACAAATGTTTTGAACGCCGCGCTTTGCTGTTGTTCACATATGTTCAGTGGTTGGATCTCTGTTGATCTTGAAGGTAGCAGAGCCACAGAACAGACATAGGAACAGTAGTTGATAAGAGTCTTGGCATTCAATGCTCTTCCATAACAGGAATTAGGGAGAAAGATGTTGCTTCTGATGGTCCTGTCCTCTAGGATAAGGTTCACAGCAAGGATATAGCAGCTCTTATACAGGGATTTAAACACAATGATTTAAATAAACAGAGGCCAATTTCCACCTCAGTTGCTGAATGGTATGTTGTCAAAACATCACCTGATGCAATATGCAAAAATGGAAGCTTTCTAAACAGCTACGTATAAAGGTTGGCTAGTGTAGTGCTAAAGGTTGTGAATAATTTGTTTCTATTTTTTTTGATAGCACCTCAAGAATTGTTATGTAATTTGTCCTGAATTTTTAAGACTGGTAACTTGCCTTGGAACTCATGATAAAAGCTTAGAGCCTGGGCCAAGGGCTGTGTCATCCAGTGAGTGTCCTGCTCAGGGCTTCAGCACAACTTTTATGGGATTTTTGTTAGAAGTCTAAAGTTTCCATGTATTTAAAAACATAGTAACATAGTAGATGACGGCAGAAAAAGACCTGCACGGTCCATCCAGTCTGCCCAACAAAGTAAACTCATATGTGCTACTTTTTGTGTATACCCTACCTTGATTTGTACCTGTCCTCTTCAGGGCACAGACCGTATAAGTCTGCCCAGCACTATCCCAGGGAAGTAATGGCAAGGTTTTTAAAGTCATGGACCCTAAGAATATACCTGTTTGAGAAACCAGAAAGTTATCTAGCAGTCAGTTACTTTCCCCTTATTTAATGTTTCTGAAAGAAAGTAGCTTTCAGACTGAGACTAGCTGGATCCCCGGCCAAGCAACCTCTTAAGATAATTATACTTGCACTGAGTATGTTGCTCAGATGAGCAATTGTGTAAAAGAGAGGAGCGTTCACTATATATCCTCTGTGAGTACCCAGTCCACTCAAGCAAGGGAGAATGAAATGAATGTAAGAAAAGCACTTGCTTTCCTGACTTAGGGAGAGATGCATCAAACTTACCGGGCCAGCAACGTGCTTTCTTGACTAGTTACAGACGGTTTAACAAGCATGTTATTCAGTGGGAGATGCACAAAGGGCTGTTTTTCATTCATGGCAGCAGACAACCGGAATGGTATACAAAGTTATTAAAATGAGCTGATTACCATTCAACTGTGCATTTTGAGCGATGCACAGCTGTTTCCGAGTGATACACAGACTGCAGCCCCTGCCTTCTACAATGAAATTTTATGGGAGGTCAGGAGCTGTCGTAGCTGCATAACTGTAAGCTGAAGAGGCAATTTCCCATGTGTTGGAAGAGCACTGGTGGAGAGGAACCCAGCAGGGTGGTGAGGGCTGTCTCTACTTGTGCTGGATTCTTTCCCCCAGCTCTCTTATCTTTGCCTTCTTTTATGGGCAGCTGAGCTCCGAGGTGCAAGGGATCATGGGTGTTCATGTGCATTCCCCATATAAGAGATGTGGTGAGCACAGCACATAGGGTGTTGGGCACAGAAAGGAATCTTACTCTGCGTTACTTCTTTGCTGGATGACAGCATTAGCCGCTTCTCTCCATCGATCCTGTTTTGCCTTTTCTCTTCCCCCCCCCCCCCCCCCAACTGCGGCGGCTTTCAAGTTTGAAAAAAAAGCTACACACGGCTTTCATACACACAGCTTATGTGCATGTATGAAAGCCATGAATGCTGCGCAAGGCTGTTCTGGGCATGCACAGCTTTGCGAGTGAATGCTCTCCGCATGCCCTGGCAGCCTTCGCTATGAGCTGCACGGTAAAAGTCCATGTAGCTTATTTACATGCATCGCTCACTATTTCCACCTCGATAATTTTTATCAAACTAGAGATAGCGAGCGGATATTACCAGAGACTTCTGTGCATTAGCCCTTTAATGTTTTTGTTTTTCTTGGGCTGTTTTTTTCTGTATGGAGAAGCTTATGAGTCACTTATCAGTGAATCACAAACCTGTTGTACCGCAGCACAACAAGCAAGCATTCTCCTGCTGACCAGTCAGAGAAAATTAACATCCGTCTATAACTTCTCATGAAATTAATGGAAAAGAAGTTACCCTTTTTCTCCTTTGAAAATTATTAGCTGAAAATTATTTTAGAAATACTCTGTAACCTCTGGTTTCAAACTGTTTTGTGGTTAATAGATATGCTTATAAGTGATTTACAATGTCTAGAAAACTCAATAGGGAAATGTGTGAGGGTTTCTTTCCTGTAGCTTTAAAATGTAATGAAAAGTAAATTAACATGGAGAATGTTCTCCAGCAGTGCCCGCAGGTTAATAATGTGAAATTTAGGTAGAAACTTTGGTTTGGAAAAAAAAGAAAAGAAAAATAGCAAAACCCTCAAAATTTCCAAGTCATGATATGTTGTCAGAAGCTTGTTTCAGATCAATAAACATCTTGCATCAGCTGTTTTGGTATTTGTACTACTTTCACTGCTTGTGTTTCTTGTTAGTAATGTTTACTGTGGCTGTATGGATGGACTCCTGAGATAAAATTACCTGCAGTAAAACTGAAATCATTCCAGCTGTAGCTTGCCTGGTGGTCATAGAATGCTGATAGATATAAGCCTACAGAGTCAATCCACAGGAACAGCCTCGAGCAGGCTTCAAAAACTCAGTCCCTGGGACTCTCAACCATTTCTGGTTTTTTAGGATCTGCACAGGGGTATTTATGTACTGCCACCTCCCTGAATTGGAAGGGGCCAGCCTGACAGGAGCCCCCGGGACCAGCTCCATTGGACCCCTACATATATGGCACCTGGTGCCTCCGCTTAAGGTGAAAGGGTATTAATTAATTTATTTATTTTTTAGGATTTATTTACCGCCTTTTTAAAGTAATTCACTCAAGGCAGTGTACAGTAAGAATAGATCAAGCATGAGCAATAGGCAATTACAGCAGTCAAAATATTCAAATAACAATACAAAGTATGGCATAGTATACTACTTACAATGCCAACACAATATGTAATAGAACATTATAATTGATAGTGAAGGGTAAAGCAAAGATGGAACATATAGTTAGGTAAGAACAGTTCAAAAGTAGGTGACTGATTTAGAGAAAGTTGCACATGAGGTCACAGAGATGGTTAAATATTATCTCAGCTAGGGTAGGAGTGGATAAACATGTCCCGCTGCAGTATGTGCAGCCCGAGTCACTCCTTGTGTGTGTGAGTGAGACTAACGAGTTAGTTACTTCTTCCATTAAAGGCCTGGTTGAAGAGCCAAGCTTTCACCTGCTTCATGAAGTAGAGATAGTCTTGTGTTAAGCGCAGCCTTTCAGGCAGTGCATTCCAGAGTGTGGGGGCAACTCCAGAGAAGGCTCACTTGCGGGTATCACATCGTGTAATGTCTTTTGGAGAGTGTGTGGTTAGTGATAGTCCTTGAGAGGACCTTAATGTCCTTGGCATTGTGTGGAGTATCATCCTATTCTTCAGGTACTCAGTGCCATTTCCTTTCAGGTCCTTGAAGACCAGACATAGATGGATAAAATTTCCCTCAGGAACTACCACAAAACCTAAGTGAATTCAACTCTCTTTAAAATAGCTCACATCTCATCTGACTTCACTGATTGTCTCCCCAGTCTCAACAGAGAAACACACACAAATATTTCCCTTCCCGCCTTAGAAAGCGCCCCCCCCCCCCCCTTCTCCATAGCATGGGTTGTTATAGAGAAGGAAAATTGATACATTGTCTGACAGACTGCTCTAGTCCCACACATATGTCACCATCAAAAGGCTGACAGGAAAAAAAAACTCACAGATCAACATACCAGTCTAATTAACCCAAAAATTATATTCTATCAAAACCCAGTTTATAGATAGGTTTCATTTGTAAGATGCATTTGTGTGTATCTGATCTTGTAACAAGGTGGGTTTGGATATGTTGGTTGTCCTGAGAACCCTACCTTGGTTAAAAATCCATTGAACAGATTTCAGGAAACTGTGGCCTACAGAAACACTTCCCAGATCCTGTTGAGGAGGCATACCTAACCAACCCGTAGGTTTTGGCACAGGATTAAGCTACAGTAGATGAATCTTACCTTGATGAATTAAATTAATCACATAACTCAAAACTGACAAAAAATGGACAAAAAGTGGACTGAGTGAGTTTCGGAAAAGTGCTCTTCAATTTTCACACAAAATTTTCAATTCAAACGCAAGCATAAACAAAATGCTTGTTTCAGCTAGGACTTTACACAAGGAATTAACCTGGCCAGCTCTCCGCCAGTATTCAGTGAGAGATAACCAGCTATCTCTCGCTGAATATCCCAGTCACTGGCTATGTTTGTTTGTTTATTTATTAATTAGGATTTATTTACCGCCTTTTTGAAGGAATTCACTCAAGGCGGTGTACAGTAAGAATAAATCAAACATGAAGCAATAGGCAATTACAGCAGTAAAAATATTCAACTAACAATACAAAGTATGGCGTGGTATACTATTTGCAATGTCAACACAATACATAATAGAACATTTTAATTAATAGTGAAGGGTAAGGCAAATTTGTAACATATAGATGAGTAAGAAAGCAGGATGTGTTAGAAAATAAGGTGACTGATTTGAAGAAAGGTCCACGAGGTCAGAGAGATGGATGGTTGAATATTATCTCAGCTAGAGTAGGAGTGACATAGCCGGTTACCGCTGATTTTCAGCAGCTGACCGGTTAAGTTTAGCGGTCAGATAGACTTATGTAAATAGCAGGTCTATCTTTGGCCGCTAGAACCTAGCTGGTCAGCTAATGAATATCGGCTTAACAGGCTATGTTTGTGGCACAAAAAACCCCCCCTAGAAATTCAATGCCGGGTTCATTGGCGACAGCGAGAGCCAGTCTAACTCCCGCTGTCTCAGGGCCTAAGACTGTCATTATCCCTAATCTCATGTAGTTTATGTCCACCTCCAAAGTGAAACTAAGGGGCTGTTTTACTAAAGTGCGGCACTATTTTGCATTAACAGCAAAAATGAATGTATGGTATGCGCAAAGACTTCACGGTAAATGCAGAGGATATGGCCACCATTTGCCCTGCATTTACTGCACAGGACAGAAAGTTACCTCAGAAGTGCCATGTGGCATGCAGCACCAGATAGTGCAGAAGCACCTAATCTAATCTAATTTGGACATGTCTATCCCGCTTAACCGGAGAGGTTCTAGGCAGATAATACTGAATATAATAGGACAAATCCTATTGAATTACAATCCGCTTTAAAATGAACAAATACTCTTTACTTCATCTCAAAGAATCCTTCAGATATTGGGCAAACAAAGAAGTCTTAATTGCCCTCCTAAATGTAAAATGTATTTATTTTATTTTGCTCACATCTTTTTCAGTAGTAGCTTATGGTGAGTTATATTCAGGTACACTACATAGTTCCCTGTCCCAGGAGGGCTCACAATCTGGTTTGTAACTGAGGGTTAAGTGACTTGCCAAAGATCACAAAGAGCAGCAGTGGGGTTTGAACCGAGTACCTCTGGATGTCAAGACAGGTGCTCTAACCTCCACCCTGATCTCACCATACACAGTCTGGCCACCAGCTAGCTCCTTGCAGGTCAGAAGCACACAAGACCAGGGCCACAAAGAATAGGTGAAGGATCTCCCAATTCAGCTTTCTAGTCACACACACTGAGCTGGGCACAGGCTGAACTACTACTACTACTATTTAGCATTTCCATAGTGCTACAAGGCGTACGCAGCGCTGCACAAACATAGAAGAAAAACAGTCCCTGCTCAAAGAGCTTACAATCTAATAGACAAGAAATAAAGTAAGCAAATCAAATCAATAAATGTGTACAGGAAGGAGGAGAGGAGGGTAGGTGGAGGCGAGTAGTTACAAGTGGTTACGAGTCAAAAGCAATGTTAAAGAGGTGGGCTTTCAGTCTAGATTTAAAGGTGGCCAAGGATGGGGCAAGACGTAGGAGCTCAGGAAGTTTATTCCAGGCGTAGGGAGCAGCTGAAGCCTGATAAATATTCGGAATTCCATAGGGTTTCAGCAGGGGGCTTATATCTCTTTATTTACTCCCAGACTGGTAAAAGGAGGGGGGGGGTGGAGTAAAGTTTCGCTCTCACTCAAAGAAAAGACTCCAGTCCAGGTGTTATACAACATAACCAAACTTTACTGAAGATTCTGCAAGAGCAGTTCAAATCCTTTAAACTCAAACAGTTACTTTTGTTATCCAGCTTGATAGCAGATGCAAATTTATAAATCCAGAGCAAACTCATGGATATGGTGCATCTTCTTCAAAGCAATTTATAATAGTAACATAGTAGATGACGGCAGAAAAAAGACCTGCACGGTCCATCCAGTCTGCCCAACAAGACAACTCATGTGTGCTACTTTTTGTGTATACCCTGCTTTGATTTGTACCTGTGCTCTTCAGGGCACAAACCGTATAAGTCTGCCCAGCACTATCCCCGCCTCCCAACCACTAGCCCCTCCTCCCAACCACCGGCTCTGGCACAGACCATATAAGTCTGCCCAGCACTATCCCCGCCTCCCAACCACCAGCCCCGACTCCCAACCACCGGCTCTGGCACAGACTGTATAAGTCTGCCCAGCACTATCCCCACCTCCCACCACCGGCTCTGGCTTCTTCAGTCTAAGGCTGTGCCTGCAACACTTGTGCAACAAGCAGATCTTCCTTTGGATCAGACCTCCCTGTCTGTCCACACTCTTTGAAAGGAGTACCTCTCCGGGCTACCACCTTTGGCTATGTTCCTGATCCCAGGCTGAGATCCGCTGTTTCCCACCAGGAGCTCTCCTCCACTTCATGGTTAATGCTGGAATTTGCAGAAAACACCTCTGAGTCAGCCTTAGTTTCTTGAACCTGTCCAGGACTCCCCCTTCCCTTCCAAGGGTCTCGGCGGGGTACAGGCAACCAAAGAACCTGTGCAATCCCCAACAACAACATTTATTAACTCCTCCCCTACTGTCATTCAACAACCAGAAACATTTCCCTCTGCAACTTACCCAGGATTCCACCCCCCTTTGGGCTGGATCCTTTACCTAGGGTTACCATATGTCCAGTTTTACCCGGACATGGCCTCTTTTTGAGGACATGGCCGGGCAACCGGGCGGGTTTTGCCAGCCTGCCCATTTGTCCGGATTTCCGGACAAATGGGTAGGCTGGTGGGTGGGCCTAATTGTGTCCTATCCTAGCCTTCCCTCCCCTTACCTTACTCTATTGCCCTGGTGGTCTAGTGACCTCTTCGGGGCAGGAAAGAGCCCCCTCTTCTTTCCTGCCTGGAGCGCTGCCCTGCATTTTGTTCTCCTTGCAATGCTGAGTGCTGACGGTCCTGGTGCCGATTCAAAATGGCCACTGAGAGTTGACACAGCCTCGCTCTTTCCTGCCCCGAAGAGGTCACTAGACCACCAGGGCAGTAGAGTAAGGTAAGGGGAGGGAAGGCTAGGATACCCTTAAGGGGGTGTGACGGGGGAGCGGGGGAGGGGGGTGAAAGGGGTGGGGCAATATGTGACAGGGGTGGGGTGGGTGTGAAACAGGACGGGCAGGGCAGGGCATGTGTCCTCTTTTTGGGAGGACCAAATATGGTAACCCTACCTTTACCACCCACAACCTCAGAGCCTATGTAAGATAGGACGCATCTCCTGATATTCATGTATGTGTTTGCTGTTAGGCAATTTAATCTTAAAAAAACTCCCTATACCATACATCATTTTAGATTTTGAAAAAGTTATTTATTAGTTTCAACCGTTTCTCCTTCCCACTTCATTGCAAATTGTACAAATCATAAATGCTTTTGTGCAAAAAAGCAGCATGAGACTTTAGCCCTGTGCTGAAATTCAGCTCTTTTGGGCAAACAGTCAAGCAATCAGTTTCATACAGGATTTTCTAGATGTTTTCACAAAAGTTGCAATAAATTAAAGTGTCTGGGAAACTGATGCATTATTTTATTTCAGATTCTACAAGCAAAATGATTTGTAATCATTTTTGGGCTTTCATTTTTCCTAATTGATCCCTATTCATGTGGATATGGTTTTTAGAAAAGACATGCAAATCGAAATTGACATATCATAAGAACATAAAATAGCTAAACTGGGTTAGACCAATGGTCCATCTAACCAAGTATTCTGTTTCTAACAGTGGCCAAACGAGGTCACAAGTACCTGGCAGAAACCCAAATAGTAGCAACATTCCATGCTACCAATCCCAGAGCAAGTAGTAGCTTCCCCATGTCTGTGTCAATAGCAGACTAAGGACTTTGCCTCCAGGAACTTCTCTAAACCTTTTTTGAACACAGATACACTAACCGCTGTTACTACATCCTCCAGCAAAGTGAGTTGAGTGAAAAAATATTTCCTCCTGTTTCTTTTAAAAGTCTGGTAGTGCTATACAAATGCTAATAATAATAATAAAAGTATTTCCATGTAACTTCCTTGAGTGTCCCCTAGTCTTTATACTTTTGGAACGAGTAAAAAAATCAATTCACTTCTACTCGTTCTACACCACTCAGGATTTTGTAGACCTCAATCATATCTCCCCTCAGCAGTCTCTTTTCCAAGTTCAAGAGCCCTAACCTCTTTAGCCTTTTCTCATATTTTGGTCGTCTTCTTTAAACCTTTTCTAATTCTGCTATATCTTTTTGGAGATATGGCAACCAGAACTGAACGCAGTACTCAAGGTGAGGTTGCACCATGGAGCGATACAAAGGCATTATTTTATTTTTGGTCTTATTTACCATCCCTTTCCTAATAATTCCTAGCATCCTGTTTGCTTTTTTGACTGCTGCATCACTCCAATATTCAACATTAAGGAATCCTTCACATGCTCATCTTCCAATGTGGTATATATAATTCAGTGTAAAAAATGCAATGAAGGGTGCAACATTGGAGAAACAAGTCAGATGCTAAAGAAGAGATTTAATTTACATAGACATCATATGAAGAAGGCCAGTACCAACCAGGATGGCACCTCTGTGGAGCAGCACTTTACAAAACCAGAACACTGTACCAGTGATTTTATGGTAGGAATACTGAAAGGGAACTTTAAAACAATACAGGAGCATAAGACCTTTGAAGTCAGAATGATTAAATATTTTGACACCCACCAGACAGGACTTAACAAAGATCTGGGTTTTCTAGCCCATTATAAACTATACAGTTGTACTGCTTTGTAACCCTCTTATCTCCATGCATATCCCCCTGTCCCTAATCCACCCAGCTCTCCCTGTCTCTCACCTAACCCACCCTCATTCTGTTAGATTGTCACTGAAATACTTTGATGTTTCACTTGTATATACTATCATGTATCAACATTTGTTTATTTCCGATCTGACGAAGAAGGGCTACCTTCGAAAGCTAATCAAAAAATGTATTATGTCCAGTAAAAAAGGTATCATCTTATTTTCTTTTCCATGTTTTATTTTGTTCTATTTCTATTGATTGCCTTTTTGAAGGAATTCACTCAAAGCGGTGTAGGACAGTACACAATGTTGTTGTGAAAACATCAGTTAAGAAAATATAGTTAAGACAATGTAGCATCATTTATTAATTAATAGGACAGTAGTGGTGGGAACACACCAATAAAAGGGCACCGGGTGGGCTGGGCCTTTGAATGACCTGACTGTGCACATAAATAGAATGCCAATCAAGTGTGTGCACATAAGAGGAGCATGCGCTTACAGCTTCACCAAATGATTGCTCATCAAAGTCTATGGTAGAAAAATGGGACTGGCACTCTGTAGTGCAGATAAACATAGTATGCACTTATCCAATGTGCACATAAGTGAACTGATTTGTATTGCTGCCTTTTTGTTGATAGGATTGTTGCTGTTTGAGTTCTGAGAGTTGTTGCTGTTTAGTAACATAGGTAGGATGCTCTCTAGGTTCTGATTGACTATCTTGTAGAGTTTTGTATTACTTCTTAATGTGCCTGATAATGCAGATAGTATTACTGTCAAAAGAATCTGAAATGCTTATGTATGATGAAAAGTAAGGGGAAACATTCTAGTTCAGCTCAGTAAGCCATTTCAGAGATTACCTTCATCCAATGTAATATGGCTTTTGAGTTCAATATAGCCCTTGTTCTGAGAACTCCGTATAGACTAGGAAGTCCCACAGATTATATGCAAACCCTAGCATTCTCTGATCAGGGGAAGAGATTCTCCACTTGAAGGCCAATGGCTTACTAGCAAAAGTTTAAGGAGACACATCAGACAAGATAGTGATATACGTAAAGAAAATTGTTTACTGAATACATTTTTCTTAAACTGAGCAGTAAGCAGTAACAGGTTCAGATACAGCTTCATAGTAAACAAGTACTTAAAGCAGAATAGGAGATTGATTCTTGTGCACGTTTCAGTGCAAGAACATTCTCCTCTCAGTTCCTTTGGACTTTGGGTTCCCTCTAAACCTTCACTAGGCTCCCTGACTTACTTAGGACTCTCCTTGGTACCTGTACTCCCAGTGCTGGAACCTCTCCTCTCAGTGCTGGAACCTTTCCTCTCCACCTCATGGACACCTATAAACTTCTAGATTAAGCACCAGAGGGCAGCTCATTCATTTTCTCCTCAGACTCCGCACAGATGGCTGCCTCAAGAACTTTACTTCACTGAATAACAGAAACATCACCACAGGAACTCTTCTGCATGGCCCCCTTCATCCACCAAATGATCCCCAAAGACAATCAGAAACAGAACCAACCTCTCTTTTCTTGCTGTCATATAGGCCAAGGGAGAGTTGCCTGGCCTTCTCTTTCCCAGCCCAGACCTTCTCAGAGAGACAGGCGATATTAGGCATGTGGAAGGCCAAAATAATGTGACTCATTTTTGGAAATGTTGGAAATTTTCTTTAGGTGGTTTTTTTTTCTAGTTGATTTCACACATTTGATTTAGAGGGACATTTTTGATATGATGACTAAATCCAACTTTGGACATTTTGCTAAAAACGTCCAAAATTCAAGTGGCAAATGTAGTGATTTTTGAAACAGGTAAACGTCTATCTTTTTGTTTCAAAAATTACCATTTGCTAGATGTTGTTATGCTCAGTGTGTCTATCTTTTTGGACCATTAAAAAAAAAAAAAGGCCAAATGGAAAAATGCACAAAATCAAGCCATTGGATGTAGGAGGAACCAGTATTCTTAGTAAACTGGCCACATCTCAGCAGAGCAGTGGAGCACCCTAGGGGGACACTGCAATGAACTTCACATAAAAGGTCCCCGGTACATATCTTACTATTACCCCTTTATATTGTATGATGAGTCACGCCTAGTGAATATGCATGAGATAAATTTGCATCTTAAAAACCTAACTGGCTAGGGGTGTCCTAAGGGCTGGGTTGAGAATCCCTGCCCTACATCCTCAGCAGCATTTAGAAAGCAAAAAACATGCAGATCTTTCCAAATGTATACCCTAGAGCCTCCTTACTCATTGGCCTTCTATTTTAGTCATGGTAGTAAAACTCACTCTTTGGATGGGCCACCCTTGGTGTCTCTGAATAGGGGGAGGGGACACATGGGCCCTGGCCTTGGCCGGCAGATCCTGCCCCACCAAAACTTGTGTCAGCTACTCATTAGTAATACCTGCCTAGCTTGGCACCATCTACAAAGTAGGGAGCTCCTTTCTTTGCTTCAGCTGCTCTGGCTGCCAGCACCATGTGTCTGCTAAAATCAGAGAGAATCTACTTCTTGTTTCATGTGCAATACCGGAAATAGCTTGTTCTCTGCTTTCACCTCCTGTGTAGTGCCGGTGTCCAGAGTAGCTGGAGGGAAGAAAGGAGCTCCCTGCTCTGCAAGGAGCTAGTGGTGCTGAGGATGTGGGAGATGGGGGCTGGGGCTTAGAGATGGATGGGTCTGATACAGAGGATGGGAGGAGGACATTGGTGGTGGGAGGAGAAGGACAGATATAGTTGGAGAGGGAGAAACATAAGCATATGCAGGGAAAGGTGAAGATGGAAGGGGACAGAGATAGATGCTGGGGTTAAGGTGGAAGAAAGGTAGGGTAGAAAGATATTGATGAGTGGATGCTAGGGAAGTGGGGGAGAAGAGACAGGGGCAATGGCCACCGGGGAAAGGAGAAAAAGACAGAGGGCTACAAAGAGTATGAGGGATGAAAAATGTTGACATAAGATGAGAGAGGGTGGAAATAGGAGCCTGAATAAGAAAGAGACTGGAGGTGAGGAAGGGTTAAATAACAGGAAAGGAGCAGGGATTGCTGAGGAAACGAGAGGCAAAGATTGGGGAGGAAATGAATACAGAAGGTGGAAATGAGAGACTAGAAAGTGCGTGAAATTCAGGGAATAGGATGCTGGGGAAGGAATGAGAGAGGGGTGGGAATGAGAGGATAAGACAGGAAAGTGTAGGAAGTAGAAAGCTGATAAGTAGGAGTATATGCATATAAGAGGCTTGGGGAGGCTTAGCCCATTCACGCCTTCCCCTCCTCCTGCCTGCTGGGCTGCTGCTTCCCAACCCATGGGGACAGCAAGGAAAACAATATGGTAGCTTCACCTCCTCGCTGCCAATAAACAGAAACCATGCTCGAGGTCAGTGTCAATATGGTACTTTTAAACTGCTGTTTTCCCAAAATTAGAGTTTAACACAGTACACAGCAAAAACAAAATGAATAAAAGTTTTTAAAAATTAATATAGAACAGTAATTGCACAGTATAAAATATCTTGAGTGACCAGGTAAGTTGCCATCTTTCAGATCATTCAAACATGTCTGTAACAATTTTCAAAATTTCAAATAATTTTGCTTTATCCTAAGATGTAATGGAAAAGAATTCCATAATGGAATAACAACAGCAGAAAAAAAGAATCATAGAGCTCTGCGTTCCGCTGACAGCTCTACCAGTCTGCCTGAACAGGAAGTTACATCATAGGGGGCAGACTGGCAGAGCTGTCAGTGGCATGCAGAGCTCCATAACCCCGCTCATGGTTTCTGTGTACTGAGCCACTGAAGAGCTCCATGACCCCGCTCATGGTTTCTGTGTACTGAGCCACTGAAGAGCTCCATGACCCCGCTCATGGTTTCTGTGTACTGAGCCACTGAAGAGCTCCATGACCCCGCTCATGGTTTCTGTGTACTGAGCCACTGAAGAGCTCCATGACCCCGCTCATGGTTTCTGTGTACTGAGCCACTGAAGAGCTCCATGACCCCGCTCATGGTTTCTGTGTACTGAGCCACTGAAGAGCTCCATGACCCCGCTCATGGTTTCTGTGTACTGAGCCACTGAAGAGCTCCATGACCCCGCTCATGGTTTCTGTGTACTGAGCCACTGAAGAGCTCCATGACCCCGCTCATGGTTTCTGTGTACTGAGCCACTGAAGAGCTCCATGACCCCACTCATGGTTTCTGTTTACCGAGCCACTGGATTGGGAAGTTGGCAAGTCAGGCAGGCGGTGGGGAGGTGAAGTTCTTATTTTGTTTTTCTTGCTGCAGTTGGGCAGAGGTGGGAGGAAAAAGAAAGGATTCCATACTGGAGGTGAGAAATGGGAGGAAAGAAAGATAGGATGATTGGGGGGGGGGGGAGGGAAGAGGCAGAGGGGCAAAGGTGGATAGTTGGGGGAGGCAAGAGGGATGGGAAATACACTATATTGGGGGAAGAGGGGCAGAAGAGTGATAGTAGAGGGAGGCCATTGCTGGATGGTGGTGGGGGAACGAGACAGAGAGGCATCACTGGAAGGGGGAAGAAAGAGACAGAGAAACAATCCTGGATGGCTAGGGGAGGGGGAGAGAGAGAAGAAGATATACTGCTTGGCAGGAGGAAGAGAGAACAACAGAGGGGTGATGTTGGATGGGAGGAGAGAAACAGAAAGAAGATGTTACATGGTAGGCAGAGATAGACACACACACACAAGATCCTAGATAGTGGGTGGGTGGGAGAGAGAGACAGAGGAGATCCTGGATGTTTGGGGAGGGGGAGAGATAGAAACAGATCCTAAGATTTTAGGCTAGTCCTGGAAATTTGGCAACCTTATCCTAGTGCATTATGGTGCCTGCAGTGCTGATTTCAATGGGTAGAATCAGGGACTACAAATAGCACACTGAACTGGGATACAAGTTCAAAAACAGGACTAGCCAAAAAGTCTCCCCCCAGAAATTGGGTAATTTGGCAGCACCAGAGCAGGAGGCCAAGTTGGGCAAATCATTTTCACTTTCCATTGCTTCTGATACAATCAGTGGTGTAGCCACAGGTGGGCAAGGGCCCACCCATTTTGGGCTCAGGCCCACTCACCAGTGGCACACCTGTGCTGTGGATGGTGGGGATCCCCAAGCCCTGCCAGCTGAAAACCTGCTCTTCTGAAGGCCAGAACTATTAAGCTGAGCAGTTAGTGGCAATGTGCCTGGGCTACTGCCAACATTGGGATGCCACACATGCTCAGATTTTTCACATGTGTGAAACCTGAGTATGTGCAGGGTGTGAGTGGTTTTGGTATTTATAAGTTAGATGGGGGGGGGGGGGGTGCTGGGAGGAAGGGAGGGGCGGAGAGTGGGAGGAGGGCAAAAGCAAAGAGAAACGTTTGTGCCCACCTACTCTGGGCTCAGGTCAACCCAAAATTTGTGGTCTTGCTTTACCAGAGATGCCAAGGTTGGACTACCCTAGAGAGTGAGATTTACAGATGGTATCTCTGAAGTATCAATTTACAATGTTTTATGTCCGAAACAAGTTAAATAAATATAGAAAAAAATTATCTTTAGCTTTCTTTTGTGCTTCTGAAAGGATATTGACAGAGTAGAGAGAACATTAGGTCAGTTTTCAAAGCAATTTGCCTAAATAACTAAATAGTTTGGTGGGTAAATTCCTTGGACTGAAAACTTCCCTTCGCTTAGTATACACACAAGTACATTTGTATTTCTGCCCAAATTTTCAAAGGGAAAGTCTATTTATATGACACTATCCCCACCACAAATACATAATCATATGCACTTTTGTTCTTCAGACACCCGTGCACACACACACACATGTATACACTCTCACTCATCAGACAAACACATGCATTCACGCACTTTGTCACTGTTCAGACACTTGTCTCTCTCTCTGTCACTCTTCAGACATTCACACTCTCTCTCTCTCTTCAGACACTCATGTCTCTCTCTCTCTCTCTCTCTCTTTGTCACTCTTGAGACACTCCTCTCTCTCTCTCAGTACTGTGCTGTTGTCCTCTCTCTCTCTCTAAGTACATAAGTATTGCCATACTGGGACAGACCAAAGGTCCATCAAGCCCAGCATCCTGTTTCCAACAGTGGCCAATCCAGGTCACAAATACCTGGCAAGATCCCAAAAAAAGTACAAAACATTTTATGCTGCTTATCCCAGAAATATTTTCCCCAAGTCCAGTTTAATAATAGTCTATGGAATTTTCTTTAGGAAGCCGGCCAAACCTTTTTTAAACTCTGCTAAGCTAACCACCTTTACCACATTTTTTGGCAACGAATTCCAGAATTGAATTACATGTTGAGTGAAGAAAATGTTTCTCTGGTTCATTTAAAATTTGCTATTTTGTAGCTTCATCGAATGCCCCCTAGTCCTAGTATTTTTGGAAAGCGTAAACAGATGCTTCACATCTACCTGTTCCACTCAACTTATTATTTTATAGACTTCTATCATATCTCCCCTCAGTTTTCTTTTCTCCAAGCTGAAGTGCCTCAGCCGCTTTAGCTTTTCGTCATAGAGAAGAAATCCCATCCCCTTTATCGTTTTCGTCGCCCTTCTCTGCACCTTTTCTAATTCCACTATATCCTTTTTGAGATGCGGCAACCAGAATTGAACACAATATTCGAGGTGCGGTCACACCATGGAGCGATACAAAAGCATTATAATGTCCTCATTTTTGTTTTCTATTCTTTTCCTAATAATACCTAACATTCTATTTGCTTTCTTATCTGCCACAGCACATTGAGCAGAAGGTTTCAGCATATCATCAACAACTGCACCTAGATCCCTTTCTTAATTTGTGGCTCCTAACGTGGAACCTTGCATGACGTAGTTATAATTCAGGTTCCTCTTTCCCACATGCATCACATTGCACTTGCTCACATTAAACGTCATCTGCCATTTAGACGCCCAATCTCGTAAGGTCCTCTTGTAATTTTTCACAATCCTCCCGTGATTTAACGACTTTGAATAACTTTGTGTCATCAGCAAATTTAATTACCTCACTAGTTACTCCCATCTCTAGGTCATTTATAAATATGTTAAAAAGCAGCGGTCCCAGCACAGAGCCCTGGGGAACTCCACTAACTACCCTTCTCCATTGAGAATACTGACTATTTAACCCCACTCTCTGTTTTCTATCTTTTAACTAATTTTTAATCCACAATAGAACACTACCTCCTATCCCATGACTCTCCAATTTCCTCTGGAGTCTTTTATGAGGTACTTTGTCAAATGCCTTCTGAAAATCCAGATACACAATATCAACCGGCTCACCTTTATCCACGTGTTTGTTCACCCCTTCAAAGAAATGTAATAGATTGGTGAGGCAAGATTTCCCTTCACTAAATCCATGTTGGCTTTGTCTCATTAGTCCAAGGCACACATTCTCGGAATTTGTTTCTCAGTGTACATTTTGCTGTAGTGGAAATTCTCATTTGGAGATTTTTGGCCATTTATTGGCCAAGTTTTCTTTGGAGCAGTCATCAAATTAAAGCATCTCCACTCCTAAAATCAACTGTATATTGGTTAAGAAAGTCAGATAGCAAATTACCACCTTCCAAAATTATCAAACAATAAACCAAAATATTCTCAAGTATGGAACAATGCAGCAAGACCAAAAAATGTGAACATGAAATCTCTCCCTCTTTACAGTGATACAAAATGCATATGGCAGTCTAGCCTTGTACGCTTGATGCTGAGAGATATTAAGGCACATCAGGATCTTTTATTGGATCTCCTGAATTATCACAGTTTAAGACAGGGATAGAATGGCCTTCACATTGACTTTGAAGAACGTAGGAGCAAGATCAATATTAAGGTCAGCCTTCCATTTAAGAGCTAATAATGAAAAGTCACACTGTGGCTTTAGCTGCAGGAGGACAGAGGCCTTAGTGTCTGCCTCTAAAAGAAAATGTTCCACTAGCTTATCTTTTATAGTCACTGTCAAGTTGTCTTTATTCAGTGCTACGACATAAAGGGCAATTCAGATGCACATTTAGGCACCTGTTTTGAGCCTATTCTGTAAAGGAAAGTAGGCACCAACATTTCCTTTGTAGAATACTAGCAAAATTTGGAATATGTACTTACATTTTTAAGCCCAACCACTTAATACCAGCCATCGATCTAGTGTAAATGTTCACACTTGGGTAGATATGTGCATAATTTATAATATTCTATAAGCTATGCACTTAACTGTGCACCGTACCCAGGTTCTACCCATCTGCATGCCCACCTGCAAAGTATGTGCTATCGAAGATACAAGTGGACACGAATTGAGGTTACAGGTAGGTTGACAGTAATGTTAGGAAGCATTTTATCACAGAGAGGGTGGTGGATGCCTGCAATGCCCTCCCACAGGAGGTGGTGAAGACGAAAATGGAATTCAAGAATGCAAACGTTCTTATCCCTGGGATCAGTAGCATGAATCTTGCTACTATTTGGGATTCTTTCAAGTACTTGTGACCTAATCTGCCACTGTTGGAAGTAGAATACTGGGCTAGATGGACCGTTGGTCTGACCCTGTGTGGTTATTCTTATGTTCTTACAGAATAGCATGCAGCCAGATTATTGTTATTTATCTGTGTATGAGCTCACACGTGAATGTATGTGACTAGACTACTGGCATTTACACACATTATATTGCACCTATATCTACATGGCTTCTTATAGAATTACCTGCAAAGAAATCTCTAGCTGGCATCCCAAACTGTGCCAGAGATCCTGAAATGTCCTGATGCTCTCACCTTCACCACTTACATCTGCTAATAGATTTAGCCCTCTGTTCTCCCGTATTCTAAGCACTCCATGTTACCTCTTATAGGTAGCAGTGCAGATTTATTCTGTGAAGGGGAGATACCAAAGAATACATAACTGCATATGAAGGTAGACGTATAACTTTAGCATGAAGGACATACCATGTTTCTGGTAGGAATAAAACTGCCCACTGAAATGCCAGTGGTGTATTATTTAATGGTATCCATAATACAGCTCTTAATACGAAGTATGTGAAAGGCTATTTAATAAAGCTTAAGATCTGGAAGTACCAGCCCTCCTTTATCCCATGTGTACATCATAAACTCCAAGGGAGGTCTAGATATCTTATCCTGTCATAGAAATGTCCTCAAAGCTTTATTGATCAGGAAGATGTCTCCTGGAGTACAACATGGAGGTAGCATCTGCATTGTGTACAACCATTTGGGTAAGATGATCATCATAAACAGATATTCTCCCAAGTAGCAAAAGCGGAAAAGGCTGCCACATTTGTAACAGATTCCACCGCTCTGCGAGTAGCAGGGCAAAAGAACTTCTATTTATGCAGCTGGTGATTTTTAACTTCTATCCATAGAGAAAACCTATGCTTCTTGTTTGCAGAAGATTCCTTCACACAGTTGGAGCTGGATGATTCCATCCGGGCCTCACTGCAACGTGCAAATCAGGAGATCAGGATGGCCCTGAAGAAACTCGTGGATACTACAGCAGTTAGCATGCCTCTTCCCCAAAGCAAGAGAGAAGCATTTGAAGGTCTGGATACTCCTGAGCCCACCTCTTCTGAGTATTTAGACACAACTTATCCTGTTGGGAAATTTCGTGATGCTGATACTCAAACTCCAACTTCAGAAGGCCATGGTAAGTCAGGACTAGATTCTTACGTCATGGATAAATGACTGAAGGCAAAGTTGTTGTGCTGGGTTACAACATAATTAAGTTGTTCCCTTATTTATGATTTACGATACAATAAATAAGCCTCAATGCTGCACATTCCTGTTGTATATATTCAGAACATGTTGATGTATCAGGCTTCAGAATTTTGATCTTTTCTTTTCCTATGTTATTTATTTATGATGCTTTAAATAGGCCACCAATTGCGCATAGATACTGCTGGATGATTTGCAAAATAACAATAATATTATTTAAAGAGAAGGAAAAGGAAAAGTACAGTTTATCAAGTGAAAAGGTAAAAAGGGGTATAAAACATGATAAAAAAAGGAGAAAGAAGAAACTAAAGATGCACCTGAAGAGACTTGAGGGCCTGAATATGTATACCCCAGAAGAAAGGAGTGATGGGGGTGATATGATACAGATATTTACGTTTCAACGTTTTTATTGATGACAATACAATAAATAGCACACAAGGCCATAACAACGATGCAACCATTAAAAGAACAACATGCAAGAATACATGAACAGTGATCATCACATTTTATGTATTCCTATACGTCTCTCCCCTCCCAACCCACCTATTCTGCTTCCCCACCCCCCCTCCCAGTTCCAGGCATCTCCCATTCCTACAGTAGTGAAATTGGAATCATCTTTCATTAACCAAGTCCCTTAGCTAGCTTTACTGGGTCTAGGCTCAAGCGATTCAGGATGGAACTTCGGGTTCTAGGAGCCAGGGTAATAATGTATGACTCCCATATTAGATACAGATATTTAAATATTTGAAATGTATCCATATGCAAACAAACCTTTTCCAGAGATGGATAAGCGGAAGAACTAGAGGACATGAATTGAGGTTAAGGTGGGTTGACAGTAATGTTAGGAAGTATTTTATCACAGGGAGGGTGATGGATGCCTGCAATGCCCTCCCACAGGAGGTGGTGAAGACGAAAATGGAATTCAAGAATGCATGGGATAAGCACAAAGGATTCTTGAATGTAAAGAGAATTAAATCAAAACATCTTAGCTGTGCTTACCTGGCAAATCCAGTAGTTGGGAAACAAAACTAGTGCCAGGCAGATTTCTGTGGTCTGTGTCCTGATTATGGCTAGATAGATCTGGTTGGGCTGGACATCAACTCCAGTAGTTGAAAATTAAGCCAATGCTGAGCAGACTTCTACAGTCTGTGCCCTGTAAATACCAAGGACAACTCAACAGTAAGTTTTCCTTTTACAAAGTGGCGTAACCTATTAGAATGCGCTGTGTTTGCGCCTGTTCCTGCCACCAGCGGAGTCCAATCAGGCCAGCAGTACTACGCAAACAAATCCTCTCAACTGTTATCTTTTTAGAAACCGGACAGCTGGATTATGGACCATTTGCACTACAACAAATAAAAACAAAAAGAGAAAAAAACCAAGAGAAGCTTCCGTTGGGGGAAAAACACAAGTTTATTATTTATCCAAAGATTTAGGATAAATAATAAGAAATAGTCATAGAAATAGTCTAGAATATGACAGAAATGAGAACATATATAGAAATGGAAATTGCAATGGAAAGTGGGAGCAGGACATTCTTTCAAACTCCCTGGCTTGGGAGCCAAAAGAGATGTACACTGCCCAACCTCCTATCTGGCAGAGAAATATTATATAGGGTTTCTTTTCCCTTACAACACAAAAAGGGAGCACAAGGGGGAGGGGTTGTCACACCCCCTTAGTTAGCACCTTACAGTCAGTCAGGATCTCTAGTATCAATAAAATACACAGCATCTGTTTATATTTCCTTTTGAAGATGCATTTGGTCTGTTGTCCAAATGTTTTGGACCTCTTCTATTCATCTATACATACATTTCTCAAACCTTTAATTAGTATTTCCCCTATTCTAAAAGAGGAGACAAAAGTTAACTACTGCTTCCAGTTTCTATAGAGGTGTTAGGTTTCTCTTGTCAACAGAACTATTGCTATTGACTCCAGGGATCAGGGAGATAGTATTTGAATTGTTCTAGGCAGAGAAGGAAATAAGGTGTTACCTGCAATAATATTTTCTTATCCTGTCCTGACTACAGGATTTCTCTTTCTCTCCTCTGTCAGCCCTGCCCCCTTCACCTGGAACTTCCTTTGATCTGCATCCTAAAAGTCTCTCAAAGGCAAATAAACACACTCATGTAAACAGCAAATGGACAACAAATGGCAGGAGCTCATTGTCTTTCACTTGCTTGGTCAGAGGAAGGTGGGGGAAAGAGGTGGGGGTACCTGGCCTGCTTAATATCATTGTAATTTACAGAAAAAAAGAGAAATTTCCACTTCTCATCGTCTGTACATTAATTCTTAGATATTAGATACTTAGCAGCACTGAAACTGCTTGGTTCAGGCCTTCATAAGTACAATGTATAAGTACAATGTACACCTCCACCAACAGCTGTTTGTGAAGACATCCATGGGAATTGAATGGGCTTATTCACATTCAGCACATGCTAATTGGTAGCTTCGTAAATGGAGTCCTCAGTATGCATATTATGGGTAGACTGGATGGATCGTGCAGGTCTTTATCTGTCACCATCTACTGTATTACTATGGGGCTCATTTTCAAAGCACTTAGGGCTTCTTTTACAAAGTTGCGCTATCGATGATTGGTGCAGCAAATGAGAGAAAGCCTACTCAATTTCTGTGGGCTTCCTCTCATTCGCCATGTGGGAATCGCTAGCGCAGCTTTGTAAAAGAAGCCCATAGACTTACAAAGTTCCATAGGTTCCTATGTAACTTTGTAAGTCTAAGTGCTTTGAAAATATGCCTCCGTATATGTATGCAAATAAAACACTAAAAAGGAATATTAAAAAGGTTGATGGAGGGGAGGGAAAAATGTTGCAGCTCACCTGCATAAAAAAGAAATTCAACCATATGCTAATAGAAACAGCCAGATGTTTTAAATCGAAATGTAAATATACAAGTACATCAAAGCACCTATCCGGAAAACAGTCTAGTGCACATCACGGAAAGAAGTGAGGAACAAAAATCAAAAACTGCCAGATTTTAAGCAAAATCTTAAATTGTTGGGAAGGCCATTCCAAAAGAGTCAGAGGGAAGAGAGTTTCACAGTTGAGGCCCTCCGTAACAAACAGCATAGAACCTGAAGACATCAAGTCAGAAATGGGAAGGAGGGGAAAGAGCAAATAACGAGGTCTGTGAAGAAAACAGTGTACATGAATGAAAATATGGGATGAGGAGATCGGCAAGATATGTGGGAGTTAGTGGTTTCAATCCCTTAAATACAAGTGTCAGAATTTTGAATTTGAATTCTGCTGCTCCCTTCCAGCTCGCAAACATGACAGCACTAGAACCCCCCTGGCTGGGCAGAGAATTGAAGGGGTACCTCCTGCAAGGTGCTCCCTCAGTACTGCACCACAATAGCAGCAGCTGTTTCCCCTCCATGCTTCAGTGCATCATTTCCATGGCATGCACAGGTTCAGCCAGCTTTGACAGACAGAGGGATCTGTACTTGTATCCTCTGCCCCACAGCACTATGGCCTGAGCAGTAGTGGTGGCCATATTCTTTTCATCATACCTAATTCTCTTTGGTTGTTATTAAAGGGAACAAGATCACGTTTATGAAAGGATTAGAAAGGCTGGAGGAATTGGTACAGAGTCTACACCAAAAGCCATGAGACTGAAGGACTTAAATATATACCTCTAGAAGAGAAGAAAGGAGAGATCGAGGTTGACAGATATGATATCTCATTGACAGTTCTTGTGACTTCAGGAAAGTCACTTAACCCTCCATTGCCTCATGCACAAACTTAGAGCTAGATTTACTAAAAGATGCTACCGCATTACCGTATACTAATGTTGCTTACCACAGGTGCCGTTTTAATCAGCTGGACTTATTTACTAATAGTGCATATTAATGACATTAGAGTGCAGTAATGCGGTAGTGCCTTTTAGGAAACCTAGCCATAAGATTGCAAATCCTCTGCATAAAGAGGTCCTTTTACTAAGCCATGGTAAAAAAAAGTGGCCTGCGGTACTGCAGGCACATGTATTGGGTGCGCACCGGGCCAGTTTTTACATTGTCTGCAAAGAAGGGCTTTTTTTAATGGGATGGGGAAAGGGCCTGCGGTAAAACAGAAGCCAGTACGTGCTCAAAACCGGCATAAGCCCTTAACGCCACCCAGCGCACCCCAAGTGCTGATTACCATCAGAAACAACAAACATGGGAGGAAATAAATAAATCTTCCAGGCAATATAAGTGCGCACCAAATCTGAAATTACCACCAGGGGGCGTGGTAGCCTGGCGGTACTCTCATTTTGGCACATTCTGCACGTGTTGAGTGCCTAATGCGCCTTTGAAAACGGGCCTCAAATATAGAACTGACTTTTATGCATCCTGTTTATGTGGTAAACTTCGCTGGTTAAGCTCTGAATATCAGTACTTAACTGTACAAATGTTTATTCTGCCTCTGGAATGCCCCCCCCCCCCCCCCCCCCAAAATAGCCAGTTTTGAGTTCAGCACTAACTGGTTATTTTCAGCAGCTCTAGTCAGTTAAGTGCTGCTAAAAATGACTAGTTAGCCCCGAATGGGCAATTTCACCAGCCAGGAGCCATTCTGAATGCTAGCGCACCTTTGTAAAAGACCCCCTCAGTGCTAGAAGAAAGCAGAATAGCAGTTCCACAGACATCTGGAAGAAGCCTCTAGAAAACATGAAAAAGAGCATGTATTGGGGGAAGAGAATCAGGGAACCACACATTCAATTTGACAGATGCTTCACTCACTCAGGGTTGCTCCCACTGCTAGACAATAACCTAAGTCAACAGCTTCTGGGAGGGGGGGGGGGGGGGGGGAGGGCAGCAAAAGCAGCTGCAGTCAAGCAAAACAACAGATCTTGCCATCCAGACAAACTCAAAGAACCATCGGCAGATACTTTAACCTGTGTTTTTATAGGATGTGTATGTGATGATTATGATTGGTAAATTTAATTATCAAAATCTTGTAGGAGAGGGCTACAGACTAGGAACCTGAAAGTTAATTGAGGGGAAGTATAAGGCTGAAGGTCTGCCTAGGCTACCCTCCAGCCTTGCACTGACTCTGCACCTGTTTAATTATTTTTTGCATATGTTTCTGATCTAAGAAGTCTTGTTTCCTTTTTACAGATGAAAAGGCAGAAAGCCCTGGGAAAGTAGTGGGAATGAGATGGACTGAAGTAGATTTTGATCCGTCCACCTTCCAAAAGGAGAAAATCGATGCCAAGACTGGTGTTCCAGAATATGATATTCCTATTAGGTAATCAAAAACAAATAAGAGTAGGTATATTGAAGTTCATGAAAATAAAATTCCATTTAAAAAAATTATGTTTTTATCTAGAACAGGGGTGGGCAACCACAGTCTTCGAGACCACAATCCAGTCTGGATTTCAAGACTTCCACAGTGAATATGCATGAGATCTATTTACATACAATGGAAGCAGTACATCTTATGCATATTCATTGTGGAAATATTGAAAACTGACTGGATTGTGACCCTCAAGGACCATGATTGCCAACCCCTGATCTAGAAGGAAAAACTCCCTGTTTTTCTGAGTAGTCTAGCATAGGTTCAAAGGAAACACTCTCTGACTCTCTTGCATAAGAGTTGCAAGCAACACACGCTGATTAGATTTAGAGAAGCACCACTTGGTCAGTTCTCCTGAAGTGGGAGCATTCTCCTCTCTTCACCACTGGAGGACACAGGAAGTCCTGTGTCATGGTTCCCGCCCTGGCTCATGGCCGACTTACCTTCCAACACAGTAGGGGTGTCAGGATTGGTCCCTTGCTCCTGTCTGGCCCTCTTTGTGCTGGCAGCCTGCTGCTGAGAGTCTGCTTCTATGGGGGGCGGCAGCTTTCCTAGGCACTTGCACGCAAGACCCAATGGCAGGAAGTTCGTGAGGTGCACCAGGAGTGACGACACGGGCCTGGGTGCATTTAAGGAAGGCCCAGGCCCTTCTTCAGTGCCTTCACAATGGCTCCTGTTGGGGGTCTTGCTTAGCAAGGTTTCCTTGTGGTTCTGCCTTGTTCCTGCTCCAGCCTTGCCTTGCCAAGTTCCTGCCCTGCTCCAACCTTGCCTTGAGGAGTTCCTGCCCTGCCCCAGCCCTGCCTTGTCTCTGAATTCCTGCCAAGCTCCAGCTCTGCCTTGTTTCTGAGATTTTGTCTCTGAGTTCCTGCTAAGCTCCAGCCCTGCCTAGTCTCCAAGTTCCTTCCAAGCTCCAGCTCCTGCCCTGTTGCCCTGTCCTGTCTCCAGACATTGCCTTGCCTTGGAGTCAGCCAATATTGCTTTGCCTTGGATTCTTGTTCCTGCACTGACTAGTACTATATTGCCTAGACCTTGCTTTCCTTCTTGCCTTGCTTTGTCTTCTGTGGCTAATCCTAGTCTCGTCTGTCTTGCCAAGTTTGCCTTGTCTTGTCTAGTTCTAGCCTTGCCTTGTCTTGTGTAGCTGTTTGCCATGGCCGGATCCAGATCTTGCCTTGCCTTGCCTTGTCTGAACCCAGTTCTAGCCTTGTTTCCTTTTCTTGCCTTGTTTCTGTCTGGATTCAGTTCTAGCCCTGTTGCTTTGCTTAACTTGCCTTGCTTGTATCCAGTTCCCATCATGTCTGTCTTGACTTGCCTAGCTTTGCCTTGCCCAGACTTGTCTAGTCCTGCCTTGCTTTGTTTAGCCCTGTCCTGTCTAGTCTAGCCTTGCCCAGTCCTGCCTTTGTTCTTGCCCTGACTCCTGCCTTGTGCCAGCCTGGGGGACTTTATCTGCCACAGCAGTCTCCATCTGAGTCAGGTTCCGAGCTTACAGTAATCATTTTGTTCTTTACCTCTATGTTTGCTCCTTCCTCTACTTTGTTTCCCTTTTCTCTCCCTCCATCCTATTGACTTAATAAACTATAAGGGAGAAAGAGCCGCAGGTGGAAAAGCCCAGAGACTGTGAATAAGAATTGTTTGATTTTTAAACTCTTTTCCCTCACTCCATCCATGACAAATGAGCTGGAAGCTATTCTAATTCAAACAAAGCAGGAATTATTGGGAAGTAACAAGCTGAGAGATGAAGGACATATTTATCACAACCCTAGGATAAATAGTATCAAATACTAGTATTAGGATCATATGGCAGGCGTGATGGAGGTCTTGAAGATAAAAAATAATGAACGCCCCCTTCAAAAAAAATTTCCCACAGAAAAAAGTGTAAAATCCATTTTCATGATCTCAGAATATACTTTACTAACAGTTATCACATGCTAATGCCATTAACACATTATTTGTCGCAGTACCCATTTTTATGCATTGGACCCCATGGCCAACAACATGTGCTAGCAGTGTAAAGGGTCCTTTTACTAAGGTGTGCCGAAAAGTGGCCTGCGCTGGTGTAGACATATGTACTGGACGCGCACAGGTTCATTTTTCAGTGCACCTGCAAAAAAGATCTTGGGGGGGCGGGGGGCTTAAAATGGACATGCAGCAAAATAAAAATTGGCAGCATCTATTTTGGGCCCGAGACCTTACTGCCACCTATTGACTTAGTGATAAGGTCTCACACGTTAAGCGGGCGGTAATCATCAGCGTGCGTACAATGGTGATTACCGCCCGCTTAGTGCCGCATGCTGGAAAATTTCCGGTGTGCCTACTGAACACGTGTACAAAACAAAATTACCGCCCAGGCCACGCGGTAGCCGGGTAGTAGTTCTACATTGGCATGTGTTGGGCTTGCGTAGGTGCCTATCCAGCTTATAATCGAACGAGAAAAACGCCCAAGTTCCGACCTAAATCGGGAGATGGGCGTTTATCTCACAAAAACGAATAACGCGGTATAATCAAAAGCCGAATTTGGGACGCTTTCAACTGCACTCCGTCGCGGATGCGGACAAAGTGGACGGGGGCGTGTCGAAGGCGTGTCAAAGGTGGAACTGGGGCGTGGTTATCACCCGAACAGAGATGGGCGCCCTTCGCCGATAATGGATGCGTTTGTAGCTAGAATTTAGGGCACTTTTCCTGGACCCTGTTTTTTCACGAATAAGGCCCCAAAAAGTGCCCTAAATGACCAGATTACCCCCAGAGGGAATCGGGGATGACCTCCCCTGACTCCCCCAGTGGTCACTAACCCCCTCCCACCACAAAAAAATGATGTTTCACAACTTTTTATTTTCACCCTCAAATGTCATACCCTCCTCCCAGGCAGCAGTATGCAGGTCCCTGGAGCAGTTGTTAGGGGGTGCAGTGGACGTCAGGCAGGTGGACCCAGGCCCGTCCCCCCTACCTGTTACAATTGTGCTGCTTAATGCTTATTAGTCGTCCAACCCCCCCAAACCCACTGTACCCACATGTAGGTGCCCCTCTTCACCCCTTAGGGCTATAGTAATGGTGTAGACTTGTGGGCAGTGGGTTTTGAGGGGGATTTGGGGGGCTCAACACACAATGGAAGGGTGCTATGCACCTGGGAGCTCTTTTACCTGTTTATTTGTTTTTGTAAAAGTGCCCCCTAGGGTGCCCGGTTGGTGTCCTGGCATGTGAGGGGGACCAGTGCACTACGAATCCTGGCCCCTCCCACGAACAAATGCCTTGGATTTATTCGTTTTTGAGCTGGGCACTTTCCCTTTCCATTATCGCTGAAAAGCAAAAACGCCCAGCTCACACATTGGCGAATAAAACATGGGCGTCTATTTTTTATCGATAATACGGTTCGGTCCGCCCCTTCACGGACCCGTTCTCGGAGATTAACGCCCATGGAGATAGGCGTTTCTGTTCCATTATGCCCCTCCACGTGTCTTAGTAAAAGACCCCCTCAGTTTTCAAGCAATAAACTCTGTCAAGGAGAAGAGCAGATGGGGTTCATACGAGTGATGTCATAATCCAGAGAATGACTTTGGAGAGAGGGAGAAAGAAGACAGAATATTATTATGTATTTATCTATTTGTTACATTTGTACCCCACATTTTCCCACCTATTTGCAGGCTCAATGTGGCTTACATGATACCGGAGAGGTGTTAATAGACTCCGGAGTAAAGCAAATACAGATAATGGTTAAGTTGGGGTAGGAAGGGTAGGGACCACATGAAGGAACATGTGGTGGGGCCGTATAGAGAATAGAAAGAATAGATGAGATTGTTTGGTGATCAATACAAACTGTGGTGGTGTAGTGTCGCTGATTTCAGGCACTTAAGTTGGGTCGGCGGGGGTAAGCCTTTTGGAACAGATGGGTTTTTAGATTTTTTCTGAATTGGAGGTGGTCATAGGTGATTTTCACGGTTTTTGGTAGTGCATTCCATAGCTGTGTACTGATGTAGGAAAAACTGGATGCATAGGTTGATTTGTATTTTAGTCTTTTGCAGCTTGGTTAGTTAAGGTTTAGGTATTGTCGTGCTGATACAGATGTGTTTTTGGTTGGTAGGTCGATTAGGTTTGTCATACATCCCAGTGCTTCACCATGAATGATCTTGTGAACCATAGTGCAGATTTTGAAGGCGATGCATTCTTTGATTGGAAGCCAATGTAGTTTTCCGCGAAGGGGTGTTGCGCTTTCAAAACGTGTTTAGTGCTGTAAAATTATTCTTTTGTGGAAGCTGAAAATTCTCCCCCCCCCCCCCCACTGTAGGTAAAAGTACTTGTTCTATTTAACTGCGTAGCAACTTTTACCCACACTAAAAAGGGTCAGAGATGAGGTAGGGCAGAGCTGGCAGGCAGTGTGTGGAAATTTCATTTACAGTGCAGAACTTGTGACTGCTGCAGAGATGTTACAGTGTTTGCAGGCACAGAAGTTCCATATCGATGGCGCCATGTTCAAAGGGAAACTCCACTGTGTGTTTCCCTTTGAAAAGGCGCTTTCAGGCCTTCAGTGGGTACCCAGTAAATATTTCTCTATCAAGACCTTCACTGAATATTTATCTTGCCTTCATTATTTTAAGTTGATTGAGTTGGATCACAAAAGCAGCTCAGAAATCATGGTCCAAAATCAGTACTAAAAATACCCAGATTGGTCTACCATTTTCAAATTGTAATCATTAGGAAAAATGCCCCATCTGCTCTGTCATACAAACAGTTTTGAAACTGAGAAAATAACTTTTATCATGGTTTTAGCTCTAGTTTCAGGGCTTTCTTCTTGGCACTGTGTACTTGGATACCCTTTAACATGTTCAAACATCTACTAGGGAGCCACTAAGGAGCTTAAACTTCTCAGTGGCAACGGAAGAAGATAGACGTAAAGCCCCAAATCACAGAAAACCAACATCTATAATTTAAAATTTATTTTCTTCGTTTTAGTTTGAAGTTCTGTGTTTTAGCATTATCCGCCCCAGAAAATGCATTTCAACATCACTAATCATTTAATGTGACAACGCTGCAGTGCCATTTTAGGTATCTTGTCATATTTTCCAGTTCTTGCTGTCTGTTTAGAATATTTTGTCTATTTTTGCTTCCTGTTTTATGTGGAAAGAACATCAGCAGAAGAGGGAGATGACTGGTATCGTAGAAGAGAAGGTACAGGGGACGTCTGGGATGTCCACAGTGAAGTCTATATTGAAACCACAGAAAAAACATGTGTTTATCTACAGGACGACAAGACGTCACGTAAGAAATTATTGCATGTACCATCATATATAGTTATGAGCAGGGCTTTTTTTTGAGGGGGTACTTGGGGGTACTGAGTACCGGCACCTTTTCCATTGTCTGCTAAAATTGACCCATGGTACCCAAGTTTTAACGAAAGAGCTCAGGTTCCATACAGCAATTCTACCTTGTCATAGATTCTGGCTATTGTAGGGTGGGTCCCTCAGTGATCACCCCACCACCCCTGAAGGGTACCCTAGCATTTGAGTACCGGCACCTTTTTCGCTAGAAAAAATGAACTGGTTATGAGATTCCCAAAAGTGCTTTCATGTTTGCCCTAAACTCTATAAAGACAAAAATGCTTTCTTAATGATCTCCATGGTGATGGTTGTTAACTTGCAGCACTTAACTTAGATACTGCAGGCAGGATCTACTAAAATATGAATGAATGACTTGCTTGATAGCCTTCTTTGAATTATATAGTTGCTTTTCTATGTGTAATTGATTCCTGGCAGAAATAATAAGTGTAGGCTCATTAACCTTGGGTAGTGATGTTCCAACCAGTCCTTGCCCTCTCTTTTCTATCAGGTTTCATGAGATATATTTAGTATAATTCAGTTTACTAATTTGATGAACTGCCCTTCACCATAAGAAACAGAGCAGTATACAAAACAAAAATTAATACGAATATAAGAATAGCCATACTGGGTCAGACCAATGGTCCATCTAGCCTAGTATCCTGCTTCCAACAGTGGCCAATTCAGGTCATAAATACCTTACAGAATCCCAAGTAGTAGCCAGATTCATGCTACCAATCCCAGGGCAAACAGTGGCTTAAGCCAACAGTAGAGTATGGACTTTTCCTCCAGGAACTTGTCCAAACCTTTTTTAAACCCAGATACGCTAACTGCAACTATCACATCCTGTCAACAAGTTCTAGACCTGAACTATTTGTTAGTAAAACAATATTTCCTCCTATTTGTTTTAAAGGTATTACAATGTAACTTCCTTGAGTGTCCCTTAGTCTTTCTATTTTTTGAAACAGTAAACAAGTGATTCACTTTTACCTATTCTACACCACTCAGGATTTTGTAGACCTCTATCATATCCTGCCTCAGCCATTTCTTTTCCAAGTTGAAGAGCCCTAACCTCTTTAGCCATTCCTTATATGAGAGGAGTTCCATCCCTATTATCATTTTGGTTGTCTTTGTTGAACCGTTTCTAAGTCTGCTATATCTTTTTTGAGATATGGTGACAAAAATTGCATGCAGTACTCAAGGTGAGGTCTCACTATGGAGCAGGGGCGTATCTGCGTGGGGCCTCAGGGGCCTGGGCCCCCGCAGATTTCGCCCTGGACCCCCCTACCGCTGCCAACCCTCCCCCTCCGTTGCTCGCCTACCTTCGCTGGCGGGGGACCCCAACCCCCGCCAGCCGAGGTCCGCGTCCTCCTGCCGCTGCCGGCTGCCTTTAAAGAATTCCGTCAGCTGGCGGGGGACCCCCAACCCCCGCCAGCCAAGCCGAGGTTCTTTCATTTTTCCACTGAAGCTGGCGCCGACGAAAGTTTCTTTTGAGTCTGACGTCGCTGCACGTTGTACATGCAGGACGTCAGACTCAGAAACAGAATGAAGCTGTTTCTGAGTCTGACGTCCTGCACGTACAACGTGCAGCGACGTCAGACTCAAAAGAAACTTTCGTCGGCGCCAGCTTCAGTGGAAAAATGAAAGAACCTCGGCTTGGCTGGTGGGGGTTGGGGTCCCCCGCCAGCTGACGGAATTCTTTAAAGGCAGCGGCAGGAGGACGCGGACCTCGGCTGGCGGGGGTTGGGGTCCCCCGCCAGCGAAGGTAGGCGAGCAACGGAGGGGGAGGGTTGGCAATGGCAGCGGCTGGGGGGAGGGGGATCGGCAATGGCGGCGGCGGGGGGGGGGCTATAATGTGCCCCCTCACTCTGGCCCTGGCCCCCCCTACCGCCGCGGTTCAGATACGCCCCTGCTATGGAGTGATTCCCAGTCTTCCAATTTCCTAAGATCTTCATGAAATTTTTCACAGTCCACAGTCAGCTTTGTGTCATCTGCACATTTAATCACCTCATTTGTCATTCCAATTTCCAGATAATGTATAAATATGTTAAATAGCACCAGTTGCAGTACAGATCACTGCGACACCCCACTATTCACCCTCCTCCATTGAGAAAAATGGCCATTTAATCCTACCCTCTGTTTTCTATCCATTAACCAGTTCCTAATCTACAACAGGACATTGCCTTCTATCCCATGGCTTTTTAATTTTCTCAAAACACAATAAAGCCATTATACAACATGATAAAATAACTAAACACAAAACTATGGAGTCTCATTTTCAAAGCACATAGACTTACAAAGTTACATAATTTACTATGTAACTTTTTAAATCTATGTGCTTTGAAAATGAGCACCATGGTATACTAACCAAACTGCAGTTGGGAAGAACCATAAATTCAAATAACAACCCCCCCCCCCCCTCACACACACACACACACACACACACACACACACACACAAAACAAACTCACAAACATTACATAGACTAAACATAAGGCAAACAATTTAAATACCAGACACATTCTGAAACAGCCAGGTCTTGAGTTTTTTTATAAATACTCAGGGCCCAATAGTCAAAGCAATTTAAGTGGCATTTGAGGCTCCTGCTTGCTTAAATTACACTCAGCAGGCCAGCCACCAGTATTCAGTGGTTTTAACAAGGCAATGTCACTGAATATTAGCACTAACCAGCCATCTTGAAACCAGGCAGGAGAGAGACGTTACAGGGGTGAAGTCATGGAGGATCCAGCAGTTATGTGAGTGCCATCAATATTCAGAGCCAGTGCTTACATAGTTAAGCAGGCAGACAGGACCACACAACAAGCAGTCCTAAGTATGCCTACTTAGATATGTGGGTGCTGATGCTGAATATTGGCTGGTACCCACATAGCTTCTGTGTACCAGCCTATACCTTCATCCCTTTGTCATTCTCCCTTCCCTTCTGACCCCCCCCCCCAACAGCACCCTGGAACCCCCAGGCATTAAAGCCTCCCCCCAACATGACCTCATCCTCCTGAACCAATCAAGCACCCCTCACACATGACCCAATCCTGACGCCCAACCCCCTTCCAAGCCAGTGAAGCATCCCCCACATGACCCAATCCTCCCAATGAAAGATGCCGCTCCACGTCCCAGTAGACCCCCTGGGAAGGGGAAGGTCCTGTTGGAGGAGTACATAAAGGTGTTGTACTGCTAGAGATTAGAGCAGCCATTATACCATTGAAGCTGATAGGAGTGACTGAGGTTCGCTCCTGCCCACCGTAACCACTGGACTACTAGAGATAGTAAGGTAGGCTTGGGGGGGGGGGGGCGCTACTGGGATGTGGGAGAGTGTTATCTTTGGTTAGGGGGGATTGGGTCATGTGGGGAGGGGTAGGACCTGATATCCCCTTAGGTGGGTTCCTGCTGATATTCAGCCAGGACCCCTGTAAATGTGAATATCAGCTGGGGCCTGCATAATATCCAGTGGCCAACATATGTCCACTCACACACAGATATTCAATGCTGGCGTCCAAACATAGCCTGGGTATTGAATATCCAGGCCTAATTTAGCTGGCCACCATCAACAGTTTTAAAAAATGCTGGCCACCATTGGCTGAATATTGACCAATCAGCATATAACATTTTAGCATAGTAAATAACGGCATGTAAAGACCTGCATGGTCCATTCAGTCTGCCCAACACTCACATTCACTATCAAATCATTACTGAACCAACAATCCAGTTGTATTATTACAACATTTTGGGGTCTTTTACTAAGCCCAGATAGCGCTTTTAGCTTGCGGTACAAATCAGCGGGCAGTAAAAGCCGAGACGCCCATAGAAATATAATGAGCATCTCAGCATTTAGCACCAACTGATTTCTACTGCAAGTTAACAATGCTACAGCGGCTTAGTAAAAGACCCCCTTTATTTGCTAAGTTCCACTTTAGGATACCCCCCACCCAATTGAGATATACAGGACCCGCATACTTGATCCTGGTCCATCCTTGCCATTTTCAGGATTCAGACCATAAAAAAGTCTGCCCTGCACTGGCCCTACTTCCCAACTACTGGAGTTGACATCGAAACCCACTCCAGCCCAACCTGATCTGCCTTGCCATATATGGGACACAGACCGTAGAAGTCCATCTGGTATTGTTCTCACTTTCCAATTACTGAACATGCCACTGAAGCCCACTCCAGCCTATCCTGATTTGTCTTGCCATATACGGGACACAGACCATAGAAGTCCGTCTGACATTAGCTTCGCTTCCTCACTGCTGGAGCTACCATCTAAGCCCAACTCCTGCATATCTTAAATGAACATAATTGTTGATGTGTTAAGTTTTGTTTTGATACTGTCCTCTTTCTGTTTAGGGATCCTTTGTGTCTATCCTACACATTTTTGAATTCTGTCACTGTTTTTGTCTCCACCACCTCCACTGGGAGGACATTCCAGGTATCTTCCACCTTCTCCATGAAAAAGTATTTCCTAAGTCTACCACACTGCAATCTCAATTTATGTCCTCTAGTTTTACCGCTTCTTCATCTCTGGAAAAGATTTTTTTGCAGATTAATACCATTCAAGTATTTAACCATCTGCATCATATCCTCTATACCTTCTTTCCTTTAAGGTATACATATTCAGGTCTTCAAATCTCTTCTCATATGTCTCTTGGTGCAATCCTGATATCATTTTCATCGTCTTACTGTGGACCACTTTGAGTCTTCTTATGTCCTTAGCAACCTCCAGAACTGAACACAATATTCCAAGTAGGGCCTCCCCAACAACTTGTACAAGGGCATTAACACCTCCCTTTTTCTGCCCGTGATTCCTCTCTCTACAGCCCAGCATCCTTCTAGCTATTGTCACTGCTTTGTCACTTTGTTTCACAGCCTTGAGATCATCAGACACTATCATGCTAAGGTCCCCCTCCCGATCTGTGCATATCAGTTTCTCACCCCCTAGCACATAGTAACGTAGTAAATGATGGCAGATAAAGACCTGTACGGTCCATCCAGTCTGCCTAACAAGATAAACTCAGCTCCTTTTGGATTTGTACCCCCCCCCAACTGCATCACTCTCCACTTCTTCGCATTACATTTTAACTGCCAAACACTAGACCATTCTTCTAACATTTACAGATCTCTTCTCATGTTTTCTGTTCCCTCCAGTGTATCCACTCTGTTGGGAATCTTTGTGTCATCTGCAAAAAAAAACACACTTTTCCTGCTAACTCATCAGCAATGTCACTTACAAATATATTGAACAGAATCAGCCCCAGTATCGATCCCTGAGGCACTCCTCTACTGTTATGGGGGATCGTTGAGGGATTTATAACCTGCAAACTCTCTCATATGAGATTCAAGGTGAGGTAAAAAAAAAAAAAAGAAATATACTGATAGCAGTCATCAGGAATTAACAGTGAACAGATTACTCCCAAGAAACCAGCAATCTCAAGTAGACAATATCAGCAATAACATTAAAAAAAAAAAGTCTTTAGAGCCTTCCTAAAGGTAAAATGAGCAATGGATCCTCAGAAGCTTAGCCGAGATTGGGTGGCAGAGCCGGTGGGGGGAGGCGGGGCTGGTGGTTGGGAGGTGGGCCTTGTTCTGGGCAGACTTCTATGGTCTGTGCCCTGAAAATGGCAGAAACAAATCAAGGTCAGGTATACACATAAAGTAGCACATGTGAGTTTAAATTGTTGGGCAGACTAGATGGACCGTGCAGGTCTTTTTCTGCCGTCATCTACTATGTTACTATGTATATGTAAAATAATCCTTCAAAAGACATATCAGGGCAGGAAGACTGTTTTAAATATAACAAGCTTAAAAAATAGAAACACTAAGGCTAAATGGTTACATGAACAAGAGGTAGAACTAATGTTTAACATCTTAAACATTTGCGATAGACCCTCGGGACAGACACCAAATAAAAGTTTTAAAACCAAAGTACTTTAAAAGAAATCCTTGCCTGAATAGGTAACCAGTGCAACCTGATAAACAAGAGAGAAACAAGATCAAACTCGCATTTCTTTCCTCTGAGCAAATTCCATTTACCACCATTCACTATCATCTATCAGTCAACCAATTTCAAACCCAGTTCAGGACTTTAGGAACTAACTTCAGTCTGCTAAGTTTATTGATGAGCCTTCTATGAGGAACCGTGTCAAAGGCTTTGCTAAAATCCTGGTAGACTACATCTAGCGCATGTCCTCAATCCAATTCTCTGGTCACCCAAATAAATCAGATTTGTTTGGCATGATTTTCCCTTGGTAAAGCCATTTTGCCTCGGATCTTATAACCTGTTCATTCCAGGTAATTTACTATTCTTTCCTTCAGAGAACCCTCCATTAGTTTTCCAACCATCAAAGTGAGGCTTACCAGCCTGTTGCTTTTAATATGTAGTGGAAGTCCAGTCCACAAGTATGATGCCTGGTAGCCAAATGCTCTCATCAGAGTGGATTCCAAATACCAGTATATTATCTTATTATATGGTATAGGAAGATAGGAGTGGGTTCAGGTCCCATTGCAGCTCCTTGGGACCCTGGACAAGTCAGTTAACTCTCCGTTGCCTTAGGTACAAAACTTACGATTGTGAGCCCAGTAGAGATACAGAATGTGCCTGTATATAATATTTAAACTGCTTTGGTTGTACCACTGAAAGGCTAAAAGTATATCAAATGCATGACCCTTACCCTTAATTTAAAAATGTGTCCAGTGTAAGCAAACCTACCATATGCATAATCTTCAGGGATATGCTAAAATCCTGACTGGCTAGTAGGGGATGTGAAGACCAGTTTGAGCACCATAGATATAGGGTACAGGTTTGTCAGGCATCTAAGGAACAGCTGAGTGGTGGACATCTCCTAGTAGTAGAACATGCAACTGCACAGGAAGGCCACCCTCTGGCATTGTGATTTTGGATGATTCCATTATTGTGTGTCAGTATGGTGGACAGTACTGTACTATCCCAAGGTGCTAAAATACACCTCCAATCCGCAGGGCATAGTAGACCAAGACCTACATTTGTTTTAGCCTTATTTACTTTGAAAGCATATTAAACCTTCTTTGTTTTCAAGATGGAAAACAAAACCACAAAGCTCATAAAGATTAATGGTGGGGTGAAACAATGGATTTGTGCCAGCCTGTCTTGACTGGCAGGCTGTGGATCAGTGATACTCAACAGGGCCGAATTTAAGTTTTTAGCACCCATAGGCAATACCAGAAAGCAGATCCCAGAAGGCAGGAGGAGGAGGAAAGGGTCTGAGATCTCAAAGACTAGAGAGCCACAAGAAGGACAGTGAAAGGTCAAATTGTCACAGTAGTGCCCCTTTGATGCACAACATGTACATATAACCCTCAAGCAGAAGCAGGTTGCTCTTTGGCCTGGATATTTAGTTCTGTGAAACTTTGGTACTCTAGACAGTTGCTTATGTCATTGCTTCTCAATCAGATCCTCAGGGCACACCTAGCCAGTCAGGTTTTCAAGATAACCACAATGAATATGCATATGCTGAGTCTATCCTGTTGGGCAGACTGGATGGACTGTACAGGTCTTTATCTGCCATCATCTGCTATGTTACTATTAGATTAAATGTATATACCAAGAAAGCAGTGCATGCAAATCTTTCTCATGCATATTCATTGCCTCTGCAACCTTATATATATTGGCCAGACTGTTAAAAAAATAAAGCATCGAATGGCTCAGCATTTGAGCAACAAAAAGTTGCAAAAACATTGAAACACCTTTAGTTGAATATTGGGTGAAAGAAAATCATTCCATGCAAGATTTAAAATTTGTGGTCTTGGCAGAATTTACCAGTAATCAGAATGGTAATACTTTACGTAAAATGATGAGATTGGAACAAAGGTTGATTTTTGAATGGCTTACGGTGGCCCGTGGGGGTTAAACAAAGAAGTCGAATGGGCAGGCTTGCTGTCATTACGTGTTTCCTCCAGTGCTTAAAATTAGAATACAGGAAATGTAGAGGCACAGCGGCGTTGAGTGCCATAACACCATTTTCTCCTATTCCCAATGGGGGTTCCCTCCAGGGTCTGACCAAGCGATTAAGAATTTGTAAAACGGGTATAAGGTAAAATGGCAATTATAAGTATGAAAAATTGTAGAAAGTGATATAGTTAGAAAATTTCTAAAATCCTTACTTGATTGTTGTGTTGTAGTCATAACCCCTGAAGACGCAAAACTGTGAAACACAATTTGTGTAGGGTGTGACAACGATTTAAACCCATACTTCCGATGGGAGGACAACACGGAGACTAAAGGAGAGAAAACTCGTGAGAGTGGAGTATTTAGGGAAGATCGAATGCAGGAACAAATAAGACACATAGTAGAAATCCGAAGGAATTGTGTTTTATTACAAGCTTTGGACATTGTGGTACAGTGAAAAGATCAAGCATGCAAGAGGTGGAAAGAAATAATATCTATTGAAGGAAGGAACAGCGGATGGTGGACACTGTTAGAGTGGATTTAGATCCAAGTTTATAGATATGAAGCGTTTGTTTACGCTTTCTAACAATAATAGAACTAGGGGACACAAGATGAAATTAGAATGTGGTAGGTTTAAAACAAATCAGAGAAAGTTTTTCTTTACTTAGCGCGTGGGTAGACTCTGGAACTCATTGCCGGAGAAGGTAGTGATGGCAGCTGGCCTTGCTGAGTTTAATGGGGGTCTGGACAGATTTATGAAGGAAAAGTCCATTGATCGTTATTAAATTTGGGGTTTTTGCTAGGTTCTTGGGGCCTGGATTGGCCGCTGTCGGAGACAGAGTGCTGGGCTCGATAGACCTTTGGTCTTTTCTCAGCGTGGCAGTGCTTTTGTACTTATGTACTTATGTTATGTGAACCAGGGGGGAGGGAAATTAAGATGGCTGCCACACCGGGTGGTTGGTGAAAACGCTCTGTGAGAATTGAGCTGAATTGTTCTTTTCTTCGTCGAAATGCCCATTCTAAATGTAAGGGAGTTTTGAGGATAGTGCCTCCACCTACCTCAACTCCTTCTTTGGCTCAAACATCGCTGGAGCGTTTTTTCCCCAGTGCTCCCAGGATTCGGGGAGAGGATCCCATTGTGGGGCGGTCCGGAGAAGTGGAAACCCTACTGGGAGAGGAAGTCTCACTATCGCCACCATCGCTTTCACTCATCCCTCCCATCCCGATGTCGAGAGTGGCCCTGGTGGGAAACCCCGACGACCCGGAAGGCGTGCCGAAAGGAGTTTCCAGTGAGGACCCAGGTGCGCAGGCAATGGCTCGGGGAGCCGGGGAGAGTATTCCCCCTATGGCACAGACTGCGGAGGTGACGCTGCGAACATTGAAGGTGATGTTAGACCAGATCGCCACTACACTCCAGAAGACTTCAGGTGATGTACTAATCTTAAACGCTAAGTTTGAGGATTTAAAAAAGACAGTAGACTCTGTTAAAAATGATATAACAACACAAGTGAAATCGATACAGAAGGAAGTTGATACTCTGAATGCCTTTAAGATTGCGTCTATGAAAGATTCCACGAATATGAGACAAAAAATAGAACAAATTGAAAATTTTAACCAGCGTCTTAATCTCCGACTCTTAAATTTCCCACTAATAGCAGGGGTATCTTTGACAGATACCTTTAAGAAATACTTGACAGAAACTTTGCATTTTCCCTCGGAGGGTGTACCCCCACTAAACAAAATATATTATATACCTAAAAGTAGAGAAGGAGTGCAATGCCCTGAGAGAGACAACTTTAATCTACAAAATATTTCTGATTTATTGGAACAGTCTTCAGATATTATAACTAACAGAGTCACAATGATTGTATCTTTGGTATTTGAGCAGGACTACAATGCTATCTTAAGACTTTATTTTAGAAATATGAACGCTCAATTCTATGGTTCCAAAGTATGGATTTACCCTGACATCACAAAGGCTACACAACAAAAAAGGAAATTGTTTCTGGCATTAAAACAAAAGACTATAGATATCGGGGCTTCCTTTTTTCTTGCTTACCCTTGTAAGTGTGTGGTGAGGTTAGGTCAAACTAAATATATCTTCTTTTCACCGGAACAGCTAAAATCGTTTGTAGAATTGAAACAAGTGAAATGAAAAAGTATCTGGAGAAAAATGTAGCCTGTATCTATAATTTGAAACATTTGCTTGTATTTAACTTCTCTAACTCTTTTTCCCCCTTTCATCAATAGGGACCTAAGAAAGGTTATATATTATACCTGATTGTATATTTTCTTTAATTATTGCATTTTCTTTATATTATTCAGCAAAAGTCATTCTATGTGAAATTCTTGGAATAATAAGTTTTGATTTCTACCTGAATTTCTGTACAAGGTCTATCCTTGAATGTTTGTAATTTAAAAGTATAAATAAAGAAATAAATGTTATGTGAACCATTTCTGGAGGGGAATATACATGCTTGTTATATAATCACTGAAGAAACTGTGCTGCAAATCTACATAGCTTGCTTTAGGACAGTGGCGTACCAAGGGGGGGGGGGCGGTGGGGGCGGTCCGCCCCGGGTGCACGCCGCTGGGGGGTGCCGCAGCGCGCGCCTGCTGCGAGAGTTCGCTAACTTCTCTCGTTCGCTGCAGCTCCCTCTGTCCCGGAACAGGTTACTTCCTGTTCCGGGGCAGAGGGAGCTGCAGCGAACGAGCAAAGGTAGTAAACTCGCAGCAGGCGCGTGCTGCGGCACCCCCCCCCCAGCGGCATGCACCCGGGGGGGCTCTTTCACAGGGGGGGTCTTTCGCCGGGGGGGGGATCCACGCTGCATCGGGGGGGGGCACTGCATCCGGGGGACGGGGCGCCACCCCGGGTGTCCGCCCCCCTAGGAACGCCACTGCTTTAGGAGTGTGTGCGGGTGTGAATGAAAGTAAGGATTTAAGATCATTTTTTAATACTTAGGATTGTGCAAATATAATGAAAATATATTTGAACAAAAGAAATATTTGAATAAAAGAATTTTATAAAAAATTAGAGTGGTTACAGTGAGGAATTATGCATATTCATTAGGGATATCCTTGTACTGCTATGAATTTTCACTGACACAGACTACTCAGCAATTACTGTGGATTCTTTTGGATTCGTATTAGATAAATGAAACCTTTATTAGAGGAGCTAAATTCTACATTGATTAAGATATATATATATATATATACAGTGGTTAAGACATATACAATGATTAGCTATATACACACAATAATTAGCTAAACAATCATTACATCACTGGTCTCTACATCTAAGCAATGCTAAGAGTTCTTAGACCAGGAAAAGAAGCAATAATACACTATACATACAAACATCACTGGTCCTTACATCATCTCACTGGTCCTTACATCATCCAGGCTCTTATCATTAGCTGGGGAGGCCCGTTACAGCGCAGTACGTACGTTACAGATGAGCTCCCGAGTTCATTGAAAGAAACTCCCCTTTTTTATTAGGCTCAGAACTCATGTTCAGAGCTGAGGAAAATTACAGAATGCTTCTCTGTCTAGGTAAACAAGCCATACTGTGGGAACGTGGTCACATGCTCTCCAACTCCAGGTAGCCAGGCTGGAGCCGGAAAGCAAACGCCATACTCCTCTTCACATACCAAATTAATTAGAGCTGTGTCTTATCTTCCACATTCCAACTTATTTTCACACAATCAAAGTTAAACAATCATTTTTAAACAGAATTACTTCTAATCAACAATACAGACTCTGAGTGCACTGGTCAGTCAAGACAGAGCTGAAAAACAATCTTTAAAATTCACTTCCATTACATTAGTGGAATTAGAAAAGGTGCAGAGAAGGGCTCTTCAGCTTGGAGAAAAGGCGGCTGAGAGGAGATATGATAGAGGTCTATAAAATAATGAGTGGAGTTGAACGGGTAGATGTGAAGCGTCTGTTCACGCTTTCCAAAAATACTAGGACTAGGGGGCATGCGATGAAGCTACAATGTAGTAAATTTAAAACGAATCTGAGAAATTGTTTCTTCGCTCAACGTGTAATTAAACTCTGGAATTCGTTGCCAGAGAATGTGGTAAAGGCGGTTAGCTTAGCGGAGTTTAAAAAAGGTTTGGACGGCTTCCTAAAGGAAAAGTCCATATACCGTTATTAAATGGACTTGGGGAAAATCCACTATTCCTGGGATAAGCAGTATAAAATGTTTTGTACATTTTTGGGATCTTGCCGGGTATTTATGACCTGGATTGGCCACTGTTGGAAACAGGATGCTGGGCTCGATCGACCTTTGGTCTTTCCCAGTATGGTAATACTTATGTACTAATCCTGAAAACCCAGCTGGATGGGTGTGCCCCAAGGACTGGGTTGAAAACCACTAGCCTAAGTCAACTGGTTCTCAACCCAGTTCTCAGCAACCACCTGGCCAGTTGAGTTTTCAGGATGCCCATTACAAATATAACTGAGATAGATTTGCCTATAGTGGAGGTAGTGCTTGTGGATACATCTCATGCATAGTCAGTGAGAATAACCTAAAAAAAAACAACAGGCGGGGCAAACCCAAAGGACTGAGTTGAGAGCCACTGCCCTGGTTAAAACAAGGTGGACTACAAACAGATTCAAAGGATATGGATGGTAACATACAGTAGTCTTCTTCCAGAATGTTGCTACTAAGACCCTGGTTGCTATGTGTTGCTTTTTCTGTTATACAGACCTGTTGTGTCCCCATGTATTAACAATTATTATTCCAATTAGAATGACTCTGCACAGACCAAACAGTTGTCTTCTTTCATAGGTCCTCCGTATATGCAGGTGACTATAGAAGATGTGCATGTCCAGCAGGGAGACACTGCAAGGTTTGATGCAGTGATTGAAGGAAACCCTCCACCGACTATTATCTGGTATAAGGTAAATACTGTAGCAGCCTATAAAAGGCAGCAAACAGATATTTTACATTCTATTTTTTCCAAAATGCCAATTGGTTGGATGATCGATTCAAGCACAACCATGTTTTCAAACTCATGCTCTAACCCGGTAATGGCAAACTGTAGTCCCTGAGTGGCACAAGTAGGTTTTGCACAATTAGCATGGGTCTTGGGTCTAACGCGTGCAAAGGTAACTAATACACTTTAATTGTGGAAATCCTAAAAAACAGACCCACTTGAGACTTTTAAAAACCAGGTTTCGCTGGTTTAATTATAGTGCCACACACGGCAAGTGCAAAGAAAACTGGATAACTTATCTGGTTATCTTTATCTGAGTATATTCAGAGGTGCCCACTTAACCGGTCAGAGTTATCAGGTATAGTTTGTGATTAACTTTAACCACATATGCAGCTGCTAAATATTGACCTCTTGATGTGGACACATTTTAAAAATATGTATCAATATATAAATACTTAGATTTGAAGACAACCAAAAATGCCTACATTTGGCAAAGTAAAACAATTATAAGCACAAGCAGCAGTCAGTCATGGTATCAGGTGAGTTCCCACCAAGGACATTTCACCCCAGTCATTTCCCACCCTCCCTAGCCTTTTTTTTTTAACCAACTGTAGCTTCTTTCTTCTATCAGGTCCTGTAAGTCGTGGTAATTTGCTATGAATAGTAATCAGTGTGTCATTTTGAGGGGCTGAATTACGTTGAAACCTAGTTAGAGAGGGTTTGGGGGGCATTACAGTTTGTATTTATCTATTTATTTATTTATTTATAACAGTTTAAACATGAATTAGATTGAAACCTAGTTTGGGGATGTGTAAGGGAGCATTCCCACACACACACACGAACTGCATGTCTGGAAGGGGAAAGGGATGTGTAAAAGATAATGTTGGGCGGGGGACAGGGCCGCCGAGAGACTGGGCCGGGCCCGGGACAAAGCCGCCCCCGGGCCCCCCCCCCGAGGTCGCCGGGCCCCCCCACCGAGGTCGCCGAGCCCCCCTCCACCCGAGGTCGCCGGGCCGGGCCCTCTCTCCACCCCGGACCCTCCGAACTAACCTTTAAGTGCCTCACCTCCCTCACCTTCACTGCAAGCAGCGGCAGACCTCTCCTTCCTTCCGTGCCCCGCCCTCACGGACATTACGACAGGCAAGGGCGGGACACAGAAGGAAGGAGAGGTCTACCGCTGCTTGCTGCGAAGGTGAGGGAGGTGCTTAAAGTTTAGTTTCGGGAGCGTCGGAGAGCGGGCAGGCCGGACTGCGTTGGCAGTGGGCCCCCTGCGGAGGCCCGGGCCCGGGGACTTTTGTCCCCCTTGTCCCCCCCCCTCTCGGCGGCCCTGGCGGGGGGTGTGAGGAGGTACTGGCCCCCCAAGTGATCTGGAAGAGGAGAGGGAGATTACTTGTCCTAATGTGTTTTGTATTTTTGGGGTTATGGGTGGGAATTGTCCTCCCTGGTGTGGTGGGAATTGTCCTAGGTGGAAATTGTCCAGAAGGGAATTGGTGAGTGGGAACTGTCTGGTGCGAACTGACCTAGAACCGTCAGACACAAGTGGAGCTCAAAGATGCTTTCAGAAAGTGCTCTTTAGGTATCACATTTCTAAGTATAATTGAGCCAAAAATGGCAACTTGGCATAGCTCTGAAAGGCCCCGTCTTTCTTCCAGGACAATGCGTTGCTGAGATACAGTGAGAGAATCCGCCACATTAAGGAAGGCACAAAACACTCCTTGCTTGTCAGCAACGCCCAGCAGCAAGATGGAGGCATCTATGCCTGCGTTGCCAGAAATGTTGGGGGAGAGGTCTCCTGCAAAGCCGAGATGGTTATACATGAAGGTAACTGTATTCACTGACTATAATGCTATCAGTTGCCAATATGCTGTGCAGGACATTTTACTGGAGGATGTTTTTCTGATCCGCTCTTCTATAACAGAAGCTCACTGCTAGCAGAACCAGTTCATTCCATAAGAAATCTGAACTATCAGGCAGTATTTCAGAAATATACCTGGCAATCACTACTCTGTATATCAGTTTTAAAATGTCGCTGTATTTATTTGTAAAAGTCTTTAAGCTGTTCCATGATAATTTATCTGAATCCGTGAGAGCTGCTAGATCAGCAAGGTAGTCAAAAGTTATTTTACAAACATTAGACCTGTCTGGTCTGTATTGATTGAGATGTCAAAATGACATCACACAGGCTGTATAAACCAGTTCATTCCTGTTTCATGTGTAACCTCCACTTTGAGGTGATCTAGGCGACTGCCTCAACTATGCCCGGGATAATTAGGAAAGAGGGGTGCACACCATTATTCATTGGTTGGGACCATAGCCGGGACTAGGATTCCCTAGGAGGCTGGGCAAGCTGTGCACCACACTTCACACTTTATACAATAATGCAGTGGCGTACGAAGGGGGGGGCAGTGAGTGCGGTCCGCCCCGGGTGCACGCCGCTGGGGAGGGTGCCGTGCGCCTGTCTGCTCCACTGGTTCCATGCTCCCTCTGCCCCGGAACAGGTTACTTCCTCTTCTGGGGCAGAGGGAGCAGGAAGCCAGCAGAGCCGAGAGCCGCGCGGCTGCTCCCAGCAATTAAAAATGCACCCGGGGGGGTTGATGCGCCGGTGTGGGGTTGGGTGCGCATCGGCGATCTGCCCCGAGTGTTAGCCGACCTAGGATCGTCACTGCTTCAAGCTGCCTATCTGCTCAATGATAAGAGCCTATGGAAATTGCAGCTGTAAAATGCAAGCAGGGATGCATGAACGAACTGTGCACCGCATGGAGAATTCAAACAGCACAGACTGTTAAAATTCTTATGATGTTACACATGTAAGGTCATTATTGTCACAATTCTAACACAATAAATGATGAAATCTACAATCCAACAATATTACTAACTAAAAACATGTTACTCGCTAATTTCAATCTTAAAAAGTCTTCCCGGAGCATAACAGTGGTTGGACCTGGGTCACGGGTGGACACAGACCCACCCAGTTTGAGCTCTAGCCCACCTGACAGCTGGCATGGGGGAAGCAAGCTGGGCTCCCTTGGTCCTGCATCTCTCTTTCTCCCTCCCTTAACGAGCTTCTCTCTTCAAAGGGTCACCGCAGCGGTAACGATTCCTACATGCTGCCTGTGGGTGACCCAGAAGCCTTCTCTCTGCTGTGTTCCCACCCCCCCCCCCCCAACCCGGAAAGTGGCAGAAGGAAGGCTTCAGGGCCAGCCGCAGGCAGCATGTAGGAATTGCTGCCGCTGCACCTTAGAAGAGAGAAGCTCGTTAAGGTAGATGGGGGGGAAGGGGTAATCTAAACCGGGGATGCTAGGGAAAGGCTGGACAATGGGAGGAAGGAAGGGAAGAGAGGGAGAACAGGGCTCCCGAGAGACTGAGTCGAGCCCGGGGCAAGGCCGCACCCGGGGCCCCTTCCGCCGCCATCCCCCCAATCGCTACTACTGTCACCTCCCTCTCCTGTTCCCAGGCCCCTGCCGCTGCTGTCCCAGTCTCCACTCGCCCACCTCCAGCCCCGTCTACAGCCCCCCCTCCGTCCGCCACTGGGCCTCCTGCATTCAAATCGGCAGCGCAGCACCAGCAAGCAGCGCCTCACCTCTGTGTGAAAGGGGCAGATCGCCTCCCTTTGGGCCCTCTCTCACTGTGCCCCATCCTTGTGGAAACAGGAAGTTACATCAGACGAGGGCGGGACACAGTGAGGGAAGGCCCGAGGTGATCCATCGCTCTTAAACAGACTAGAGACTCTCCCTTTTCCAAATGCAGGGGGCCCGGTAGCAGACAGAAGGGGGCCTCCGATGGAGCCGAGGGCAGGCGGGTGGAGACCGGGGACTGCAGCCCCGGCAGCCTGGGAGCAGGAGGAAAGAGACCGTGGCGCCGCCCCCCCCCCCCTTGAAGGCCTGGACCCGGGGAATTTTGTCTTCCCTGCTCCCTCTCTCGGTGGCCCTGACAGAGAATTGTTGGACATGGGGAGGGAGGGAAATATGCTGCACAGAGGGGGATAGGGGCAAGACAGGGAGATATCCTGCATGGGGGGAAAGGGGCAAGAGAGGGAGAAATGTTGGACATGGCAGTGGAAGGGATAGAGGGAGAGATGCTACACGGAGGGAGAGAGATGTTGAACCCAGGATGCAAGGGAGAAGGGCAGAGAGAAAGAGAGAGGCCCTGTGTTACCTTGTAGGTTTCCTAAAAGGAGAGCATAAGTACAAAAGTACATAAGTATTGCCATACTGGGACAGACCAAAGGTCCATAAAGCCCAGCATCCTGTTTCCAACAGTGGCCAATCCAGGTCACAAATACCTGGCAAGATCCCAAAAAAGCTCAATACATTTTATGCTTATCCCAGAAATAAGCAGTGGATTTTCCCCAAGTCATTTTAATAATGGTCTGTGAACTTTTCCTTTAGGAAGCTGGCCAAACATTTTTTTAAACCCCACTAAGCTAACCACCTTTACCACATTCTCTGGCAACGAATTCCAGAGTTTAATTACACATTGAATAAAGAAAAAGTTTCTCTGATTTGTTTTAAATTTACTACTTTGTAGCTTCATTGCATGCCCCCTAGTCCTAGTATTTTTGGAAAGAGTAAACAAACAATTTACATCTACCCGTTCCACTCCACTCATTTTATAGACCTCTATCATATCTCCCCTCAGCCGTCTCTTCTCCAAGCTGAAGAGCCCTAGCTGCTTCAGCCTTTCCTCATAGGGAAGTCATCCCATCCCCTTTATCATTTTTGTCGCCCTTCTCTGTACTTTTTCTAATTCCTAACTTCTAATCTGTTTTGAGATGCGGCGACCAGAATTGAACACAATATTCGAGGTGCAGTCGCACCATGGAGCACAACAAAGGCATTATAATGTCCTCATTTTTGTTTTCCATTCCTTTACTAATAATACCTAACGTTCTATTTGCTTTTCTAGCTGCCGCAGCACACTGACCAGAGGGTTTCAATGTATCATCAATGTCGCCGTCCATATCCCTTTCTTGGTCGGTGACTCCAAACGTGGAACCTTGCATTACATAGCTATAATTCGGGCTCCTCTTTCCCACATGCATCACTTTGCACTTGCTCACATTAAACGTCATCTGCCATTTAGACGCCCAATCTCCCAGTCTTCTAAGGTCCTCTTGTAATTTCTCACAATCCTCTTGCGATTTAACAACTTTGAATAACTGAGCATTATTACATCAAATTCAACATTAGCCCATTCAATCTTTTTATGCACAGACCCACAGTGGATATTTATATTACAGCTTACTAAGAGGACAATCGTGGATTGTCAATGTAAGGCTTCTTTTGTACTGAGGTCTTTTGTTAGACATGCTAGGGCCCAGGTCAGAAAATAAAGAAGGGGGCCCCCTGGATCCCCTCTCCTCCCTGCCTCCCTTCTGATCTACCCACCTGCCAGTACTATTCCACTAACATACCCTCACCAAATACACAACAAGGGATCACAAATTAAAAATAAAAATATGTAGACAAAAATTGAACTGGGAACACTGGCCCTTGCCTTAGCTGGTGGGTATCCCCCAGCATCTCCAGCTGAGGACCTCCTCCAAAGGCAGACAAAACTGTTTTCTATGAAGTTCTTCAGCCGGTGGCAGCATCCTTGAGTCACTGCTAACTAAGCATGCATGGAGTGTTGGCATTGGTGGCTAATGGACATTTCTGCTGGCCACCTTCAGAGGAAGTATTCAGCTGACAGACCTTGAGGATCCTCATTAGCTAAAGTATTTATATTTTGAGTTGGGAGGTGCTAGGGAAGGGGTGGAGAGTGGAGGGATGGTGGAGGTCAAGAGAAAATGTTGTGCCTACCTACTTTGAGCTCAGGCCCACCCAAAATTAGCTGTCTGGCTTTGCTACTGTATCTTCCTCTCCCTCATTGAGATGCACAGCACCTACATTCATAGCATATGATACGAATGTGATATGAAATATGTATATTTGATTCTGATCTGTCTTTGCCATTTTCTGGACACAGACTGTAGAAGTCTGCCTGCTACTGGCCTTTCTTCCCAAAATGAAAGTGACATCTCCCAAAGCTGTATAGAAACTTAAAAAATGTAGTGAAGACTTTCAAAAATAACAGCTTGATAGGAAAATATATATAATTTATGGATGAAAATTACTGCTTTTTCCACGAATATCTCAAAATTGTATCAATAGAGAGGAACAAGGTTGTAGGTGTTGTTTTAGGTATGAAAACTTGTATGCTAATCTACCCTGAGCAGTAGAGAACTGAAGATAGTAGATAACAAAAGAGACTTGGATAAGCAGTAATATCCCGCAAGTAGTCAGGTATGTACAGATGACAGCTGTGAGATATACTTAACACAGTGGTATGTGATAAGGGCGGAGAAGGGTGATGACCATAGAGCACTGTAGGTAGCAAAGGTCTTATAGCTGACTTATGACAGCTAGGAAAAATCTTACGCAAGAGTAGTGTAGGCATGGACAGCAGCAGACAGAATGGGCCAATAGGTCCGTATCCACCATCCTTTGTTATATTTAGGACTTCTGATTTGATTTTTAAAATGTATTTATTTTTTTCATTTTATTTGAATCGGTGTTTTATTGATAAACACTGATACAACATCACAAAAAATAAAAGCAGATGTTTATTGGATAAACACTGGGAAGCCCGCACTTCATCTAGGACTCTCTCACCCCTCCCCTGGCTTGTCTTGTATCCTGTGCTCGGTGTTTGTACCTTGACTGTGCTGATGTCTCCTGTGTCATAAATATACATATTTGATTTTACTTTAAAAGTTAACCCAGAAATAGTACCTGCGGTATGAAAATACCAATAATACTAATGTTTTGTACCCTCAAAGCACCCCTAATTAGCTGAAAAATAAACACCAAACTCTACAATTTATGAGCACATAAGACTAGAAGCCCTGGTTATGTAATAATGTCACCCAGATGGATAAGCAGTTTGTTCTCTATATATAGCATTGAACAGAAATTAGCCAGTTGTCAAATGTACTGTGCCATTACCAACTGGTATTCTTGCTTTCGTTTTCCCTTGCATGGTTATTTTTTAATGAGCTTTTGTAAACAGCCATTTAAAATGGTATATTAAGGTAAGGGTGATGCATTTGATATATTGCTTTTCTGTGGTACAACCAAAGTGATTTACGTTTATGTTTACATCTTTTTTTATTAAATTCCAACATAATAAATCCTGTACAAACTACTTCCAAAATGTGGTAAGCAGCTACCCTACCCATCCTTCTTTTTCCTTCCCCACATAACATATCCCATAGGCATCCTGTAAGAAATCACTCATGTTACACTAACATCATTGCATGTTAAGAAGCCGACTACAGGCCCCAGTGGGCAATGTCAACCAAAACTTCTCCCAAGTGGCTTGGAAGTCATGACCTTTGGGTTCAGGAAGTCTATGTCCTCCTTGTCTTTCTAAATGAATTTGGGTGATAAGAAGGCCACGCCAGTATTGTAGAAAAGGGCTAGATGCACGCAGCCAAAACAATAATCTGCCCATTGAAAAAAACCCTCCAAAATCCAGGAGGATCAAGGTCACTCAAATTATAGTGCCCAAAGAGCAACAACAGATTATGACACACTGTACAATTCCACATTGCCCAAGAAGTAGCCAAATTCTGCTTCCAAAAACATGCTGCTGGTGAACAGATCCAGAACATATGTCCCAGGGTTGCATCTACACAATGGCATTTAGGACAAGAGGCCAAGGTAAGTAGTCCAGTTCGCTGAGCTCTGTGTGGGGATATGTGCAGGTGAAGAGCAAATTTATACAGGACTAGCCGTTAAGCCCGTAAAAATGGGCGAGATTTCCAGCTACCCTCCTCGCCGCCGCTCCCTCCCCCCTCCGGGCCGGGCCCCCTGCACTGACCGGACAGCGCCTCTCACCTCCGTGTGAAAGCGCTACAGGCAGCAGCAGATCGCTCTGCTGCTGCCTGCAGCGCTTCCACGCGGAGGTGAGAGGCGCTATCAGGTCAGTGCAGGGGGCCCGATGCGGAGGAGGGCGGGAGCGGCGGCGGGGATGGGGGGGAGGGTGGAGGTTGGTGCACGTGATGTTCGTTTCCAGGCGGCAGCGTCCGACAGTGACTCCGACTCCGTTTTCTCTCTGTTCCGCCCTCTGACGTCATCAAGTCTTGACGCAAGGGTGGGTCAGAGAGGGAAGTCTCTACTGCGCATTTGCAGGTAAGTCGGTCACTTGCCGTTTATATGTTTGATTTCCTTATGTTGTGTATTCTCAATGCACTTATGGAGACTAGTTACGTAGACTCACAGTTCATCTGAAGACGTATATTATATGCAGGTACCTTCTCTGTCCCTAGTGGGCTCACAATCTAAGGGGCCCTTTTGCAAAGCTATCCCCAGCGTGTGGGTCTTTCACGTGCTGAGGCCACTTTTAGTGTGGTGCTAAAATGGCCTCATTTTCCAGTTTTCCTTGTAATGGCCATGCGCTTTCCCCATTAATGCATGGTTATTAGCACATGAGCCCTTAATGACACCTATTTGTAGGCAGCAAGGGCTTATGCGATAACCACGTGCCAGTCGGTTTGCATGCAGTGATCTAGCTGCGCTAACTTCCGGAAATCACTAAAAACCAACCTGTTTAAAAAGGCATACCCTAGCAATCCAATTTAAATGCCTAATCTCTGCAACACAACCAAACGAAAGCACGTAATGGACATAACACAACTCTTCCGTTCTCCGATTCCCTAATGTGGCTGTGCAACATGAACTTGATCTTACCCTGTGTTTGTTCACACCGGAGCCTGCAAAGGCCTCTCCGGCACTATGTAAGCCACATTGATCCTACAAATAGGTGGGAAAATGTGGGATACAAATGTAACAAATAAAATAAATAGCTGCCAGTTGACCCACTTCCATTTTAAGCCATTCCTGGATTTCTGACAATCAGATCTGATCAGTGCATCTTTTCTAGCAAAAAAGGTGCCGGTACTCAAATGCCAGGCCACCCTTCAAGGGTGGGGGTGATCACTGAGGAACCCACCCACAATAGCCAGGCCTCCTGCAACCAGTCACAGAATCTATGACAAGGCAGAATTGGTGTGTAGAGCCTGAGCTCTTTCATTAAAGCTTGGAGTCCATGGGTCAATTTTAGCAGATAATGGAAAAGGTGCCGGTACTCAGTACCCCCAAGTACCCCCTCAAAAAAAGCCCTGGATCTGATGCATTATGAGGTTAGCAGCATCGATTTCAGTGTGTAGAATCAGGGACTAGAAACAACCACACCACACTAGGGATGTCATTAGAAAACTAATACTGATCTGAAATATCCCCACTGGAACTGGTCAAGCTGGCAGCTTTGCTTACTATGTTGAGTAACTCAAAACAATTTTCTGAATCAGCCTGGATTATCTTGTATGAGATTGAAAAACTGATCTCAGTTTTTATTAAAATGTTTCTATTCTCTTCTTAGGCCCTTCCCAGAGCTGTTACTAAGCATTTTAGCATCCACCACATAAGTACATAAGTAATGCCACAGTGGGAAAAGACCAAGGGTCCATCGAGCCCAGCATCCTGTCCACGACAGCGGCCAATCCAGGCCAAGGGCACCTGGCAAGCTTCCCAAAAGTACAAACATTCTATACATGTTATTCCTGGAATTGTGGAATTTTCCCAAGTCCATTTAGTAGTGGTTTATGGACTTTTCCTTTAGGAAACCGTCTAACCCCTTTTTAAACTCTGTTAAGCTGACTGCCTTCACCACGTTCTCCGGCAACAAATTCCAGAGTTTAATTACACGTTGGATGAAGAAAGATTTTCTCCGCTTTGTTTTAAATTTACTACACTGTAGTTTCATCGCATACCCCCTAGTCCTAGTATTTTTGGAAAGCGTGAACAGACGCTTCATATCCACCTGTTCCACTCCACTGATTATTTTATATACCTCTATCATGTCTCCCCTCAGCCGTCTCTTCTCCAAGCTGAAAAGCCCTATTCTCCTTAGTCTTTCTTCATAGGGAAGTCGTCCCATCCCCGCTATCACAGGCAAGGTTTTTTTGTATATACCTCCTGCCCACACTCTGATCCCTGCTCCTCTTTCTCTCCCTTCCCCTGATCTCTATTCCCTCCCCCAGCCTAGATGGCAATAGGACTATCAGTCTATTCCTGCTTTTCAGTCAGTTTTCTATTTCCAAAAGGGACCACTGCCCCTTTCACCTACCCCCGGTTATGGCGCTGGCCTCTCCTATCCATGAGAAAGTAATGGAAGACCCAGGAATCCCCAGAAAATCTTCTTACATGTTTTTACTTTCTTCTCTGCATCAGTATTTGCCGAGGTGCCAAGCTACCTTGTTTTAAGAGGGAGCTTTTGGTCAGTCCTGGTTTTCTAACAGCCCTGTCCTGATGTGTTATGGGTCCTGCAGCACTGATTTCAAGTGGATAGAATCAGGGACTAGAAATCCCACACTGCTTCAGGGTATAAGTTCAAAACCAGAACTGACCGAAAAGTCTCCCTCCAGGAACAGGGTAACATGACTGCTCTGCATTTGCTGGCAGGAGAGTTATGTAGGGATTAGAACCAGCCCTTTCCTCACTAGGGGTCTTTTACTAAATCTTAGCTTGAGTTATCTGCAGCAGGGCCCATTTTGTTCCTGTGGGGCCTGCTGCAAATAACTCAAGCTAAGCTTTAGTAAAAGACCTCCATGGTATTTAAAACAGTGGTGCCCAGACTGGTTCTGGAGTACCCATTTCCTTTCTGCCCCAGCCTGTTAATCTTCAGTGCTATTGAATATGTCAGCAGAGCTCTTCCATCAAGTGGCATCTTATGCACTTCATTTAGCCTACCCCTATTCCCATGGTTGCTGCTGAATCAGACTTGTGCTCATTATTTTACAATACCCACAGAGTAGTAATATTCACTCCCAGTTCTGTTGGACTGCAAACAGGTCAGGTTTTCAGGATATTCCTCATGAATATGTATGTGAGCGCGATTCGCTTATAATAGAGGTGGTGTACAAGCAAATCTATCTCAAAGATCAAAAATAGAAAGCAGGAATAACTAAATGAGTAAAACTGAGCAACCTGGAGCTCCAAACAGATGGTAGTTTGGAGGCAAGTCAGTTTTGAGCGTGATGATTTTCTTACCATTCAATTACTGCCTTTGTAATCATTTGCTGCTTTACTGTATCCAATCAGACATAGCAGACCCTTTGACGCAGGCCCTGTTCATCAAAACACGGTTGTGCCCAGTCAGATCAACTGAGTTATCAGTTTCAGATACCATAATAAAGTAACCTGTCTGTCTGGAGTGCCAGGTCTTCTCAGTTTCAGTCCTTTTGTCACCCTTGCGTTCTCTTTGTAGTCTTTGATGTCCACAGGGGTACTGGATCTTCTCTTTTGTGTCCAAATCTCTCTCATGCATATTCATGAGAGATATCCTGAAAACCTAACCCTTCTCAAGGACTGCTTCAGTAGACAGAAGAGTGATCAAAGGGTAGGATGCAGCCTGTGATGTGAACGGCATTTGTTGCGTTGGGTTCAAAAAGACACAAAATGAATCCAGCGTATTCATATTTGGAAATTTGGAAGTCGGTAGCTTTTCCTAAGATCATCTCATATGTCAGATGTCTCCAGATATTCAAACATACAAGTGCAGGAACACTACAGAATTGTGAGTTTTGTATTTGATTTGTGTATCATTAGGAACATATTCAATTCTCAATGTTATTCACAATTAGGCATAAAATTGGAGCTCATTTCCTAGCTAACCCTATTCAAGAAGGATAGTTAGTGCTGTCTCGCATTATCCCTCCTAAATATCACCAAACATAGGGGCCTTTTTACCAAACTGTGGTAAAAATAAATGGCCTTAATATGTGGGTCATTCCATTTTTCCGCATGAGTAAAATGGCCACTTTTTGTATTTTTTTGAATTAATGGCCACATGCTAATTTTCCCATTAGCGCACGAGTCCCTACCACCACCCGTAGGCGGTAAGGGCTCATACACTAATTAGTGCACGGCAATAGAGCTGCACTAAGCGATTAGTGCAGAACATGCCTTCTCTCCGCCCCTGACCCACCGCCAGCGCTAAAAAAATAGATCTGTTTTTTAGCATGTGGGAAGTGTGCACCGATCACAAATTTACCATGTTGGCCCACAATAAGACTGTTTTTGCTGTGATGAGCGTTGTGGTGGGGTTTTTTTCAAGGTCATTGTCCTGATGCAGCTATGGTGAAACCTGGCCATGTTGACACAGGTCCTGAGTGTAAAATGAATATGTGAAGCAATGGAGAAGTTTTGTACATGTTTTTCAATAAATGATTCAGAGTGATGGGACTGTGCACCTGTGACATATGTTGGAGATTTTGAGTGCTGGGATTGAGTTTACATTTATTGGATGTGTTAGTGCTTACTGCAGTTTTGTGAAAGGACCCCATAGGAGCCAACTTTTCAAAATTATTGGGGGTGCTAAGCCCAATGGAAATAACCCCTCCCTGGACACTTACAAGGAATTTTCTCAATATTGGGGGTGCTCAAGCACCCATAGAGTCGGATCCTATGCCATAGGGTGCTACGGTGAGAGATAGAACATCTTCTTAACCTCCATACCAATCTTGTAATGCATGAAAGTGTTTCCTTTCACAAGCACTAATGAGTTGCCTCAGATTTCCCTCCGAGGATAATCTAACAGTTGTGCTGAATGAATACCAATGTAGGAATGAAATAATAATGTGTGGGTGTGCCACCCATGATAACATGACTGTGAATTTGCTTTTGTGTTTACATTTCCAAAGAAAAGAAAGACCAATTGACAAAGAAGCAGAGTAGTAGAAGAAAACTACACTCCTTTTATGATGTGGAAGAGGAAATAGGCAGGTAAATATTATTAAAACAATTTATTTTGTAGGTATGGAAAACCTTTGGTCAGAAATGCTGAGCTTAGCTTAGCAAACATGAACAAAATTAAAGACCCATTATAGAGAAACTACATTTTATTGTATAGGAACGGGGGGAGCAGGGGCGTAACCAGACCTCAAGTTGGGAGGGGGCCAGAGCCCAAGGTGGGGGGGGGCACATTTTGGTCCGCACCCACTGCTGCCGTTGTACATATCTTGGCTAGCAGGGGTTCCCAACCCCCGCCAGCTGAAGCACCACTGCCACACCTACCTTGGCTGGTGGGGGGTCCCCAACCCCTGCCAGCTAAAGCATTCATCCACCGCTGGTCTCCAGCGGCGCTGCATTGCCTCCCCTGCTTTCTCTGCCCCTCACGGTCCAGCACGCTCATTTTAGTGAAACTGAGCAGTGCTGAATGAAGGCTTCAGCTTGTTGGGGTTGGGGCCCCCACCAGCCAAACTAGGGGCCCAGAGCAAATTTTGGGGGCCTAGGCCCCCATAGCCCCCCATAACTACGCCACTGGGGCGGGAGTAATATTCATTCTTGATGGTAAACAGCTTGTAAGCCATTCACAGCTGCGGAAAGCGACCCTGAATATTCATATCTGGGGCATGCGCGGCTCCTGCATTGAATATCTGGGTATGTGCACTGACCTGGGTATTAACCAGACACCAGTCGATATTAGACTAGTGCCCGGTCAACTCAGTACATAAAGATAGGACAGCCTTCTTGCTGTCCTAACTTTATGAACTTATTTATCCGGTTAGCTGACCAAATATCAACCCTAACAGGCTAAGTTGTGGATCCGCCCAAACTCTGGCCCTGGACTGTCCCTAATCTAGCCAGTTAAGGAATATTCGCTGGCACTACCCGGTTAAGTGCTGCTATCGACAGTTCAGCATGATTTAACTGGGCAGGAATCTCTCCTGCTTGGTTAAAGTACTTAGAATTTGAGGCCCAGGGTGACCAACTTCTCATATATTTCAACCAGTTGTACAGTGTCTGGTTTCAAGGATAACTGGATGTTTATATTTGGTCAAGAATGGCTTGATCAAGCACAAATTGATTGGAGCAAGTGTTACAATGATGCTCTAATCGGTGCCTTTTTAATATTTGGCTTTAGCTCTTGCCTTTTCAGTGGTACTTCAGAGCAGGGCCACCGAGAGTGTGGAGGGTCGGGGGGGGGCAAGATTCCCTAGGACCCGGCCTCCAAGGGGGGCCCAGTGCCATGGTCTCTCTCTTTCCTGCTCCTGATGGGACTCAGGTGATTGTGTCCCGACAGGAGCAGGAGAGAGAAAACTCTGGCGCCGGGCCCCCTTAGAGACTGGGCAGGAGCAGATACAGGGCTTCAGGGACTCTGGCTGGCATGGGTCCCCAGGCCCCGCCAGCAGAAGCAGCCTTCCTCCAGTCCAGCGCTGTTCTTCACTCCACCACATTGCCTGCCCTGCAGCTGCTTTTCCTCTCACGTCGCGCATACTCAGTTTTGATGAAATTGAGCGTGCTTGACATGAGGGGGAAAAGCAGCTGCAGAGGCAGGACAGGCAATGCGGCAGAGTAAAGAACAGCGCTGGAGGAAGGCTTCTGCTACTGGGGCTTGGGGACCCCCTCCCCTTTAAAAATGAAGTTGGATTCAAGAGACATAACTCAGATCAGATTCACTCAAAATATCCCAAACCACTTTAATACAAACAGTGAATCAAAGAACAACCTTTCTTGGTTCTTCAATATACAAAATGATGTTCATCAGGGAAGAAAAAAAGACCTCATCACACCATATCATAAAGATAGAGAGCGCTGGATTAGCGATTCATTGTGCACATAGGGGCCCTTTTACTAAGCCGCGTAAGCGTCTATGTGCGTGCAAAAATGGAGTTACCACACGGCTACCATGTGGCTCTTGCGGTATTTCATTTTTGCAGCGTGTCTGATACACGCAGCTGAAAAAAAAAATTTTTATTTTCTGCCGCGCGTATCGAACAAGCACCAAGTGGCATTTGGCTCGCATAGGTCATTACTGCCCGGTTACCTCGTGAGACTTTACCGCTAGGTCAATGGCTGGTGGTAAGGTCTCAGACCCAAAATGGAGACGCGGCAATTTTCATTTTGCCGCACGTCCATTTTCAGTAAAAAAAAATTTTTAAGGCCTTTTTCACAGGTGCGCTGAAAAATAATTCTGTGCGCGCCCAAAACCCACGCCTACACTACTTCAGGCCATTTTTCTGCGCACCTTAATAAAAGGACCCCACAGTTAAAACATATTAATCATAGGTGAAAAAAAAGTTCCCACTTCTTCAAAAATGTTAAAGTGTAGTCAAAATGCAGTCCAAATATGCAAAATTAAGCAGGTGAAATTGCGAACTAAACATCATTTTGCATATTGAAGAAGCAAGAAAGGTTGTGCTTTCATTCAATGTTTGTATGCAAGAGACATAAGCCAACAATTCTGTCCTTTTTTTTCCCCCCCATCACAACTCAGTTTAGTGGTCAAGCATATCAGTTCACTAGTTCTTTGGTCTTTAGCCTTAGGGACAAACATCCCATCCCCTTTCAATAGCTTTGCTAGTTGGTTTCTTGGAAAAATGCTAACTATAAAGAATATTTATGTTACTTTCAATTTGTGCAGAGGCTGTTATGGCTTTTTGAGGAGGGTAATGCACAAGGGAAACAAAGCGGCTTGTGCTGCCAAGTTCATACCCCTGAGAAGCAAAACAAGGTCCTACGCCTACCGAGAGCGGGATATTCTGACAAGAATAAGCCATGAGAAAATCACCCAACTACTGGATACCTTTGAAACAAAGAAAACTTTAGTCTTAATCCTGGAGCTGTATCCTTTTCTCCAATTTGTTTCTGGTTACCCTTCTTTTCTATTTCCAGTACAGCAAAATTTTGATGGAACATTATAAATACAGGGCCCTGTATTCAAAACGAGTTAATTGGCCAGAAGAGACTCCTGGCTATGTAAATTGCTTGGTAGAGGCTAACCGGCAATATTCAGCAGCACGTAAAAGGACAGAGCGTGGGGGCTACTCCTGTGAAGGCTCACTGGCGGGTATCACATTGTACGATTTCTTTTGATGAGGGGACAGATAGTGATGATCCTTGATTGATTGGGGTCATAGGTTTCAGGTATACAGTCAGACTGATTGCTATTCTGCCCAATGTGTGTATGGGATTGTATGCCCGTGTGGGTTATGGTACATCAGTCAGACCATACGTAGGATTAAGCTTTGTATCACGCAGCATTTGAGCAATCTGCAGTTGCAGCACACTGACGCTCCCCTCGTTTCTCATTGGCAGCTTAATGGTCATGAGATTCAAGATTTAAAATTTGTAGTTTTACATAGGGTGACGGTCCCTAGGGGTGGTAACATTCCATTGATATTTTTAATAAAGGAGCAACGGATGATTTTTCAATGGAATACTGTGGCCCCCCTGTGGTTTAAATAGGGAAATTGAGTGGTTAGCGGTTTGATATGGAGGGTATTTAAGGAGAATTTTCCCGCCACTCTCCACACGCATGAGCGGGCGTCCGTTTGAGACGTCCCATTGCTCAGCATGGGAGCGTGATTGGGTGTCCCAGTTACCCATTGTGGCTGGTAAGATATTTTCAAAATTATGGTTCTAGTAGATTTTATTGTTAGTGTAGATGTGGTTGGTAAGGGTGTTTCAAATTGATGTTGTTTTTTAACTGTACAAACCCCTGATGACGCTCGGATGAGTGAAACATGAACTGTGTACATAAGTACATAAGTATTGCCATACTGGGACAGACCAAAGGTCCATCAAGCCCAGCAACCTGTTTCCAACAGGGGCCAATCCATATCACAAATACCTGGCAAGATCCCAAAAAAGTACAATACATTTTATGCTGCTTATCCCAGAAATAGTAGATTTCCCCCAAGTCCATTTTAATAATGGTCTATGGACTTTTCCCTTAGGAAACTGTCCAAACCTTTTTTAAACCCCGCTAAGCTAACCGCCTTTACCACATTATCTGGCAACGAATTCCAGAGTTTAATTACACATTGAGGGAACAAAAATATTCTTTGATTCGTTTTAAATTTACTACTTTGTAGCTTCATTGAATGCCCCCTAGTCTTTGTATTTTTGGAAGGCGTAAACAGACGCTTCATGTCTACCCTTTCCACACCACTCATTATTTTATAGACCTCTATCATATCTCCCCTCAGCCTTCTTTTCTCCAAATTGAAGAGCCCTAGCCGCTTTAGCCTTTCCTCATGTAGGGTCATGGTGGGCATGAGAGTTCAATCCAATGTTAGAAGGATTCTTGCACCTGAAAGAAGTTTTTGTGTTGTCTGACAAAGGTTATGTCTTGAGGGGCTTGGTGCTGGCAACAAAGGGAGATTATCAACAGAAGAATATATTTGATGCTGTTTCTGTTTGGAATTTTGGAGTATCTGCAGTTCCCTATATCTACAGCGGGTTTGCAAAATTTTCAATCAGATGGAGAACTGATAGTGAACTACCGATAATAATCCAGCCAATTTGTAGATGACTGTAGTTTTTATAAACTGGATTAGTGCTGATATAAGCTATCATAAACTCTTCTGTCTTGTGGCCAGCTATGCCATGTATTACATAATGAATTACAATGCTTCTATGGTATTAGGAATTTGTATGAATAGAATCCATGAGTGCTTGTGAGTGGTGTATGAATGGTGAGATTGTGGTGTGTGGATAGTAATTCATAAGTTTTAACTATGATGTTTTGTGTAATAGTAGGCTTTGATATTTGAAAATAATAAAAATTTGGAATTGTGCATAGCTGTGATTGATATTCTGTGTTGATAGGATCTTAGAGGTCTCAAAGGTATGTAGAGGGCTAACTTATGCTTTAATTACTCTGACCCATTTTTTTTTGAGGGCCTTGAAAATCAAACATATCCTCAGAACATCCACAATGAATCTGCATTTGAGAGATTTGCATTGATATCCTGAAAACCTGGCCTGCCTGTGGCCCAAGGACTGGAATTGAGTAGCCATGCCATAATATAAACACAATAGTGCACATTTCCACTCTAGAGCTCAGTTTTTCTAGCCAACTAATTAAGGAAACATTTATTTATTGCTGCTGTGCTTGTAACTTTACCTGTTTGCTGACTTTTTTTTTTTGCCAGATAGTATAGTAGTAATCATGGTTCTTCTTTCATTTCCCTTCCATTGTTTTACTGTATCTTATAATATTTTTGACAAAACCAGAAGTTTCTTCTGTTTCCTAAACATCTTAGGATTTTGGTTTCCAAAGAAACTGGGGAATTGGTGCTGTTTAGCCTTTATCATAAAAAAAAAGTTTTCCTGTACATTTTCACATTAAAGACTATCCGCCTTATTTTCGAAAGAGAAAGACGCCCATATTTCGACCCAAATCGGGAGATGGGCGTCTTTCTCCCATGGGTGCCCAAATCGGTATAATCGAAAGCCGATTTTGTGCGTCTTCAACTGCAGTCTGTCGCGGAAACAGCCAAAGTTGACGGGGGCGTGTTGGAGGCATGGTGAAGGCGGGACTGGGGCGTGTTTATCTGCCAAGGAGAGATGGGCGTCCTCGGCCGATAATCGAAAAAAGAAAGGCGTTTTTAGCGCGAATTTGGGTCACTTTTTTGGACCCTTTTTTTCACGAACAAGTCCCAAAAAAGTGCCCTAAATGACCAGATGACCACCGGAGGGATTCGGAGATGACCACCCCTGGCTCCCCCAGTGGTCACTAACCCCCTCCCACCAAAACAAAAACAACTTTAACAACTTTTTTTTCCAGCCTGTATGCCAGCCTCAAATGCCATACCCAGCTCCATCACAGCAGTATGCAGGTCCCTGGAGCAGTTGTTAGTAGGTGCAGTGGACTTCAGCCAGGTGGACCCAGGCCCATCCCCCCCCTACCTGTTACACTTGTGGTGGTAAATGGGAGCCCTCCAAACTGCCCCCAAAACCCACTGTACCCACATCTAGGTGCCCCCCTTCAGCCATAAGTGCTATGGTAATGGTGTAGAGTTGTGGGCAGTGGGTTTTGGGGGGGATTTGTGGGGCTCAGCACCCAAGGGAAGGAAGCTATGGACTTCAGAGGTAGTTAACTTTAGTTTTTTAATTGTTACAAGTGCCCCCTAGGGTGCCCGGTTGGTGTTCTGGCATGTGAGGGGGACCAGTGCACTACGAATCCTGGCCCCTCCCACGACCCAATGCCTTGGATTTGGTCATTTTTGAGCTGGGCGCCTTCGGTTTCCATTATCGCTGAAAAACGATACCGCCCAGCTCAAATCCGCACAACTCCGATGCATTTGGCTGGCACAAACCGTAGTATCGGAAAAAAGATGGACGCCCATTTTTTTCCAAAATACAGTTTGCCCCACCCCTTCATGTACCCATTCTCGGAGATAGACGCCCATGGAGATGGGCGTTCGCATTCGATTATGCCCCTTCACATGTAGCAGTAGTATGCCCACTTAAATGCCTGAACCCTGCAACACAACGAAACTAATACTCGAACTGGACATAACTTAACTCTTCCTCCTTTCGATTCCCTTATGTGTCTGTCACACATGAACTTTACTATACCACAATATCACTCTGTATTTGTCATACCGGAATTGGCGATCGCCTTCACGGTACTATGTAAGCCACATTGAACCTGCAAATAGGTGGGGAAATGTGGGATACAAATGCAACAAATTAAATAACATAAATTTAGCCTTGTAAGGTACAGGTAGCCAGTCTGATGTGGTCACCTTGTTTGCAGCCTTCTATCAGTCATGCTGCAGCATTCTGAATTAATTGGATCTGATACATGTGTATACTTTGTTAATTTTGAGGCCCTTTAACTAAACAGTAGCACATGCTAATGGACATTTGCGCATTCTAAATGCTGCACATTCTATTTTATACCAATTACTACTACTACTACTACTATTTAGCATTTCTATAGCGCTACAAGGCATACGCAGCGCTGCACAAACATAGAAGAAAGACAGTCCCTGCTCAAAGAGCTTACAATCTAATAGACAAAAAATAAATAAAGTAAGCAAATCAAATCAATTAATGTGGACGGGAAGGAAGAGAGGAGGGTAGGTGGAGGCGAGTGGTTACAAGTGGTTACGAGTCAAAAGCAATGTTAAAGAGGTGGGCTTTCAGTCTAGATTTAAAGGTGGCCAAGGATGGGGCAAGACGTAGGGGCTCAGGAAGTTTATTCCAGGCGTAGGGTGCAGCGAGACAGAAGGCGCGAAGTCTGGAGTTGGCAGTAGTGGAGAAGGGAACAGATAAGAAGGATTTATCCATGGAGCGGAGTGCACGGGAAGGGGTGTAGGGAAGGACGAGTGTGGAGAGATACTGGGGACCAGCAGAGTGAATACATTTATAGGTTAGTAGAAGAAGTTTGAACAGGATGCGAAAACGGATAGGGAGCAAGTGAAGGGTCTTGAGGAGAGGGGTAGTATGAGTAAAGCGACCCTGGCGGAAGATGAGACGGGCAGCAGAGTTTTGAACCGACTGGAGAGGGGAGAGGTGACTAAGTGGGAGGCCAGCAAGAAGCAGATTGCAGTAGTCTAAACGAGAGGTGACAAGGGTGTGGATGAGGGTTTTGGTAGAGTGCTCGGAAAGAAAGGGGCGGATTTTACGGCTGTTGTAAAGAAAGAAACGACAGGTCTTGGCAATCTGCTGGATATGAGCAGAGAAGGAGGCTACATGGCACTTTACATACTTTAATATCTATTAGCATGCGCTAAGCATTAGTGCCCCTTTATCTGATTATAATCCTACATACATGGTATAGCTCTATAATTGTTCAGCAGCCGTAGTCCACTATGATACCCCAGATTCTGTCGAAGAGCTGAACACCCTTCTCAGCACATCATTCCAAACTGTAACCTTGTCCACAAGTGACTTCATTACAAAATCATCTGGGAAAAAAAGGGAGACAGTAGGTTCAATAAGATGAAGAGCTCTTGTGAAATAATCGTAAGTCCCTCTTGAATTAGCAGTTTTCTGTGGGATAACTACTGAATCCTATTCAGTGGTATACTCCATGTGGTTTAACCTTAGGTCCTGGGGATTTGCAGCTGATGCCTTCTTTAGCAAGTAATCAGTTACTTCCATTTTTCCACCTTCTGCACCAGTAGACCCTATGTGTACTGGTCATGAATAAAACCTTTCACTGAAAAATGATCATTTGGAGAATTTCCTTCTTCGTGTATGCCTTTATACAAAAGACTGAAACGACTCCTAGGATGTTTCTGGCTGGTATTTAATTTTGCTCTCTCTTTTATTGTATTTAATTTATTATGTAAACCACTTTGAATAGTTTGTCTATAAAAGTGGTATAAACCTTTATGAGAATGAGGAGGAGGATTTAGGAAGAAATTTAGATGTGAAAATCTACAGCATGAATCAACCCTTTCCTCATGAAATGAAAGTTTAGATGATTATGCAAGGGTGTCTCCTTTTAAATTTATCGGCACCACTTCTCATGCCTTCTCTGTTGACCTGACATTAAAGGAATCGTGAGGTTGCTAAGTATGTTTCCTATATCATTACTGGTAGCTGACAGGAGAGGCTGGGGGCAGGGATCTGTGCATTTCTGATTCCACACTAGGTTTTCATGATGTTGCCTCCAAAGCCAAACAGTAGGCTAGGGCAGAGGTTCTCAACCCAGTCCTTGGGTACACCAGACCAGTCTGTTTTTTCAAGATAACCCGCAGTCAATATGCATGAGATACATCTTCATGCATTGCATTTATTGTGTTCAAATCTATTTCATACATATTCATTGTAGGTATCCTAAAAATCTGACTGGATGGCTGTGTCCTGAGGACTGGGTTGAGAACCCCTGGGCTAAGACAACCTTCTACAATTTCTATCCTGATCAAGCAGATGATCCTGTATAGCTAACAAGTATCCATTTGGTAAAGAATTGGTAGCCAGTTTTCTCAGCTCTCTTCAAATGCATAAATATGTTCCATCTTTGTAAAGGACCCAATACATCTGCTTCTAATGTACAAAATATCATATTTCCTTGGAAGCACCATCCTTCCATCCATGTGCACTGTCTCCACTAACATGAGTGTTTTATTCATTGTGATTTGTTCAATGGTCCTGCAAGATCTTAGCTTTCCTGAATGATTATTATAGATGCTCTAGTGAGGAACTGTTGGACCGTCTTCTGAAGAAGGGCACAGCCACTGAAGCAGAGGTAAGCTTTTAAAAAGAGCTTTGTGAAAAACAAATAACCATATGGTTTAATTAAAGCAGAATTCCAATGGAATGACATCAGTAAAAGTGTTATGCAGTATGTTTTGCAATATAAATGTCCCATTCTTAATTCTCAGGTGAAACTGTATATAAAGCAAATTGTAGAAGGCATTGAATATCTTCATGATAAGAACATTCTCCACTTGGACATTAAGGTAACTTCTGTAGAAGATTCATAATGTTTTACCTTTAGTATGCCTGCTAATCGCTTTATTAAGCCCTGAAAGTGGTAGATCAAGATAAAATGAGCAGGGTGATGACACTGGTATGTGCAATGCTATAAGTGACCTGGAGGCTCATTTTCAAAGCACATAGACTTACAAAGTAACATGGAGGGACATTTTTGATATGCACAAAACGTCCCAAATCCGAACAGGAAAGAAGGTCATTTTCAAAAATGAAAAACGTCTTTTTTTTTTTTCGAAAATACTGTTTCAAACAAGGTTTCATGCTTTGGACGTTTTGTTTTTTGGTCCATTTTTGAAAAAAATGAATAAGAGCCAAAACGTAGAAAATCAAGCCATTGTGATGTAGGAGGAGCCAGCATTTTTAGCAGACTGGTCCCCCAGACATCCCAGGAGAGCAATGGTGCACCCTAGGGGGCACTTCAGTGCACTTCATAAAAATTCTCCCAGGTACATATCTCACTTTTTGTTCCCTTATCTTGTCCCTTGGGCCCTCAAAAACCCACCCAAAACCTACTGCCCCCCACTGTACACCACTACAATAGCCCTTACGGGTAAAGAGGGCACCTATATATGGGTACAGTAGTTTTGGTGACTTTGGGAGGAGTCACAGTTTCCACCATAAGTATAACAGATAGAGGGAGATAGGGACTTGAGTCTCCCACTCCATAGTGCACTGCACAGACCCCTACACTATTCCAGGGACCTGCATGCTGCTCTAATAGACCTGACTTTAACATCTGAGGCTGTCATAGAGGCTGGTAAGTCATATTTTTATTCAGTTTTTTAGGGGGGTGGGAGGGGGTCAGTGACCACTGGGGGGTATTGGGAGGTCATCTCTGACTCCCTCCAATGGTCATTTAGGGCAACTTTTTGTGCCTTATTCATTATAAAAACAGGTCTAACTCAAGACATCTTAGTTTAGGATTGCCCAAATCCCACCCTTAACAAACCCCCTTGAGATTTAGACGCACTGCAGATAAACAGTATAGGAAAACATCTGAAAAATAGGTTTTGAAAATACTGATTTGGACATTTTTGTGAGAAAAATGTCCAAATGCTGCTTTATGCCACTTTTTAGACGACGTTCTCTTTCGAAAATGAGCCCCATAGTAGCCTATGGAACTTAGTAAGTCTATGAGCTTTGAAAATGAGCGCCATGGTGTTTTTCAAAATAGTATTTTGAGTAGACTATAGTAACATTGAATGATATGTTCCTCTGGGTCTGGGATCTGCAATTTAACTGCAAATCCCTAACACCCACTTAGTTCAGGTATAGTGGAGGAGGATGCTGTACAGCATAAGGGAATAACAGTGACACAACTGGCAGAGGATGGAAGTGTCAATATTAGTGATTTCTTTGTGCATGCTATGGGGCCCTTTTACTAAGCAGTGGTAAAAAAATGGCCTTCAGTAGTGTAGGCGCGTGTATTGGGCCCTCACCAGCCAGTTTTTACCACATCTACAAAAAACGACTTTTTTTTTTAATGGGATGGAAAAAGGGCCTGCAGTAAAAATAAAACCAGCGCGTGCCCAAAATCGGCCTGAGCGCTTAACGCCACCCATTGATCTAGTGGTAAAGGCTTATGCGCTACACATACAGTGACCGGTCGGCACGAGCCAAGTGCCCATTACTGCCAGAACTGGCACATGTAGGAGGAAATAAATAATTCATCCACACGTTATGGGCGTGCGCCAAATCTGAAATTAATGCAAGGAGGGGTCACTGGTCTGGCGGTAGTCTCATTTGGGTGCTCGCTGCATGTGCATAGAGCCTACTGTGTCTTAGTAACAAGGCCCCTATATAACCAGTCTAAACTCTGGCTCTAGCACCCAAGATATCCAGTGGTGACGTTACTGGCATAAGCCTTAGATGATACACCTTTAATTCCTAAGTTTTGTCCTTCATGATGTGCATGTCAGTTTTACCCACACATCTACCAGACTACAGAAGCAAGGAGTGGATTCAGGAGCTGATCTACAAGCTAATTGAGGAGGTAGAAGCACCAACTCAGAGCTTCACCAAACGAGACAAAATATTACAGGGGAAAAAAATCCCATATGGATATAGTCTGTGTAGAGAAGAATCCTAAAGTTCAGTCAAAATACCTAGAACTGAAAGAACAGGTATATATAGATAATTTTAAGAAAGCATGAGTGGAGGAGTGGCCTAGTGGTTAGAGCACCGGTCTTGCAATCCAGAGGTGGCGGGGTCAAATCCCACTGCTGCTGCTTGTGATCTTGGGCAAGTCACTTAACCCTCCATTTCCTCAGGTATAAACTTAGATTGTGAGCCCTCCTGGGACAGAAAAATATCTAGTGTACCTGAATGTAACTCACCTTGAGTTACTACTGAAAAAGGTGTGAGCAAAATCTAAATAAATAAATGATTTCTCCATGTTCTGGTTTTGTGTTAACAATAATCATGTAACTTTCTATTTATGTGAGTGTCATATGTTAAAATAGTATGTCTCAGGGCTTCTTGGCTTGCATTTGTACCTAGAAGGAACTGATTTGTTGTGATATGCCAGGGTGTATTTTAAGAATCCTCTAACGAGCTTTTCTATGTAAATAGCCTCCTAACATATTGATGGTTCATCCGGACAAAGAAGACATTAAAATCTGTGACTTTGGCTTTGCCCAAGAGCTGAGTGCATCTGAGCTGCAGTACAGCATATATGGCTCTCCTGAATTTGTTTCCCCAGAAGTCATCTCCCAGTTGCCGGTTTCAAAATCTTCTGATATCTGGTAAAAGCAATTTTTAAATAGAAAGCTTTAAACATCATTTAGGGGCCCTTTTACAAAGACATGCGTATTGGGCACGTGCCAAGTGGCAGTTGACGCACATAGGTCATTACCATCTGGTTATCGCGTGAGAGTTTACTGCTAGGTCAATGGCTGACAGTAAGGTCTCAGACCCCAAATGGATGTGTGGCAATTTTCATTTTGCCACACGTCCATTTTCAGCAAACATTTTAAGAAGGCATTTTTTACAGGTGTGCTGAAAAATGATTGTGTGCGCCCAAAACACGCGTCTACACTACCGCAGGTCATTTTTCAGCGTGCCTTTGTAATGTGATATAGTTAGGTTTTAACTGATGAACATCAATAAAACACCTCAATATGGTGTTTCCAATAGACAGTTGGTGGATTGTTCCCATGTTATGAATTGACATATTTAAGTTATTTATAATAGGAGACCCAATGCTTATTCTAGTCAGAAAAATGATAGATTGTTTAAGCGTACATTGAGGAGGCAATCTTCTAATATGTCTCCTGATTCTATTACCCTTGAGAATTTGGAGATCTCATGGTGTTTCGTAGGTTGGGAGTCCTCTCCCATTTTTTGGAAAAAAAAAGAGGGGTTAATAATAATAACGACAATTGTATCCCACACATACCAAAAAGTTCAATGTGGCTCACAAAAGAGTAAACGGGACCAATTCCAGGAATATTACAATAAACAATTAAAACAAAATTGAAACATAGCTATGTTGCATTAAAATTTTTCCTAAATAAGGTTTTCAATAATTTTGAAAGGCCATGTAGTCAGATTGCAATCTAAGCTCAATAGGTAGTTCATTCCAATGGGGGGGGGGGGGGGGGGGTAGAGGAGGTCAGCACTAGTTTATACATTTTGCCTCAGACCCACTAGTCTACTACCTACTAGTTTATTTATTTATTTATTTATTTATTTGTTTGTTTGTTTGTTGCATTTGTATCCCACATTTTCCCACCTCTTTGCAGGCTCAATGTGGCTTACAATACATCATGAATAGTAGAGATACATGAGAATTGAACATTTAGTATTACAGAAGGCTCTTGGGTAACATGATAGTGAAAAGCATGATATTAATATAATAAGCAAATAGTAAAGACAGTTCTGGGTATATGTGGAGGAGTTCATATTTGTTGGTCTTTGTGGTATGCCTTATTAAGGAGATGGGTCTTCAATAGTTTGCGGAAGTTAGTTAGTTCGTAGATCAATTTTAAGTTGCGCGGCAGCGCGTTCCAGAAATGTGTGCTCAAGTAAGAAAAGGTTGATGCGTGCATTAGTTTGTATTTTAGTCCTTTGCATTTGAGGAAATGAAGGTTGACGAATGTGCGGGATGATTTCTTAGCATTCCTAGGTGGTAAGTCTATCAGGTCTGACATGTAGGCTGGAGCATCTACATGAATGATTTTGTGGACCAGGATACATATTTTGAACGTGATGCGTTCCTTAAGAGGGAGCCAATGCAGTTTTTCTTGTAGGAGTTTAGCACTCTCATATTTTGTTTTACCAAATATGAGTCTAGCTGCTGTGTTCTGGGCTGTCTGAAGTTTCTTGAGTATTTGTTCATTGCAGCCAGCATAGAGTGCGTTGCAGTAGTCTAAATAACTAAGTACTATTGATTGTACCAGGCCTCGGAAGACAGTCCTTGGGAAGAAAGGTCTTATTCTTTTTAGTTTCCACATTGAGTGGAACATCTTCTTAGTTGTGTTTTTCGCGTGATTCTCAAGTGTTAGGTGTCGATCAATGGTGACTCCTAGAATTTTTAGAGTGTCCGAAATTGGAAGATTCGGTGTAGGTGTGTTAATGGTGGTGAATTTGTTCGTGTTATATTGAGAGGTGAGTATTAGGCATTGGGTTTTTTCTGCATTGAGTTTCAGCTGAAATGCGTCTGCCCATGAATGCATGATATGTAGACTTTGGTTGATGTCGTTGGAAATTTCCTTTAAATCTTGTTTAAATGGGATGTAGATCGTTACATCATCTGCGTATATGTATGGGTTGAGGTTTACTTTATTTATTTATTTATTTATTTATTTATTGCATTTGTATCCCGCATTTTCACACCCATTGGCAGGTTCAATGTGGCTTACATGATTCAAGAGTAAAATGATTACATTTGTTGTCGAACATGGTTACAATTTGAATAAAACAATGGGAGATTGTGTTGTCGAACATGGTTGCAATTTGAATAAAACAGTGAGAGATTGTGTAGGATTCATGGAGGGGCATAATCGAATGTGAACGCCCATCTCCATGGGCGCCTATATTGGAGAACGGGTACGCAAAGGGGTGGGACAGACCGTATTTTCGAAAAAGATGGGCGTCCATCTTTTGTTTCGATAATACGGTTTGTGCCGGGCAAATGCATCGCATTTGGGCAGATTTGAACTGGGCAGTATCGGTTTTTAGCGATAATGGAAACCGAAGGCGCCCAGCTCAAAAATGAACAAATCCAAGGCATTTGGTCATGGGGGGGCCAGGATTCATAGTGCACTGGTCCCCCTGACATGCCAGGACACCAACCGGACACCCTAGGGGGCACTTCTAAAAAGTTTTTAAAAAATTAAAATACCTCCCAGGTGCATAGCTCCCTTCCCTTGGGTCCTGAGCCCCCTAACCCCCCCCCCCCCCAAAACCCACTACCCACAACTCTACACCATTACCATAGCACTTATGGCTGAAGGGAGGCACCTACATGTGGGTACAGTGGGTTTTGGGGGCGGTTTGGAGCGCTCCCATTTAGCAGCACAAGTCTAACAGGTAGGGGGGGATGGGCCTGGGTCCACCTGCCTGAAGTCCACTGCACCCACTAACAACTGCTCCAGGGACCTGCATACTGCTGTGATGGAGCTGGGTATGACATTTGAGGCTGGCATACCGGTTGGAAAAAAAAGTTTTTAAAGTTCTTTTTTTTTGGGTGGGAGGGGGTTAGTGACCACTGGGGGAGTCAGGGGAGGTCATCCCCGATTCCCTCCGGTGGTTATCTGGGCAGTTGGGGCACATTTTGAGGACTTGTTCGTGATAAAAAAGGGTCCAAAAAAAGTGACTCAAATTCTCGCTTCTGGCACCCTTTTTTTTCCATTATTGGCCGAGTGTGCCCATCTCTCCTCGGCCGATAAACACGCCCCAGTCCCGCCTTCACCATGTCTCTGACACGCCCCTGTCAACTTTGTTCGTTCCCGCGGCAGAGTGCAGTTGGAGGCGCCCAAAATCGGCTTTCGATTATACCGATTTGGGCGCCCATGAGAGAAAGGCGCCCATCTCCCGATTTGGGTTGAAATATGGGCATCTTTCTCTTTCGAAAATAAGCTGGATAGTGGTTTAAGAAGATCATGGTAGAATTTGGGTAGGTTTATGAGTGGAACATGTGTCTTGATAATGACTGAGTAATGGAATTTAATTTTGTTTCAGAATAGTGTGCTGTGCGTATGTGATAGGTTAAGAAACAGAGTCTTGTGTCCTTTCTGTCCTTTGTAATGTTCATTGGTGATGTGATTCGGTAAACTGGTTAGTTATGTTGGGAAGAATTCTCTGAAAAGGTGGACCTTCAGTTGTTTTCTGAAGTTAAGATAGTTGTCCTTGAGTTTCAGATCTTTTGATAGTGTTTTTCAGACCTTTGTGCCAATATAGGAGAAGCTGGATGCGTAAGTTGATTTGTATTTGATGCCTTTGCATCTTGGGAAGAGAAGGGTTAGGTAAGATCTCACTGATCTATTTGCGTTCCGAATTGGTAGGTCTATTAGGTTGATCATATACTTCAGTGATTGCCCCAAAATTATTCTGTAAACCAGGGAGCAGATTTTGAAGGTAATGTGAGCCTTAATCGGTTGCCAGAGTAGTTTTTGCAGAAAGGGTTTGGCGCTTTCAGATTGGGTTTTTTTTTCCAGAAATGAGTCTGGCTGCTGTGTTTTGTGTTGTTTGTAATTTTTTTATTATTTGGTCTTTGCGTCCAGCATAGATCCATTTGCAGTAATCCACATGGGCCAGAACTGTGGTTTGGATCATGTTACAGAAGATATCTCTTGGGAAGTATTGTTTAATGTGTTTTGAGTTTCCACATTGTGTGGAACATTTTCTTTGTGGTGGCATTGGCCTGGTTTTCTAGAGATAGCTTGAGGTCCACCATGATGCCTAGAATTTTCAGGTTGTTTGAGATTGGGAGAGATGAACCTAGGGCGTTGATGTTAGTGAAATGCTCAGGGTTGTGCAGAGATGAGAGTATTAAGCAATGTGTTTTTCCCAGTTTAGTTTTAACTTGAAGGCTGATGCCCAGGACTCCATAGTGTTAATGCCATTTATGATGTCAGAGGTGATTTCTGATGGGTTGTTTTTGACGGGGATATAAATTGTGACATCGTCAGCATATATGAAGAGATTGATTCCTTGTTTGGATAGGGACCTGGCTAGTGGAATAATCATTAGGTTGAATAATATGAGTGAAAGTGGTGAGCCTTGAGGACCTCCACATTCTGCTTTCCAGGGTGGGGAGATTACTGAATTTGACTTTACTTGGTACAACCTGGTGGTCAGGAATCCCTTAATCCATGAGAGTATCTTCCCTCCAATTCCTAATTTGTCAAGTATTCTTAGTAGAATTCGGTGATAGGATGCTTCTGCCTATTGAGATTTCATGTTTGAATTTGGTCAGCAGTGTGAGCAGCACCGTTTCAGTGCTATGGTTGGATTGTTCAGTAACTTGTATAGTTTCTTCGTGTCCTTATAGTCAAGGACTATTTGTCTTATTTTGTATTTGTAGCTCTTTTGTGTTTCTTTCCATGAGGTTATTGTTTGTTCATTTTTGTTTTTTCTCCACGTTCATTCATGTCTTCTACATTGTGTCTTTAGTTCTTTTAGTTCTTCATTATTCCATGGGATTATGTTGTGGTATTGTGAGGTTTTGGTTCTTATGGGTGCTATTTCATCTAGGATAGTGATGCATCTTTTGTCCCATTCTATGAGATATTCCATGAAGTCGGGTGGTGATGACCACTGATTTTCATATGATGTAGTGTCGACTTTCCGTCTTGTTTTGTATGAGGTTCGGCTTTGTGTTTGTCGAGTTCCTTTTATCTTCCAGTAGAGGGTCATATTTAGTCAGTAGTGAATGGAGTTTCTGACCATTTTTGATTCTATATTAAGAAGTTCTGGTCATCCAAGAATTTGTGTGCTAGAAGATCTAATGCATGACCTTTCACATGGGTTGAGTTTACCTGCGGTCTTTGGAATTCCCATGTCCTGCGCTGGAATCCGGTGGGGTGTCGGTCCGGTCTGAATGACCGCTCCTTTGGAGCTAATTATAGCCAGGCTCCGTCTCATCCGATGGGTCAGTATGATGAGTCCGAGCTCCACGGAGGTCGCTGGCTGGCCCTTCAGCCCCACATGGTCGCTGGCCTTGGGCCTGTGGTTTAACTCCAATGGGGGATTGGATGTAGGTCTGGTCTGGTGCCAGAAGTTATTTGGGGGGCTCTGCATCAATCTCTTTCTGGCAGGTGTCGGGATTTTGCATATTAAATCATGCAAAAATGCTTTCATTTTTATATTTTTCCATATTTGCCAGTGTTTTTTACATTTTTATTTGTGAATCATAGTTTGCAAATATTTTTTATAACTTACTACATTAGCCTGTTGATCCACATCCTGTCATCCCAAAACTTACATTGTTGTTCAATATTAACCAGAATGCAGTAATTTAAGTCTGGTTACACAAAGTTGTTAGGGAAATCATGAAATACAGTATATGCTGGATACATTCCGAAGACAAAAAATAGTGTACATTCATCTTTTGCACCAGGTCAAAGCACTGATCAGTTATTTTTTCTATCAATTTTAACTGAAGAAATTATTTTGTGTTAATATTAGGACATAGAACACAAGATGATAGTGGAGGGCTTCTTCTCATTTTACTAACATTCTTTGTGTCCCTTTTCTCTAGGGCTATTGGAGTCATCGGCTACTTAAGGTAAGGACATCAACATCCATTTGCCCTTTTCTTTGAATATATAACCCATGAAGTTCACGTACAGAGTCATCTCTGGATACATTTTGTGTTAGTCCCATGAAATGTATCCTGAATTGCATAGAATCCAGTTTCTTCCAGGACTAAAACAGTTCCTAGAACTCTGTTCTAAAACATTTTGCTTTGTGATAAACTCTTTTAACGTGACCAAATGTCAAATAATAGCTTTTATTTTTAACCCTGTCTTCACCTATTACGCAGCCCTCTGTTTCCTCCCAACACCAACAGCTTTCTGTGTTTTTCAACCAATGAGCAGTGTTGCCATATAAAAAAAAAAATTCCCACACAAAACAGCCCAAAACTCGCCCAAAAACCGCACACACCCCACCCCCGACGTCATCACCCCCGCCCCTTCCGTCATCACCCCCACCCCCGCCGTCATCAACCCCGCCCCTTCCGTCATCACCCCGCCGTCATCGCCCCGCCCCCACCGTCATCGCCCCGCCCAAAACGTCGGCAAACCCAGCCCAAAACGTCGGCAAACCCCGCCTCTGTCGCCATTAGCCCCACCCCCCACCGGCCGAAAAACCGTCCCAAAACCCGCACAAAAAAAAAACAAAACCAGCCCAAAAAACCGCAACCCGCCACGGGCAAAAGTTTCCCGCGGCGGGTTGTGGAAAACCGCCCATCTGGCAACCGTGCCAATGAGTGTTCCAAGCCTCAGTTTGGTGTTCCAGCTGCCTCTCTGAGCATTCCAAGCCTCATTCTGCTGCTCCAATTGTCTCTCTCACTGCATTCCAAGCCTCATTCTGGAGTCACTAGAGATTTTGACTACACTCCTGCAGTAATCCCACTGCAACTTCTTCCATCCCTGCCAGAATCCCACAATCCCCATTTCCGTGCAGCTCTCTACTCTAACTCCTTAGTTAACCTATTGTATCTTGTTTCTTTGTTCCTTAATAATCTCAGTCTGACCTGCACATCCCCATTTGCTGGAGAAAATGACAGAGCAACCCTCCTAAATGTGCAGGAAGGGAAGATTTCCTGGGATAACCCTGATTTTGTTAAGCTAAGTGAAGACGCCCAAGACTTTGTGAAAAAGATCTTACAGCTATCTCCTGAGTAAGTGCATTATGGGGGTAATTTTATAACTCCAAATGTTGATTTTACAATGCCAAGTTACAGTTGTGCAAACCAACAGAATGTCCATATGGCAAGGGGACACATTTTGGTCTGGACTAAAAAGTGGCTTACACTTGGACGACTATGTCCTATTCATTCCCCAGTTCAGAAGGGGAAAGAACTTCCATGTCCACAAACATGGACGTTGGTATACAAACCTGCTCCTCGGAACATCCAGGTCACAAAAAGGTGCCCAGATTGAGCAGCACTTCACTTGAGGGAATGGATATGGGTCACCCTATAATTCTCATGTTGTTGTCATTCTCCCCAAAATAGAAACTAGCAAAAAATAAATGGGGCAGTGTCTCGGCTCCGGAAACCTGGACATTCATAGTATGAAAATGGCTGATACAAAGGTTGATGATCCAGCACATAGTTTTTTGTGGCCATTTTAGAACATGTATTAATTGCTCTCACCAGATTAAGAATTTCTTATATATGAGGTATAGTGGATATTCAACAGTATCACTTATGAGCTATTGCATTTTCATAAGATTTTATACACCATCATCGCCATTGGTGCAATGTCTCTACCAAAATCAATAGACTTTGGAGCTCATTTGGAGTGGAGGATTGGCCTAGTGGTTAGAGCACCGGTCTTGATATCCAGAAGTGGCTAGTTCAAATCCTACTGCTGCTCCTTGTGATCTTTGGCAAGTCACTTAACCCTCCATTGCCTCAGGTACAAACTTAGATTGTGAGCTTTCCAGGGACAACTCACCCAATATAATACAATGCTTCAAGTCTGCAAACACCTTGAGCTACTACTGATACTGAAAAAAGTGTAAGCAAATCAAATAAATAAAAAGACATCAACAAAATATCATGAAGGAATTGACATACTGCCTTTCACAACTACTTTCAAAGCAATTTACAGGTATTAAGTGACTTGCTCAGAGTCAGAAGGAGTTGCAGTGGGAGTTGAACCCAATTCCTCAGAATCAAAGTTCACTGCACTAACCACTAGGCTACTCCTTCACTTGATGGCAGAAGGAAGTTTTTCTCTGAAAAAGTCCAAATTGTGATTTTCAACAACCTGATTCTAGACATTTGACTCCACAGTTTTTCCAAATTTCAGTGGGGTATGATGAGGGAGTGTTTTGGGCAAGACCTGGATGGGACATAGACAATAATGGGAAAAAAATGAAAACATCTAGGGCCAAAACTAAGACATTTTTGACTAGACCTGTTTCAGTCATGACTAAGTGACCAAAAGGTGCCCTAAATGACCATGGGGTTCATTTTCAAAGCACTTAGACTTACAAAGTTCCATAGTAACCTATAGAACTTTGTAAGTCTAAGTGCTTTGAAAATACGCTTCCAAGTGACCACTGGAGGGATTAAGCCATAGCCCCTCCTTACTCCCCTCAGTGATCATTAACCTTCTCCCAGCCCCCTGAGATGTGACAGTGACAGTACATACCAGGCTCTGTGACAGCTTCACATATGATGGCCATTCCTATCAGTGCGGCAAGCAGGTTCCAGGAGTAGCCTAGTAGTCAGTGCAGTGGACTGTAGAGAAGGGGACCCAGGCTCATATCCCACTCTAACTGGTACACTTGTGATGGAACATGTGAGCCCTCCAAAATACACTAAATATTTACTGTACCTACATATAGGTGACACCTGCAAGCTTGAGCACTACTGTAGTGGTGTACAGTGAGATATACAGTAGGTATTTTTCTGCTCCTGGAGGACTCCACATAAAAGGTCCCAGGTATACATCTCACCATAATCCCCTTATATCGTATAGTAAATCCACTGCAGTGCTTTCTAGGCTGCCCCACTACTCTGCAGGGATGTCTGTGTGGGCAGTCTACTAAGAATGATGGCCCCTAGACATCCCAATGACTGGTTTTGGGGCATTTGTCTCTTGAACATTTTATTTTCCAAAATGGTCCCAAAAGAAAAATGCACTGAACACAAATTGTCTAGGAAGAAGGTTATTTTTGAACCAAAAAGAGAGAAGTTTGTCAGGTTCCAAAATGGCTATGTTCATCAGTCAAGGAGGAGTGGCCTAGTGGTTAGGGTGGTGGACTTTGGTCATGGGGAACTGAGGAACTGAGTTTGATTCCCACTTCAGGCACAGGCAGCTCCTTGTGACTCTGGGCAAGTCACTTAACCCTCCATTGCCCCATGTAAGCCACATTGAGCCTGCCATGAGTGGGAAAGTGTGGGGTACAAATGTAATAAAAATATAAAATATCCAAAATTGGGCTTAGATATTTTATTGAAAATGCCCCTCCACATGTTTTACTCTTCTTAATTGAAAATTGAAAATTCAGATACTTATCTTTCAATGAAAAGTTGGCATTGGGGACTATGATCCGACATGAATCATGTTTCACATAAAGCTGTTTCAAGGAGTGTCCCTTGCAAAAATAAAAATCTATTTAAAACTGTTCTTGTAATAACATCTATATTTTTTTGCTTTCATCTAAAAAAACTGTATTTGAACTAATTACTCCCAAATGTTTGCTTTGAATTGTCAAACTGCCCGATATACCTGTATTTCATACCTTTATTCCATGCTATTTAAGATGGCGATGACATTTTTTCCTTTTATTTATATCAGGTGATTCTGGTCACTTGATATAGCTAAACCAATCATGGTCAAAACCAGTTTTATCCACTTTATTTCTGCATTAAGACCATGAAGAATCATAGTATCAAGAAATAAATCCTTCTCTGTTCTTTATAATTCAATATTCTCTCATAGTGGCCACACTCACACCATTCTATTACTTTGTCAATAACCCGCCATTGAATATCGTCAACTGTATGCTGCTTATCATGCCAATGATGAACTAAAGAAGCTTGGAGATTAACAGTAGTAATTCAAGATTTATGTTCATTTAAGTGCAGTCAGATCTCTTGGCTACTGTGGCCAACATACACTATATTACATAGACATATAATAATATATACTACATTAAAACTTGTGCATGGTGTGTTTGTTTTTGCTTTTATGATATGTTTTGTTTGCAGATCAGTCCAATCAGTCCCCCAGCCACGAGTCGTAACTGCCTGTACCTATCGTTTCTCCCTCCATGATATATCTCTGTACTGACAGATGTTCTCTTATATTTCTCCCTCTCTGATATGCCATAATGGGGGGGGCTCTATAAAAATATCAGAATATAATTGCCTAACATGCCCATGTTTCCTAACTGATTAAGCAACTGTAAGATGTTGCCTGTTAATGCAAACTTCAAGGAGATCCCGGATGTCTGCATTAAGGGAAATCAGCAAGTCACAATGGCCTTGAAAAATAGGATGTTAAACTCTAAGGAGGCAAGTTTTCTAGTCCAGGAGTATCTTAGGACTTCGAAAATATATTTTGTTCCCAAGGTTCATAGGAATCTGAAAAACCCATGGGGATGATTCATTGTGTCCACACAAAATTCGGTATTAGAGCCATAACATAGGCATTTCCACTCTCCCATCTTCCTTGGGCTGAATAAGTGAAGTAACAATCAAAATAAAGACAAAAAAACAAATGGTTTGTGTCAAACATCTGGTTGCAGCTTTGTTATCTTCCAATTAAAACTCTTTTATTAATCTTACCAAAAGACCCAGCCAAAACCCAAAGAACCATTTTCAACTTTTAAGCGTTATAACAGTATATAATAGTTAAGAATTTTACCAGTTAGGCAGTAATGAACTGAACTTAAAATATACTGTAACGCCAAACCCTGTTCTTGTCATCCAAGGGCTCATGGTGGTACGACATGTGACCTCACTGCTTCCTCCCCAAGCCCATCAACTTCAAAAATACACAAACCCCCAGATTCCATATAGTGCAACTCAGTGCCGTAGCGAGGGCAGCTGACACCCGGGGCAGGTCGCCGCTGCGCACCCCCCCCTCGGGTGCAGTACGGCGCACCCTCCCCCCTCCGGAGTGCACCCCCCCCCGGAGCACGTACTTACGAGGGAAAGCGGTGAGGGATGGGCGGGAGGGCCGAACTGCCCCGAGAGCATGTCGCTTGGAGCTGCGTCGGCTCCGCTGGTTCCCTGCTCTCTCTGCCCCGGAACAGGAAGTAACCTTCAGTTGCAAGTGCAATTCAAGTGATTTTCTGTACTGCACATGCAACTTAATTATCTTAACAAGCCAATCAGTGCCAATAATTGCCAATTAACAAGCAATTATCAACACTAATTGTCTTTAATTAGAATTTACTTGCACAAGTTGCTAAGTGTATTAGCAACTTGTATTCTATAAAGTGATGCACATAAATTCTAGTGCATGCTGCCAAAAAGAGGGCATGGCCATGGACGTGGAATGGGCATTACTAAAAATTTTGTGTTACAGAATACACCTGCTCTGCCCCTAACTTAGTCACTGGCATTTACATCAAGTTTTATTTGACGTAAAGTCCTGTGACTAGATTTAGTCATGTGGATGGGCCCTAGGCATATTTATAAACCGAGCCTAAGTTAGGCAGTTTTATAGAATATGCCTAGGTCTAATTTTTTTCGACATTGATTTTCACTGCATCATATATAGAATCTAGCCCAAAATGCCCCCCAATGAGTACTATTCAAAGTGGTAAGTCCAGAACTTTTCCACCACAAGCAGTGACAATTTTAGTCACCACTCCCCGAAAGCTACAGGCCAGAAATATGAGACATAAGCCTCAAGGATATCTTGGATAGAGGGCAAAAATATGGCCAAATCAATCTCTGAAAGATGTACACCATGTACAGACTATCTGTTGTCAACAAATCATGAATCAAAACTAATTCCTCCAATTTCCTAACAAATCGGGACACCTCTACGTTCACCCTCTTAGGTAATTTCTTGATGGCTTTGTCACATTTTATATCCTTCCAATCCAACCTGGGAATAATCTGTGACTATATAAAAGAAGTAAAAGAAAAATAACAGTGAGCTACCAGTTGGGCTCTCTTCATTCTTCTAATCAACTCAACACTCTTAATATAACAGAAGTTATTGCTACCAAGATGAATGGGACTTGATATATCGCCTTTCTGTGGTTGAATGAGAAAGAAAGCAGGTGAAGAGAACTACAGGCTCAAAGCAGCAAAGGTAATAACTGCTCCAAGTGCATGCCACACAATCCAAGCCAGCAGATCCTCACTCTTAAACGAGCCAGTTTCAGATGAAGGCCCCAACAGGGTTGCTGTGCTCTCTTCTGCACCCAAAATATGAATGAGTGTCCACATAACTCAGACCATGATTGCTGGAGGAAATACATAATGTTCCTGGAATAGAAACTGACAGAATAGATAATTAACAAGATAACACAAGAAAACATCTCACACCCACACATACCCTTTAAATCTATCTGACTGCCAGCGACCCTCCACTTTTAATCAGTAAAGATGAGGTACCCGAAACAGCTGTGGAATTCACTGCCCCTATCCTAAAAGAATGAGTTCCATAGCTCATAGGATTGAACCATGCCTCTCAAACACCATTGAAAAGCTGCAGCAAATTGAAATCTGGTCAATAGAGTTAAATCTTGATGTGCCAGCCAAAATAATGTGGCAGCTGACCTTACCAACCCAAAATTCCATGCACAGTGCCATGGACAAGTAAGCAGGCCAGGTACCTTGTGTAAAACTACCCATGTACCCTTCCCAAGTTGGTCAGTCCTAGACCACTGCAGACGTAAGTGTACCTGCCTAGATGCAAACCCTACACCTGTGGTGAATAAACCCCAGAGACCAACGTCATGTTTACTGGCTGACTCGAAAAGCAACATAAAATGCCAAAGAATAAGCAGAACAAAAAAGCAACATTTCATAATCTGATGAACACATCATAGGCAAAATATTCAGCAAGCATTCCATTTGGTTGAATAAAAGAAACAAACACATCCATAGGGGACCAGGAGAATTCCCGATAGTCATGTAATCTGCAAGTACGACCTACAAGTATTGATGCATCATTTGCTGGAGCGGGGTTATCTTAAATTAGTCATCGGACATGCATTTTAGTGAGCATAATTTGGACAGCAAGATTGCTGCTGTAGGAGAGGTCTCCAACCACTCAGAAAGCACATACATTACTGGTGCCATTTTCCACTATTTCAAAATTATTTGTTCAATCAGTTATGAAACATTTTTACAGAGCACCCCATCATGGCATATCAGAGAGGGAGAAATATAGTGGAGCATCTGTACATCTATCAGTTCAGAGATATATAATTGAGGGAGCAACAATAGACACAGGCAGTCACAACCCACATGGCTGATGTCAACGGCGGCGTCGTACAATTGTAGGGGCTGATTTGATCCGCAAACAAAACGTGTCATAAAAACAAAACATCATGTGCAAGTTTTAATGTAGTATATATTATGATATTATATGACCATGTAATATAGTATATGTTGGCTACAGTAGCCGAGCAATCAAATTGCGCTTAAATGAACATAAATCATGAATTGCTACTGTTAATCTCCAGGCTCCTTTAGTCCATCATTGGCAAGATAACCAATACACAGTTGATGATATTCAATGGTGGGTTGTTGACCACGTCATAGAGCAGAGATGGATTTATTTGCTTAATACTATGATTCCTTATGGCCTTAATGCAGAATTAGAGTGGATAACACTGGTTTAAACCGAAGGGCTTCGTGATTGATGTAGTTGTATGAAGTGACCAGAGTCACAGGATATAAATAAAAGGAAAAATGTTGTTGCCATCATGACAAATAATGCAGGACTGTCAACATGGCACGGCTGATGAAATAGAGATTTGCCAGGTAGTTTGACAATTCAATGTAAAATTTTGGGAGTAATTAGTTCAAATAAAGTTTTCTTTTTAGAGGCATAAAATATAGGTGTTATTACAAAAGCATTGTAACTAGATGTTTATTTTGTGCAGGGGACACTCCTTGACACAACTTTATATGAAACATGATTCATGTTGGATCACAGTCCCCAATTCCGACTTTTCATTGAAAGATGAATATCTGCATTTTTAACTGTAAAGTTCATTTAAGAAGATTAAAACATAAAATCTATTGATTTTGATGGACATTTTGGACCAGTGACGACGGTGGTGTGTAAAATCTTATAAAAGTGCAATAGCTTATAAGTGACACCGCTGAAAGTCCACTATACCTCATATATAAGAAATTCTTTTGAGAGTAATTATTACATGGTATTTTGAGTTCTTCTTGCGAGCTGGACAATTATTGAACTTTTTAGAACATGGTCATTCATGTTGCTGTCCCAGTTCCGGTTTTACTTTGGATGGTCCGGTTTGTTTAACGATTCTTCATTCTGGATAAACTCAGCTTCTCTCAGTGATGCACTGACTTGAATGTTCCAATCTGGGCTTGAGCTACCTTTCTAAAATGCTGTTCCACATATTCTACAGAGGGATCATAATTCTTTTCTTTTTTTTAACTGGTAAAATAATTAACTAAGAACATTTTTCTGCTAACATTGTAACTTTGAAAGAAGCCAAAAAGCAAAATGAAATGAATGCTCTCATGCCATCTAAAATGAATTAGCACCCTCATGCTGGCTTGTTCCAGTCAGGGCCACCGAGAGACTGAACCAGGCCCGGAGCAGGGCTGCCACCACCGGGTCCAGGGCAGGGCTGTCGCCCCCACCTCCCCCAACATGGTCGCCACCGCTGCCACCCCCCTCCCCAGATCGCTGCCACAATTCAAAATTTCAAATACCTTGGCTGGCAGGAATCCTGAGGCCCCACCAGCAGAAGATGTCTTCCTCCAGTGCTGACTCTTCAGTCTATCAATTGCCTGCCCCTGCGGCTGCTTTTTCTCTCAGAGCATGCTTGGTTTCAAAACCGAGCATGCGCACCTGAGAGGAAAAGCGGCCACTCAGCAAGCAATGAGCAGAAGAACAGTGCTGGAGGAAGACCTGCAGTATCTGCTCCTCCGGGTCCTCCCCAGCCTCCAAGGGGGGCCCGGTGCTGGAGTTTTCTCTTTCCTGCTCCTGTCGGGATACGATCACTTGGGTCCCGTCAGGAACAGAAGAGAGAGAGAGAGAGACCCCAGCGCCAGGCCTCTCTTGGAAGCCTGGGCCCGGGGAATTTTGCCCCCCCCCCCCCCCCCCCCTTCTCAGCATCCCTGGTTCCAGTACTGAGTCTTAATGTGCAAACTCTAGAAAACTGAATTGACTGGGCAAACCCAAGACACTAAAGGGGGAAATTATCAACGTGGGTGCTGTTATGATGTGTTACTTTACTGTTAACCCCAGTTATTAGTAACTGGGTCTTATTGCATAAAATGGGACCTGTACTAAAACAGCACAAGTTGGTGGTAAATTAACATATCTCAGGGGGAAGTTGTCAATGTGAACTACCGTTAAGATGTGCTATTCTATTGTTAGCACCATGTAATTTGCAACCAGGTCTCATTGCATAAAATGGGACCTGTGCTAAAATAGTATGAGTTAGTGGTAAACTAATATATCTTAACAGTAGCCCACAACTTCTCCCTATTGTAATAATAATAAAATGCAATGCCTTTATTTTCACACTGAGGGTAAAACAGTTGGAAGAACTCTTGGCAAGCAATGTTTGCTGCTTTAGCAAGTTGCATTCCTCTTTTTGTACCTATACATAAATGGTCTGAAATGCTATGGTATGACAGAGCAGATAAAAGCACAGGAAGCCTTTTTGAAGTGACCAGAAGTCCATATTTCCACTGATCTGACCATAGCTATGTTACTGGCTGCAACTTGGGTTAATATTTGATGTTTTCTTCTTTTTAGAGCCAGACCTAGTGCTTTGGAATGCCTCTCCCATAGCTGGTTCCAGGTGAGTTAATATCCTTTCCCTTTTATACCTCTGGTATACTATCCAAAATCTCCCTGTGCCCAAGTAGCAATTTTCAGCATAAAATTGACAGAAGACTCGACAGTGGAGCTGCCAGGTTCTTGTTGTAACTGGCTGGCTACGTTTCTAGAGAGCTGTATCTTCAGACCTGGTGCCCAGTAACAAGAGCACATTCCTGATAAGTTAATATTATCTAGTCAAACATTAGGTGAGTCTAGAAATGATGACTAATCTCACTTGCTCATAGCGGTGAGACCCACAGTTGTTTGACCTACTCTATTCCACCTGTTCTTAAATTCAGGCCTTCAGGCTGCAGAACAGGTCTGGTTTCCAGGATGCCTACAATGGAAAGTCATGAACTAGCTCTGCGTTTGGGTTAAGAATCGATTAAACTGCTAACTCTGCTGAAAATAAAGCAGACTTTTTCACCCCTTGATCTACCCACTTCATCTTCCCTCTGCTCCTGGTTATGCATGGGATAGACATGTACCAGTGAGTGAGGCATTATACTGATATCAGTGGCATTGCATTGCATTCTCTGCCCTTGTCTTGTCTTTCCTCCCATCTCCTTTTTTCATCTTTCTTGATGCTTCCCTTTTCCTGCTACTCTGCCCCCTCTTTCCACTTCCTTCCTCTTCCTTGCTCATTCCCTCTTCCCCCATTCCTTTCCCTTCCCTCTTTACTAGTACTACTAATCATTTCTATAGCGCTACTAGATGTACGCAGCACTGTACACATTATATACAGGTACTTTCTGTGTCCCTAGAGGGCTCACAATCTAAGTTTTTGTACCTGGGGCAATGGAGGGTTAAGTGACTTGCCCAAGGTCACAAGGAGCTGCAGTGGGAATCAAACCCATGTTGCCAGGATCAAAGCCCGCTCTCACACACATACAAGGCACAGCTGTAACTGCTTCATCTGACTGTCCCATATTCAAAGAGCTGGTAAGCAGGTAAGGTAGCCTGTGGAGGTTACTTTTATAATGAGGGCCTAGGTTGGAAGTCTAATTAGCTGCCCGTTTTCTCTCTGTTTGCCAGGAAAACTCATTCTTAAAATTCAAGAAGGCCATAAAAACTGCTTGTTTGAACTTGCTTTTGATGAGAATGCCAGAGCGGAGAGATAATGAGGTAGATATTCAGCCGACAGCAATCAGAGTTTTATGCGGCTCAATTTGTCTAGTTAACTTAGGTGGTTATCGGCACTTAACTGCATAAGTGCTGTCTCCGCCACAGGACCATCCACTAGCAGTTAGTGCTGATATTCCGCAGCACTAATGGATTAAGTCCTAATGAATATTAGTGGATAGCTGAGTACAGGACAGGCGATTTAACTGGGCAAGGATCTGCTCCTAGTTAGACTGTAAAGGAGGTAAAACAAGGACTGAATGATTGCAGAAGTTTGCAGGGAGAACATCATCAAGGTGAATGAGAAGAAAAATGAGTACAAAACTGAACAATTGGAAACTTGTTTGGTTAACTGGAAATACAAGGCCTTAAATGGACCATATCAACGTTTAGAATAACGTGGACAGCACCAGACAATGGCTGTGGCTGGATACCCTCAAGGAGGAGACAGAAGGATTAATTTTTGCAGCTCAGGAACAAGCTATACAAACTAACTGCATGAAGGTGAATATTCCACATATTTTGACTAATAGCAAATGTAAGGCTCCTTATTCCAAGCAGCAGTAAATGGGGCCCTTCAGTGGTGTCGGTGCATGGATATGCCACACGTTGAAGCTGCTTTTTACTGCCGTAGGTAAAAGGCAAAAGGCTTTTTTATGAAAGGGAGGGAAATGGCTGTGCGCTAATCAAAGGCATTGGTGTGCAGCCTTTTCTTGGAGGAGCCCTTACCGCCTTCTATTTAGGAGGCGGTAAGAGCTCCAGTGGTAGCCAGTTGATAACTGGGCAATGTGTGGTGCTGCCCCATTGCCACAGAGTGTGCGCCTACCGCTCAAACAACAAAAAAATGTGGTGCTCGGTGGGGGCCGCAGCTTCCACTCGGTTCACCTGTAAGCCCAGCAGTAGAGCCGAATTACTCCGTGGTAGGCTTGCCACACTTCTGTAAAAGGACCTAGTAATGAGAGAGATGAAAGTACTGACCACTTGTTTAGTGGATGTAGCAAAATTGTCTAAACTGACTATAAACAACATCACAATAAGGTAGCCACAACGATCCACTGGAGCTTGTAAAAGAAGTACAACTTTAGAGTCAACAAATACTGGTATGTTCGTGGTTCGTGTATATGCTGTAGTGTTCCATTTTTGTCTTTGTCTTTTTATTTTTGTTGTTTTATGTTATGGTTTTCCTCCATAAGGTTTTGTGTGTTTCTGTTTTGTTTTTCTTTTATGTTCTCTCTACTTTCCTACAGCTCGTCATTGAACCATGGCCGTGGTTGTTTTTTTGTTTCTTGTTTTTGTTTTGAGTGGTGGTGCTATTTTGTTCAGCGCATTTTCACTTGCTTCATCCCAGTTTCTCATGATATGGTTGTTGTTGGGTGGGATTTTGTTCTGTTCATCTAGTGCTGTTGTCCATAATGTGTGTTGGTCTACCTTTCCTCTTGTTGTGAAGGTGTGTGGTGGGTTGTGTTTTCTTTTCGTATTGGTTTTTTTTTTCCATTGTAGTGTGAATGTAAGTTTTTTTGTGGTCTGACCATATTATTTCTTCCCATTTGCTGTTTTCTATTATGTGGTGGTGGTGGTTGTTGTTGCCTGAGAGTCTGTGGGCTAGTATGTCTATTGAGTGGCCTTTTGTATGGGATGATGTGATTGGTGTTGTTTTGAAATTCCATTGGTTTAGGAAATCCATCAGACTTCTGGTGGTGTGGTCGTGCTGTTTTTCTAGATGAAGGTTGATATTTTCTGTTAGTAGGACCTCTGTTTGGTTTGTGCAGATGTTTGATATGAACTCTAGGATGTCCTCCTGGGCAGCTGACTAGCTTCCCGGGGAATGGTAGAGCAGCATGATGATGGTTGACCTTTTAGCGTGGGGTCTGTAATTTTGTATGCCAGGATTTCGAGTGTTGTGGATGTGTGTTTAGCATTGAGTTATGCTGTGAAGGAGGATTTGTGTATTAGTGAGATGCTGCCTCCTTTCTTTTTGGTTCTGTTGAGGTGCATCATTTTGTATCCTGGTGGACATATGTCAAGTAGTATTGGATCGTCCCTGAGACGTAGCCATGTTTCTGTTATGCACAGTAATCCTAATCATTCTGTTTCTATCTGGTTTCTGATTATTTCTGTCATTGTTGATCACTGATCTTGCTTTTATGTATCCTGTTGTTATTGGAACGTATGATTCGTGTTTGATGTTGGTATATTTGACGTTCTGTATTTGTATTTGTGTTTTGCCTGGATTGTGTTTGTTTTTATATTTGTTTTTGCTTGTATTTTGTTATTTGTTGTAGTTTTGATGGTGGATTTGAAGGAGGATTTGTGTATTAGTGAGATGCTGCCTCCTTTCTTTTTGGTTCTGTTGAGGTGCATCATTTTGTATCCTGGTGGACATATGTCAAGTAGTATTGGATCGTCCTTGAGACGTAGCCATGTTTCTGTTATGCACAGTAATCCTATTCATTCTGTTTCTATCTGGTTTCTGATTATTTCTGTCATTGTTGTTCACTGATCTTGCTTTTATGTATCCTGTTGTTATTGGAACGTATGATTCGTGTTTGATGTTGGTATATTTGACGTTCTGTATTTGTATTTGTGTTTTGCCTGGATTGTGTTTGTTTTTATATTTGTTTTTGCTTGTATTTTGTTATTTGTTGTAGTTTTGATGGTTAGCTTGTTGTATCTCACTATAGTTTGGTTCAGTCCTCTAGAACCAGCCACATCGTGGCTGGAACACCTTCTGAAAGTTACTTGCCTAAGTTTCTCCAACCTACCACAGCAACAATACCGAGGTATTTATTTACATTCACAGCAGCATTTACCCTTGTAACTTCAGCTTGGGAGTCACCCATATATGGCTGATTATATCCTGCTTGTCTATGGAGAAAGTAAGCTTACTTGCCTATAACAGAGGTTCTCCTTGTACTGTAGGATAAATCAGCCACACAAGTCCTCCTGTGGCAGATTTATCCTGCTGTCTGAGGAAGACATCTATTACAAGTAAGTAATTTTACTTTTTCAGTATATTCTATGAGCTGGGAAATATTACTAAACTTTGAAATAAACATTTCAGAAAAAAATGTTTAATTCTGAATATAAACTGTTTTCCTGATGCATTTCCTTGCAGGAAAACCAGAGACCTACTGAAGGCCATCTCATTAATACAAAACAGCTCAAATTCACTGTGACTCGAAGCAGGTGGCAGGTGAGTTTATGCTGATCCATTCTGCTGTTCCAATTTAATTTTTTTTTCTTTTCTCTCTGCTTGATGTATTCTCTCCATAGTTCTTTTGTATTTTTCTGCATAGAAGTAGCCCAGTGGTTAGTGTGGTGAACTGTAAACCAAGGTACAAGGTTCAAATCCCAATGTAATGCTTTTTTTTTTTTTTTGGAGATGTGATCCCTCCAGGAATAGAAAAATACCTACTGTATCTGAATGTACACCAATTAAATAGCCTTCAGGCTTGCAGGTGCCCTTGACTTGGATTGGCCGCTGTCGTAGACAGGATGCTGGGCTCGATGGACCTTTGGTCTTTTCCCAGTGTGGCATTACTTATGTACTTATCTTTTTTTTTCTTATTTTTTAACAACTTTTTATTAAGGAATTTGAAAATACAGACAATAAAATCATCTCAACAACAAAAAGTCCAAGAGAACAAAACCCAATCCCGCTCCATTCCCGACCCCCCCCCCCCCCCCCCAAAAGGCAGATGTCATATCTTTAGGTAGAGTAAGTATTTTCTGTTCCTGGAGGAAAAAAACATTAAAGGGGTCTTTTACTAAGGCGCGCTCATGTTTTTTGTGCACACTAAAATTGTAGGCGCGCTAAACATTAGAGACGCCAATTCATTCCTATGGGCGTCTGTAATGTTTAGCGCGCCCACAATTTTAGCGCGTACTAAAAACGTGAGTGTGCCTTAGTAAAAGACGCCCTCACAGAGCTACAGTGGGATGAGCCCGTGTTACAGTCCACTGCACTCACCACTAGGGTACTCCACTGACCTGCTTGATGTTTTGTTCAGGATGGCTATAATGCGTGCAGCTGACATACAACCTGGTTTCCTTTCCAATTTCACTTTCAGGGGAGAGGGAGGGGGACAGTAACGACTGGGGGATTAAGGAGGGATCATGCCTTAATCCCTCCAGTGGTCAGCTGCTCAATCAGAGCACTTTTTGTAACTTAGGCATGGCAGAAACAGGTCTAGATAAAAACATCCTTCTTTTTTACACATGGACGTTTCTCCCCATCAGAAAATTGTTGTTGGACGTCCTACTTTTGTGCCTTCCCTGGTCCTGGCCAAAACACACCCACAACATGCCCTCTTGCTATTTGGATGAACTGCAATGTGAAACATCCAAATTGTGACTTTCCACAATCAGGATTTGGATGTTTTTAGCAGATGGATATTTATAGGCGTTTTGAGGCACCCATCTGCTTTGAAAATGAGCACCTTATTTTTCTGTCCTTGAAGGGCTCACAATTAAAAAAAGAAAAAAAAAATCACAAAGATCTGGGTCTCCTGGTTCTTAGCCCACCTCACTAATTATTAGACTACTCCTCAACTCCGCTTGGAGATGTATTAAGATGTTAATTTTTGAAAAGCTTTTAGTACCACAAACATCCATAGCTCCTGCTACTGTCACAGAGTCAGGGAAATGAGGGGGATAGCAAACACTTTGGGATTAAGGAGAACAGCTGCTCGATCAGAGCACCTTTCTGTAACCTGGTCGAACCAAATACCAGGTCTAAATAACAACTTCCATCGTTTTGGACTTAGACGCCCCTTTCCCTTCTGAAATTGAAGTTGGACATCCATATTTTGGCCCCTTCTTAGTCCCACTCAAAACAGGTCCAGACCAAGTTCCCTTGCCATAAGTTCATGCTACAGTTTTAAATGTCCATATCCTGGATTTATAAAATCAAGATTTGGACATCTGTGTAATATGGATGTCTAAATGCCGGTTTTCAGATGTCCAAAACATGAATATAGCTCCTAAAATAAAGGCCAATGCAAGGGGGGGGGGGGGGGAGTGTACAAATAGCTGGGACACGGGCAGGGGCTCTTAGATATACAATGTAACTTACAAAATACTGCAAGTTACGTTCCCCCTTGCCCTTATGCCAGGGTTTTGGCTGGTGTGATTGCAGGTGCATAAACCTAAGGAGCACCAATACCAGATCATGCTACTATTCGGTAACAACAGTTGAGTGCCCAGGTGCCATTATAGAATAGGCTTCTACCACATGTCTTTGGGATGCCTAAATGGAGATGCCCAGTCATAGAATTGGCCCCTCACAGTTTACTTACATAAATGGCTTTGAAAATGTCCTCATAATTTATAAATAAATTTGAAAAAAAATCTATCATATGCATTTTTGCCTTTTCTGTTTGGTGACCCAAATATGTATAAAACTAATAGCTCTAAAATTTTCATTGTTATCCATGTACTCAATGTATCTACTGCAGCTCAACATTTCATAAAAAGTTAAATCTTGACAAATTTTTAGCTAGTTCTAAAATTATCTGGCAGTTTTATATGAAAATTAGAATAAGCGACAAGGAGAGAATGTAAATAATGTACCTTTGATGGTACCGTCTCATATTTAATTTGAACTTTATTTCTAATGATATATTTCTCTATTTAATTGTAGCGATCCCTTATGTGCTATAAGTCTATACTGGTAATGAGATCCATTCCAGACCTTCTGAAAGGAATTCCTGAGAGCTCTTCTCTTGGTGTTCCTCGACACCTAATAGGAGATAGCAGTTCCTCCACAACAAGCGACTCCTCTTCTGAGAATGAAAGTGCTGGTTACTCTAGCACTAAAGACTTAACTACTACCCCAGAATTAAATTTGTCAGTGTTGGATATTCCAACTTATGAAGACACCACATTAGCAAGTGACCATTCCAAAACAAGTGTGGAGGCCTTGGTACAAGCAACAAAAAGTGATGAAACGGAGCTCTCACCTGGGACAAGTGCACCTATCGAGGAGTCATCCATGGAGTATCCAGAACAAAGGGAATGTGCTTGTGTTCAGACAGGACAGGAAAAAGAGTTGGAGCATGCAGTGGAAGACACTGAGGAACCTCAAGGGGCAGTTGGAGAGAAACCTCTGTTATTTAAAGCTGCCACAGTAGAAGTAGGTGACCTATCAATTCAAAGAGAAAAGGCTGAATACTTGGTCCAAGGATCCTCTGCTGACAGTGCTTTATTGCTTAATGTTTCAAATACAGACAAAACCTCAAAAGCTGGAGATGATGCTGATAAACCATCTTTGATGTATGTGCCAAGACAGAGTGTCATTAAAAGCACATTCTATAGTGAAGCATATGACAGCGTGACACAAGACAAAGATATTATCAAAAGCCGTGAAAGAGCCAGAAGAAGCTTAATAAAAGCAGGATATTCAACAGGATCTTTAAGTGGCCTACGGGAGCCCTTGCTAGAACAATTTGAAATGAAGGAAGAAGGAAGAGCAACTCTTCGAGATGGACCATCTAGTTCTTTAACAAAATCAGTTTCCTTTGACATTGCTAAGGGATCACCAAAGTACACTTTCAGTGTTTCCAGTAGAAGCCGCTCACTGGATGACTACAAACTAAGGACCATGAGCCTATCTCAAGGACCATTGTTTGAAGAGTCAGAGTGTGAAGTCTCACAGAAGACTGCAGCAGAATCTGGAAAATATAAATATTCCTCTGAACATGCTAGTGTTTGTTATAAAGAATCTTTAACAGAAGAAGACTCAGGTAGGGATAAAACAGATTCACCAATAGAAATGGAAGTCTCTTCAATACCATCTCATGGTGAAAGTTCAATGATAACTCTTCAACCTCAAAGGACATCCCCAGTTTCTGATTGTCAAGGACAAAACAAAGAGTCTTTAAGTCAATCATCAATGTATTCAGTATACAGTAAAGAACAATCTGATGCTCTTGAGAACTTAGTAGATGAAATGGTTTGTTTGTCCAAGGAGATGAACGTTTTGGTAAAGTCCATGTCTGATGAAGAGAGGTCTAAGGGACAACTCTCATCAGTCAAGAAGATGTTTCATACGGATCCACTTGCTCAGTCAACTGTTAATATCATCAGTTCAGGACTGAAAGAAGAAGGAGATAAAAACAAGAGCTATCTTGGAAAAGTAACAGAATCATCTATCATATCCGCCTCTGAAGTAAAAGATGTAGCAAGTATGTCAAGCACTCAGTATGGCCTGTTTGCATTTGGTCAAGCACCAACTCCTCCTTTTCCTCATGAGCATTTGGAGGACTTAACACTAGAAAGCTGTAGCTCAGGCAAAACCTTTTTTTCACATTCTGATAGCTCAGGTACTGGAAGAAGGTCTGATAATTTTTCTGATTTTGAGGAAGCTGGTAGAAATTCTGAGGTTTCACTAATAGAGATTGCAGACCTTTCAGAAGAAGAAAAAACTATTTTCTCTGAGGCATCAACATTAGGCACATCAGATCTTGAACCTGCATGTTTTGATCTTTTTGAACTCTATGACATCCAAACCTTTCCACTTACATCAAAACCTGTTACAGCTACCCAAGAGTGTGCTGAAAGATTTCCACATTCCAGTGAAATGGCTCAGTCTCCTCAGACAGCTGGAATCCATATGGGTGTCGGGGTAGGAATGACATCAGAGCTTGAGCTGTCTCCAGACATTGTGCAAGATGCCACAACAGCCACAAGGCAAGCTCTTCTGGAACTTTCTCAAAAGATTAGTGTTTGTGACATAACCATGAAACAAGACCCCGAAAAACTGGAGCAAGATCAGTCACTTGATAAAAATCTGGAACATGAACCTGGGGAACTGTCCTCAGTCAAACAGAAACATTCATATGACTTCCATAAGGATGGAAGTAAAGGACATATGCGCTCAACGTTCAGCAAGCAAACAAAACTGGGATTTTTTAAACCCTATGGGAAGTCTGAATCAACAGAGAAATCATCAGATAAAAGTCTGAAGCAGAAGATGAAAGCTTCTGTTGCCAACATTTCAAGAATTATAAAAGGAAAGCAGTCTAGTGAACCTGAGAGAAAAGAAGGTAAGTCTGGGTTTCCAGGAGATTTTTGCTCCATATATAATGCAGGGCCCATTTCTCTGGTAACGTTACTTTGCTTTGTGCTTTGGGGACTTAAAAATTGGGGTTTAAAGGAGGAATTGTAGGTTAGTGTTAGACAAAAATAAAAATATAAAAAGCAAATTTTAACAACTAATCTCCATAGTCTTTTCTTTTTTTTTATTCATTTATTTCAATATATCATCACAATACGTGAGTATGCAATCGGCATTTATACAAAAGGCAAAAAAGAAATAAAAGGAAATATCATTAACAGCCTTTCTGTCCACAAGTTTAGGAAATTTGGAATCCAAGAATTAGAATTTTAAAATAAAATATATAGCAATAATTAAGGACTAGTGGTTGCAACCTCTGGTTCAGACCCCAGCCTGCATTTAGGGAGGGCACACAACATTCAATTCCACACTAGCATCTAGAAATTCTTTTAACTGTTTTGGGTCTACAAATTGAAACTGTTTACCCTCAAGCATTACATTACAATAACAAGGAAAACGTAATATAAAAGTTGCGCCCAGTGCCACCACCCTAGGGCGGAGTTCCAGAAAGGCCCTCCGTGTAGGCCTTGAGAGATCAGGAAAAATACGAATTTTTGAGCCCAGAAACAGATTTTCTAAGTGTCTCAAGGAAAGCCTTAATACGGCATTTCTATCAGGCTCCAGCACAAAAGTAACAAGCAGAGTCAACCTCTGAGTAATTATCTCCAATGAACTTTCAAGGAAAGAAGTAAGATCCATTCCTTCCCCTGCTATCGGGGGATTTTCTTCCACCACTCCTGATGTAATAAGCCCGAGTAAGGGGAGGCAGTGAGTCCTTATCCATTCCAAGAATATCAATCATATATTTTTTAACCATATCCAAAGGGGAAATTAAAGGCGATTTGGGAAAGTTAAGAAACCTGAGGTTAAGTCTTCTAGCCTGGTTTTCCAGGTACTCCAGTCTTTTATGTAGGAAATTGTTATCCTTAACCAAAGCTGTTTCTACAGATCCCATTTCTTGAATTTTAGTATTCACAGTCTCCAAATCTAAGGTTTGCTGTGCAGTCTTTTGCGCCTGAAGCAGGGCAGCCTCAGAAAGAGTCTTTATGTCAGAAGTATTCATTTTTAAAGTAGTTTGCATAGAAGTGTGAATGCTGTAAACCATGTCCCATAGTGACTCTAATGTCACAGTTGCTGTTCTATTCACATCACTAATGGCTGGAGGTTGATCTTCAACACGAGCAAGTTTAGAAACTATGTCCTGGGGCAATACCATTGAAGCTGATTGTAACAATAGCTCTCTGCATTGAGATTCAGCCTCCGTTACTGCAGACACTCCCTCAAACAGATTGAGCTGAGCCCCTTCGGCTTCCTTCTCTGTTAGAGCTGCCAGCAACTCCCCTCCAGGCTGGGGTGGAGCAACTCATTCCACGGGGCTCAGGGAAGCCCCGTTTCCATTCTCAATCGACGCCGAAGCACCGAGAGTTGCAGAGGGGGTCGAAAAAACCCTGAGGACCCGGTTGCTGTCTGAAAAATTGCAAAGTTGTCTGCCTCATCACCGAAGAAGTCACAGGAGCTGAGGGATGTTCCTTCACTTTTCCCCTCCGTTTCCCCATGTTTGATGAGGCGACGGAGGTACCGAAGAGGACCTACAAACAGAGCAACTTCCAGGAGCTAACACAGGTGCGTCCATTCACAGCGCCATCTTGGATCCACATAGGTCCATAGTCTTTTCCACTTAGTTTTAAAAGCTTTGTACCACAGCATTAACAGATAGAATCTAACAGCCACTGCAAGATCTAATTTAGTATTCCCACCCCTAGGACAACTCTTCATTTATAGTCAGTTATTGTAATTACAGTAACAAGCAAGGAGTGCTCTTACAGAGTTTTAAATACATTTCATTACCATCTAAGAAGGAAACACTAAATAAATCATAAAATATACTATCCACCTTATAATTGAAAGAGAAAATGCCTAGATTTCGACCCAAATCGGGAGATAGACGTTTATCTCACAAAAACGAATAAATCGGTATAATGGAAAGCCGATTTTGGACGTTTTCAACTGCACTCCATCGCGGAAGCGTACAAAGTTGACAGGGGCGTGTCAGAGGCGTGGCGAAGGTGAAACTGGGGCGTGGTTATCGGCCGAGGAGAGATGGGCGCCTTTCGCCGATAATGGAAAAAAAGTATGCGTTTGTAGCTAGAATTTAGGGCACTTTTCCTGGACCCTGTTTTTTCACGAATAAGGCCCCAAAAAGTGCCCTAAATGACCAGATTACCCACAGAGGGAATTGGGGATGACCACCCCTGACTCCCCCAGTGGTCACTAACCCCCTCCCACCACAAAAAATGATGTTTCACAACTTTTTATTTTCACCCTCAAATGTCATACCCATCTCCCTGGCAGCAGTATGCAGGTCCCTGGAGCAGTTGTTAGGGGGTGCAGTGGACTTCAGGCAGGTGGACCCAGGCCCATCCCCCCCCCTACCTGTTACAATTGTGCTGCTTAATGCTTAGTCGTCCAACCCTCCCAAACCCACTGTACCCACATGTAGGTGCCCCCCTTCACCCCTTAGGGCTATAGTAATGGTGTAGACTTGTGGGCAGTGGGTTTTGAGGGGGATTTGGGGGGCTCAACACACAAGGGAAGGGTGCTATGCACCTGGGAGCTCTTTTACCTTGTTTTTTGTTTTTGTAAAAGTGCCCCCTAGGGTGCCCGGTTGGTGTCCTGGCATGTGAGGGGGACCAGTGCACTACGAATCCTGGCCCCTCCCACGAACAAATGCCTTGGATTTATTCGTTTTTGAGCTGGGTGCTTTCATTTTCCATTATCACTGAAAAACAAAAACGCCCAGCTCACAAATTGTCGAATAAAAAATGGACATCTATTTTTTTCGAAAATACAGTTTGGTCCGCCCCTTCACGGACCCGTTCTCGGAGATAAACGCCCATGGAGATAGACGTTTTCGTTCAATTATGCCCCTCCACATAAACTAAAAGACACTTTTATATTAGGCTAATATCTTTAATACTGTAGCAAGTTTTAAATTATTGAAAAACTCAAAAACACTAAGATGGAGTCAGAAGTCCAGCAGCGAGAGGGGTGCTATCCAGTCTTTTGCATTGAGTGTCACATGCAGTGGTGTGCTGGAGCCGGCTCCCTCTGGCTCGCAGGAACCAGTTGTTAAATTTTACTGATTTTTGCGAGCCGGTTGTTGCATCAGCAGGGCAGAGCAGTACACTCTCAGCACTGAGACAAGGCTCCGGGTCAACCAGGCAGCGTGTTACCAGCTGCTGGAAGGTTTGAAGAATGAATGGCCAGAGGGAATGGAAGCTGAGTGAGGTAGGACTCGCAGAGGAGTGGGAGGGAGATGAGATGCTGGGTTTGCATGAGGACGGAGACAGCATGAAGGAAAAAAAAATTGAAACAATTTAGGTTAGTCACTCTGTTAAACAAAATCAAGCAAACTTATGAGCTGCTGCATCTACGTTGTCATTCTTTATCGTTGATAGCATTTTCATTCAATCTTGCTTATATTTTCAAACATGCCAGCTTTTGTAGCATACAGATGTACACAGAGGTCAGAGGAAGTACAGTAATGGAATAACTTTTCATAGATACAGTAGTAATTTGTTATAAATCATAATGTGTGCCATTTAGAGGGGCTGGTTATTATAGGGACACCCTAGCATGTATTATATTTGTGCAGAGATCTTTTTTCTCCTGGTAAAGGGCCATTAAAACAGATGTCATATTACAAGTATCAGGTGCTCAACATTCAGAGTTTCTATCTATCTATTTATTTATTTATTTATTTATTTAGTTACTTATTTATGACATTTAACCCTGTTATTGGTGCAGAGATTTTTTTTTCTCCTGGTAATGGGCTTCTAAAACAGACATCATGTTATGGGTATCAGGTTCTCAACATTCAGAGTTTAAATCTATTTATTTACTTATTTATGGCATTTTATCCCACATTAAACATGAATTAGATTGGAACCTGGGAGCATTAACAACAAAAAAAAATTCCCTGGAGAGAGTAATGCATTACCCCCCTCCCCGGCTCTCTCCCTGGGTATAGCCAGCTCTGCAATTTAGGGGGGGCGCAGAAGTGGATGGGGGAGGGGCACAGAGGTGGATCGGGGAGAGAGCCTGTTGTTAAAAATTTACCAGCACACCACTGGTCACATGTATGATTATCTCCCAGTTGGTGAGATGTCATATGTGTGTGCCCGATGCAAAGAGCTCCTAGCTCTTAGAGAACGTGTCCGTTCTCTTGAGGCTAGAGTAGCAGACTTGGTGGAGCTGAGGGAGACAGAGAGGTACATAGAGGAGACCTACAGGGATGTTGTAGAGAAGTCCCACCTCCAGTCTGGTAGCCCTTGTGCTACCTTGGAGGAGGATGGAGCTTGGACTTCGGGCAGTGGAACTCTTCAGCTAGTGGGGCTTGGGCATTCCTGCCAGCAAAGGTAGGACTCAATGCTGATTGGGGCGGGGCAGAGTGGGGAGCCTGGGGTGGGGCAGGGGGAGACAAGAAGAAATGTGCAGCCTAGGGATGTCGTGATCTGAGAAAGTTTGGGAATCACTGGTCTACACCAGCACCCTCTTTCATCTTCCCTGATTCTGCTCCCTTTCTCACTCTCCACAGCTCTCCCTAGTATACCTGTTCCCCCACCATTGCCAGCTTTTTATCACCATGTAATATGCCTGTCCCACACATTTTAACATTTAATTATAGATATTATGGTTTTGTTTGTTTGGTACTACCCAGTGGCGTTCCTAGGGGGGCGGACACCCGGGGCGGCGACCCCCCCATGATGCCGCGCGGACCCCCCCGGGTGCAGCAGCCCCCCACGATGCAGCGCAGACCCCCCCCAGGGCAGAGCAGAGGGAGCTGCAGCGAATGCGTGAAATCAGAAATCTCAGAGCAGGCGCGCGCCGCGGCGTGCACCTGGGGCGGACCGCCCCCACCGCCCCCCCCCTTGGTACGCCACTGCTACTACCTCTGCTATTTGAGGCATCAACTATTCTATCAGTAAAGAAATATTTTCTCACGGTTCCTGTACAACTTCCTCTCAGCAAATTTGCATCATGACCTTTTGACCTTGAATTTTGTCTCCTATGGAAGTTTGTCTCTAGGTTGTTGTCTCCTCCTGTCAGTTATATGGCTCTTACAGTTAATACCTTGACAGCTTCCCAGTATAGGAGAATGGAGCCTGTTCCCCCATCTATGGATCAGGACAATTTTGTTGGCCATCTGATTCTGGAATGTTTTTAGAGCATTCACAACTTCCATAGCACTAGCAGATTGATGTGCAGCCTCTTTTCCTGGAATAACCAGGGTTTTCTGGGTACAAAATTTTAGAACCATAAACAATTTAGTGAACAGAGATTTTGAAACGGTAAACCATGAGTCAAATTGGAATGGGAGAGGCACCAACACAAGAAGTCTTTAACTTACTCTGTGAAACCCATGCTTTTCTGGAGTCCCTGAGTGGCTTAGTTCCCCAAAATATTCAGAGGCAGGGCGTGCAGAGTGCTATTTGGGTGAGGCCTTGTGGTACAGTTGGTAGGTCGCTTGCCTTCTGTGCCCATGACTTGAGTTCTAACATGTTCTAGTGTAGGATTTCTGTCAGATAGCTGGCCTCTGACCAACTCATCTGTCCAGTCAGTAAATGAGTACCCAGCTATAGCCTTTATATTGAGCTTGTAGGTATTTTGTTAAACCTTAGATCATTTGCTGAAGGCCTCTGTTTTTCTTCTATTTATGGTGCTTTGGTTCCTATTTATTTTGGACCCATAAGTTCTGTTGGCAGATACTGACAAGCTTGCATCTTTATTCCCATTTGTCTAAAAGTATACAGACTTCCAGAAAGAGAGAGGGTGCCAGAACCCCAGATGACAACGCTTCAGGCCAGTGCTTTCTCAGGTATGCATTCTTTTCTTCTATGGATTTGAACATTTGACTGCATACTATCCCAGTACTGACGTTATTTCACCTTTTGCAAATACATTTTTAAAAAACTTAAACTAGATTTAATTGATGATATAAAATATGACTTTCATGCATGTAAACAGATTGATATAATGAGGTCAGTTTTCAGAAGCATGATGAACATATAATTTGAAATGCCAAACTTAGATATTTTCAAATCAGATGTATATTCAGCAGCACTGTTTAGATAGTACTCTGAATATCTATGAATAAATTAAAATATCTAAAATGGGACATTTCAAATTATATCTACTTAGGTATATTGAGCAGGCCTAAAGGAACCTGCCTAGAGAGTACATATAGGAGGCAATTCCATTTAAATGTCCAAATAACACAGGCAGTAAACCTATTCTAAAAGAACACTTAGATGTATAAGGAGCTCATTTTCAAAAGAGAAAAACATCCAAAAAGTGGCAGAAATCTGCATTTGGACGTTTTTTTCACAAAAACGTCCAAATTGGTATTTTCAAAACCAATTTTTAGATAATTTTCTATGAAGTCCGTTAAAAGTGCATTCAAATCACAAGGGGGTGTGTCAGGGGTGTGTTAAGGGTGGGATCCTGGCGTTCCTAACACACACTTGGATGTTTTCCAGCCTAATGAAACTAAGACATTTTGAGCTAGACCTATTTTTATAACGAATAAGGCACAAAAAGGTGCCCTGAATGACCAAATGACCACGGGAGGGAATCAGGGATGACCTCTCCTTACTCCCCCAGTGGTCACTAATCCCCTCCAACCCCCCAAAAAAATTGTGATTTAAAACATTATTTGCCAGCCTCTGAGCCAGCCTCAGATGTAATACTCAGGTCCATTAGAGCAACATGCAGGTCCCTGGAGTAGTGTAGAGATGGTGCAGTGCTATTCTTACTAGTGAAGTTGATCTTTTGTGTGGATTCTTACTCCACCCAGACATGTATGGCCACCTGCAAACTGTGCACCATAGAATTTAGGCTCCAGGTTGTAGAATTGCACCTAGCTCAGGGCTATTCTGTAGATGACGTGTAAATGCCAAGAGACGTATGGGTGGGCAGAGCATAGGTGGGGCTCCCACTTACGCACATATCTTACAGAATACTATATTTCACGTGCTAAAGCCTCCACGAGTGGAATAAATTCAAAATGAGAATTAAAAAGTGTCTGGCGTAAGGATTGTTTGACGAGCTTTGAAGATTTTTTTCACATTTCTGAGCTATATAGGAGCGCTAAGAACTGTGAACCAGCTTTTAATGACCTCTGCTAAGAAGATGCTGTAGAGACCCCTGATGCAGGCATATGTTTATGCCGAAACAAGGCTGTGTAGGGTCATAGAATTGAAGCTGGCAATAAAGAATTCCTTGTTCCCATTCTTTTTGTGGACTCCACTTTTTATTTCTCACACACTAAAGTCCTGCATTAGGCACACACATTTACACCTGCTATTGACATAGCCTAATATTCTATAGTGGAAGCTTGGCGCACAGGTGCCATTATAGAATTTGCGCTCAATCCATTTTATTTAGGTGCCTAACCTTGGTGCCCAGTTACAGAATTACCCTTTATCCCAATGGGTCAGATTCAGTAAATGGCGCCCAAAGTTAGGCACCGTTAAGATCCGTGCTAAGCACATAATTCTATAAAAGGAGGAGTAGCCTAATGGTTAGTGCAGTGGGCTTTGATGCTGGCAACTTGGGTTCAATTCCCACTGCAGCTCCTTGTGATCTTGAGCAAGTCACTTAGCCCTCCATTGCCCCAGGTACAAAAAGCTTAGATAGTGAACCCCCTAGGGACACAGAAAGTACCTGTATATAATGTGTACAGTGCTGCGTATGTCTAATAATGCTATAGAAATGATTATTAGTAGTAAAAGTTGCAAACCAACCTTTATAGAATTGTGCTTAGCATGGATTCCTACACCTAACTATTAGCACAAGGATTTACACTTGCTGAATCCTGGCCGCAGTGGGAAACCAGAATCCTGTTGTGAGGACCACAAGGATTGCTAAGCTTCTGAGGGCCAGAAAAAATGAACTTGGTATTTCTAAAATGTATGATTTTTTTTGCTTTTCCAGTACCTGCTTTTGTAGAGGAGCTCACAGATCAGACTGTTGTCCTAGGCCATTCAGTTACTCTCTCTTGCCGAACCTCTGCTCACTCAGCTGCTGAGATTGAATGGTTTAAAGGTGAGATATACTCTTTTCCCAGTATTTGGAATAATGTGTCCTTGTTTAAGAGTAGATTTCTCTTCCTTTTCATAAATTCAGTTAGTTATTACCAGTCCTTCAAATTGAAGATGATGTCCATCTTGGTGGATCTTTAAAAGGCTGAGGAGCCCAATTCTGGATGTACATGTTTTTTTACAATCAGTGTTTATCTGTTGGGTTGAGTGCGTTAAAGACTTTTTAGTCATCACTTGGGACAGTGTTGTAAGGACTGGATAGTTTGCACACAGTCCATGAGGTTTTTGGCCGATGATGAACAGAGGGTCCGTTTATGACCCGTTTCAGCTCTGTTTGACGTGATGTGTCTAGGAGCTCTGTGAGGCCTTTTTTCCTCTAATCAAATCGCATTGTTGGATATTTGTCACATTTTCATTTTGTGGAGATACATTCCATCTATACTATTATCTTTAAAAAATGATCATGAATTATTGTAAAACAGACCTTGCCCAAGTGTGGTTCATGTTCTGATCTTCTTGTTTTTACAGATGGCTTAACCATTGAAGGTAGTGACAGGGTACTGATCTCTTCCACTCTCAAAAACTTCCAGCTTTTAACCATACTTGCCGTTAGTGCCAAGGATCTTGGCATTTATGCATGTGTGGCCACCAACTCATTGGGAGGGGCTTCTACCTGCTGTATCCTCAAAAAGGCTGGTAAGTGCAAAGGAGGAGTAACTTGTACAGTAAATTTTCAACTTGCTATGTGAGCCAGAGTAAATTATGAATATAGCTGTGAGATATCTCACATGGCCTTTGCCAACTCTGGGGAACTCCAAACCAGGGGCAGACTGAGAGTGGTCTGGGCCCTCGGGTATTGAGGGTTGTCTGAGGCCAACTCCCGGCCGCTGTCTGACACCCCCCCTCCAATACTGCTGTGCTGCTGCCCCCTACCACCGCAGCTGATGACCCTGTTGCCCTGGTCCTACCTGAAGGGACCTGGTGGTCTAGTGGTCTCTGCAGGGGGGGGAGCACGTTCTTTCCTGCCTGCTACGCTGCCGCTATTCCCCCGCCTGCCAGCACCATCGTGTTTTCAAAATGGCAGCCGAGACTTTCCGTGGTAGTCATGTTGGGTCTCGACAGTCTCACAGGGCTTCCACAGGGAGTCTCGGATGCCATTTTTAAAGCACAGCATTACCAGGCGGGGGGGGGGGGGAGGAGGGAATAGCGGCAGCACAACAGGCAGGAAAGAACATGATTCCCCCCCCCCCCCCCCCCCCCGCAGAGAATACTAGATCACCGGCAGTATGCCTTTAAAGGTAGGACCGGGGAGGGCTGTAGTGTGCGGTGGGCATCCAGACAGAGCCTCTGGGCTCTCGGGCTCTACCCGGTGCCCAAATGGTCAGTCCACCGCTGCTCCAAACAAAATATAACTTGAACAAATATCTTTCAAGCAATTTGTGCTAGAGAGCAGGGTACTTGAGTATCTAGGAAATCTCATTCTTTGAATAAAGAAGCTGTTGCTGAAAAATGTCAAGCCCGAAACGGCTGCTGTGGATTTACAGGGTCGGGAGAGAACTTTGCAGCTGGATGTTCATCTAGTTTTAGTGTCAGTGGTTTCATGTTGGAGTGGAGTTCTCTTTGGAACAGTGGTTTGAGCTTGTGGTTCTCCAGTCATACGGCACAGGAAGATTCTTAGACTACCTCTCCAGTTTGTAAAAGTTATCAGAAAAGCACATACTTCAAACCTCTTTTTTTTTTCTTTAAGAAGTGAAAAGTTGATTATGTTGTTTAAATAAAAATAGCTAATCTGGTTGGCATAGAAACCACTAACTTGCCTTTTCACAGCACAGAATGCATCATTTGATTTTTTGATTGTTTTGAAGAACCAAATCAATGAATTATTGTGTTATGCCTTATATCATTTACCTTTTAAGACATAAAAGTTGGCAGAATGTAGGACTCTCAAACTTAAGTTGATGTTAAAAGGCCAGTTTTAGATAGAAGAAGCAGGTGTTGCCTTTAAAAGCAATCAAAAATGTATTATTAGTCCAATAAAAAAGGTATCATCTTATTTTATTTTATTTTATTTGTTTTAGTTTATATTTATTACCTATAAAAGTGAACTAACACAACTTTCACACCACTTTACTCCAGATACAACACAGAAATTAGTATTGCTACGTCCAGGTTGGACCGTGCCCAATTCTGGTACTATTTTAGAAAAGAATCTGCCTATGTAATGTCCCCTCAGGAGCATTCCTGGATTTGGGGCTCGACCTTGCCGGAGTCCCTGGGCCAACTCCATTGGTCCCTTTTATGTATGCTACCTAATGCCTCGACCTGAGGTCAAAGAATTTTAGCAGGCAAGATTTCCCTCCCTTTTCCTCAGGAAACTCCAACAAACACATCTGTGAATTTAACTCTCTTAGGATTTTCCACTTTTCGGTTATCTGTGACCTGCCCTCCTGACAAGGCTTCACAGAACCCCCCCCCCCCCCCCCCCCCCGTGCAAATAAATCACTCTTTCTATTTCCTCTTTCTTCAGGAAAGCTCCTCCCAAGCACAGGTTGCTTATTGAGAAGAGAAAAAGATACATTTCATTGACAGCATATCTTCAACACATAGACATATCTCTTATCAAAGCTGATAGAGAAATGTCACAAAAATGCCGGCCTGTTCAACATACAAACTATGTCTATTGAAAACCTCGTAGAGGGGTTTCACCTATGAAGAGCCTTTTTTAAAATACATGCAGGAATAGACATGCACTGTACATGGTAGTACCAGTGGAGCCAATTTGACAACTTAAACGTGTTAAGTACTAACACATACATGTGCAAAAAGGTATTTCAGAATCTACACATGTAAATGTTGTCACAAGTGTATGTTTGCTATTTTAGAAACCTACACCTGTAAATATTCCTAAGTAAGTACAGAGGCCACAATCTTAGTGCACTCTAAATTTTGAAGAAGAAAAAAACAATGGGGGATTAAGAAAGAGATATCCCTTACATCCCTTAATCCCTCTTGTTTGAAGAAACCTAATGTGCCTGGGAGCGGCTGTAAATCCTTACATTGACATAGAGGGACATACATGTGCATTCCCTTTCTGAAATAAGGAATAAACATGTAAATTTTGGTTCTGCCCAAACCCTGCACAAACCACACCCTCTTGCATGTGTAAATACCAGCTTTGTAAAATAGAGTTTTCAACGGTATCCAGGTGTAAACGCCAGTATTTACATGGGTAAGTCGTGAATAGGGCTTCTTAAATAACCCTACTGTGTTTGCATTGAACCAGTGTTTTCGTCAGGCTCATAGTGAAACTGTTTTGTGCTGTGGAACTGCTAGACTCTACACTGACAGTAAAATATCAAAGCACTTATATGTCTAGAAAATGAGTGGAACAAATTTTCGCATTCTGTGTCTTTCTATGACAGAGATCCCGTGCTGTCCAACAAATCCAGACATTGCCCAAGTGAATGAAACTGGTGCTCTTGTAATTTGGAAACCAGTGGAGTCCAGCACCCTGGTGACCTACACTTTGCAGAGCAGGGAGGAAGGTAAGAAGGCCAGAGTTTCCTGTTACAGATAAGTTACCTAAAGGCTGGTTTGCACCCAGGTTCCAGGGGAAACTGCAGCCTGTGCCCCTCAGTAAAAGGATTATCCATATGATGGCTAGCTGGTTGGATGGAAGGGGGAAGACCAGGAAGAAAAAAAACAGATAGATGTGAATAAAGTCTGAAGGCATTTTATCACAAAGGAGGAGCAGGCCAACATGATGAAATAAAACAAAATGTGTTCAACACAGATGAATATAAAAGCTGCAAGCAACTTTCTTTAATCACCCAACATGGCCATGTTTCGCCCTCTCAAGGGCTACATCAGGGGCTTAACATAAATCAGTGTTATAACCGG